>NC_137343.1:23658035-24304848 GCF_965287045.1 Carcharhinus amblyrhynchos
GGGGGTGGTTGGGGGTGGGTTGGAGGGGGTGGTTGGGGATGGGTTGGAGGGGTGCGGTTGGAGGCAGCCCTGCCATCCTAATGATTCAGAACATTATTTCAAGGTAATAGGTCTTTACCTATCCTTTCCAATATTCTTCCGTCAACCAATATCACCAAAACAGGTTGATTGTTCATCTGTCACACTGTTCTTTGTGGGATTCTGCTGTGTGCAAATATGCTGCTCTCTTTACCTCTGTGATAATGATTATACTTTGAAGAAGATCATTGACTGCCCCAAATATTCTGGCATGACACAATTTTAAGACATGTTCTTTGTTTAACATTGAAGTTAGTCCAAACTCTGAGGAGATATAATGAAAGAAATATTTAATCTTAATGAATTTCAGCTCTGAGTTCAGCTGATCTTCACTGAATTCCTTTGCATTGAACTGACGGTTCACAGGACCAACAACAGCTGAACCACACTTTTTGTTCCTGTAGTTATAGCTAAGATGATTTGACTTTCGTTTTAAGAAAAGGAAGATCGCTTTAAGAGGAGTACAGTTGTAGGGGTAAACTTTAGAAATAAGCGACCCAATTCTCCCATCGTCACTCTCAACTTTTCTGGCGGGTCTGGTCAGCAGCTTTTTTCCGGGATTTGCGCCTGCGCCAGGAACACATGCGCACCCCCAGAGCCAGAGAACAGTCGCAGTTTCCATGCTGGAAAAGTTATTTGAATATTTTTTCTAATATGTTTTGCACATGATTATCAGGAACTTGCCGGGCTCAATTGAATCTCCCACCCCTCCTGGAGTACTTCATTCTGGTAGGGTTTAGAGTAGCTCCCTACGTTCAGGAAACTAGCAGGAGATCCCGCTGAAGTGAAGGGAGGGCAATTGGGGCCCCCCAGGAGGTTGGGCAGCAGGGGTATGGTGCCTCATGGGCACGGGCACCTGGCAGTGCCAGCCTGGGCCCTTGGCACTGCCCAAGGGTGCAAGGCAACGCCTGCAAATATTTATTCTATATGCTGTAAGCATCTCTGAGCATAACAGAATCCCAGTTGGAATTGAAACCAACCCTATACATACAAACACCTTTGTCCAGTATGAAACCTAACAGGCACAGACACATTAAACTAAAGCCGCCGAAAATGAAATTTTGGCTGCAAGTCTCTCAAAAGTGCTGAATTGGCGGGAAAACTCTTCTAGATCCCGACTGTTTTGTCAGTTCAGCTTTTCACTCGAATCTCAGCACTCTGTGTGCTGCAGAGGTCCTAATCATGAATCTCATTAAAAACCCAGGAGTCTATTCGTGCCGGAGTTTGACAGTTCTGGAACCCTACATGCGCAGTCTGTCAGACTCCCCATTTGCTGGCCAGCTTGATCACTGACTAGCCTGGGACCCCTGCAGTACTGCTTCTCCAGCACCCCACCCCCGGCCTGATCATGGCCCCCACAACAATTCCTCGGCCAGTCCTGACCTCCTCCACACTGGAGTGCCCCGATGTCCAGTCCACTCTCTACCCCCAGTACTGGTGGCCCACCCAACCCCCTCACCCAAAAAAGGCAGATCCCTTCTTCGATGACCCCCTCCAAGTTCAGACTCCCCCACCCCAGGAGACAGCCTCCTCCCACACAACTCCCCCTCCCCAGCCCGCCCCGATTGCTGGTTTTCCTTCAGCCCCAACCAATCCCAATGCAAAGTGGCAGCTGGACCCCCCTCCCCTCCAGCCCCACTGATTGACCCTAGGCCCCACTTACAATAGGCCCTGCCCCCTTGGCATTGCCCGATGCTAGGTGGGCAATGCGAAGGTGCCCCCTGGGCACAGGCACTTTGCCCCTTGTAAGGTAAAAGAAAGATTTTCTTTGTTCTTTAACTTTAACTTAAAGCCAGACTAGTTGCAGTTGGTGACAGGCAGCTAGAGAGGAAATGTTTCTCTCAGCTTTGCTGAGTAATGGTATGAGTAATGTAAGAAAGCTAGTATCATAAATCTAAAGAATAATTACGTGAGGAAACTAGAGAAATGAAGAGGAGTTTCCAGGAAACCCATAGTTAAAGGAACAAAGAGGAACTAGGAGTAGATCGGGTTACCAATTATTTTATGTCACAGAACGGAGAAGAAGCTGGCTAGTGAGAAATCCGAAAATATCTTATATGATTCTAAACTTTAAGGTATCTTACTACAATTTCTGAGACATTAATTGAAATGATTGTGGAACAATCGGTGGCTGGATATCAGAGCTTGTGTATAAAAGCAGTCAAGAAAAAGAAATCCTGAAAGGGGTTGGTGCAAATTTCCAGAGCGGATTCACTGTTTTATATCAAAGAATCAATTATGAAACCCTAGATTGGAACTTGGAATGCAGTCTGTTAATGGAAAGCCTTATTGATGAGAGGAGGGTTTAAAATGTGTTTTTGGAATTTGGAGACTCACATATGACAATCAGCTGGGGAATTCTGAGGAGAAAACCACCGACACTAACTTGAGTTAGTGATGAGTTAGTTAGAGGTGAGGGGGTTGGACTCCGGAGGTGAGGGGGTTGGACTATGAAAAGAGGCTGAATAGACTGGGTTTGTACTGCCAAACGATTTACTGATTTGAATAGCATTTGGATTTCTGTTGGATTTCGTTGGAGTTTAGAAGGATGAGGGGGGATCTTATGGAGACGTATAAGATAATGAAAGGGATGGATAGGGTAGAGGTAGAGAGATTCTTCCCACTCAGAAAGGACAGCAGGACTAGAGGGCACAGCCTCAAGATAAGGGGGGTGCAGTTTAGAACAGAGTTGAGGAGGAACTTCTTCACTCAAAGGGTGGTGAATCTCTGGAATTCTCTGCCCGTTGATGTGGTGGAGGCTACCTCGCTAAATATATTTAAAACACGGGTAGATAGGTTTTTGGTAGGCAAGGGCATTAAGGGTTATGGGGAGAAAGCGGGAAAGTGGAACTGAGCCACTTCAGATCAGCCATGATCTTATTGAATGGCGGGGCAGGCTCGAAGGACTAGATGGCCTACTCCTGCTCCTATTTCTTATGTTCTTATGAGTTCAGAGTGTGTATGTGAGCTTAGCTAATCTGTATGTATTAACAAAAGACTTTTGCCAGATTTTCCGGCCGTGCTCGCCCCAAAGCTGGAAAATCCCACCTGAGGTGAGTCAACATTTGCATGCTCCATGTCCTGCCCGCTACAATTCCCGAGGTGAACAGAATCAGAAAATTCCACAGATTGTGTGCGAATGAAACCATTGTAGCTTCAAATGTGCTTTGCTATCTGTATGCATCTTAAAACACGTGTATATTTGTCAAAGAAGTATTGTATTATCATCCATTTTTTTCCCATATTTAATAAATTTTTTTTCTTCTTGCTGCTAAAACTGATTCATGGTCCTGTGATTCTTTTGAGCCAGAGTTCCTTTCTGGGATCTTCCTGTCCAAAGAATGAACAAAGAATAAAGAAAAGAATAGCATAGGAACAGGCCCTTCTGCCCTCCAAGCCAGTGCTGATCATGATGCCCTAACTAAACAAGAAAAAGCCTATGCCTTTACCAGGTCTCTATCCCTCTATTCCCTCCCTATTCATGTACCCATCCAGATGCTTCTTTAATATTGCTAATGTGCCTGCTTCCACCAGCTCTTCAGGCAGTGCATTCCAGACACCCACCACTCTCTGCACGAAGAACCTCCCCCACACATCTCCCTTAAACTTTCCCCCTCTCACCTTGAACCTGCGCTCCCTTGTAATTGACACTTCCACTCTTGGAAAAAGCCCCTGATTGTCCACCCTGTCTATGCCTCTCATAATTTTGTAAACCTCTATCAGGTCTCCCCTCAGCCTCTGCGTTCCAGTGAAAATAATCCTAATTTATTCAACCTTTACTGGGATGCCAAATGGGATCCTAATAACCTATATTTAAAATTCAGAAAAGGTTGTATTTAGTATAGATTGTATTTAGATACATATTTCAAAATGATCTAGCAATAAGGGGATATTCAATACTCATCAACTTAAATGTTTTTAAAATTTTAAAGTTTTTTTAAACGTCTGAATCTTCTAAGAATGAAGTGTCATTCTCCGTTATTAATTAACATAAGAAAATTATCTCTGGTTATGAATTAATTGGGTTTCAGCTTAACTGCATTTGAAGTGGTGGCTACAATTGGATCCACTGCTGAAGTCTGTCCCACTCCTACTTCAACTCATTATTCTAATGCGATTCTGAAAGATAAGCTGGTTAGGTGCATTGGCCATGCTAACTTCTCCTTCTGTGTACCCGAACAGGTGCCGGAGTGTGGCGACTAGGGGATTTTCACAGTAACTTCATTGCAGTGTTAATGTAAGCCTACTTATGACACAAATAAAATGAACTTTAAGCTTTGATTCAAGTCAGTATGGAAAGTAAAACAGCCTGAAAGTAATGTTGCATGCACTGAGAAACAAGAAATGTTTTCTAAAGTCTGGTCATTCTTTTTTGTGTCATTCCACACGTAACACATTGAAATTTGCTCAGCTAGAGAAAACCACTGAGGAATAATGAGAATAGAAAACAACTGAAAGATCACAAAGCCTTTTTTATGAAAGGTTAAAATAGTCATACAAAATCTCTATTCATCATTCATTATTCCCTACTGCTAAGATTAACTATTAAGCTGCTCTTAGCTGCCCATTACATGCCATACTCTCTCTATTATCGATGCCATACATTAACAAGGCAATTATGTAATGGACAAAAAAGTCTTTTGATGTGAACAGGGAACATGCTACTCAATATTAAACCCATGTCATGTCATGTAAATCAACGTATGGCTGCATTTTACATCTATCACTTAATAATGAAGAAACATTGAGAGCACTTGGGCACACTGTTACAGTCCACACATTATCCAACCTCCATAAAACAATATTTAAACAAAAATCCCGGATGATTTTTGAAATGACATGTCAATGTGGCCACTTATACAGAAAATACAATGGTATTTATTAATCTGGAGCTTGCCGTTTCTAAAAGTGACATGGCTGATCATCCCATCTGTGGGAGGCCATTGCAGAAGGTTATTTCATATGAGTTCGTGAGCTTGGATGTTATCATTCTGATAGTTAAAGCTGGTCCCTTATTGTGCAGAGGGGTAGGATTTCTCAAAGTGTCTAAGTATATCCTTCAGAAGAAACATTTCAGTTATTTAATTTATGAGCTTTTAAAGTTCATTTATTAGTCACAAGTCAGCTTACATAAGCACTGCAGTGAAGTTACTGTGAAAGTCCCCTGGTCATCACACTCTAACGCCTGTTCGGGTACACTGAGGGAGGAACCAGCACATCTTTCGGATTGTGGGATGAAACCAGAGCACCCGGAGGAAACTCACACAGAGTGGCGACAACGTGTGGGCTCCACACAGACAGTGGTCCAAACCGGGAATTGAACCTGTATCCTCGGCACTGTGAGATAGCAGTGCTAACCACTGTGCCATTATAGGCATCTGCAAAGGTGGGATTATTTTGGTCAGTCAAATATCTGACATGCACACAAACCCATCACCATGTTGAAGAGTTTCTAATGAAGAAATTTACACGGGTAGGTTTATATTTGTTCTACAGTGACCGCACATACTCTCCATCCGGGGCATTCTTCACTTACTGAAGTACAAAGAGCTCAGGCACAGCTTGCTGAGTTGGGAAATGCTGGAGTTTTACAAACTAAAATCATGCAGTTCATCAGTGCCACTGTCACCTTCCTGTTCCTTGTCCAACTCTCTGTGATGGCAATAAGGTTTTGCAAGATTATAAAACTGAGGAGAAAGAATCCTAGCACTCACAGGCAGGTTCGCCCCTTTAGATCTTGTTAATAAATCAGGGTGGCTGATGTTACGATGACAAGATTTCAGTTTTGTCTAGCCCAGGTTAAGGTAGAAAGTAAGCAGGATTGGTGTGGGGTAAGTATTTAACTGCAAGTGTCTAACAGTATTTTAACAGCACCCCCTGAGAGGGTGGTTCTGACTCAATTACCTACAGTTGAGTTGCCTTTTAAAAACTATTACAGTTATGGTTCTGAGAACCAATTTTGGTAAATGTGGTTTGGGTGCTCAACAAACCTTTTGTGATTGTGCCTTCAAATTAAAATTTCTTATTATTAGTGTTAGAGGCTGACATTAACACTGCAATGAAGTTACTGTGAAGATCTTTGATTTGATTTGATTTATTATTGTCACATGTATTGGTACACAGTGAAAAGTATTGTTTCATGCACGCTTTACAGACAAAGCATACCATTCATAGAGAAGGAAAGGACAGAGTGCAGAATGTTACAGTCCTAGCTAGGGTATAGAGAAAGATTAACTCCTCTGATAAGATATGATCAAAGATAAGATACATAAGATACATCCTCTAGTTGCCACTCTGAAGCGCCTGTTCGGGCATTGGTGTGCCAATTTAACCATTGCATCTCGATCTGGTCAACCAAAAAAAACTGCAGTTCAAACAGCAGTTGGTGGGAATGGAATAACGATTATTCTATCATGATTTTAACCACTCACCTGTCTCCTTCTCACTGGCCAAGTGGGTTAAAATTGGCCCCTTCATTTCATTAATTTCTTTACATAACTGCTCCAAACTTTAATCCAAACGTAATTACTGAACTCTTACTGCACCACTGAGTCCATTTATCTGGTAGGATCCTTTTCCTTTCAATGCACTTGCATGTCAAAGATTACTCTGATCGCGCTCAGGCATAGAACAAATCGCAAACATCAACGTTGTCATCAAGAAAAAGTGCATGTTTGGAAGGTGGCCCTTCAAAATAGATGGTGGAATTAAAAAAGATAAAGAGAAAAGGTAATTTAATTTTTATTTATTTATTAGTGTCATAAGTAAATGCACATTAACACTGCAATAAAGTTACTGTGAAAATCCCCTGAATTCTAAGAATTATTGTTGAAGAGAGAGCATTGTTAGGGTACTTTTACTAGTTTCACATTAAATAAAGTTACAGTAATAAAAATGACAAAATGTGTAAGCAGAAGTAAAATGTGTCATTTTTATTTAAAATTATTTCATTTGTTCATTATTTTTTGTAGGCCTACAGTTAATAATGAGGCAGCGCAACTGTTGTGAGTGCATAAGAAGCTTTATCGCTGTAATATTGGATTATATTTCAGCATCAGAACTTGCAGAGTGGAAACGTTTTTAAAAGATGGTGGTGTAAAAGTGGCTGTCATTTCACCAGACAAATTGACAGTCGAAATCTTAAATTGAGCTAGTAAATTTAGAAATGCTTTGAAACGTTTTCCAAGAAAAGCAAAGCCTTGAATGCCATTGGTGTCCACATTTGATGGGTATGATTTTCCCCTTACTGATTTGTCATGGTTGTCATTGGTTTTCATCCTGCTGAGAGAGCAACGCACTCAGCAATGGGTCAGTTTGCCACTTTGCACAGAATGACAACGCATAATGTAGTCTCTTTCTTGCCTGGCTGTAAAAAACTTGTGGGGGGAAAATGTTAATCCCCTGGCGATTGGTTGGTGGAATCACCACCTAGGTGGCGTATAGAATGGATTAGCTGCAATCTTCCACTTTAGACCCAAATGAGGCGGCACAGTGGCACAGTGGTTAGCATTGCTGCCTCACAGCACCAAGGACCTGGGTTCGTATTCCCGGCTTGGGTCACTGTCTGTGTTTGGAGTCTGCAGGTTCTCCCCGTGTCTATGTGGGTTTCTTCCAGGTACTCTGGTTTCCTCCCACAATGCAAAGATGTGCAGGTTAAGTACATTGGCCATTCTAAATTCTCCCTCAGTGTACCTTAGGTGCTGGAGTGTGGCGACTAGTGGATTTTCACAGAAACTTCATTATGGTGTGAATGTAAGCCTACGTGTAACTAATAAATAAATAAACATGTATGTTAATTGTTTAATAGTACTCACCAGGATATATAAAGGGGTTACAGGTGGCACTGGCTGTTGGATGTGTATGTGGAGTTGAATCAGAAAATAAAGTGAGTTTATGAAGATGCCGGACTTACGTTTCCTTGACTGGACTGCAACTGAGAGGCTGAAACAGGTGGAGTTGTTGAGACACATGGTTGTATCTCAGCTGAATAAATCCAGTGAGGTGCCTGCCCCAAACGAGGGGCATCTTGCACAACACTGGTCTGTCCACTGTCACCAGTCTACCAGCTCGCTAGCAAAAATGTAAATTGTTGAGAGTGGGTGGGGGTGGTGCTGGATTTGATGTTCAGGGAGATTATAGGAATGTAGAGAGGGAGAGAGCCTGGATGGGCAAAAGCCCATACTACTTTTGTAGGGTCTTACTCCTCCTGGTCCAACTAAGATAATTATTTTACTTGATTCCGCACCTGGATTTGAAGAATCTCCTGAGCACTCAGACAACAGGCTGTAAAAATGGGTCGAAGTGACCATAAGACCATAAGAAATAGAAACAGGAATAGGCCATTCAGCCCTTTGAGCCTGCTCTGCCTTTTAATCAGATCATAGCTGATCTGACACTAACTAATCCAGTTTCCTGCCTTATCTCCGTAACCCTCAATTCCGCTGCTGATTAAAAAATCACTCAATCTCAGCCTTGAAAATGTTCAAAGACTCAGACTCCACAGCTTCTAGAGGTGAAGATTCACTACTCTCTGAGAGAAGAAATTCTTCCTCAAATCCATCTTGAATGAGCACCAACTTATTCTACACTAATGCCCTTTCGTCCTACACTCTGCCATGAGTGGAAACATCCTCCCAAAATTTACCCTGTCTAACACCCTAAGAACCTTGTATGTTCCAATCGTATAACCTCTTACTCTTCTGAACTCCGAGTACAAACCCAACCTGTTTAATCTTTCCTCATACTGCAGTCCCTCCACACCCGGGATCATCCTAGTAAACCTCCTCTATATTGCCTCCAATGATAATATATCTTTCCTAAATAAGGAGACCAAAACTGTACACAGTGTTCTAAATGTAGCTTCACAAGTACGGTTGAACAGCACTTCCTTACTTTTATACTTCAACCCCCTTGAAATAAAAGCCAGCATTCCATTTACCTTCCCTATTACCTTCCATACCTGTATGCTAGCTTTCTGGGATTCATGAACAAAGACCCCCAAATCCCTTTGTGCTATAGCGTCCTGCAGTCTCTCTCCATTTAAATAATAATCTGCCTTCTCATTCTTTCTTCCAAAATGAACAAACTCACGTTTTCCCACATTGAACATTCTCAGTAACCTGTCAATATCCCAAATTATTTGAATGCTCCTTCCAACCTGCCTGCCCTCCCACCTTTGCATCATCCATAAAGTTGGTAACAGTTCACTCTGTTCCTTCCTCCAAATCATTAGTATATATATTGTGAAGAGCTACAATCTTAGCATTGATCACTGTGGCACTCCATTAGTTACTGCCCACCAACCTCAATAAGACTCCATTATCACTACTCGCTGCTTCCTGTTAGCTAGTAAATCCTCTATCCATGCCAGAATATTACTTCCAACACCTTGAGCTCCTATCTTGTGTACAGTAGCCTTTTGTGTGGCACCTTATGACTGTAGCACTACATTCTGCACTTTTTCATTTCCTTCTCCGTGAACGGTTTGCTTTCCCTGTATAGCGTGCAAAAAACAATACTTTTCTCTCTATAGTAATACATGTGACAATAATAAATCAAATCAAATCAAATACCTTTTGAAAATCCAAATATGCAACATCAGCTGGTTCTCCTCTATCTATGTTGATTGATAGGTCCTCAAAGGTGCCTGTTTTCATAATTGGATCACAATTGACATGAAATCATAAGAGTTCTATCTGTGTCATTTTTGACAGATCTCATGATAGATAACAATGGCAAGTGGACTGCTTTGATTTTAGTTTAAGGAATATGAGATTAGAAATCACATCAGTTGGATTTAATGTGTTTGGGAGTATCGAGTTATACTAACACATTTGTGATGGTTCAAACTCAAAATCATTTTGCACTGATACAATAGTATAAATATAACCTTTTCCCTCAAAAGACTTTACAGCCAGGCAAGAGAGAGGCTGTATTGTGAATCGTCCTTCTGTACAAAGTGGCAAACTGACCCATTATTAAACATTCAAATAACAACTATGAATTGATAAGAAACAACTTCTAGATCTTCTATGCATGCTTCACAGGCAAACCTTTGGTCACTGTTGTTAGGTAATAAATTTGGTAGCCCAATTGCAAACAGAAAAATTCCATAGGTAGCAACTGTGAGAAATAGGCAGACGATTTCATAGAATCATAGAATCCCTACAGTGCAGAATAAGGCCATTCAGCCCATCAATTCCGCACCGATGACAATCCCACACAGGCCCTATTCCTGGGACCCCACATATTTACCCCACTAATCTCTCTAACCTATGCATCCCGGGACACTAAGGGGCAATTTAGCATGGCCAATCAACCTAACCTGCACATCTTTGGACTGTGGGAGGAAGCCGGAGCACCTGGGGAGAACCCACACAGATACGGGGAGAATGTGCAAACTCCACCCAGACAGTCACCCAAGACTGGAATTGACCCGGGTCCCTGGCGCTGTGAGGCAGCAGTGCTAAGCACTGTGCCATCAATTTGTTTTGATAGGATTTGTTATAGGAAGAATGTTGGCCTCAAAAACACCAAAGCAACAGAACAGGCAGATGGCGCTTCTGCGTGACATCACGTCTAAAGGATGGCACCTCTGACAATGCAGCACTCCAATGGTATTTCAGTGCCAGCGTATCTTGATTAGAAACTCAGGCTCTGAGAGGATTGGAGCACTCAGCTTTCTGATGCAGAAACAAGAATGTTATCATCGAGACAAGCTGACAACAATAATGTATAAATAATACATACTATAATAATACTTGTCTTTAAATAGTACCTCATGAAGTTAAAACATCTTAAAACATTTTTACAAAATGAGCCAATTTGAGTGTTGTGCAGGCAAAGCTTTGCTCTTACTATTTATGGCATCAGCTGAACCACTCTGTTCAATTAAATCCTTGTAATTCAATGACAGCCACCTGTTATTCTCCATACATACAATGTGGCTGCTGAGATATTTCTGTAAACTATGATCTAAATGACAGTGCCATCTGGTTTCTGGGGTGAAGAGTTTCTCATTTTTTCATGTTTAATATTTGAGTGTTCCTCAACTTATATATCAGGATTGTAGGTCCTTTTCCTTTTTAGACATCCAGCAAAAATTCTGGATGAAATTTAAAGTTTATTTATTAGCATCACAAATAGGCTTACCTTAACACTGAAGTTACTCTGAAAATCCCCTAGTCCCACACGCCGGCACCTATTCGCATACACAGCGGGAGAATTTATCATGGCCAATGCACCCAACCAGCGCATCTTTTGGACTGTGGGAGGAAACTCACACAGACACGGAGAGAACGTGCAGACTCTGCACAGACAGTGACCCAAGCTGGGAATCAAACCCAGGCCCCTGGTGCTGTGAGGCAGCAGTGCTAACCACTGTGCCACCATGCTGCCAGTCAGGTATGGAGTAATGTTACCACTTGCTGTTACAGTTGCCATAAAGCCTGATAATTAAAAAAAAATTTGAACTCCCAGTTCATAGTTGAAAGAATGACAGGTAAATTTTTCCTGTGCCTCCCACAATGGGTTTGGTTTCATGCCAATGTAAAATGACGGCAAGATCTTCACATAAGCCCACTATGAAAGTTCATAATTCCCACCATGGTCAGCACTGGAATTGATTTGCATCCCACCAATGGGATGCAGATTAAGTTCCAACCGGAAAACTCTTCCCTGCCCGATCATTCACACCGCCAGTGGGAAATCTCACCAGTCCATAACATGTTTGGACTAACATGGCATGTGCATATTGGCACTTACCTAAAGAAGGTCTGGGACTGCTGCTGGAGTTTGGGATAGAGGGACTGTGGACCTTGGAGCCTGTAGAATTAGGTGGGGGGGTGCACCTACCAGATGGAATGTCAGCTTTGATCACTTTGAGGGGGGCTGTCTTCCAGTGTTCTTGGAGGAATATCCCCTTTCTTCAGGAGGTCCATCTATTTTCTACAATGGTGGGTCGGTTATGTCGGGAAGTCTTTTAAAAATGACTGTGTAAAACATTGCAAAACTCCACAATGTGTGTTGAATGAAGCTGGGGTCAGGTGATATGGTATGAATTCCCAGACACCTCTGTAGAGGGAAACAATCGCCATCCCCACCTTGCCATGGGACTTAGTCCCAGAAGGGAAAACTCTGCTGAACACATCAAGATTTCACATTTTAAAAATGTTACTGTAACAAATGACTAAGTGCTATTTTCTTTTTGTCGGCAACTTACACTTTAAACAATAGATGGATATTCCCCTTTTAAACTAAATGCACATTGCACTTCCCACAGAGTCACAGTCCTTGTATAGTTGCTCCCAGTTTCCAATGGGT
Organism: Carcharhinus amblyrhynchos; assembly: GCF_965287045.1. Taxonomy (NCBI): domain Eukaryota; kingdom Metazoa; phylum Chordata; class Chondrichthyes; order Carcharhiniformes; family Carcharhinidae; genus Carcharhinus; species Carcharhinus amblyrhynchos. The sequence continues at coordinate 23,670,435 of NC_137343.1, forward strand.
GCTCATATCCCTGTTTAACTTTGAGGGACCATCTTCAGGTGCTCTCCTCAATTTTCAGAGCATATTTTACATCTTCCGACACCAGTAAAGCCTGTTCCAATGATTCTTCTTCCTCCTGGTCATGACAGAATAAATCTCTTCTAATCATTGAAGGCAGCAGGATGAATCTCTTCAATTAGAGGCAGTACCTCTCCCATTTCTGCCTGCGGTAGAAATGGCACAGAGGCACAGAGGGGCCTTAGGGTGCACATCCAAAGATCCCTGAAAGCAGCAAGACAGGTAGATAAGCTGGTTAAGAAGGCATAAGAAGGCATATTAGCCGAGGTATAGAATATAAGAGCAGGGAGGTCATGATGGAGCTCCCATCAAAATGCTCATTAAGCTATAGCTAGAATATTGTGTGCAGCTCCGTTTGCCGCACTTTAGGAAGGTGTTATTACACTAGAAAGTGTGCAGAGGAGATTCACCAGGAGGTTGACTGGGCTGGAACAATTCAGCTGAGAAGAAAGGCTGGGGTTGTTTCCTTAGGGCAGAGAAGGCTGAGGGGAGACCTCATCGAGGTGTACAAAATTATGGAGATTATATTGATAGGGTAGATAGTAAGAAACCCTTCCCCTTGGCAGAAGGGTCAGTAACCAGGGGCATAGATCTAAAGTAAGGAGGAGATGTAGAGGGGATTTGAGGAAAAACTATTTCACTTAGAGGGTGGTGAGAATCTGGAACTCACTTCCTGAAAGGATGGTAGAGGTGGAACTCTCATAACGTTTAAGAAGCATTTAGATGAATACTTGAAACACCCATAGCGTACAAGGCTGCGGACCAAGTTGTGGAAGATGGGAATTAGAATAGATAGGTGCTTGATGGCTGGCTGAAGGGCCTCTTTTTGTGCTGTAAAACTTTATTACTGTGATTCTAAGAGATTTCCAACATTTAAGTACACAAACTGAGTGAGACTGATAATGTAATGCAATGTTTCGTATTGAATTGTGAATAGCTTTATGCTGCAACCTTACTTTCACTGGGGCAAATATTGAAGCTATTTTAAATACAGACACAAATAAACCAGCAGAAAAATTGCTTTTTCTTTATCCTGTTAGCCAGAGGTAGGATTGAACTTGGATGTCAGAGGGGAAAGGATACTTCAGAAATCCAGCACAGTGTCCAATCCTTTTCTGCAGTATTTCTTCAACTGAATTATAACCTTGTATGGAGATTCTCCACTCAGTATATCCCCTTGTTGTGTTGCTTAATTCACTTCAGTCCATTTCACCCAAGATTAACTCATTGACAGAGAGAAGATTTTTCAAAACTCCTTTGGCATCATTTGGTTATTAAACCTATTGATTACAACTAGTAAGAGAAGCACAACTGTAACAAAATTTAATGAATTTGCTTTCCCATGTGAAATTCTTCAAATTTTTCAAGCATTAATAAATGAGTGGAGCATTGCACGGAATACCTGACTTACCGACCTATGTTTCTTAGGTGAGCAAGCAACGCTGTCTTGGGATTGCTTTATTCATAGCACCCAATATCTCCAGCATTAGTAAGTATGAGTCTGATGGTGTGTGCATCAGATTTTCTCAGTCACTAGCTCACTCAGTGCCTGGTCCAAAGGTTGTGGGTTTTGATTTTAAAACTCCCAGTTGATACACATAGTACTAAGTGAACACTGTGATGTCAGAAGTGTGATTATTTTCAGGAGGGTTTTTAATCTGTTCAGAAGGATATTAGATTAGTCTAACATTGTCTGAAAAAGAGCAGTCAGGTCCTTACATTTCTTACCCCATCAATACTAGAATCATGGAATCCTACAGTGCAGAAGGAGGCCATTCGACTCACCAAAAGAAGATCCCATACAGGCCCACTACCCCATACTTACCATGGCTAATCCACCTAATCTACACATTTTTGAATATTAAGGGGCAATTTTACTGTGGCCAATTCACCCACCTTTGGACTGTGGGAAGAAACTGAGCACCCGCACCAGACACAGAGAGAATGTGCAAACTTCACACAGATAGACATCCAAGACTGGAATTGAACCCAGGTCCCTGGCACTGTGAGGCAACAGTACTAACCACTGTGCCACAGTGCCGCCCTATTAAAGCGGACTGACTGTTCCTTGCTGCTTAGTAGCGCATTCCTGCACAAAGTGGCATGCTAGTTGCATAAATAGTAGCCTAGTGCCATGTGCTTTCAATATTTTGATGTGAGTAACATTTATATGTCTAAAATCATCAGGAAGTTTACAACATTTTCACTTTACTAAGCTAGCAGCAGCTGTTGAATTCTATAATGTGATTGAATAGCTTTTCTTCTTGAAGTCCCAAGTAAAATACAATGCCGTTTCGTTGGTAATTCAAGTACCTATAGCGGGTAAATGTGCAAAGCAAAACTGAGCTGCAGAGGACAACCAACAAAAAAACCATGCAAGAGGTTGAAAAGGACACTTCAAACATTATGAAGTGGATATGACAATGGAAGCGAAGGGTTCTGTGTTGGATGCAACCTAAAAACACCATAAACTTGTCAGTAAGGCTGACAGCTCTTGGCAAGTCCCAATAGTAATCCTACTGCACAGTTCCTGAGGATACCCTTTTCACATCAACAAAGACATGTCTGGCCAGCAATAGATGAGCACAGAGGCAGCACATTTCAGCAGTAATTCATAAGAACATAAGAACATAAGAAATAGGAGCAGGAGTAGGCCATCTAGCCCTTCGAGCCTGCCCCGCCATTCAATAAGATCATGGCTGATCTGAAGTGGATCAGTTCCACATTTCCGCCCTCTCCCCATAACCCTTAATCCCCTTGCTTATCAAAAACCCATCAACCTGCGTCTTAAAAATATTTAGCGAGGCAGCCTCCACCACTTCAACGGGCAGAGAATTCCAGAGATTCACCACCCTTTGAGTGAAGAAGTTCCTCCTCAACTCCGTTCTAAACCACCCCCCCTTTATCTTGAGGCTGTGCCCTCTAGTCCTACTGTCCTTTCTGAGCGGGAAGAGTCTCTCCACCTCTATCCTATCCATCCCATTCATCATCTTATATGTCTCAATGAGATCTCCCCTCATTCTTCTAAACTCTAACAAGTACAAGCCTAGTTTATTCAGCCTCTCCTCATTGTAACTTCAACAAGCTACGGGTACCCTGAATACTTCAGCGCACAAGACGGTCAAAATGAGGAAGATCTGCAATCTCTCACAATGTTCGTGAACAAAATCAGAGATGTTGGCAAGAATTCAGACAAGGTCAATGGGATGGCATTGTCTTAAATTAGCAATGATTTAGTAAACCTATCCAAGGGAGGTGTATAAGTCAAGCTTTTTAAATAATAAAGGGAATGTTGAGTAAGGGTATCAATGATTTTGTGCTTATCCAGGAGAAGACTAATGATGATTATTATAAATTCAGGAAACTTGATCTCTAAATTTGAAATTCTAAACAGAACTAAAAGAGTATATTGTGATATAGTCATGTGGTTCAGTTAATGATGATTTGACCAAAATATATTTCAAAATGTGGAGATTTCTTTGATTCAAATGGGAATAGATGGGAGACCCATCTTGCATCAAAGTGAAGGAAAGAAGGAAATAGTCTGGGATGGTCACTTACATCGTATGGGTACATCCTGCACCCTCTCCTTTCCTTCTCCCATATGTTTATTTTATTCACTAAGGGAATTGGACATCACTGGCTGGCCATCATTAATTGCCTATCCCTGGTTGTTTGAGGGCAGTAAGAGTCGATCATATTGCTGTGGCTCTGGAGTCACATGTAGACCAGACGAGGTAAGGATGGCAGATTTCCTTTCTTGAAGGACATTAGTGAACCAGACGGGTTTTTCTGACAATTGACAATGGTTTCATGGTCATCATTAGATTCTTAATTCCAGATATTTTTAATTGAATTCAAATTTCACCATCTGCTGTAGTGGGATTTGAACCCAGGTTCCCAGAACATTAGTTGATTAATAATCTAGCGATAATACCACTAGGCCATTGCCTCCCCTTATGTACTCTATGAAAAGTATGCTTTGTTGTATAACATGCAAGAAACAATACTTTTCACTGAATACTAATATATCTGAGAACAAGAAATCAAATCAAGTCAAATCAAAAAGAAGCTTCACCAGAATGGTAGTGGGATTTTATCTGGAGAAACTGGAGCTGGGGCTGTTGCCTTGGAGAAGAGGAGATTGTGGGAAGACTGTATAGAGGTGTACAAGATTCACAGAGTCACAGAATTGTTACAGTGTGGAAAGAAGTCATTCAATCCAAAGTGTCAGCACTGGCTCTCCCAGCTTTTCCCCTTACGCCTGCATGTTCTTCCTTTTCAAATAACACTCTAGTTCCCTTTTAAATGCTTCAGTTGAACCTGCCTCCACCACACTCTCAGGCAGTGCATTCCAGATCTTAGCCACTTGCTGAGTGAAAAGGTTTTTTTCTCATATCTCTTTTGCTTTTGTAAATTACTTCAAATCTGTGCCCTCCTGTTTTCACGAATGGAACAGTTTCTCCCTAAGTACTCTGTCTAAAGGGCCCATGATTTGAGTACCTCTATCAATTCTTCTTTCAGCTGTCTTTTCTCTAAGAAAAACAGTCCTAACCTCTCCAATCTATCTTCAGAATTGAAGTTTCTCATCTCTGGAACCATTCTCTTGACTCTTTTCTGCACTTTCTCCAATGTCTTCACATCTTTCTAATAGAATGATGTCCAGAATGGGATGTAATATTCCAGCTGAGGCTGAGCTAGCATCCTTTACAAGTTCAACCTCCTTGATCTTGTACACCACGTCCTTAGTAATAAACTCTAGAATACTGAATGCTTTATTAACTACTTTCTCAAGCTATCCTGCCACCTTCAATGACTTTTGCACGCATACACCAGGTTCCACTGCTCCTGCATCCCCTTCAGCGTTACACTCTTTGGATTATAATACCTCTCCATGTTCTTCCTACTGAAATGAATCAATTCACATTTGTCCGCATTGAACTGCAGCTACCATCTGTCCACCCACTCCACATTATGACAGGTTTGGGTAAGAGAAGCTGCTCCCAATAACTGATGGCACAAGGACTAATGGACACAGATGTAAAGTTTTGGGCAAGAGTGGGAAGAGATAGGAAGGAGAACCTTTTAACACAGTGAATGATAATAACCTGAAACTTGCTGCTATGAGCATGGTGGAACCGGAGATGAAGAATAATTTCAGAAGAAACTTGGATGGGAACTTCAGGAAGATAAATGTGCAGAGCTATGGGGGTAGAGTGGAGGAATGGGACTAACTGGATTATACTACAGGAGCTGCTGTGAACCTGATGGGCCGAATGGCCTCCTTCTCTGTTGCAATAACTTTGTGACTCCATGAACTTAAATGTTTTATCATTCTTAATTTAGTTCTTACCCCTTAGACCCAACCACATTCAGGCTTGTACTCATTCCTTTTCTTAAAGTATGGGGCTATATATAAGGACCTTCCAGGACCAATTGGGCGAAACAGCCTATTTCTCTGTTGTACATTCGATGTGATACTTCCACTCAGTCTCAGAAGAAACTGTGTAAATGCCTCTTGCTGGCCTGTGCCACCCATGTTTAATGAGATATTGCTCCCTCTCATGTCCATAAAGTGTTAATTATGATTATTTCTCATGTCAACTTTATTTTTGTTTGGTTTAGCCCAATATGAAAATGAAGAATGACAGAAAAGTGGATAATCACAGGGCCTTGGGCAATATTTATTCAAATATTGGCCTTTGCCCTCCTCTGGCTCTGGAAATCTTTTGCTCTCAACTCTGTCCTACAAATTAACTTTCAACTCTTTTGGGAATGGGGGGGTGGGGTGGCGGGGGGAGGGGGGATTTACGCAGCAGTTTTATCTGTTTGACCCTGGATGAGACAGGCTCACTTCGCTAATGTTTACATGCAAATAAGCACACTCAGAGATCTTGCAATGGAGAATCATTCTTCACCTGCCAGCTCAGGCTTTGCTGCCATCTCTGGGCTCTGTCGCTGGGCTCTGTCGCTGGGCTCTATCTTCGAGCTCTGTCTCTGGGTTCTGTCGCTGGGCTCTGTCTCTGGGCTCTGTCTCTGGACTCTGTCACTGCACTCTGTCACTGGGTTCTGTCGCTGGGTTCTGTCGCTGGGTTCTATCTTCGAGCTCTGTCGCTGGACTCTGTCACTGGACTCTGTCGCTGGACTCTGTCACCGGGTCTGTCTTTGGACTCTCACTGGACTCTATCTTCGAGCTATGTCTCTGGACTCTTTGTCTAAGCTCTGTCACTGAGCTCTATCTCTGGGCTCTGTTGCTGAGCTCTGTCTCTGGACACTGTCACTGCACTCTGTCAGTGGGCTCTGTCACTGGGTTCTGTCACTGGGTTCTATCGCTGGGTTCTATCGCTGGGTTCTGTGGCTGGGCTCTGTCACTGGGTTCTATCTTCGAGCTCTGTCTCTGGGCTCTGTCACTGGGCTCTGTCTCTGGGCTCTGTCACTGAGCTCTATCTCTGGGCTCTGTTGCTGGGCTCTGTCTCTGGACTCTGTCACTGCACCCTGTCATTGGGTTCTGTCACTGGGTTCTATCGCTGGGTTCTGTGGCTGGGTTCTGTGGCTGGGTTCTGTGGCTGGGCTCTGTCACTGGGTTCTATCTTCGAGCTCTGTCTCTGGGCTCTGTCACTGGGCTCTGTCACTGCACTCTGTCACTGGGTTCTATCGCTGGGTTCTGTGGCTGGGCACTGTCACTGGGTTCTATCTTCGAGGTCTGTCTCTGGGCTCTGTCGCTGGGCTCTGTCGCTGGGTCTGTCTTTGGACTCTGTCACTGGACTCTATCTTTGAGCTATGTCTCTGGACTCTTTGTCTAGGCTCTGTCACAGCTCTATCTCTGGGCTCTGTTGCTGAGCTCTGTCTCTGGACACTGTCACTGGGCTCTGCGCCTGGGCTGTGTCACTGGGCTGTGTCACTGGGCTCTGTGCCTGGGCTGTGTCACTGGGCTCTATCTCTGAGCTCTGTCTCTGGGCTCTGCCTCTGGACTCTGTGTCTGGGCTCTGTGACTGAGCTCTGTTTCAGAGTTTGTCTCTGTCTCTGAACTCTGTCTCTGGGCTCTGTCACTGGGCTCTGTCACTGGGCTCTGTTTCAGAGTTCTGTCTCTGGATTCTATCACTGGACTCTGTCTCTGGACTATGTCTCTGGGCTCTGTTTCTGAGTTCTGTCTCTGGATTCTGTCACTGGGTTCTGGCTCTGGAATCTGTCTCTGGTCTCTGTGTCTGAGCTCTGTTTCTGAGTTCTGTCTCTGGGCTCTGATTCTGGACTCTGTCTCTGGGTTCTGTCACTGGGCTCTGTCTCTGAGCTCTGCCTCTGAACTCTGTCTCTGGACTCTGTCTCTGGAGCCTGGTCACTGGGCTCCGTCTCTGGGCTGTCACTGGGCTCTGGTCACTGGATTGCCTCTGGGCTCTGTTTCTGGGTTCTCTCTGGCTCTATCTCTGGAGTCTGGTCACCGGGATCTGGTCTCTGGATTCTGTCTCTGGGGTCTGTCTTCCATACCTCTCAATCTGTAACAAATGCTTTTCTATGTGATGATGTTACTGTTCTCATTCAATTTGCTGTTGAATGCAGGTCATGTTTGATAGTTGGATGTGGTTGTATAAATAAGAGCCTCCTTTCTGCCCCTCAGGCTGCTGGTGTGTGATTGTGTGTGTGCATCTGTGTGTGCATGTTTTTCTGTGTGTTCGTCTGTGTGTGTGTCTGTCTGTCTGTGCGTTTGTGTTTCTGTGTGTATATGTGTGTTTCTAAGTGTGTGTCTGTATGTGTGCTGTTTTTCTGTGTGTGACAGTGCGTCTCTGTGTGTCTCTGGTGTGTGTGTCTGTGTGTTTCTGTGTGTGTGTGCATGTTTTTCTGTGTGTCTGTATGTGTGTCTCTATGTGAGAGTGTGTGCGTGTGTGCCTGTGTGTGTGTCTTTGTATGTGTGTATGTCTGTGTGTATGTCTTTGAGTGTGTCTGTGTGTGTGTTTTTGTGTATGTGTTTGTGTGTGTGTTTCTGTGTGTGTATGTTTTTCTGTGTGTCTCTGTATGTGAGAGAGTGTGTGTCTGTGTATCTATGTGTGTATCTCTGTGCGTGTGTCTGTGTCTTTGTGTGTGGTGCCTCTGTGTATGTGTTGTCCCTGTGTCTGTGTGTGTGTGTGTCTGCCTGTGTTTGTACGTGTGTCTGTCTGTGCTTGTCTATGTGTCTGTATGTGTGTCTGTGTCTTTGTGTGTGGTGCCTCTGTGTATGCGTGTCCCTGTGTTTGTGTGTGTGTCTGTCTGTGCTTGTCTATGTGTCTGTATGTCTGTGTGTGTGTCTGTGTGTGTGTTTCTATGTGCCTCTGTGTGTGTCTGTAAATGTGTGTTTCTGTGTGCGTGTGTGTATGGATGTGTGTGTGTGTGTGTATTTCTGTATGCCTGTGTGTGTCCATATGTGTGTGTTTCTGTGTGCTTCAGTATGTCTGTGTGTATTTCTGTGTGCCTCTGTGTCTGTTTCTGTATGCCTCTGTGTGTGTTTCTGTGTGTGTATCTGTATTACTGCGTGTCTATGTGTATGTTTCTGTATGTGTTTCTGTGTGCCTCTGTGTCTGTGTGTTTCTGTGTGCCTCTGTGTATGTGTTTCTGTTTGTGTGTTTCTGTGTGCCTCTGTGTGTGTGTGTGTGTTTCCCTGTGCCTGTGTGTGTGTGTGTGTGTTTCTGTGTGTATTTCTGTGTGCCTGTGTGTGTTTCTGTGTACCTCTGTGTATATGTGTGTGTGTTTCCATGTGTGTGTATTTCTGTGTGCCTGTGTGTGTTTCTGTATGCCTCTGTGTATATGTGTGTGTTTCTGTGTGCCTGTGTGTGTGTTTCTGTGTGTGTCTGTGTGAGTGTGTGCGTGTGTGTGTGTGTTTCTGTGTCTCCGCTTGAGTGTGTCTTTCTGTGTGCCTGTGTGTGTGTTTATGTGTGCCTCTGTGCCTGTGCGTGTTTCAATGTGTCCGTGTGTGTGTGTGTTTCTGTGTGTGTAAGTGTGTGTGTTTCTGTGTGTGTCTCTGTGTGAGTGTGCATTTCTGTGTGCCCCTGTGTATGTGTGTTTCTGTGTGTCTGTGTGCCTCTGTGTGTCTGTGTGTGTGTGTGTTTCTGTGTGTGTCTGTGTGAGAGTATGTGTCTGTCTGTGCCTCTGTGTGAGAATGTGTGTTTCTGTGTGTGTGTGTCTGTGTGCATGTTTCTGTGTATCTCTGTGTGACAGTGTGTCTGTATGTGTATGTCTCTGTGTGAGAGTGCGTGTTTCAGTGTGTGTGTGTCTGTGTGTATCTCTGTGTGAGAGTGTGTGTCTGTATGTGTATGTCTCTTTGTGAGAATGTGTGTTTCTATGTGTTTCTGTGTGTGTGTCTGTCTCTGTGTGTGTGTTTCTGTGTGCGTGTTTCTGTGTGTGTGTATGTCTCTGTGTGAGAGATTGTGTGTGTTTCTGTGTGTGTGTGTTTTGGTGGCGGTGTTTGTTGCTAGTCAGTATCAGGCGGAGTCCCAGGCTGGGCGAGCGTCACTGGCAGTGGGCTGGGGGAGTGCCTGCCTCCGCCCGCTGGGCTGGCCGCTCTCACTCGCTGCTCCGCTCGGCGCTGCGTTCACACCTGAGACAGGAGGAGACGGAGAGAGGGGGAAGGAAGGAAGAAGGAAGGACAACGCTGGTGACCACCCCACCCGACCACCCCCCCCCCCAACTACCAGTTCAGCAGAGACCACCCCCCCCTCCCCTCTCTCTCCCCCATTCCCACCCCCGGGGGGGGTGGAGATCGGCGGCAGCAGCAACATGTCTCGACCCGCCGCCGCGGCGATGCTGTCGGCGAACGGCTTCGGCTTCCCCCCGCAGAATTTCGCCCGGGTGGTGGTTTGGGAATGGCTGAACGAGCACGGCCGCTGGAGACCCTACAGCGCGACTGTGTGTCACCACATCGAGAACATCATCAAGTGCAATGCCCGGGGCAGCGTGGTGCTGGGGCAAGCGGAGAGCCAACTCTCCCCTTATATCATCGACCTGCAGTCCATGCATCAGTTCAGGCAGGACACCGGTAAGTCTACTTTGCACAGCCTGGCTAGCCCTGTCACACACAGACAGAGAGAGAGAGACACACACACACATACAGGCACATACACTCATAGAGACAGAGGCACAGACACACATATACACACACACAGACATACACACAGAGACATAGACACACAGAGATATACAGACACACACACACACACCCATATATCACATACATACACAAGGTACCCACACACAGAGATACATACACACAATAATATTACAAACAACCACACCTACTTGCCCTCAAAACCCCCCTCTCCAAGCAGACCCTTCCCACCCTGTTAAACCACAACCCCAGTGTTAAGGCTTTTCTTCCTCCCTCCCCCTCCAAAAAAAATGGAATCGTTTCTTTCCCTATCAGACACGAGGGGTAAATGTCAGCCCTGAGCAGTGCCACCAGTCGCATGGAAGAGGGAGAAGCAGAAGAGGCTGTTGCCCCAGTCTCTGGATCCCCATCTACAATGCATGGCTTCACCCCTGGAGCGGTGTCGAGTTGCAACAGTAACAAGACATGACACCGGATCGGCGAGATTTATGTCCCCAGTGCGGCAAATATACATATATATATATCATTTGCCTTTTTTTCTTCCCCCCGTCTCTCTCTCTAACATCGAATTGCATCTTTACTCCCTCCTCCAGTCGCTATTTGTAAAAATAACCTCATGAAACTTGCCAGCCCGCTGGTGAAATTGCTTCTGAAGCTTTGCAGTAATGTCTTTAGTACGGTTTGTGTGTGTTTTTTAATTGCTCAAGAGGTGGGCTTGCGAAAACTGCCGGCCAGGAGATAAGAAAGGGGCTAATTGTACATTGCCCCCCGCATATTTCTGATTTACAGGGGGTTTTTTGTGTGTGTGCCGGCGATCATAGAAATTCCTTTTCGTTTCAATAAAAAATGCGCTGGAACATGACGGCAGCATCTGTGGCTGTGCCCAAGGGAACAGAGGGGGGCTGGGAGGAGGGTTCATCACTCGGAACGTGTGTGTGTGTATCAAATACGATCAAAATGCGCCCGGTTAGCCGGTGCGGAAGGGATGGATCTGGGAGAGATTGTGGCGCAGAGCTGCTGCAATATTCAGCAAAAGGCTGCGGAAGATTCATCCCTTCCAGCGGCTGGTTAATTCACGGATCTGTGGGCACAGCGAGGGCTCTCAGAGTTGGTGGAATTGTCCAAAGCGAAGAATTGCAGTCATTCCGAATGACCCCGTCTAAAATCACGGTCTGTCCACCTCTAGTTGGGAGACTGATGTGGATTGTGTTAAACCAGCCTCTGAGATTCCAGTTTATCAATATCTGAAGCCCCAAGCAAGCTCATCGACACGATTTAATCAACAGTGCGCTTGGTGGGAAACCGTGCAGTGGAAGGAGTGAGCCTTACACATTTATACCAGCACCGCTGGAATATTTTTGGCAGCCTTGGGCTGTAGCTGGTTATGATACAAAAACCAGCATCTACAAATACATGAATAGGATAGGGATAGGGGGATATGGCCCCGGAAGAGTAGGGGTTTTAGTTCAGTTGGGCAGCATGGTGGGTGCAGGCTTGGAGGGCCCAAGGATCTGTTCCTGTGCTGTAATTTTCTTTGTTCTTTATTCTTTGTATTGAAACAAATGGTGGTTTGCAATAATCTACATGATGCTGGCTGCCCAGGACGTGATTGCAACGGTCAAATCTTTACATGCAAAATCACCTTTCAAATTAGTTACAAAAATACTGCTATTATCTTGGCAGTAACATGGGAGTGACCATCCGACCATACCCACTGGGTATGGTCCCTATGAGCGAGGGGGTTTTGATTTTTATCTGTAGCTTTCACTCAGCAGTAGCGATGAGGTGTGAATGGAAGTGGAGGGGCCATTCCTAGAAGACACTTCTGAGTAGCCAGAGCTCTCCTGATGAATGGAGGAATGTAATGTTTGAATGGAGGAAGGTAATATTGTAGTAGTGTGCATTCTGGGCCTCTCCAGCAGTCAGCTTGATCTTTGCAAACAGGATGGTTTTTATGTGGGACTGGAGAGGCAGCAGAGTTCCTGTTCAGTCTGGCAGCTGATTTCTACACGACAAGATGTTAGAATTGTGATAGTGTAACACTCCATTCTCACCCAGGCGTTGAATTCGGACACAGACAGATAACAAGATAAGATTATATGTTTCACTAGCTTGCTGCAGATGCTGAGGAAAAAGGTAAAATCATTTGGCACAGTGCCACGGACCCAGGTTCAATTCCCGGCTTGGGTCTCTGTTTGTGTGGAGCCTGCACATTCCCCCCCTTCTCCGTGAGTTTCCTCCAGATGCTCCAGTTTCCACACACAGTCCAAATACGTGCTGGTGGATTGGCCATGCTAAATTATCCATTAGTGTCAGAGGACTGGCTGGGGTAAATGCATGGGGTTGTGAGGATAGGGCCTGGGTGGGATTGTGGTCGGTGCAGACTCGATGGGCCAATGGCTTCCTTCTGCACTGTAGGGATTCTATGATACTATGTGCAAACAATGCATATCTACAGCTATATTTTTATCATAGAATCCCTACAGTGCAGCAAGAGGCTGTTCGGCCCATCACATCTGCACCGACTCTCCGGCCGAACCCTATCCCCATAACCCCACATATTTACCCCGCTAATCCCCCTAAGTTATGCATCAGTGGGCACTAAGGGTCGATTTAGCATGGCCAATCCACCTAGCTTGTACATCTTTGGAGTATGGGAGGAAACTGGAGTACCCAGGGGAAACCCATGTAGACACAGGGAGAATGTGCAAACTCCTCACAGGCAGTCCGAGGCTCAAATTGGATCCCTGGCGCTGTGAGGCAGCAGTGCTTGCCAGTGTGGCTGCCCCTGGGATGGAGTTGAAGGAGAAATCAGACTTAGCGCCCCATTTAAAGATGAGAAATATTGCAGGAACGATTGTGTTCAGGTTACTGATATTTCAGTCGTCGACTTTTTCTTAATTTCACACTTCGGCACCCAGGATAAGGCGATTTTTTTTGAGCTGAGAGTCACTGCTGGGTAACTGCAGGATTCTGATTCTGGGGTCATGTTCAGTACCTGTCCTTTGCAAAGACAGTCTGGCTATGTAAAACTCAGAGAGATTATCCTCCAATACTCAAAGAAAATGATTGGTACAGCCTCATTTTACCCTCGCCCGGAAGTTTATAAAATTTAATTGTGTTTATGGCCAATATTTTTTCATCTGAGTTGCAAATGCCAATGGATATAACGGATAAAATTAATGCGTCCCTCATTGGCAACTGCTTTGTTATTTAACTTTTTAAAAAACCCTTACAAGTAGAAGCTTTCAAGGCAACTTAGTGATGCCAGTGTCATAGTGACATCGAACCTGAAACTGGAGATATGAGTTGGCATGCTGATTTGATTCCAGCTACGTGGAGACTATCTATACTGTGTATAGCTTTGATTTCCTTGCTTGGGCAGGGAGATGTTTTCATTGATAGGTTCACTAGACTGATTCCTGGGCTCAGGGTTTTGTCTCATGAGGAAGCACTAAGGAGGTCGAGCCTATAATTGTTGGAGTTTAGAAGATTGGGAGCTGAAATTATTGAAACATGCGAGATTTTGAGTGGTTAGATATGACGGAACGGTGGCACAGTGGTTAGCACTACTGCCTCACAGTGCCAGAGACTGGGGTTTGATTCTTGGCTTGGGTCACTGTCTGCATGTTCTCCTTGTGTCTGCAAGGGTTTCCTCTGGGTGCTCTGGACTAATTTCCCCCATACTTGTAAGGTCATTTATTATACACAGTATTTTTTTAAGCAAAATCAAATTAGCGTCAGTTTTTTGTTTTTCCGGGTCAAAATCAATATAGTGGTGATGTTGCGTGTGTTAGTTCCAAAGATGTGCAGTTTAGATTGATTGGCCAAGCTAAATTAACCCTAGTCTTGAGGGGATTGGCAGGATAAATATATGGGGTTATGGGGATAGGGTGGGATTGTTGTTGGTGTAGGTTCGATAGGCCGAATGGCCTCCTTCTGTACTGTAGGGATTCTATGATTCTAGATACTGTCTCCCCTTATGGAGGAACCTGGAATGAGGAGGACACAATTTCAAAATAAGGGTCTCCCAATTAAGGTGGAGATGAGGAAGAATTCCTTCCATCAGAGGGTAGTTAGTATTTGGAATTCTCTTCCCCAGTGAGCAGTGGAGGTTGGGTCATTTCATATATTCCAGGCTGAGTTAGTCAGATTTTTGATTGACCGGGGAATCAAGGGTTATAGGGCAGTGTGCAAGGGCAGTCAGGAAGGTGGAAGTAAGGTCAGAATCCAACCTTATTGAATGTCAGAGCAGGCTTGATGGGCCAGATTGTCAATGCATTAGCAATTGCCATGCTTCAACAATAATACTGGTAGGCTAATTGCATTGTCAAAGACAGATGACGATTATTGCTTAACCTCCAGAAGAGGGACTTTTCCCTTCCTGCCTGCCACGGGAATCGTAGCGGGCGAGGGGGGAGGAGACGTGCAATGGTTCGTTGACCTTGGATGGATTTTCTGGTTTTAGGGCGAGCGTGGCCGGTAAGTCCCACCCTGTAAGTGGATACAGTGGAACAGCTGGGATTTGGGGAACCGTAGGGAGTTTGTAACTCTACTAAGCTGCATGAAGAATAAACTTGTTGAAGGTAAAAGACAAGCTGTTGGATTGTTCCTCCACCATGAACTATTATTGATCTTAAACACAAATGGCCCACACCTACTTGTGTTTCTTAGGTTCTTATTATACATCTTTCTGAATTTACTTTTGTGTAATGTCAATGTATTGGAAGTGATAACCATTGCATTGTTGCAATAAAAGGCTGATAATATTACATCCTACACAATTTAAACAGGAAGTTTTACAGAGCTATCCAAAGTTGCTTTAAAGGTAATCTTGACAATGACGGTAATTATTTGAAAAGGAACATAATGCAGTACTTAATGGGTGCTTTTTAAAATCTCCTGTACTACTTTCAGAATTGGAGAGGCACAGTGACACAGTGGTTAGCCTTGCTGTCTCACAGGGCCAGGGACCCGAGTTCAATTCTGGCCTCGGGTCACTGCTTGTGTGGAGTTTTACATGTTCTTCCCGTATCTGCATGTGTTTCCTCTGGATGCTCCAGTTTTCAACGACAGTCCAAAGATATGCGGGTTAGGTGGATTGGCCATATTCAACTGCCCCTTAGTGTCAGTGGGATTAGCAGGGTAAATACATGGGGTTACTGGTATAGGGTCTGGGTGGGATTGTTGTCGGTGCAGGCTGGATGGGCCGAATGGCCTCTCGGTGATTCTATGTTATACTCTAAACTTTGTTAAGTGTTCTGTTGGTCACAAGATTTATATGAACATTTGCTAGGCAATGTTATGCAACAAACAATGCAGGGAGTGTGGCAAGGTTTTGACCAGTGTCATCACAAATGGAAGAGTCTCAAAGAATTGAGGCAGTGATATTCACCTTTTCTTGGGCATTCCATGTTTGATATGCTTATCGTATCAAAGGGATCAAAGGATATGGCGGGAAAGTGGGATGAAGCTATTGAGTTGGATGATCAGCTATTATCATAGTGAATGGTGGAGCAAGCCTGAAAGGCACCCTGGTGGATCAAGTGTTGAAGATAAGGCTCTCTCTGGCATTGACCTGTGTGTGGAACTGTGTACCACTGAATTGCTACCCTTTATCTGCTGCAGAGAAACATCCCTGCTGAGATAAAAAAAGACTTTGGCAGTGATGGATGCAATAAGAACATGGTAATATGGCCAAAGAAATGATAGCCTTTTACCTTTTATATGGAAGTGTAGCCCTGCCTCTCTCACCCCCACCTGCTTCAACACCAGCTAAGAAGTTGGGGGAGGGGGGTGAGCCTGTCTCTACATGGCCCAGAAGCCCCCCCCCCCCAATTGATTTTGAGTTGGGCAATTGCGTTGGCCCACTGGGGAGGAAGTCCTGCATCTGAGGACTGCTAGCCGAACAAGTGACTGGCATCTCTCCAGTTCCAGCAGCGCCACCTAGTAACAGTGGTCATTGGTGGGACTGCAGCCAGTCCCCAGTAAGGAATTGCCACTGGAGCTGGATAACCAAGAGTATGAAGGCTTTGCCTGGGGCCTGTCTGCCAAGTCCTTGTGAATGGGGTGGAGAACTGCCATTGGGCTGGTGGGGGAGGGAAACTAGCAGGGTGGGGAGTACCCAGCTGGGAGAGTGGCATCTCCATTGGGCACAGGGTATCCAAAAAGAGGGGGAGCCTCTGCCCACAACAACCCCAACATTAATAGGGCACTTAGAGGCCTCAATTAGCCCATGGATGGATTGGCTGGGTGGGTGGGTGGCTGGGCTGCCCAGTGCCTCCCTACAGCTGGTAAAATGCCTGAATGATAATGAGCTGGGTTGACAACATTGCTACTCAGCCATGCCACCCAGTTTTATGTCC
Organism: Carcharhinus amblyrhynchos; assembly: GCF_965287045.1. Taxonomy (NCBI): domain Eukaryota; kingdom Metazoa; phylum Chordata; class Chondrichthyes; order Carcharhiniformes; family Carcharhinidae; genus Carcharhinus; species Carcharhinus amblyrhynchos. Next base: position 23,686,926 of record NC_137343.1, read on the forward strand.
CCCTCTGCCAGCCCTACCCTGGAGGGTATGGGGTGAGGAATCATGTTGGTGGGATGCTGGGGGAGGGGGAGCATAAAATGCAGCTTGTATGTTTTACTTTAATTCTAAGACCTAACTGACAAAGGAGATTGGAAGGTGAGTTGAAGTATTATGATTTATTAGGATATTATCCTTAAGGTGTATTCTGAAGGTAGGATCTTTGGCAAAGCTATTTCTTGACTGCTGCATACCTGAATTGTTCCTGAATGTCACAATAACATGGAAGTACACCTCTCTTTTAAACTTGCAAAATACTTGTGACATAACTATAAACAATGTCAACAGTATTATTGTTGTTACAATCAGTTTCCAACTTGTTAATCTGGGCGAGATCCCTAAATTTGTTATGATCCAGCTGGGATACCCCCAAATTGTTCTGCCTGGGTGAAGAGGGATGAATAGGCTCCCTTTCTTTATTCAACCCCCAATGTTGGTTGCAACAAGATTAATCTGAAAAGGATTAACTAAGGATTAGGGGCGGCATGGTGGCACAGTGGTTAGCAGTGCTGCCTCGCAGTGCTGGAGACCCGGGTATGAATCCTGACCTGGGTCACTGCTTGTGCGGAATTTGTACATACTCCCCATGTCTGTGTGGATTTCCTCCAGGTGCTCCGATTTCCTCCCACAGTGCAAAGATGTGTAGGTTAGGTGGTTTGGCCATGCTAAATTGCCCTTTAGTGTCAGGGGACTAGCTAGGGTAAATGTATGGAGATAGGGCCTGGGTGGGATTGTGGTTGGTGCAAACTCGATGGGCCGAATGGCCTTCTTTTCCACTGTATGATTTGATGATCCCTCCCTTTTCCAAGTCCCAATATTTATGTTTTGAAAGGAGTCAATTTAACCAGGCTTTCCTGAGTTAAAGACATCAGTCCTAAGCAAGTGAAAAAAGTTATATGAAACAGTCCTTAACCTGCAAGGAGTAGATAATTGAGTGTCGCGGCTGTTATAATTTGAGATTCCAATAGCGCAGACTTCAGCAGGTTGGTTGTAAAATTCCAGTTTGATGGAGAAGCTTCCCTGTTTCCACTGAGGTTATGGTCTTTGCTCACTTGGTTTACTTCAACAATCAGCGAGACAGAGATATACTTGTAAAAAGCTTTAGCAGAAGTGGTGCTGCTGCTGGCTGGTTTCTTCTTCTGTGATATGCATGTTCCCGGGCAGTTATAGCAACACACACACACACACACACACACACACACACACACACACACACACACACACACACACACACACACACACACACACACACACACACACACACACACACACACACTTGGGGAAGCTTTTCAGCTGGCTTTTATCCCAGTCCTCGTATACTCCTGGAAAACGAAATCCACAAACCCATCTAGATGTTACGCACGTAATATCTCTTGTTGAGATGATGCTCAGCTCCCATGATCTGCTATTATCTCCACCGGAGATGGCAATTAGTTTTGGAAGTATCTTTATCTGGAAACAGGGTGAGGCCCCATTGTCTCTCTCAGAGCAGCACCCACCAGCAGTTCAACCAGAGAGTGACTTTACATCCTGAGCCATCTTGGCTTGTATGTATGTCCATGTTACAAAATTCAAAGGTCTTACTAAATGTCCAGTATTTCCAGAAGTAATTTGATGTTTTTCCTTAATTACTGTGACACTGGAGAGGAAGGAAGTTAAGTTGACTCTGTGAGATAATTTCCCCACTGTTTGAGGACACTTCCTGTTCTGTCAGCCAACGTATGGTGTTGGAAATGATTGTGGACTGTCCTGGACAAGCTAATCTTTGTTTCTGATTGAAAGTGACAGTGTGGTAGGGACTAAATTGGAGGAGGGGGCAGGGAATAAAGTTTAGCCTGTGTGTTCAAATTTACAAGTCAAGAATATCTTCCTTCTGACTAATGAGTCAGTAAATCATCAAGAAACATTGTCAGCATTACGGAAAAATTACTCTAACTTTTCTTGGCACTTGGAACATTGAAGTGTTACAGTCCTAAGATTAAATGTTAGATTTAAACTTTTCTTTAACAAAGTATTGGAAACAATTACTTTTGCAGAAATGTAGGCTGCAGTTATTCAATCAGATGTTTCTTGCGCAGAGACATTAGACGACTAACATTTATTGAGTAATCGTTAACTATTACATACTGGCATTATGAATGAGCATTCCTTGTTCAGGAATGTGGATTATAATCCATCAGCAAAACCCTAATCAACAAATGAACTAGGGTCGTAGGTAATAGTCAAAGGATTCTGGTGTAATTCCCTGTTAACAGTTTTGTTACACAAGGGCCTGAAATGGTGATTCCCATTCTAAAGTAATTCTGATTGATGCATATTTTGAAGGGTTGTGTCTTTTTAATTATAAAAGCTACAAATTGTCCAGTCAAATGAAAGCAGAATAGATGGAGCATGACCAGAACAGCTGTCAACACTTGTGGAGCTGTACTCATGAATTTTAACAAAAGTTACTTGTTTAGTTTTAGATAAGAAAACATTGCATTTCAAGAACTTTTTTTTAAACCTCTTTATTGTAAATCCCAAGCTGATCAAATAGCCTTAAATTTTGACACCTAACACACCCTTTGCTAAACCCCAATACTGAACAAATGCACAGCCCTGAGAACGTGCTTCCCTTTTTCTTGGCAATGTTGCAGTATCCCTCCTTTGTTGATGAAATATTTCCCTAATGGCACAAATTGAGCAGATTGTGTGGAAATCATGGCTGAGATTCAACCCATGATATCATTAGTGGAGTCATTCAGGGGATAACACAAATCAAATGAAAATGAAGGTAAAAGTGCAACACTTACAACTTCTGAATATTTTATAATTTGTAGAAAAAAAAACTATCAGTTGTCAGTATTTAGGAGGAGGCAGTGGCCTAGTGGTATTATCGCAAGACTACTGTTTATCCAGAAACTCAGCTAATGTTCTGGGAGGGGACCTGGGTTCGAATCGTGCCACGGCAGCTCGTGGAATTTGAATTCAATAAAACATATCTGGAATTAAGAATCTAATTGTAGAATCCCTACAGTGCAGAAGGAGGCCGTACAATCCATCGAGTCTGCATTGACCACAATCCCACCCAGGCCCTATTCTGGTAATCTCATATGTTTACCCTGCTAATCCCCCTGACATTAGGGTCAATTGCGCATGGCCAATCAACCTAACCCACACATCTTTGGAGTGTGGGAGGAAACAGGAGCACCCGGAGGAAACCCACATAGACACGGGCAGAACATGCAAGTTCTGCACAGACAGTGACCTGAGGCCAGAATTGAACCTGGGTCCCTGGCGCTGTGAGGCAGTAGTGCTAACCACTGTGCCATCCAACCATAGTGATGGCCATGAAACTATTGTTGATTGTCAGAAAAACCCATTTGGTTCACTTATGTCCTTTAGAGAAGGAAATCTTCCATCCTTACTTGGTCTGGCTTACATGTGACTCCAGAACCACAGCAATGTGGTTGGCTCTCAGCCATCCTCTGAACTGGCCCAGCAAGCCACTCAGTTGTATCACCACCACCTTCTCAAGGATAACTAGGGATGGGCAATAAATGCTGGCCAGCCAGTGATGCCCATGTCCCATGAATGAATAAAAAAAGTTTATAAAGTTTGCAGTTAGTAAAGTAGGTTGATATTTATTTTAAATACAAATGGTAGATATTCTTGGTTTGTCAATGAATTAGGATTAATCATGCTGTCATTGCAGATGGAATTTGTTACATGTTCAACAAGTAATTTGAAGGAACTGTATACTTACCAAGACTATCATAGTACAAGATATAGTTTGTAATTTGTGATGGAATCCCTACAGTCAGAAGGAAGCTGTTTGGCCCATTGAGACTGTACTGACCACAATTTCACCCAGGTAACCCCACACATTTACCTTGCCAGTCCCCCTGACACTAGGGTCAATTTAGTGTGGCCAATCAATCTAACCCACTCTTGATTGGACTGTGGGAGGAAACCGGAGCACCCGGAGGAATCCACGCAGGTGTGGGGAGAGCCCAGTGACCTGAGGCTGGAATTGAACCTGGGTCCCTGGCGCTGTGAGGCAGCAGCGCTAATCACTGAGCCACCGTGCCGCCCTATATTATGCTTATAAAATGTATACATCTGTGAAAATATAGATGGGGTGGAAGAGTATAGTCAATCTATATTCAATTATAGTATTACAGTCAATCTTTTCATGTTTAATAAATGTTTTATTCTCTGCTAAAAGTGGCAGTCCTGAGGTTCTATTTATCCACGTCCCTGAAGAAAACATAAAAGTTACGGTCTGTGATTCCATTCTGAAACCTGGCTGTCCAGTGGTAACACCAGCTGCGATTGTAACAGTGCAATCTCTCAGTCTTTCCGGTTCAGTCAATTCAGCTTCAAGGCGCATTCACTGGCAGACATATTGCATATGTGGTCCCCAGTTAAAGTTAGCACTGACACAATGCCAGTCTACCAAGCTGCTGTCACTTGGATCTAGTCAGTATTGATGGCATAACCTGCCAGAGTTCTTTTTCAGCTGACCAACTAACATCATCTGATTCATTATCTGGCCCTCTAATGCAAACTGTCGGCTCATTGACTGTCTGAGCTATTCTCACCACACTTCGGATTTCGGTCCCATTTAGTTTGCTCATGCATCGCTTCGCCATGAGCTTCTAACATTCTATTTTAACTGCCACAGAGAAAAGTAATCTTCTGATAGAGCTTTGCTGACTTCTTCGCACTTCAATTTGGTATTCCTCTTTCTCTATCTGCTTTGTGTTTCTGTCTATATATGCGTATTCATCTCCTTCATCCTTCAGCTCTCCTGTTTACAGCTTTCCTTTGTGTCTAACCGCATGATCTCTATCTCAACTTCCTTCCTGTCAGTGCGGCTTCCAGGTCAATTGTTGCCAGGTCTCATGGACCAATAATTCTTATTATTCAAGAAACTTACAACTGTTCTCATAGAATCATACAATGTATAAGTCTGCACTGACACATTAGAAACACCTGAACTCTCATCTAATCCCATCCGCCAGCACTTGGCCCATAGCACTGAATGTTATGATATGTCAAGTGTTCATCCAGATACTTTTTAAAGGATATGATGCAAACCCGCCTCTGCCACCCTCTCAGGCAGTGAGTGCATTCCAGACCATCACCACCCTCTGGGTAAAAGCTTTTTTCCTCACATCCACCCTAAACCTCCTGCCCCTCACCTTGAACCTATTTCCCCTCGTGACTGTTCCTTCAACTAAGGGGAACAGTTGCTCCTTATCCACTCTGTCACTGTCCCTCATAATCTCGTACACCTTGATCAGGTCAGTTTTCTCTGCTCCAACGAAAACAACCCAAGTCTATCCAATTCATAACTTAAATGTTATGAAGCATCCTGGTGAATCTCCTCTGCACCCCCTCCAGTGCAGTCACATCCTTCTGATAATGTGGTGACCAGAACTGCACACAGTACCCCAGCTGTGGCCTCACCAATGTTCTATACAACTCGAACATAACTTCCCTGCTTTTGCAATCTAAAAAATTGATAAAAGTGGAAAAGTGGATAAATCTCTTCACAAATTATACAAACTCTTAAACGCCCTTTCAAACACTTTTGTATTATTACAGGTTCCACAGATATTTGAAAGAAATTACACATTTTCCTTACTGTACTGCTTTTGGGGTCAACGATTTTCACCTTAATATGATCATCTAATGTAAACTAGAGAGGGAAAATAAGGAAAGCACATTTGCCATAGCCAGCTAGTTCCCAGATGTAGGGTCCATTCATTTGTTGAAAAAGATGAGGGAACATCACTTGGTACAAAGTTTAAAATGGTTTTCTTTTTATTGAACAAAACTTAAGAAACATTTAACATGACAGAAGTGAGAAGAGGGCGAACTTCGAGACTGGCTTCAGAACCAGGCCCTATACAAAAAAATGTACCAAGATGAGTGAAATAAGAACATAAGAACATAAGAAATAGGAGCAGGAGTAGGCCATCTAGCCCTTTGAGCCTGCCCCGCCATTCAATAAGATCATGGCTGATCTGTCGTGGCTCAGTTCCACATTCCCGCCCTCTCCCCATAACCCTTAATCCCCTCGCTTATCAAAAACCCATCAACCCGCGTCTTAAAAATATTTAGCGAGGCAGCCTCCACCACCTCAACAGGCAGAGAATTCCAGAGATTCACCACCCTTTGAGTGAAGAAGTTCCTCCTCAACTCTGTTCTAAACCGCCCCCCCTTTATCTTGAGGCTGTGCCCCCTAGTCCTACTGTCCTTTCTGAGCGGGAAGAGTCTCTCCACCTCTATCCTATCCATCCCATTCATCATCTTATATGTCTCAATGAGATCTCCCCTCATTCTTCTAAACTCTAATGAGTACAAGCCTAGTTTATTCAGCCTCTCCTCATAGCTCAACCCCCTCAACTCCGGTATCAGCCTAGTAAACCTCCTCTGCACTCCCTCCAAGGCCAAAATATCCTTGCGTAAGTACGGCGACCAAAACTGCACACAGTACTCCAGCTGCGGCCTCACCAATGCCCTATACAGCTGCAGCAAGACCTCCCTACTTTTATATTCAATCCCCCTCGCTATGAAGGCCAGCATCCCATTAGCCTTCCTGACCACCTGCTGCACTGAACTGAACATGTACTGAAATGAAAATATATTTCAATCCTTATCTCATTATTGGAAATGTTTTTCACGTACTGCCTTTGTCTGCAAAACAGTCCTTGCAGCTACAATTATGAAAAGCTTGCTTTGCCTGCATTGTGTACCCTTTAGGAATGCAGTCAATTTCTAGCTAACCCAGCATGCCTTCTGAGCTTTAAAATGTAGTCAGGTCAGCAGTGTTACTCAATCCGTAAAGTCTAGCATTTATATGTAATTGCATAGGCAGAAACATCTTAAAATGAAATTTTTGCATTGACTGAAGCGAACAGGGCTAAGCATACATAGAATCCCTTACCAGATAAACACAAACTAATGGAAAAGCATTTTTCAATGATCCAAAATCATTGATTTTAGAGAGCACTCATAATAATGGTTATATTTGATAACTGTGATTATCACAATTATGTTTTATGTTACCGCAAAGAAATACAAGCAAGACCCATGCTATGTTCTGTGATTGCAATTCTCTTATTGTGGTGGGTTTTGATTTATTTCATCAGCTATCTGTCATTTTCATGTTTATGGGCTGTGGCTTCACTCCGATATTTCTGTGGTAACCTTGAACTTTCTGAAGGAGTTCCTTTAGCTGCTTTTCCAAGATCAGCATGAGACACTCGTTGTTAGAGAAGCTTTATTTTACAGCCTAACCACATACCGGTCTCCCATCAGTAACAAAGTATGTCATCCTGGTGTCTTTCATCGTGCAGACTGGCACCAATTTAAAGTGATTTAAAGAAACTCTGGTGGAATTTCCCAAGCCACTGCCGGTCCAATGGTGGGCGGTGAGAATTTGGCAGGAGATCTATTTACGCCGACATCCTGTGGGATCTTTCATCGGTGCTCGCCGAGATAGATTGGGAAACAGGCTGGAGGGTAGCAGGAAACAGATTTGCACCCCGCTCATGGGATGCAGATGAAGGCCCAAACTCCACCCTGCCCACACTGAACTCTCAAAGCCGCTGGTGGGAAAACACACCATCTAAAACACACCTGGAACAGCATGAGGTGCAGATATTAAGACTCATCTATGTCTCCGGATTTTGGGATGGAGGATGCCCACAACCCTGGCCCCTGGGAGACTACAGCAGTGGTTGGGGAGGGAGCATTTACAGATGGATGTTCCAGATTCGGAATTCTGGTGGTGGTGGAGGTGGTGGTGGGGAGTCCATCTCCCTGCCTCAATGTTCCTAGAGATCCATCTTCATTCATAGAAAGTTAGTTCCTGTCCTCAGTCGTGGGTCAGTGATGTTGTGGTGTTGGATGCCTTTACAATATAGCAACCAGATTGTACAGCTGACTACACGCTATCGCCATGAAATACTGCTCAGTGCACCCGGTTGCATAATTAATGATGTCGGGGCCAGAAGATTTGGCGTGTTTTCCCACCGGCTTCTGCAGCGGGAAGTACTTCATATTCCCACAGGATATGGTCAGATGGTAGCTGATACCATTGCTGTCTTGTCCCTGCACTGTCCAGTGCACTGAGCCCTTGTTGCCTCTTTCCAGCAAAGCAGCACACTATCCAATTTTATTTTTTCATAAAAGGCAATTTATTTCCCCAAGAAAAGAATATAGCATTGTTTGCAGTTTCCCTGTTAACGGTGAGACTTTTTGCCTGTCTGAATTTGTTTCCCCTGCCATTTTGATGCAGGGATGCCACTGGCAATGCGTGCAGGTACTGAGCTGTTATGGCGTCACCAGACTCAGCCTTAAAAAAGATATTTCATTCTCTTTGAAAAATTCTTAAATAATTAATTCTTTGTGGCCCCTTGCTTAACTTCAGATTTTTGAAATATTAATATAATGCGTCAATATTTGTTGCACTATAGATTAAAAATACAGTACAAGTGCATTCACAGCTCTGTAACCATGAAGATTGGCTTGTCACACTAAAGTAAGTTTTGTAATATACATACTTTCCCTTACAATGCTGATGCAGGGAACAAGAGTTTATATATTTCAATTATGGAAGTATACAAAATAATCTTTCTTTGTACAGAACTTGAATCTTGTTGAAAAAGGACACATTGTCAAAGCTTTGAATCTTGCACTCATCAGGATAATTTGTAAAACGTAAGGGGAACCCACAGCTCAGCAGGAAGACCAGTAGAGACTTTGGTCTGGCTGCTATCTTTTGGATTGTCAAGATTGTTGGCCCTAACAGGAGTTATGCTTCTGCTAGCATTGCTCTCGGAGAGGGCACGCCCTCTACATTTGGTATTCTTGTAAATTGTCCTGAAGAGTGCAAGATGAAAAGCTTTGAAAATTGATCAGGGCAGGACAGCGGATGTTGTATACGTGGACTTTAGTTAAGCCTTCGATAAGGTTTGCCGTAGCTGGCTGATAGAGCAGGTGAAGTCATATGGGATCTGAGGTGAGTTGGTAAGATGAATACAAAACTGGCTTGGGCGTAGAAAGCAGAGATTAGCAATGGAAGGATACTTTTCTAACTGGAAGTCTGTGACAAGTGGTATTCCACAAGGATCAGTGCTGGGGCCTCTGTTGTTTGTAATATATAAATGATTTGGAGGCAAATGTTGGTGGTCTGATTAGTAAATTTGCAGATGGTACAAAAACTGGGGGAATAACAGATAGTGAGGAGGTTTGTCAGAGGTTACAGCACGATATAAGTCAGCTGGAGACCTGTGCCAAAAGATGGCAGATGAAATTTAACGTGGACAAATGTGAGATGATGTGATTTGGAAGGTCTACTGCTGAAGGAAAGTATACAGTAAATGGTAGGGCCCTTAGAAATATTAGCATGTGGAGGGATCTAGGTGTACAGATCTACAATTCCCTGAAGATAGAAGCTCAGGTGGACAAAGTGGTTAAAAGGGAAATGGCTTGCTGGCCTTCATTGGTTGGGGCATTGAATATAGGAATTGGAAAATCATGTTGCAGCTAAATAAGACTTTGGTTAGGCTGCATTTGGAGTACTGTGTACAATTCTGGTCACCACATTAGTGGAAGGATGCTGATACATTGGAAAGGGTGCAGAAGAGATTAACCAGGATGTTGCCTGACTTGGAAGATATGGATTATGAAGAAAGGTTGAACAACTTGGATTGTTTTCATTGGAGCATCGAAGGATGGGGGTCGGGGGGGGGGGGGGGGGGGGGCGTTGGTGGATGGGGGAGCCTGATAGAGGTTTACAAGATTATGAGAGACTTGGATAGAGTGGATAGTCAGACTCTTTTTCCCAGAGTTGAAGGGTCAATTACTCGGGGTCATATGTTGAAAGTGAGAGGCAGAAAGTTTAAAAGAGATGTAAGGGGCAAGTTTTTCACACAGAGGGTGATGAGTGCCTGGAATGTGCCACCGGAGGAGGTAGTGGAAGCAGATTCTGTAACAATGTTCAAGAGGCGTCTGGGTAGATACATGAATAGGCAGGGAATAGAGGGATATGGAACATGTAAAGGCAGGAAAATGCTAGATTAGAGAGGCATTTGTGTCAGCACAGACCTAGAGGGCCAAAGGGCCTGTTCTCGTGTTGGACTGTTCTTTAACAACATGTGTCTATTTTTACCAGTTTAAAATAATATTTAATTGCATTCATTTCAAGTTATGTTTATTCATTTAATTTGTACAAAAGAATATAAGCAATATGGCGGACAGATCACAAGGAATTAAACGGCTGGGAGGGTTGGTGTAAGAGTTATCACAAGCTGGAAGAAAGTGATGAGTAGTGTAGTCATTGCTTATTTCGGAAAGTCATAGATTTGGAAAATTTAAAACGCTGCTGTAAGTTTTTGTGTCTCGTACCTCGGTGAATTCAATGGGAGGTAAAATTAGGAAAGGTGTACAAAGGATGGCCATGTCTGACATCCCCATTTATACAAGTGTCAAATGGCACTGCTTTCATGTTTGCATTTAATAGTCTTAAACAAACTCTCCTTGTCTCTGAAGTAAAAATAAAAAAAGTGCTGCAAATAGGAAACAGAACTGGTGACATTTGCAGAGCGAGAAACAGAAGTAATGGCTGGAATTCTCCGGCCGCTCACGCCGGTGTGATTCACCAGTCCAGCCGGTAGCACAGCTCCTGCATGGGTTTCCCGGCAGCACGGGGTGGCTTCAATCAGAATTTGCATTGACAGCGGCGGGACCAAACGATCCGGCCACCAGTGAACAGTGCACTGTCTCCAACCGCTGAGAAAAGCACTGAGGGGAGACTAGAGAATCTCATCCAATGCCTCATTCAGTTCCCTTAACCTGAAGACTTGAAATGCTGGGTCGTATTTTAACCTGTTCAAAACCCACCCAGGCATTGTTAAAATCAGGCCCATTAACAATTCACTCTCCACAGATGCTGACTGATTATTTCCAGTATTTTCAGTACTTATTTTAGATTTCCAGCACCTATTGTACTTTGCTCTTGTCACCTTCTCACTATATTGTTCTCAGACCAAAATACAATTGTGACACAGCAATGTCCTTAAAGGAAGGCTTGTACTTGCACTAATGTATATCATAACCTCAGGACACACCAAAGGACTTTACGGCCAATGAACTACTTTCAAAATAGCCACTGTTTTAATGTAGGGAACAGATCAGCCAATCCACACACAACAGTCTCCTGCAAACAGCAAAGGACTACGTGTCCAGATCATCTTTTTGTAGGTATTTATTGCAGAATAAATGTTGGCCATGACCCTAGTCGAACACTCCTGCTTTTCCTCAGATGGTACCATGGGATCTTTTACAGGCACCGTCGATGACAGACTGGGTCGTGGTTTAATATCTAGCCTGAGAAATGGCGGTTCTAACAGTTTGCCGAGCTCTTTGAATATTTCACTGATAATGTTTGTCTAAATTATGTGCGAAAGTCAGTGGACTGGGGCTTGAACCCATGACCTTAGTCTGACTCAACACCCCAGCAGGAAGACCAATGAACTGTCTTTAGTCTGGCTACTATCTTTTGGCTTGTCTAGTGTTAGTGGCCTTACCAGGTGTTATGCTTCTGCTGGCATATGAGCATGTGGATCCTCCACCATGTCAGTATGTACCTGATAGGGAGGGAGTGGTTCCTGGGGTAGCAATGCAAGGAAGAAACATTTCAGAATGGGTGGGAAGGCACTAATAGTGCCCTGTAATTTGGCCCAAAGTATTAATCCCCTGCCTTGACTGGGTTCTAGAGAAACCTAATTAAAAATTTGTTTTTGGCATTCTTCTGCCCATTTGAGTGCTCTTTCAGTAATGTGACAGTGGTCCCATCAGTGTACTGTCTATTTCCTCTGTTGTCCTGGTGGGTTCCCTCTTGCTGGCAAGACTCTGACCAACTCCCTCGCCTACACGGGGATATGCTCCAGGATAGGGGTAATGATGGAGTCAAGCAGCTGACAAAAACTGAACTGCTTTGATACCATTGCAAAGAGGGAAGTATGGCCTGGAGTCTCTGGCTCAATAACCAATTTGGGCAAAACCCTTTCATGTCCTAATAACACTTTGGTGAAAATGTATTCTAATTTATCCTTTCATTCTTCCAGTGTGCCAATTCACCAACCAGTAGAAACAATCTTTTAATTCTTTATTGTTCCAAAATGTTTGTAATTTTGAAGGCCTCCAAATAGCTTCCAAAGGCCTCTATTCCAACAGCCTCTTACCATAATGATAATCTGTTAGCATTCTAATAAATATGCTCTTTTAATGAATGCAATATCCTTATAAAGAGTTGTAAAGAGCTTTATGTAATGCTCCCAACTGTAATCCAACAGTGTTTGTTCAAATTCAACATTTTTTTTTACATTTATGATCACTGTTGCTATGAAACCCAGGATTCCACTGTCTTTTAATGACCTATTCGATCTGCAGTCCTACCTTTAAAAAGCTACCACATATAGTGTTGCACAAAGTTTTCAAGTGAAGTTGGCCTATTGGCTGGTGGATAATTGGGAGACTCCCATTTAAAGTTATACATTTTTGTCCATATTTTTATGATTCCATTATAAATTCCTATGTCCACAATTTCAGTGTAGTGTCTCCAATAGCAAGATTAGCGATAGCAAGATTACAGAGTGTTAAAAGTTTGCATTGGCAGCTATTAGCATGAATTCGGACATAGGAATTTAGAACGCAGAAGTTGGCTGGAAGTGCGAGCATGATGAAAGCTATTAAAGATTTATCTCCCTCCCTCGATCGTTCTGTGTCTCCTTTTAAAGATTTCACTTCAGGTTTACTGGTTTTGCATCCATGCCTTCTAGTTCAGTGCTTGCAAGCCAAGAGTAATAGTTTACATGCATCTACCTCATCTGCGCCTATCATTGCATTAAAAATCCAGATGATATATTTCTCAGACTTTTAACACACACTGGGGATAATTCCACATCAGCTCATTCCATTTTATATCACTCAGTAATAACACTCCTATCCCATAGCATATCACTTTTGAGCTCTGTGATCTTAAGTGGCTGTGCCCTTGAATGGTTTAGCTTCTGAGGATTCTTTGGGGACAACAGTGTTTTTTATATTAAGAAATGTTGCTCGCCTTGAGCTTTCAATTGGCCAGTGTTAAAATTGCGGGAAGATAATCTGTATTGTATCATTTATGAATTCCTGTAATTACATTCTGTCTGCAGTGTGAAGCATTATTCATTGTGAGTAACTGAAGGCTGAGATACACACATCCAAATGTAACTGCTGTGGGCACAGAACTTATTACATGATGCCAGTATTAACTATAGAAGACAGGAGGGTAATATATCTGGTTGAAATTAGTATTTTGGATAGTGAAAGATAATTTATAGTTTAATTTATAATTTATAATTTCATTAGCCCACAACTTAATAGATCAGGCCAATTCCAGGAATGCCAGCATCCAGTATTCAATTAGCCCCTGCACCAACTTTGTCTTCATTTGTATAAAAATAACTCCTTCAAATAGAAGGGAAAGATTTCTTCAGAAGTGCTGTTATTTTACTGAGTCAATTTTCCTTACTGAGGGGCCGCAGGGAAATAATTTTCTGTTGGATTTTGAGGATGTTGGCTCAGTTTGTAGATCAAAGCAACATGGGGTTAGGCCGCAGAGTGGCCACGATCACACTGAATGGCTGAACAAGGTCAAGGAGCTAAATAGCCCGCTGTTGTTCCTATATTCCTATAAAATTCCATGGGGTGGCACAGTGGTTAGCATTGCTGCCTTACAGCGCTAGGGACCCAGGTTCGACTCCGGATGCAGGTCACTGTCTGTGCAGAGTTTGTGTGTTCCCTCCTGTGTCTGCGTGGGTTTCCTCCGAGTGCCCTGGTTTCCTCCCATTCCCCAAAGGTTGGGGGGGGGTAGTTGATTGGCCTTGACACATTGTCCCTTAGTGTCAGAGAGACTAGGTGGGTAAATATGTGGGATTACAGGGATTGGACCAGGGTGGGATTGTTGTCAGTGCAGCCTCAATGGGCCAAATGGGCCAAATGGGCCAAATGAGCTAAATAGCCCGCTGTTGTTCCTATATTCCTATAAAATTCCATGGGGTGGCACAGTGGTTAGCATTGCTGCCTTACAGCGCTAGGGACCCAGGTTCGACTCCGGATGCAGGTCACTGTCTGTGCAGAGTTTGTGTGTTCCCTCCTGTGTCTGCGTGGGTTTCCTCCGAGTGCCCTGGTTTCCTCCCATTCCCCAAAGGTTGGGGGGGGGGTAGTTGATTGGCCTTGACACATTGTCCCTTAGTGTCAGAGAGACTAGGTGGGTAAATATGTGGGATTACAGGGATTGGACCAGGGTGGGATTGTTGTCAGTGCAGCCTCAATGGGCCAAATGGCCCACTTCTGCACTGTAGATTCTATGAAAAGGAATTGGAATAACAACTACACTTTGCATTTATTGCATCTTCAATGTAATACCATTTCCCAAGGTACTTCACAGGAACTTTATAAACAACATTTGATACTGAGGCACATAGGCAATATATGGTCATGGCCAAGGAGGTAGATTATCTAGAATGCCAAAAGAGTTGCATGAAATAACTCCTCAGAAGTCTGTGCTCCTTCCAGATTCTCTTTACTTACAAACTTGTCTCCACTCCTAAGAGTGCTTCTGGTACAAAGTCAGAATCTGAAGTGTCAGTAGCCTTGACACTCCTCATATTATACACAGGTGAGACTCCCTGATTGGGCATGCAACCTCAATCAGGGAGCTCATACTCCAAGAGGCCCACCTCCTGGGCCTCATTGAGGTCATTATGGTGTCGGGTTGAATTCCAGAACTTGGGGCCTAAGCAACACGGCCTCAACTGAGGGAGCAATTAAAATTGGAGATGCTCAAGAGGTCAGAATTAGAGGAATGCAGATATCTCGAGGATTATGGGGCTGGAAGAGATAACAGAAGCAGTGATGTTTTTGCAAACAAGGATGAAAATGTTAAAATCAAAGCATTACTTAACTTGGAGCCAATGTAGGACAGCAAGCACAGGGGTGGTGGATGAATGGGGCTTTGGGGTGAGTAAGGACATGGTCAGCAGATGACCTCAAGTTTACAGAGAGGGTAGAGTGTGAAAGTAGCTAGAATTGCATTGGAATAATCACATTTTGAGGGAACAAAGGAATGGATGTGGGTCTCAGTAGCAGATGAGCTGAGGTAGGGTTGATTCATGGAGATGGAGATAGGCAGTCTTGGTGCTGGCAGGAAGTACACAACCAGAAGTTCATCTTGGGATCAAATACAACACCAAAGCTGTGAAACAGGCTATAGGGAATGGTGTTTGTAGCAGCAACCCGAAGACAATGCCTTTGTTGTCTTGATATTTACTTAAGAGGCATTTATGAAAGAAAAGGTATTCAAAAACAGCGGGGGGACGATAAGGTGACCATGCCAAGAAAAGTTCAAAGGAAGGCTTCGAAGTTTCAAATATATTAAGCTGATCTTTTTCTACACTCTAGCTGTGTAATTCTACATTCTGCACCCCCTCCTTTCCTTCTCCCCTATGTAATCTATGAACAGCATGCTTTTTCTGTATAGTGCACAGGAAACAATATTTTTAGCTGTATCCCAATACATCAAGTAATTAGTCTCACAATACCAGATTAAAGTCCAACAGTTTTATTTGGAATCATGAGCTTTCGGAGAGCGCTGATGAAGGAGCAGTGCTCCGAAAGCTCATGATCCCAAGTAAAGCTGTTGGGCTTTAACCTGGTGTTGTGAAATTTCTTACTGTGCCCAGCCCAGTCCAATGCCAGCATCAGGGCCAATAAATCAAATCAAATCAAAAAAGTCACTTCCAAGGTACAGAGAGATTTTGAATCAGGTAATATAGAGAACTCATTTATACCACATGCTGCAAAGAATGATGATGATGAATGCTTTCTCAGCGCAAAAATATAACATTGACAAAGTACTGACAGGAAGTAGGCTTTTTAAACACAAATCAGCAATTACATAAATTACCCAGCATGAGTGAGATTATTTACATGTGCTGCACAACTTGTATTTAGAGTATTTGCTAAATAGAATTAGATATGTTTCAGATTTATTTATATTTTGCTATTTTGTCTTCCAATCAATTATTCTTGCACAATGAAGCCTTTGTTAAGAAAGCACTCAGGGTTATGTTGGTTGTTACTACTGATGGGATCTGGGAATCCCTTTTGATATATTGTAAAGGATTTGGGTGTGGGACATAAATGATGTTCATGCCATGTGACAGACATAAGATATAGGAGCAGAATTAAGCCATTCAGCCCATCGCGTCTGCTCTGCCATTCGATTGTGGCTGATATGCTCCTCATCCCCATTTTCCTGCCTTCACCCTGTAACCCTTCAACCCATTACTAATTAAAAATCTGTTTATCTCCTCATTAAATTTATTCACTGTCCCAGCATCCACTGCACTTTGTGGTATCAAATTCCACAAATTCACAACCCTTTGGGAGAAGTAGTTTCTCCTCAACACTGTTTGAAATTTGCTACCCCTTATCCTAAGACTATGAGCTCTCGGCCTAGAATGCCCCACAAGAGGAAGCATCAACTCCATGTATAATTTATTCATTCCTTTTATCATCTTTTGAACTCAATTTAATCTCCCCTCATTCTCCTAAATTCCAGAGAGTATAGGCCTAAACCGTTCAATCTCTCTTCATACGACAAACCCCTCATCTCTGGAATCAATCTAGCGAACCTCTCTGATCTGCCTCCAATATCACTACATCTCTCCTCAAATAAGGGGAGCAAAACTGTGCACAATACTACAGGTGCGGTCTCACCAATACCTTGTAGTGTTGCAATAATATACTTCCTTACTTTTATATTCAATTCCTTTAGCTAAAAATGCCAACATTCCATTTGTTTTCTTTATCACCTGCTGTACAGCATGCTGGTTTTCTGTGACTCATACTGATGTTGGGATCAGTAGCTGTAGAAATCATAATTCTGCAGCTCAGTACAGGTTACAATTTTTCTTCACTTTGAGAGCGTCAGTATAGTTTGGACAGGATTTTCCGTTCCTTCCTGCCTGTGGAATCTTACAGTCCCACCGAAGGTGATACCCCACTGCAGTGGGATGGACGTCATGGACATTGGTGGGACCAGAAGATCCTGCCAGTGGCGAGCTGCCTCCATCACCAGAAATCATGCACCGGAGGCAGGGGTTGGGGGGGTTGCTAGAAAACCTCATGCTAACACTTAGTCATTGTCACGCTAGATGTGTTGGGACAGCACGTGGCACAGTGGTTAGCACTGTTGCCTCACAGCGCCAGGGACCTGGGTTCAATTCCAGCCTCCAAAGACTGTTTGTGTGGAGTTTTCATGTTCTTCCTCTGTCTGTACAGGTTTCCTCACACAGCCCAAAGATGTGTGGGTCAGATTGATAGGCCATGCTAAATTGCACCTTAGTGTCAGGGGGACCATAAGAAATAGGAGCAGAATTAGGCCACTCAGCTTATCGAGTCTACTCTGCCATTCAATCATGGCTGATATTTTTCTCAACCCCATTCTCCTGATTTTTTTTCCCCTGCTAGCAGGGTAAGTACACGGCGTTACTGGGATAGGGCCTGGGTTGGTGCAGGCTCGATGGGCTGAATGGCCTCTTTCTGAACTGTATGAATTCTATGATTCTATGTCAAAGAAACAATAGAAAGGAAGAAAAGCAAGGAAGGGAACATGACATTGAGGTTTTCGATAGAAATAGATTGATTAAGTGAATAATTAAGTACAAAATGCAAAAGGAATACTCACTCCATTCTTCTTTGATGAGAACCATTGAAAATCTAATTTAAACTTTCTTTTTAATGATTGCCTGCTTTACCCAATGTTTGAAGACAGCACTCATATTTTCTATCACAGCTGATGCATTGGCTTCGTTGCACTTAAGTGAATGTGTGCCTGTTCTGATTACACAATTGTTGGAAATTTCCAGACCACTGTTGTTCATCTTGACACACACAAGGATGTTTGCAATTAGTTTCT
Source organism: Carcharhinus amblyrhynchos (assembly GCF_965287045.1). Taxonomy (NCBI): domain Eukaryota; kingdom Metazoa; phylum Chordata; class Chondrichthyes; order Carcharhiniformes; family Carcharhinidae; genus Carcharhinus; species Carcharhinus amblyrhynchos. The sequence continues at coordinate 23,704,987 of NC_137343.1, forward strand.
TGTATTTATGTACACTGTACACTTTCCTGGCTCCCTACCCCGTAATTTGTTTCAGCTGCAGTACGATGATACCTTTGCCTCTGGTCCCCGGGGGCCTACCAAACCTCCCGTCCGTAACCTCAGCAAGAGAAAGCACTAACAATGACAACACCAAAGCAGACAAGAATATTCTGAAACTGAAGACATGCCAAGCTGTGATTACACAGCTGAACAGATGACTTGATTCTGTCTGTTATTTCCTGTGTCCACTTAGTTCAGCAGAGATGACTCTGTAAGATTACAATGTGTATCGACGGGGTTATGGAAAAGAAAGTAGTAGGCATCCCACTCACCAACATTTGCTCTTTGTCTCAATGGGAACTAAACATCAGGAAGACCCAGAGCTTCAGAAAAATCACACAAGCAGATGGTGAATTTTCAACCAGAAAAATCAACTTTAAGAAATGCATCTTGTGGACAAAACAATGCACTTCTTTAAAAAAAACTGGCTTGTAACTTATATAGGAGTGACTGCAGGGATACCTGCTGCGTTCGCACATACAATTTTAGCATGTTTTGGCAGAGTGCTTGTAACCTGAACTGAGCCAGATGTGTGAGTATTGGGTAACTTACCTATTGGATGCATTTATTTGTTCTACCAGTTTATGTAAGTGTTTTTTTTCTACGTTTTTGACACACCTACTGGCAAAAATTACATTGTTTAACGTTAAACTAGGTTGCGATCATTTATGTTCTCTGGACTCTGGTTTGAAAATTCATGAAAGTGCAGATTTGAACTCTACACTACATCTCATTTAAGAGCCTAGTTCTAGCATTGCCCCCTGCTTAGTTACTATAAACACGTGCCACCTCCTCCTTTTCAGTAGCCATGCTTTGTTAATACAGTTCAAATCACTTTACAGATTCCTTCAGCCTGCAACTTAGCCTGGGGCTCACTTTACTTTGATGCTGTGTTTAAGATTGACTTGACCTGAAGCAATGGATCCTTTTATTTAAGAGTTTTAATGTGTGTAACACTACAGCAGGCTGTGACTTGTTAAACTGTAAATCTGTTTAACTGCTGAATGCAATTTAAATGTGGGATAAAGATGGTGCACCATCAATTATAATGTGGATGTTTATGATATATAACTGTCTGTGTGTGTATATGTGTTAGTGTATTGTGTGTGTATTTGTGTATGTGTGTGTATGTTTGTGTATGTGTGTGTATGTGTATGTTTGTGTATGCATGTATGTTTGTGAATGTGTGTTTGTGAATGTGTGTGTTTGTGCATGTGTGTGTTTGAGTGTTTGTTTGTGCGTGTGTATGTATGTGTGTATGTATTTGTGTGTATGTGTGTGTGTTGTGTATGTGTGTGGGTATGTGTATTTGTATATGTGTGTGTGTATGTGTGTGTTTGTGAATGTTTGTGTGTGTATGTGCATGTGTATGTATGTGTGTGTGTTTGTTTGTGTGTATTTGTGTGTGAGTGTGTGTATGTGTGAGTTTGTGTGTGAGTGTGTATGTATGTGTTTGTGAGTGTGTATTTGTGTGGTGTGAGTGTGCGTGTGTGTGTATGTGTATTTGTGTGTGTGTGTTTGTGTGTGTGCATGTTTGTGGGTGAGTGTATGTGTGTGTTGTGTGTTGTGTGTGAATGTGTGAGTGTGTGTTTGTCTGAGTGTGTGTGAGTGTGAGCGTCTGTGTGTGTGAGTGTCTGTGTCTGTGTGAGTGTGTGTGTGTGTATAGACTCCTGATTCGAGGGTATATGCCTTACCAAATTCAGTGTTGTACCAAGTGCGACAATCTTTTTATTTTAATTGTCTTGTCAAAGCTGTATTCAGTACATTCACTGGAATATAATATTCTTTTGGAACACAATTCATTTGTGATTGCCATTTTTATGTAAAAGGATAAATATATAACTTTCTTTCAATAGTCTGTCACATTACAGAAGTTGGAGCCCAATTAGCCGCAGTTACAGTCCCACGTGTATCAATAGGCAGATGGGATGGAAAGCGAGTGGAAATCTGTCACACCAGAGTTTAAACCTCTTGGTGCATCCGGTCTGCATCTGGGGGCTCAACGGGCAGGTGTAGAATTCTAAAGCCCGAAACAGTCAGAAAATTGCACATATTTTGGAAATGATAAGGATGTGGCTTAATAATATTATTCACTCATTCTTATGTGTTTCTGCATCCCACTTGGTAATACAGGTGATATAAATTGAATGATGGACAGATATTAATGTCCTCCCACACTGGGGACTTTGGTGGTGGAGGGTGCAGGGGGGAGTATTTAATCAGGCAGAAGGGTATTACGTAAAGCCTCTGCTGCATTTCTGCCTCCACCTTGATTAAGCCCCTGGCAGGAAAGTTTATTGATAACCTACCCAATTGAGGCCATTCAGTTGATAATTGATGCCCATTTTGAGTCCTATCTCACTGCCATTGGTATTAAGGCCATGACAGGTGGGGGCTCTCCCTGCAGGTTTGTATACAGGCTCCCTGGGTTGGTGGATTGGTTGGGGTGGCCCTGATTAACTGCACCCAGTGTTTGATCATGGGACCTAGCATTGGGGAGGGGAGGAGAGCTACTCCCTGCCCTTGCTGCTGAGCATCCTCACCCCAACTTCTTGGAGACCTCCACTCCAGGACCCTCACTCTGTTCACCTGCTGCCTTGTGAACCCGGGATCCAGCAATGACCTTCAGCAATGCATGGGTATCATACCAGCAGCAGCCACCACCTCTCCAGTGGCACTGCTGTTCAGTCGAGCTGCCAACCTCTGATTGGTTCACAGCTCTTGGCAGGCGGGACTTCTGCTTTTGAGATCCTAGTCCAGTTACATGGCTGATTGGCCCTTAATTCTGAGGGCCTTTCCTGAATATTGTGATGCACATTCTCGCTGGCTCTTCAGTCAGCAGAAAAGACCTTTGTGGCCTCCACTGAATACAGTTCATGGAATTCCTAGATTGTCCCTATAGATTGGAAGTTTTTTTTAAAAGAGATTGCCAGCAATTCCTAGTTGGAATTGTGTAATAGTTTAATTGGTGTTTGTGAGCCATACATTGCATCCTTTCTGCTTGTCCTTGACCCTAATTTGCACCATTCTTTTTTGCAATTTGTTTTGCTCACCATCCTGATTCTGGTACAAATGCTTTTCGCCACCCTCCGCTTCGAGTGTGTGGAATGCCCTTGCCTTGCCTTTTTATCCTCAGTCTCCTAGTTCCATCACTTCCATTTGATTGTCTGTGAATTCAATTTCTGTCTCATTTGACCTGGTTTTTGTGTAAAATAAAAATTATCGTTTCCGCATCCATCAATTAAATTCTAACCTTTAATAATCAGGTAGGCTACAGTTAGAATATTGTGTCCAGCACTGGGTGGCCTTACTTCAGGAAGGATCTCTAAATCATAGAGACAGTGCAGTCGACATTCGGCAGGATAAAATCAGGGATGAGAAACTTTAATTATGAGCAGACATTAGGTAAACTGGGGCACTTTTGGTTAAAAAAAGGAGGTTAAGACATTTTTTTTTAAACATATAGGCTGTCAACGCTTGGAATGTCCTATCATAAACAATTGTGGAAATAGATTCTTTAATGGTATTTAAATGGAAAGTAATTGAATACGTGACAAAAAGTAAAAGGCTATGAGGGGAATAGGAAGGGAAATGTTACTCAGTTGATAGCTGTTTCAGAGACCGAAATCCACACAGTGGCTTCTCTGTGATATAATAAATTGCAGTCACTGGGGAGGCGATGGCCGAGTGTATTATTGCTAGACTATTAATCCAGCAACTCAGCTAATGTTCTGGGAACCTGGGTTCAAATCCCACCACAGCAGATGTTGTGATTTGAATTCAGTAAAGAAATCTGGAATTAAGAATTGCCAAATATCAGGAAAAACCCATCTGGTTCTCTAATGTTCTTTAGGGATAGAAATCTATTGTCCTTATCTGGTCTGGCCTACATGTGACTCCAGAGCCACAGCAATGTGGTTGACTCTCAACTGCTCTCAGGCAACTAGGGAGAGAGAATATGTGCTGGCCAGCCAGCGAGGCCAATGTCCTACGCATGAATAAAAAATGTTAGCAAACAGAGTAGTCAGTTTGCATGGTAAGGTCCCATAGGCAGCAAATTATTAACTAGCCAATCTGTTTTTGGTTGTGTTGGCAAAGGGTAGAATATTGACCAGGGCTCCAGGGGAACTCTCCGCTTAACTTTGAGTAGTGCCATTGTATCTTTTTAACTCAACTAAAGCCGATAAATGAAGTCTTGGTCGAATGTCTCATCCAAAAGACAGCATTTCTGATGATGCCACACTGCTTTAGTACTGAGCTGAATTTGTCTTAGCGTCTACACTGGGGCTTGTCCTGTCTACCTTCTGAGTGAGGGGTTGTATTTGTGAGGTGTCTGACCTGACTTTGACCTTAGCATCTTTTGCTATATCTACAGAAACAGAACCGTTCTCAATATGCCCCCAGTAAACCTTGATGGCACGGAACCTTCACCCATAACATCTCTACAATTCAATATGTTCTAGGAAAGTGTGTCTCAAAAACGGTGGAACTGGGACCAGGGGTGCGACATTCTCAACTCCTGGTTCCTCTTCCAACTCCCATCCTTTATTTAGCAGGCTTGATCCTTAAAAGTAGAAAGGGGATGGTGTTTGCCTAGTTGTCCTCTCATTCCCATCCTTTCCTAACTGTAATATGCCCTATTTAATGCTAGAGGTGTTGGGTTGTTGGCACTGGTGTACATTTATACACATGCACTAGAATGTTGATCACAGATGTTGAGAAAAGAAAGACTAACATGATGCAAATACATGGGAAGAAATTAGCCAACCAGAATTTCAGGCTACCGTAGTGAGAGGTTGAGACCTGAACAGCTTATCAAAATAGGAACAGTGGGTAATAAGACAAAAATCTATTGGAAGGATGCCTAAGGCACAGCTCACCATCACCTTCCCAAGGGAAACTAGGGATGGGCAATAAATGCTGGCCAGTCAACGACATCCATGTCCCAGAGTCAGAGTGTCAGAGTACACTTCCCTAACTTAACATTTCATAAAAACATAAGAACATAAGAAATAGGAGCAGGAGTAGGCCATCTAGCCCTTCGAGCCTGCCCCACCATTCAATAAGATCATGGCTGATCTGTTGTGGCTCAGTTCCACTTTCCCGCCCTCTCCCCATAACCCTTAATCCCTGAGGTCATTGAATATTTGCGGCAGGAAGCCCTGGTCTTCGGCACAGTGTTGCTGCCATTAATAAGCTGACTCAAGCCATTTCCTTTGACCCATGCTTGAGTTCAGTCACTACTCATGGTTGGGTGGATGGCTGGGGAAGAGGAAGTCCCTCTCACATGCACAGCAGCAAACTTTCTATATTTCAGTGCTTGCTGTTACCATGACCATTCTCAGATATTTTCTGTGCTTGCTGGGAGAATGGCAGCAGCTGAAATTCAAAACCCCCCATGCCCTCTTTAAATGTTGGTAGAACTTCAAGAGCTGCAGCAACTCATAAATTCTTGCCCTCTTTAGGGTAAGGGGTCGTTGATTCTGGTGCTTGCCCACTGCCAGGGGCGGCATGGTGGCATAGTGGTTAGCACTGCTGCTCCACAGCGTCAGGGACCCGAGTTTGATTCCTAACCTTGGGTCACTGTCTGTGTGGGGTTTGCACGTTCTCCCCATGTCGGCGCGGGTTTCCTCCAGGTGCTCCAGTTTCCTGCCAAATTCTGAAGGACATGCTGGTTAGGTGCATTGACCCGAACAGGCGCTGGACTGTGGTGACCGGGGAATTTCACAGTAACTTCATTGCAGTGTTAATGTAAGCCTTGTGACTAATAAATGATCTTTAAAACACCCTAGCTATGACTATAACACTACATTCTGCCCCCTCTCCTTTCCTTCTCTATGTATGGTATTCTTTGTATAGTGTGCAAGAAATAACTCTTTTCACTGTATGCTAATACATGAGACAATAATAAATCAACAAATCAGCTGAATCCAGGTTCATGACATCTTGCAAAATGTACACCATCTACTTTATGTAGTAATTTTTATACTTATTAAATAAAAAATCTTTCACTGAAGCCCAAACTACATTTTTACATGCTGGGGTCCCTGGTTAGTGCTCTCTTTCGACTGCTTAGAATCGGAACTGGCTGAAAGAGTGCAGAACCTCAATGTGTTAAGTCCCACAGTTGATTTTATCTGCCCTCTGAGTTTCAGTCAGGTAGACAAGGTTAAAATTGGTCAGTATGGTAAAGTGCAATATTCGTTTCTCCATGTAACTATTCTGATTCTGGGGCGGCATGGTGGCGCAGTGGTCAGCACTGCTGCCTCAAAGCGCCACTGACCCAGGTTCATACCCAGATTGGGTCATTGTCTGTGTGGAGTCTGTATGTTCTCCCTGTGTCTGCATGGGTTTCCTCTGGGTGCTCCGGTTTCTGCCCACAGTCTGAAAGATGAGCTGTTTAGATGCATTGGCCATGCTAATTTCTCCCTCATTGTACCCGAACAGGTGGCGGAGTGTAGTGACTTGAGGATTTTCTCAGTAACTTCATTGCAGTGTTAATGTAAGCCTAATTGTGACAAATAAATAAACTTTAACTTTACTTCTGATTAGGAAACCGCCAAAGCATTGGAGGCTGCATGCATGGTAGATGTTGGAAGGGCTTCCTAAAAGTAAATTTTGATCAACAATTCACTGTAAAGCCATGGCATCATTCAGAGAGCCTGTAGTACAGGCTTTTATCTTTACAGTCTCCAATTTAGGCCACAAATTCTCGATAACTCTTATATCTAATGTTAGTTCTTTTATTTAACTTTGTCAGTGTGCTTCACGAGGCCAGTCACACAAATATTATTGACAAACATTAGCATAAAACATGTTTTTGCTTTTAGACCACAGGTTTCTGGGCAACTTTGGCCCTGATTACTCATCTGTAAGATAATCTAATTAGCAGTAATGGATGAGTGCCAATCATGGCATAAGTCACCGGACAGCTCCATGCAGCCAGGCATGATAAGTATTTTCCAAATTTGGATTGCACTTTTTCAAGTGAGAGAAGAAGCCTTCTTGAACAAATGTCCATTTATTTTTAAGTTCTTCAGAGGTACCGAGGAATGTTGTTACTGCTTAATCTAGAGAAACAGTGTAGGCAGCGCTTTCTTAAGCAAGCACATCTAGCTACGAGGCAGCACAGTCTCTGACAATTGCTGATGCTTCCAAAAAGACTGCGAAACGTCTTGACATAATTGCATGTAAGCCTTGATGGGAGTCTGCAGTGCGGTAATCCAACTAAAAGTGCAGATTAAGTAGGGGAGCTCTGTGGAAGAAAAGACTATATAAGGGCACATCCATGTACTAAAAAAATTGTGTAAAAGACCTGAATGTCAAAAGACTCGAAGGTGCTGAATGTTTACCAGTGTCGTAAGCAGCTCATAAACATGTTGAAAAGCGACATGTTAATGAGTTCTCAAATTTTATCACATAATTTTAAAGGTAAAATAAACTGATGTCAGTTTGATATCGAGTGTTTGAAGAAACACTAGAAAGTTAATGGGCCTTTGGGAACTTGTCCTACTTGCACTGGACCATTACACACAATAACAGAGATTGCTGAAAAATCTCAGCAAGCCTGACAGCATCTGTGGACAAAGAATAGAGCCAGTGTTTCGAGTCTGGATGATGAAGCTTTGACGAAGGGTCATCCAGACTCGAAACGTTGGCTCTATTCTCTCCCCACAGGTGCTGTTAGACTTGCTGAGGTTTTCCAGCATTTTCTGTTTTGTCTCAGATTCCAGCATCCGCAGTATTTTGCTTTTATCTATGTATTTGACCATTCCTACTCCAGTAGGATGATGGTGTGAGAGTTTGGAATATGTTGTCAATGCAATTCTGAATTACCCTTAGCAATTGCAGTTGAATTCTGCATCTCTTGGCTATCTTAGATTTTCACTAAAGCACATTTAAAGACAGCTGTGGGTGGTCTTCATGGAGTGTCCAGCCCACATCAATTAGTGTTGAGACTTTTGACACTGGAGGGCTGTTGCAAATGTGAGGTGGTCGCACTCTGTCCAGGTGGTTTCTGAAGACGGCTGTGTACTTACAAACCTGGAACATTATGAAAGACATGTTCTTGTGCAACTGATTGCAAACTTGCACAAAAAGATGGAATAGATATAGAAAAAAATGGTGTCATGTTCAATGATGATTGTTCTCATTCGCCCCAGTTTGGGGGAATAAGAACAAAAAGCAAATTTACATGAGATCCTGAGGATTTCTGAGAAGCTTTCAAAACACACAGTGAAAAGTGATTAGCACTGCTGCCTTGCAGTGCCAGGGTTCGATTCCCGGCTTAGGTCACTTTCTGTGCAGAGTCTGCACATTGTGTCTGTGTGGGTTCACTCTGGTCGCTCCGGTTTTCTCTTACAGCCTGGAAGATATGCTGGTTAGGTGCATTGGCCTTGTTAAATTCTCCCTCAGTGTACCTGAACAGGCACTGGAGTGTGGTGACTAGGGGATTTTCACAGTAACTTCATTGCTCTGTTAATGTAAGTCTAATCGTGACATTAATAAATAAACTTAAAAAAACAAAATTTAGGGGGATGCTACTGAGTTGCACTGTTTGCAGCTAGAGTATGGACTCACTTAACCAAAAAGCAGCTTCTGTGAGTGAAGCTGCAACAACCAGTCCTTTCGTATTTTTGAAAAATTTAAAATTAAATTGACATTTATCGAACGAAACTCCTCTTGCTGGAAATAGCGCAAACTGCACTCGATTTAGAAAGCGCGTCTTTCTAAATCAGCAGACTTGGACAAACTGGCAAAGGGGGAAACCTGCACTTTGCCAGCTGTCCACCAGTAAGATATCAGGCGACAGTTGGCTACGAGAATTGCTTAATTAGGTCAACCAAAGAATAGCACTGACTGCATCTGTGGAGCAGTCCGCGTGCAGTTGCAGTTGAGGGGGTAGTTCTGGGGAACTAATTTGGGGGAGGATGATTGATTTGTTGAAATGTGGAAATTTGTGGAATGTCCCGTTGCCTCCCCTCATGTTACAGAGGAGAAGGTGCGAGTTGGGGTTGTTCTAACCAGAGCTGCCCACTACTGGAGTGTCACTTAGTAACTGTGTTGTGATGTCGCCTCAAACCTCTTTATGGGCAAACAATTTTTGGGCAATGTCAAAAACTTCCTACAAGGGAATGTGGAATGGGAACGCAAATGAAACTGGTTCCATTTTGCTCAACAGTAAATGAATACAGTCTGCACTGGAGCTAGTCATTACTCAGTTAATTTATCATCGGAGAGAAAAAAAATTAGACCATCCTGTGTGATTGCCCCTGATCTGGAGTGTTTGGATCCACTGAGACATGACCCAAAACAGTAGTGGGATGGGTTTTGTTCAGATTTTAAGTAATGGTTTCTCTGCACACAGGAGTTCCTGCCTTACTTGCTTGAATCTGGGACATGTTTAAAAACATTCTGACCCAGTATCAGATGTTTGTAGTTTTAATTTATTTTTTTCATGTTGAGGTTTCACACAAAGAAATAAGCACCAATCAGGTGCCATTTGTAAAGGGGATATCAGTTTTTAAAAAAAATTTGTTCACAGGATGTGAGCTTCGCTGGTTAGGTCAGCAATTATTGCCCATATGTTATTGCCCCTTAAGAAGGTGGAAGTGAGCTGCCTTCCCGCACTGCTGCTGTCCATGTGGTACAGAAACACCCACAGTGCTGTTAGATAGGGACTGGCTTTATGCAGCATAAAGTGCTGACGTTCCCCCATTGAGACGTATGGCACGGCGGCACAGCGGTTAACACTGCTGCCTCACACCTCTAGGGACCTGGGTTCGATTCCAGGCATGAGTCACTGTCTGTGTGTGTTTGCGTGTTCTCCCTGTGTCTGTGTGGGTTTCCTCCAGGTGCTCTGGTTTCTTCCCACACTGCAAAGATGTGCTGGTTGGGTTGATTGCCCATGCTAAATTGTTCCTTAGTGTCCTGGGATGTGTGGGTTAGAGGGATTTAGTGGGATAAATGTGCGGAGTTGTGGGGATAGGGCCTGGGGTGGACTGTGATCGGTGCAGACTCGATGGGCTGAATGGCCTCCATCTGCACTGTAAGGTTTCTATGGCCTTTACATGAAGCAAAAACACTTGGGCCTGTTTGGACCTGTCAGCCACTGCTGAAATTTTTTGGTCTGCGAGATGCCTGGTGAACAGCCAGAATGGATCTCGTTAAACACCAGGATTTCCTGCAGAGCTCTTCAATGATAGCCCCCAGCCTTGGCATCAGGCAAGCACCTCCCTACTGATTATGAAATTCTGAACCATCCATGCCAAGAGAAAGAAATCCAAACATAATTTCAAACATTCTTTGAATGGAAAAGGAAACTCTATGGTGGAAACATTCTTCCATCCATAGACACAAGTACACTATCCTTTAGGGATGTCCTTGTTGTGCCAGGCTGGAAAAAAAAATCTGGAACTAGAACAAACTCTGGGGGGTACAGGGAATTGATATATAAGGAAATGTATCACGGGAAGATAAATATGGCAACTCTCATTTATTTTAGTCTGGACTGCAGTCTAAAAGGACTCCCAGTACATCCTTGAGAGGTTAAATGATTAAATGTGGTTTTACCACAGTGGTTTTCTGATGCATCTTCAGATATTTTTCTGTTTGGGTCATCTCTCTGTAATTCATAGTTTGCAAGTTCAGAGAAAAGACTGGCACCTCTAAGCATATGTTTCCATTTTTTTATGGTAAACATCAGATCCTTAGGCAATGGGGCTGTTGCCAAGAATGGGACTAACTAGCTGATTACTACTTGCATCAATATAAAAACCTTCAAACAAAAAAGAATGACTGAAAAGTAAAGGTCAAAAAGTCAAGGCAGTGATGATGTGCGCCGTCTGTAATTAGTCTTTATCGAGAGGAGTGAGGCATATTCATAATCGATTTATTGAACCACATAATTGTGTTCAAAGAATTCTTTATCACTTAAGAACATAAGAACATAAGAACATAAGAAATAGGAGCAGGAGTAGGCCATCTGGCCCTTCGAGCCTGCCCCGCCATTCAATAAGATCATGGCTGATCTGTCGTGGCTCAGTTCCACTTTCCGGCCCTCTCCCCATAACCCTTAATCCCCTCGCTTATCAAAAACCCATCAACCCGCTTCTTGAAAATATTTAGCGAGGCAGCCTCCACCACTTCAACGGGTAGAGAATTCCAGAGATTCACCACCCTTTGAGTGAAGAAGTTCCTCCTCAACTCCGTTCTAAACCGCCCCCCCTTTATCTTGAGGCTGTGCCCCCTAGTCCTAGTGTCTTTTTTGAGCGGGAAGAGTCTCTCCACCTCTATCCTATCCATCCCATTCATCATCTTATACGTCTCAATGAGATCTCCCCTCATTCTTCTAAACTCCAACGAGTACAAGCCTAGTTTATTCAGCCTCTCCTCATAGCTCAACCCCCTCAACTCCGGTATCAGCCTAGTAAACCTCCTCTGCACTCCCTCCAAGGCCAAAATATCTTTGTGCAGGTGCGGCGCCCAAAACTGCACACAGTACTCCAGCTGCGGCCTCACCAATGCCCTATACAGCTGCAGCAAGACCTCCCTACTTTTATATTCAATCCCCTTCGCTATGAAGGCCAGCATCCCATTCGCCTTCCTGACCACCTGCTGCACCTGCAGGCTGGGTTTTTGCGACTCATGCACAAGGACCCCAAGGTCCCTCTGCACCGTCGCCTGCTGCAGTTTTTCGCCCCGTAAGTAATAGTCCTTCCTACCAAAGTGGACCACCTCACACTTGCCAACATTAAATTCCATTTGCCATTTCCTGGCCCATTCGCCCAGCCTATCTAGATCCTTCTGCAGACTCTCCACACCCTCCGCACAATTTGCCGTTCCCCCAATCTTGGTGTCATCCGCAAATTTCGACACTCTACACTCGGTTCCCTCCTCCAGATCATCTATATAAATGGTAAATAGCTGAGGCCCCAGCACCGACCCCTGGGGCACTCCACTAGTCACCATCTGCCAATCCGAATAGCACCCGTTGACCCCCACTCTCTGCCTCCTATTTGACAACCAATCCTCTATCCATGCTAACACCCTACCCCCAACTCCAAGTCCCCTGACCTTCTGCAATAACCTCTTATGAGGTACTTTGTCAAACGCCTTCTGAAAATCCAGAAAGACCACATCCACCGGCTCTCCTCTATCGACCGCCCTAGACACATCCTCATAGAACTCCAGTAAATTTGTCAGACACGACTTCCCTTTAATGAAACCGTGCTGCGTCTGCTCTATCAAGCAATTGCCTTCAAGATGCCTCGCAATTTCCTCCTTAATGACGGATTCTAACATTTTACCTACCACAGACGTTAAACTGACCGGCCTATAATTCCCTGCCTTTTGCCTGGCACCCTTCTTAAACAACAGCGTAACATTAGCCGTTTTCCAATCTTCTGGCACTTCCCCGGAATCCAGCGACGTCTGGAAAATAACCACCAATGCATCCACTATCACCTCTGCCATTTCTTTCAGAACCCTCGGATGCATTCCATCCGGTCCTGGGGACTTGTCCACAATCAGCCCCTCCAGTCTGTCGAGCACCGCCTTTCTAGTAACAGTAATGTCATTAAGACCCTCCAGTCCTACCACCTTTCCATCGCTAACACCCGGCAAATTATTCACGTCCTCCTCCGTGAAGACAGAAACAAAAAAGTTATTCAAGACCTTAGCCATATCCCCATCCCCTACCACTAGGTCCCCTTTCTCATCCTCTAAAGGACCAACGTTCACCCTAGCCAGCCTCTTCCTTTTTATATATTTATAAAAACTCTTGCTATCCTTTTTTATATTAAGCGCTAGCCCAGCTTCATAGTTTCTCCTACCCTCCTTTATCAACTTCTTTGTCAATCTTTGTTGACATTTAAACCTCTCCCAATCCTCTTCTCGCCCACTACTCTTAGCTACTCTAAATTCCTCCGCTTTTAATTTAACACTTTCCTTCACCTCCTTCGTTATCCACGGCTTATTACCTCTCCTCCTACAGTCCTTTTTGACCATCGGAATAAATTTCTGCTGAGCACCAAGAAAGATCTCCTTAAAGATCCTCCACTGCTCCTCAGCAGACCCTCCCTCCAACGCACTCCCCCAGTCCACATTCGCCAATTCTTCTCTCATCCTACCGTACTCCCCTCTATTCAAACAAAGGACGCGTGTCCGGGAACCCACTTTCTCCTCCTCCATCTGCACCAGAAACTCCACCATACAATGATCACGCTCTCCAAGAGGATCCTTCACCGCAAGGTCCCTAATTCTACCCGCCTCATTAAGTAGCACCAGATCCAAGATAGCTCGCTCCCTCGTCGGCTCCAACACACACTGTTCAAGGAAATTATCCCGGCAGCATTCCAAGAACTCCTCCTCGAGCCCACCGTGTCCAACATGGGTCGACCAATCAATACGCAGATTGAAATCCCCCATAACTACGGCCGTCCCATTCCTGCACGCCGCACTTATTTGCGCGTTAATAGCCCGCCCCACCTCCAGATCATTATTCGGGGGCCTATAGATGACACCCACCAGTGTCTTCCTCCCTTTGCTGTTCCTAATCTCCACCCACAACGATTCCACGTTCTGCTCCTTGGCTCCAATATCATCCCTTGCTACCACCCTGATGCTATCCTTAATCAGCAGAGCTACGCCCCCCCCCTTTCCTCCTGCCTATCCTTCCTAAACACTTGATACCCTTGGACATTCAGCTCCCAGTCCCTGTCACCTTGCAGCCACGTCTCTGTAATGGCCACCAGATCATATCCATTTGTGTTGATCTGCGCCACCAGCTCATCCACTTTATTCCGAATGCTTCGTGCATTCAGATAAAGTGCTTTCATCCCAGCCTTCACCTGGACCCTATTTGCTGTAATGCCACCAACCATACTCACGCCCCCTACTCCCTCTATTATTGGGACATCCTCGGCCTCTTCCCTTACCTGTTCCCTCTCCTTAACTTTAGACCTCGTAAGGTCACCTACCCTCGCACCCTCCCCCCCCTAATTAGTTTAAAGCCCTGTCTATAGTCCTCTTTACTCGATTCGCCAGCACTCTGGTCCCAGCACGGTTCAGACCCACCCCATCCCGCCCGAACAGGTCCCACCTACCCCAATACTGGTGCCAATGCCCCATAAATTCAAACCCATTCCTCCCACACCAATCCCTGAGCCACCCATTCACTTCCTTAATCCTGTCAACCCTACGCCCGTCTGCACACTGTTCAGGCAGTAGCCCAGAGATGACCACCTTGTCGGTTCTACTTTTTAATTCCATTCCCAGCTTCTCATACTCCCTCCCCAGATCCTCAGTCCGCACTTTGCCTACGTTGTTGGCACCCACATGTACCAGAACGACCGGATTCTCACCCTCCCACTCCAGGTTCCTCTGCAGCCCAGCTGCGACATCCCGTACCCGAGCACCAGGCAGACAACACACCCTTCTGTGCACTTTGTCATTGTGACAAAGGACAGTGTCAATACCCTTCACCCCACTGTCCCCAATTACTACTGCGTTCCTTTTTCCCTTCTTTTTGCCTATGTCCTGCTGCATCACTGTACCGTGTGCAATTTGCTCACCAACCTCACCTGCCTCGTCCTCTTCCAGACTGGCAGCAAGAACCTCAAACCTGTTTTGCAGATTAAGAGGCTGAGGCCTCCGCTCCTCACCCCTCTTCCTCTTCCCAGCAGCCCCCTCTTGTCCCTGACCCTTAGAGTTAGCCAGTCTAGGGGGGGTGGATGTCACTTGCACCCCATTGACAATGGCACCCTCTCTCCCCCTGTTGAGCCTCAGTGTCTGTAGCTCAGAGGCCAGCTCATCCACCTTGAGCTGGAGCTCCTCCAGCAACCTGCACTTACTACAGACATGGTCACTGGGGAGGACCCTGGAGTCCACCAGCTCCCACATCATACAGAAACCACACATCACATGCCCTTCCATTATTCACTGTAGTGGGTTTGAGAAAAAATTTTTTCCCTGTTTTTTCAAACAAACTCACCTGGCCTTTTTTCCTTCAAGCCCTTTTTGATATTAAGCCCTATTAACTCACTCTGCTTCCCCCTCACTCCGCTGCCCGCTCAGACGCTGCCCGCTGTCTACACCAGGCCTCCTTTTAAACCTGGCGCTGATTTAAAACAGACTGGTCCACAACTCCTTCTAAACACTCCCTCAGAATTCTTAAAGCAGTAAATACAATAAAATAAATGCTTTAAACAGTTCTACAAAGAACAAAGTGCTTTAAACTTATTTTAAACAGGTTTTTAACAGGTAAAATCTTAGCTCTCTCTCTGCTCCTTCACTTGTCTGCTCCAGCAAACACTTAAATAACAGTATATCCAATTACCTAACACAGAATCTCTTATCATAAAATCCCCAAACTGCAGAGTCCGGTCCGCACCGACTCTCCGGAAGAGCATCCCAACGAGGCCCGCTCCCCCACCCCTATCTCCATAATCCCGGGCATTTACCACAACTAATCCACCTACCTGAGACATCTTGAGACATTAAGGGGCAACTTAGCATGGCCAAACCACCTAATCTACACATCTTTGAACTGTGGGATAGCATACAAATTTCACACAGTCTCCCAAGGCCAGAATTGAACCCAGGTCTCTGGTGCTGTGAGGCAGCAGTGCTCACCACTGTGCCATCATGCCACCCTTCTGTTTCTTCAATCCATGGTCATTATTTAGATGTGGCGGGGAAGGATATTTCAATTCCCTCAATTTAATGGAAACAGGGCATTACAATAAAGGTGGCTTCCTTGGCACCCAATTCCCACTGTCACTGAGAATTTGTCTCATGACAGCACTGCCTCAAAATATGAAATCCAGTTCATGGGAGGAGCATCAAACTGTTTACATTGCTATGGTTCCGTTGTAGTTTTCTCACCTCTGAACCAGAAGGTTCTGGAGTTCAAGGCCTACTCTTGAGTATAAGTACTGAGGGAGTGCTGCGCTGTTGGAGCTGCATCTTTTGGAAGAAATGTTAAGCTGAGGCCCCATCTTTCCTTTGTCCGGGTGGCTGAAGCACCCACCTGAATCATTAAAGCGGGCAAATTGGAGCCCTATGGCATACCCAACACTCCATTATTGTTTTAATGATCCACTGGACAGAATGTGCAAGTCGCCAGCTCCGTGTGTAAGATGTCTAACAACACCAGGTTAAATGTGGTGTTTGTGAGATGACTTACTGTGCCCACCCAGTCCAACACCGCATCTCCACATCAGAACTCCATGAGACTGCGGGAAGTAAAGGCCCCAGCGGGTAAGGTATGAAAATAATTTCTGGAGATAGGGGTGGGGGAGCGGGCCTCGTTGGGATGCTCTTCCCTCATGCCTGTCCCTTTGTATTTTCCTGCAGCCCATAGCGTGCACTGACCTGCAGCTAATGAGCAGCAGTAAGGGATGGGGGGGAAAAGGGGCATGGAGGCAGTTGTTGGCGGGGGTGGGGGGGGGGGGGGGGAGGCGGGAGCGGTGGGAGCTGGTGGTGCTTATTTGGTTGCCAGGACGATACAGCTCCTCCTCCAAATTGTTAAAGAGCCAAAACAACAGGGTTCAGGCGCTGATTGATTTCACACTGAGTGCAGGCAATAACATTGAATTTCCACTGGTCTCTTAGGAAATATTACATTGCTTTGGCGCTGCAGTTTATGATAAACTGAACGGTGACGGCAACGTAAATGTGATTTAAGGGATAAGTGAAGCAAAATCAATGGCCAGTAATTCATTACACTGCAGTGATTGACAATTAATTGCGATCACAGATCTGGTAAATTACAACGCGGTTATCATCTCGCTACTTGTGTAAAACAGAGACACAGTCAAAAAAGTACTTTTCTATGTCAGCTGATGTTGGTTTTGACCTGTCTCAGAATGATTGTTGAAGCAATGCTGATTAAATTATGCTACGAATTATTTGCAAATCATGCTGATATTTACATGTAGCAAGCTTAATTTAAATGCTGCCCTGTTGGGCTTTTATTAGTGCCAAGGGCTGTTCCTCTTAAATATGCGGTACCAAAGCCATTGATTAGTTATAGACTGTAGATAACGAGACTGGCACCTTTCAAAATGCGCTGAAACATACATGGAAATGTTGAAATTAGCCCCGACAACATTGGCCAGTTTCTCTGTTTCCACTTCCCCCTTTGATGACTTTGATAAATCCATCCTTATTCCACTTTTAGTGGTTTTCACGTGACCCTATTTCCCTTCCCCCTTTCCAATGATCCCATATTCCTTGTTCACCCCTCTGTAATGTTGCCTCATATTTCCCTGATGGCCTTTCTGCTCCACAAGGTGAATTTTACAGCCTGCCCCTCGCCTGTGTGTTTGAAGACAGGGAGCAGGGCACATAAAATAAAGCTGATGGCCAGCCCACTGCCTTCCCTCCCATCCCTGACCTGATACCCATATTGGCAGCAGAGGGTGCGGGGGTGGGGGGGGTGAGGCATAGATAAGGCATCAAGCAGGCTGTCTGCACTTGGGCCTAATGAATCCTGCATATGACCAATTAATGGCCACCTAACTGCCTCATTTTGCCACTACCACTGGGAGGGGGGAAATAACTTCTACTCTGTGCAAGGGTGTTGGGGAAACCCACCTTGAGGGCCTCCCTGTGCCAATTGGAGGTAACCCCATCCCCAAAGTCTTAGCCCCTTCCAGCCCCGCACTCTCCCTGTTAACCTTTCCCCCCCACCTCTCAAACCCAGCTCCCCACCCCCCTTAGAAACATCACAGTCTGCATTGATTAAAAATCATTCCAGACATTTTAGAAGCACATCATGGCTGAAATAAATTACAATGCTGCAAAGTATATTCAAGTCTATTTTAAAATGCAGCAGGGAGGCACTAAAAGTGATGTATATAACATGGGAGCTATTTATTATTTTGCTTGGAGCGTTACTACGCAACTAGTAATTTCAAACAGAAGGAAAGAATCCTAGAATATATTTCTAGGAGAAGTCACCTCCAAGTGACACATTGGCAAGAAACAAAAGCATTTAAAGATCTGCAATGAGTAGAAACAATACTGTGCAGTGGAATGCCTGAGAAATATCTGTGAACGTATTTCACTCCAGAATATGCAGGTGATAAGATCATCAAAGTTTAAGCGGTTTATGCAACACATGCTGGAGTGTTCTCCCCAGATCCACCCTCTCTTTTCCTTCAAGAAACTCCTGAAGCCCACCCCTTTGGTTGCACTGCTAATATCCCATTTAGTTTGTATTCCTTCATTTTCTAAATGATGCTTTAAGCTGGGGTGGCAGGGCAGCACAGTGGTTAGCACTGCTGTCTCACAGTGCCAGGGACCTGCGTTCGATACCTAGCTTGCGTCACTGTCTGCATGTTCTCCCATGCCTGCATGGGCTTCATCTGGCTGCTCCAGTTTTCTCCCACATTCTGAAAGACGTGCTGGTTAGGGTGCATTGACCTGAACAGGCGCCGGATTGTGGCGACTAGGGGAATTTCACAGTAACTTCATTGCAGTGTTAATGTAAGTCTTACTTGTGACTAATAAATAGACTTTAAGGGGCCTTTCTTTATTTTAAAGGGACTACATAAAATGTTGGTTATGTTAGTTGTTAGTGGTGGTAACAGCTAGCAAACTAACGCATTTCAATTGATTTATTTCAACATGTTACATAGGTGAGACTAAATTCAGCAATTTATTACTGAAAAAGCAATCAAATTATTTACACAAACAGAAAATGCTGGAAAATCTCTGCAGGTCTGGCAGCATCTGTGGAGAGAGAATAGAGCCAACGTTTCAAGTCGACAAAGAGTCATCCTCACTCAAAGCGTTGGCTTTATTCTTTCTCCACAGATGCTGTCAGACCTGCTGAGATTTTCCAGCATTTTCCCTTTTTGTTTCAGATTCCAGCATCCGCAGTAATTTGCTGTTTTTTAAATCAAATTATGTACTCTAGTTGAGCAACCATCTTGCTGTTATTGCAGCCTGCAGTGCAGGAGGCATTATGAACGTGTGAAACTACTCCCTAAACAAGTTTTCTGGTCTTCTTGTCAGTATTAATGTGAATGCAAGTCATTATTCTTCTTTCATAATTACTAGAACAAAATGGTTAGACAAATAAATAACTGTATGTATTATTCATAATTGTGAACTTCATTTTCCATTCCAAAGTTTACTGCAGACCAGTAGAAGGTTAAAATCATGGGTCCAGTCTTATCAGATGCTCATGCCCCACTGGTGCTGCAAGCAATGATGGAGAATTTGGTGCTCAGTCAAATCTCCCTTCACTGCAGCGGGACCAGAAAACCCTGCTGGCGAGAAAGGCTGGAAAATCCCACCCCATATTTAACAATAATGGCCCTTGCCAAAAAAGACCATGGTGCTGTGGATTTTCTTGGTGGGAGGCCGTTCAGCCCATTGAGTCTGCACTGACCACAATCCCATCCAGACCCTATTCCCGTAACCCCACATATTTACCCTACTAATCACCCTGACACTAGGGTCAATTTACCCTGTCTAGTCAACCTAACCCACACATTTTTGGACTGTGGGAGGAAACCGGAACACACGGAGGAAACCCACGCAGACACGGGGAGAATGTGCAAACTCCACACAGATAGTGACCCAAGACTGGAATTGAACCTGGGTCCCTGGCATTGTGAGACAGCCGTGCTAACCACTGAGCCACCGGGCCACCCTGTGGGGTTAAACATATGAACTAGGATCAGGAATAGGCCACTTGGCCCTTCGAGCCTGCTCCGCCATTCAATAAGATCATAGCTGATCCAATTGCATCGTCTCGCTTACTCCCAGTAACTTGGCCTCCTGTTTATCTGTTTATCAAGAATCTTATCTAACTTTGTCTTCAAAACATTCAAAGATTCTGCTTCCACTGCCTTTTGAGGAAGAGAGTTCTGAAGACTCTTTACTCTCAAAGAAAAAGTTCTTACCCATTGTCTTAAATGGGCAACCCCTTACTTTTTAACAGTGACCCTAAGTTCTAGATTTGCCATGAGGAAACATCCGCTCCATATGCACCCTGTCAAGACCCCTCAGCACCTTGTACGTTTCAATCAAGTTGCCTCTTACTCTTTCAAACTCCAGCAGATACAAGCCTAGCCACTCCACTTTTTCCAATCAGGGTTCAGTAGTTTTACTCTGCACCCTGTTAACAGAGTTTTCATATATACTCAAGTAGAAATTTAACAGTTGTACATCATCAGCAAATAAAGTCAAGAATGGGGCCCTGAATACTGGACCACCTCCAATAGTCTTTGTAAATTGTATTTATTCAGATTGACATTAAATTTCACAAGCAGTATACTCTCTGCACAGTTTTGGGAACAGGCAAAATATGCAACAGAGTACAACGCTGTGAAACCTCCATCAGATTCATGTTTAGACAGCTGGATCTTCAGACAGACACTTTACATTTTATCGAGCATGGAAAAAGCCTCAACAAAATTCCAAGGAAGTATGTCCTGGTAGTATATTGGTCAAAAGCAGGAACATACATGATCCCTCATTAATGTTCTGAGGTCTAAATTGCCTTTACAGTCTTTTGCCTGTTTCCCATCAAACATATCTAAGAAACGTATAATGGTTCGGATGCTGAATGCAACGAAGTATAATTGGAGAAACAGCGTGGAATGCCAAATCATTTTTTAATTGATGTATGGTAAAATTAATAGCTGGGGGAATTTTTTTTAATGTTATGGGCAGGATGGGGTTCAATTTAAACAGCATTAATTTTTCCGTTCACTACCCAGCCATAAACAGAAAGGTATTTTGGTTTGTTTCCCTCTTTATAAGCAGCAGGGCATTCCTCCATTCCCTTGGTTTCTATGTGGCCCAATTTTCAAAGTAATAATTCCGCAGCAAACTTCAGATAGGATGAACTTGAAGGGTTAGTTTAATTGCACACATTCAAAACACGGGAGTAGGACTGCAATGTCACCTCCATTCTCAGACAGTGAAGAGAAAGGAAGAGAAAATAAGGGTTTTACAGCTCAGGGAAAGTCAATATTTGTTCACATAGGTTCTGGGGTCCAGAATCGAAGTCATATGAGGCATTGTTTCAGGCAGGTTGGTGAGCTGAAAACCGATATTAGATAATTCACTTTTCCGGTGATGTTGACTTCAGACAATTAGATAGGGTAGGTTAGACACAGAGTTGAATCAATCTTGTAAAATCATGGGCACGATCTTATTGGACATTCATGCCTTACCGACACTGCAGGCAAGGATGGAGAATTTGGCGCTCAGCTAAGTCTCCATTTACTTCAGCGGGACCAGTACAGAGTTCACTGACCTCCCTGAAACAATGCCACATTTTATTTTGATATTGGACTCTGGAATCTACGGCATAGAAGTTCTAGAAGAAGCAATGCAGGCCAGGTACCCAACTTTGGCCAAAGCAAAGGTCACGTACCATCCAACTCAAGAACGGCTTCTTCCCTGCTGCTGTCAAACGTTTGAACAGGCTTACCTTGCATTAAGTTGACCTTTGTCTACACCCTAACTATGACTATAACATTATATCTGCACTCTCTCGTTTCCTTCTTTATGAATGGTATGCTTTGTATAGCGCACAAGAAACAATATTTTTCACTGTAAGTTAATACATGTGACAATAATAAATCAAATCAAAAAATCCTTTGGTGTGGTCTGCTAGTTAGGTAGTAAACAGTAAGCTGAGCTTTGGCAGCTCAGCAAGGCAGTATTACTGGTTCCACATATTGTGACACACACCTCTCTACGCTTACATGACAATTGATAATAGTTTCATAGTCACCGTTGGTGTAAACTAACTTGCAGATAAACTGATTGTAAGAATCTTAAACTCCACCAGCTTTCATGGTGCGATTTGAACCCAGAACATGTCCCCATGAACCCCTGTCCTCAGGGTGGCATGGTGGCACTGTAGTTAGCACTGCTGCTTCACAGCACCAGGGGCGTGGGTTCGATTCGCGGCTTGGGTAACTGTCTGTGTGGAGTTTGCATGTTCTCCCCATGTCTGCATGGGTTTCCTCCGGATGCTCCGGTTTCCTCTCATAATACAAAAATGTTAGGTTGATTGGCTGAGCTAACTTCCTCCTTAGTGTCAGGGGATTCGTAGGGTAAACCAATAACCACTGAGATACATACTTAAAGTTCGACTAATTTTTGCATGTGGTACAGTGGTTCGCACTGCTGCCTCACTAGGAATCAGGGTTCGATTCCCGGCTTGGGTCACTGTCTGTGAGGAGTCTCCGTCTGTCTGCGTGTGTTTCCTTCGGGTGCCCCAGTTTCCCCCCACAGTCCAAAGATGTACAGGTGAGGTTGATTGGCCATGCTAAATTGCCATTTAGGGCCCCATTTTACCATCAAGTTGCACTCATTTTCAGGTGCAAAAACATGATAAAATTGGGTGTTTGGTGAGTAGCGTGATCCGCGCCTTCCTCTGCATCGGTTCCCTCTTTTTACCAAGGCCTGAAAATGGCTGCATCGGGACCGTGCCCAAAATGGGCGCATTTAAATACATTTGCGTACATTTAAATTGACTTAATAGGCTGCACGCCCAACTTCACTGGCAGTTCCCCCTTTACTACCACATTCGCCCATCCAGAATCGGCGCAAAACAGACATGCTCCACAAAAGTCCAATTTGGGCGCTCCAGTCAGGGAGGAGGTAAGTGCCGAGCGTCTCACGGCTCTCTGCTTGAGATTGGTGGCAGCGCGGGGGCGGGGGATGGAGTTGGGGGGGTGGTGGGTTCTGCTGCTCCTCTGCCTGAGATCAGTGAGGGGGGTTAGGGGGGAGGGGCCTGTGATCGGTCTGGGTAGTGGGGGGGTGGGGCTATAAGGGGTTCAGTAATGTTGAAGGGAGTGTGGCATTAAGTGGGGTCTGGGGGAGATATTATCCACCCCGGGAGCAATGCAGCAGGGGAGCGTTATTTTATCATTTTTTTTTTACTGTGGATGCATAGTTGAAAGCTTTGATCAGAGGCTTGTGCATTCAGAATTGCTGATATTTTTTCAGGCAGGGTGCATATGAGGGCACCTGAGAATGGGTCTGAGAGTCGGACCTGAAACACTCCCAGCTTCAAATCCGCCCAGCACTTAGAATCAAAATAGTAAGATAGAGCCCTTGGTGTCAGGGGGATGAGCAGGGTTAATATGTGGGGCTCCAGGGATAGGGGCTGGGTGGGATTGTGGTCGTTGCAGACTCGATGGGCCGAATGGCCTCCTTCTGCACTGTGGGATTCTACAGTTTTATGATTATAACATTAATGCTGGCTTCTAGCTTACTCATTCAGTGGCAATGCCAGTATGATACCATCTTCTCATGCAAATTGTGGTTAGCACAAACTGAATCTCTTTGAGCTTTGGTGTTGGTTTAAAGAATGTTGTGTGGGAATGTTTAAATGTGCCACACCCTGGGTTGAATTCATAACACTGGGGAGCTTTCACTAATTGCGCTTGTTTACTGGCTTTTGAGAAGGCTCAAAAGATTGAATTGTTTCTTTTTGGTGCAAGGACACTGATAGGCATGTTTTAAAACTTCTGCATATAATTCTTCTTTGATTTAAGAAACTGATGACTGTAACCTCACATAAACAGTTCAGTACACATGTTTGAAAAGTCATTTAAAATGGGGTTACTGACAGACGATGGATTTCTTACATTTTGCGATGGGCCCATTTTCAGCTGCATTAATCAAACTGTACCAAGTTGCCACAAATGTGTCAAGAAATATATTTCAGAGCGGTTGTTTTTAAATAAAGACTGCGCTTCATAGTGCTGTCCTGGTGTGCTGGTTCATGGTGGGATTTGCATTGACTGATACGCAAATGAGCTTGAGGGGTCTTGAGAGTTTGATTCTAAGTGCTGGAGGGACTTGAAACTGAGAGTGTTTCAGATCTGACTTTTAGACCCGTTCTCAGGCGCCCCCATACGCACTCTGCCTGAAAATAAAGTGGGCCCAAATTGCACCCAGATTGTGCCCAAAGTGGAAACCCAACCACAAGATGTTTGGCTGCCTGATTTTAATGCTGTGAAGGTGAGCAGGTTTTGAGTGAGTTAAAAATCTCACCCTTTGGGTGGGATATTCCGGTTATACCTGGCATTAACACTAGAAATTCCCGCTCGAGGCCAACAGATCTTTGAATGTTCCGTCAAGTTTTCCATCCCCCTGCAACATTCCCCATGGTGGGTGG
This sequence comes from Carcharhinus amblyrhynchos, assembly GCF_965287045.1. Lineage (NCBI taxonomy): Eukaryota > Metazoa > Chordata > Chondrichthyes > Carcharhiniformes > Carcharhinidae > Carcharhinus > Carcharhinus amblyrhynchos. The sequence continues at coordinate 23,729,210 of NC_137343.1, forward strand.
GCTGGATTAACAAACATACACTTTTGTATCAGTAAAGGTGACAAAAGGGCAGCAGGGTGGTAGTGGTTAGTACTGCTGCCTCACGGTGCCAGGGAACTGGGTTCAATTCTTGGCTTGGGTTACTGTCTGTGTGGAGTCTGCACATTCTCCCCGTGTCTGCGTGGGTTTCCTCCAGGTGGTCCAGTTTCCTCCCACAGCCCAAAAGACGTGCTGGTTAGGTGCATTGGCCAAGCTAAATTCACCCTCAGTGTACCCGAACAGGCGCCGAAATGCGGCGACTAGGGGATCTTCACAGTAACTTCATTGCAGTGTTAATATAAGCCTACTTGTGACTAATAAATAAACTTTAAACAATAAAGATGTTGAGTTGTCGTAAAAATGGAAAAGCTTTGCAAATGTCCTTTTACTGAAGGAAAAAAACCACTGTTGTTTCCTGACCTGGCCTAGATCTGACTCTAGCCCAATGCCAACCTGATTGACTCCTTCCTGCACTCAGTTGGACCAGGCCTCCGCAGCAGGGCTCCAGAGGCTGCCCCACCACTACCTTCTCACGGCAGCGAAGGGTAAGCAATAAATGCCAGCCTTGCCAGTGATTTTGATTTGATTTTGATTTATTATTGTCACATGTACTATCATACAGTGAAAAGTATTGTTTCTTGCGCACTATATAGACAGAGCATACCGTTCATAGAGAAGGAAACGAGAGAATGCAGAATGTAGTGTCACAGTTATAGCTAGGGTGAAGAGAAAGATCAACTTAATGCAAGGTAAGTCCATCCAAAAGTCTGACAGCAGCAGGGAAGAAGCTACTCTTGAGTCGGTAGGTATGTGACCTCAGACTTTTGTATCTTTTTCCCAACGGAAGAAGGTGGAAGAGAGAATGTCAGGAATGTGTGCGGTCCTTAGTTACACTGGCTGCTTTGCCAAGGCAGTGGGAAGTGTAGACAGAGTCAATAGATGGGAGGCTGATTTGTGTGATGGACTGGGCTGCATTCACGACTTTTTGTAGTTTCTTGCAGTCTTGGGCAGAGCAGGAGCCATACCAAGCTGTGATATAGCCAGAAAGAATGCTTTCTACGGTGCATCTGTAAATGTTGGTGAAAGCCGTAACTGACATGCCAAATTTCCTTAGTCTTCTGAGAAAGTAGAGGTGTTGGTGGGCTTTCTTAACTAAAGTATCAGCATCAGGGACCAGAACAGGTGGTTGGTGATCTAGATACCTAAAAACTTGAAGCTCTCGACTCTTTCTACTTCGTCCCCATTGGTGGAGACAGATTCTCAGGCACCACAAATAAATCCGAGAAACAAATGAAAGTGCTGCAAAATTGACAGATCAAAAGACTGGAAATGAAAGTAAGACAAATGAAGTGAAAAAGTCCAGAAAAGGGTGTGAGACATGCCCAGGCTAGCTGTATAAGGTCTGACAGCTGGCAGTCAATGCAGGGCTGAAATATATGAGCCACTCATTACTAGTTTACGATGAGAAATAGCACCTCCACCCAGAAATGCAACCTACAATTAATCCTCCTCCTTTCCACAGAGCCATTTGTAAGAGAATTTAACAACAAACTTCCAATTGTCTCCATGGTAGCAGAGCCACCACTTTCAAACAAGGAGGCAAAGCAAGGCCAAAAAATAAACACCCTCGCTCCTGAGGAAGACAGTGGGATTCCTGCACTTGGATATTTTTAGTCTATAAAGCAGCTGCAAACACAGGATTTATCTTATCTTGCCCACCCTATCCCCACAGCTACTTGACGCCATCTTCCCTCCCCCTCCCCGGCAACAGGTTTTTTTTGGGGGGTGGAGTATGGGGAGGTCGAGAGGTGGGGGTGGGGACTGCAAAGTAGGTCCAATGACTGGGATTGGAGGTCCTGATTGATTTAATGGCAGGGCTGCTCTTAATTGGTCCGAATCTGATCCTGGGCAGCAGGATTGAAAGGCGAGTGGGCTGTTGGGTGGGTAAGCATGCGGCACCTGGCCACACCCGGGGGTATGGCGGGTGGGGGTGCAGAAAGGGCTGGTCAGATTGCAAGGGTAGGTAAGCAGGCAAGAGTAGGGACGCTTTTAGCCCTCAAGCAGTGCTGGAAAAGCAGTTACCTGTTTGACCCAGCCTTTCTTGCCCCCCTTTCGAGTTTCCTGATTCCCAGGAGGCACAGTCGGCTGCATTTAAATCTGACTAGAGATAAAACCGTAGGCATCCGGCCTCATTAAAATGATCAGCTGGTCTCCAGATTTCCCGCTCCCATCCTGCCTCAGTTAAAACTGGAATTGGCCATGGCAGGATCAGGCTTCCCATTTCCCCACCACTTCCCTCCTGCAAACCCCTCATACTCTTGGGGTTAGAATTGCTCCCCCCCCTCCAATCCCCTCCACCCCTATCCCAAAGGTTGAAATGATTTTAGATAGGGAAGCGCAAAAGAATTGGGAGAAGTGTAAGGTCAATAAGTGCTGGCAAGTGGGATTAGGTGGGCAGGGTAGAGCCTTTCATGCATCGGTGCAGAATCGATGGGCCGAAGGGCCTCTTCTGCACAGTAGTATTCTGTGATTCTGTGAATACTTTCACAAGTACTGAAATATTGAAAAAAGGACGCAGAACGCTAAAAAGGGTTAATGTTTATTTCAGTAACTTTCGAACACAACCAAGATTGAGTGTCTCACTGAAGGAGTTGAGGACGGTATTCACAGTACAAAAAATGGACTGTGTCGCAGCGTGTGATTTTTGCGACCACTGGTAACCTGTGACCTTTCTAACATGATGTAGAGATGCCGGTGTTGGACTGGGGTAAACACAGTAAGAAGTCTCACAACACCAGGTTAGAGTCCAACCAGTCTATTTGACAATAGCATTACTATCAAATAAACTGGTTGGACTCTAACCTGGTGTTGTGAGAGTTCTTACTACCTTTCTAAATTGCGGCATATGACCTAATAAGCTGTGTGAAGGTTTTATTAAGGTTTAGGATATCTTTCTCACTGATGGTTGTTTTATTTATATAGGACTGAGAATCAATGACTTTGAAGCCCTTTCTCTTGGATATGTGTGTGATCATTTGAATTTTTTAAAGAAATATTCTAATTTTAAGAGCATCGATTTCTGGGAACTGCTGCAAAGAAGGCTTTGAAATGCTGAAAATATTAATGTTTTTGAAGTTGGAGTGACATAATTCGCAACATGACAAATACATAAATAGGATGGGAAAAGAATGATATGATCTCCTGAAGCGTAGGAGGTTTTGCTCTCACGGGCAGCATAGTCGGTGCAGGCGTGGAGGGCCCAAGGGCCTGGTCCCGTGGTGTAACTTTCTTTGTTCTTTGTTAACACTGTGTCAGGTAAAATAACCCCCTTCAGAACCGCTAACGACAACCCCACCACCCACAGCCCCGCCACCCCCACCCCAGGCATGTTCCCCGGCAGCGGGAAGGGCGAGCTATGTAAAATGCCATGTAGATGGCGATGGGAAAGGAAGATCCCACTGGCTGCCAGTGATGAGCTGCCTTCGCTGCTGGGGAAACGAGTAGGGGAGAACAATCCTACCCAATGTAATTGTTTGAAGCTCTTTTGCTGCCCTGTTAAATTCATGCCTTATTGTATCACAAACTGTGAATACCCGGGTAGTATTGAATTCAACAGTCGATAAAATAGCACGCTGTGGAGCAGGATGAGGTTAAAATCACTGTAGTATCATCAAATGTCAACCCATCCAGCAATGGAAGGAATGAATGAAAACAATGATGTTGTATTTGAAAACATGTCATTAGGGGCTCTCCGATAGAAATTCTTGCTGGGTGCTGTGGCAAAGATTGGTTTACTTTGGTTTCTTTAGCATCAAGAATTTTGTAAATCGGCCTTTAAAATAAACAATATTTAGCAAAGAGGGGATGGCTGGAGTAGTGGACGAGATCCAAATAGATTGAACAGTACAAAGTGGATGTGATGGGTTGCTTCCCACATTGATGAGAAACATTAGTTTAGAAATTGCAACGATGCTGACCACAACCCTCCCCACATTCTTTACAGGGATAGTGCCAGAGGGCTGGAGGATTGCAGTTGCTGCACCTTTGTTCCAGAGGATTAGGATAAACCTGGCATTTACCCGTCTGTTTTAGAAATAATAATCCTGAAGAAAATTAACAATGACTTGGACAAGCACGGCGGGCCAACATGGATTTGTTAAGGGAAAAAGATGTCTGACTAATTTAATTTGATTTTTTTTTAATAAGGTGACAGAGGATGAATGAAAGAGGATGAATGAGGCCAGTACAGTTGATGCATGAACATTCAAAAGGCTGAAGCTCCACAAATGAGGCTTGTTAACAAAACTAAAGCCACAGGATTAAATGGACAGTGAAGAGCACAGATACCAAATTGGTTCAAGGATATAAACAGTCATGTTTTTATCAATGGATGTTTTTCAGAATGGAATGAGGTATAATGGAGTACTCCAAGGCTCGACACCAGGGCCTCTGCTGGTTTTGATATACGTTAATGACTTTGAAGTTGTAGATATAGGGCAGAGTTTTAAAACTCACAGATAAAGGGAAACTTCGAAAGGTAGTAAACAGTGAGGAAGATAGCAACAGATGTGAAGTGGAATGAGACAGGCTGGTGGAATGAGTGGACACATGGCAGTTTAAATTCAATATTGGAAAGTGTGAAATGATACATTTTAGTGAGATAGATAAGCCGAGGCAATACAAGCTAAATAGAGGAATTTTAAAAAGGGTGCAAAAAGAGATTGGCCCTGTCCATCAGTCTTTGAAGGTGGCAGATCAGATTATCAAAGCAGTTAATAAAGGATCATGGAATTTACAAATAGAGGCATAAAGCCAGAAAGTTACATTACACCTGCATAGTATTGTGTCCAATTCACTCAAAGTGGTTCACTTTGGGAAGGGGCCAAAGGCTTTGGGGAAGCTACAGAAGAGATCTCTTGAAATGGTTTTCAGGAGGAGGGTTTAGAATTATATAGAGAAACTGAGGCTGTTCTTTGAGCAGAGGAAGCTTAGAAGAGAATTGGCAAAGGAGTTTAGTGTCTTGAAGGGTTTTGGTAGCACGAAGAAAGATAAACTGGCTGACCGATTGATAACCAAAGGATAAATATTTAAGGTGAATAGCAGAAGAACAAGCGATCACTTGAGGAAACCTTTCTTTATGTAACACGTAGTTCTGATTTGGAATTCAGTGACTGATAAGATGGTTGATACAGATTCAACAGTAAGCGAACACATTAAATTAGATAAGTACCTGAAGGAGAAAAAAATTACAGGAATGTGGGGGAGTGGGTCAAACAGCCTCCTTTCATGTTGCACCATTTAATGATTCCATGAGATAAATGATACCTTGATAAAATGCAATACTGAGAATCATTTTAATCATCTAATCTGAACAAGTGAGGTCAGAAGTGAAATAAGTCCGGATCTATTTCAGGACATTGATATCTGACAATTGTGTTAGCTGGGCATGGTTTTTCAATACATGTCCATGGCCATTTACTGGGGACTTTACAAAAGTATTGAAGTGCCAATAATTTTATTGGATGAAATTATTTCTGTTTTTTTTTCATCCCAAAACCATAAAATCCCAAAGTCAACGTACTTTTCCACTGTCCATCCCTCACTCGCTCCGTTTCCCGTGGTGCGTGGGGCGGTAAAATTCCAGCCAGAATGTTTCCAATCATTTATCTTGCCTGACCTATTACAATAGATCAAGTTGTACATTACTGGTGGAGTAACTACACTTATATCTAATTATGTCTGCAGTGATAACTTTAATTCATTCATGGGACATGGGCATTGCTGGCTGGCCAGCATTTATTGCCCATCCTTAGTTGGCCGAGGGCAATTGAGAGTCAACCACATTGCTGTGGCTCTGGAGTAGGTCAGCCCAGGTAAGGACAGCAGATTTCCTTCCCTAAAGAACATTAGTGAACCAGATGGGTTTTTCCGACAATGGTTATCAGTATTCTTAATTCCAGATTTTTTTTATTGAGTTCAAATTCCACCATCTGCTGTGGCAGGATTTGAAGCCAGGTTCCCAGAACATTAGCTGAGTTTCTGGATTAATTGGGTAGCGATAATATCACCAGGCCATGGCCTCCTCTCATACTCATATCTGAGTGGTTGCCAGAAGAATTTATATTCATGGCCCTTGCCTGTCGGCAGCAGTGATTTAGAAAGTTGAAATTCAACTGGGCAGTTTTGATAACATCGTGGAACAAAACAAAGCTTTCTAGATGTTGGCAGAGCTCTGAAGTCTACTTTGAGCCTTAATCTCACGACCAGTTAATGGTTAATACGTTTAATGTGTGCCAAACCTCTTTTTTCTTGAAGTGGTGCTTTGTTTCGACATGCTGCGACTTGAAGTGGCAAAGCAGGTTCAGCTCCCCCACCCTGTCCATCCCTCCCTGCTGAGTTTCTGCGGAGAGGAAAGAAGATTAAGAGAAGAATTAAAAGGATTTTTAAAGATTTGTTGATTGGCATTTCGGATATTTGTATTCTTTATTAAAGCAATGACAAAACACAAATATAATCAAAATAGATGTGAGTTTATGAATGATTTGATGGGAAGAGCACTTTCATCATGCTATTAAACAGAAGTGCCTGACAGATGGCAGGAGTGAATGCACAGCTGATTGGTGCTGATATCTGACTGAAGTAAATCCAGTTGCTAGGATTGAGTTGAAGGCTGAAGAGGCCGGACATTTTGCAAGCAGAAGTAGACAGATGCTGAGTTGGAATAATAGGAAGCACGCATGTGCATTTTCGTAGATCCCTACAGAAGGAGTCCATTCGGCCCATCAAACCTGCACTGACAATAATCCCACCCAAGCCCCATCCCCAAAACCCCATGTATTCACCCTGCCAACCTCCCTGCTAATTTTGAGAGGTAACAAGTTGTAACCAAAATATGGAACAGTAAATTGAAAGAATGTAAAGATTATCATTTAATCTCACAGCATGTGCTCAAGTCACTTTGTTGAGACAGCTGTGCCACTCATATCTTAGCTTCCAGATAGAGTGCTGGCGGGGGAGGGGGGAGGGTGGTGTGGGGGCAAGTGAGATTGGTACACTATCTATGTAACTATATACAGGTGATAAACTACAAAAGGTTGTGAATCTGTGGAATTCCCTGCCCAGTGAAGCAGTTGAGGCTACCTCATTGAATGTTTTTAAGACCTGGATAGACAAATGTTTGAAGAGTAAAGGAATTAAGGGTTATGGTGAGCGAGCAGGTAAATGGAGCTGAGTCCACGAAAAGATCAGCCACGATCTTATTGACTGGTGGAGCAGGCTCGAGGAGCTAAATGGCTTACTCCTGCTCCGAGTTCTTATGTTCTTATAAACAGAAGCGTTGGAAACCGTTGGCAACAAACAATACTTTTGGTACAGCTGATTGTTTCAGAGGTCAATGAGTCAAGCTTTTGCTCAGAAGGAGCTGATATTTTATGGAACATTCACCAATGATGGCAGTGGGTTTTGTTTGCTTTTTATTGGGAAAATCAGAATTCTGGAAACGTGCTCGCTAATAATTACCGAATTGCACCTATCTGCTGGGACTGATTAATAGTGACTTGTAGCTGACTTTGCCCTCAAGCAATTAGTATCTGTTGAAATATGAGGGGAGGTTTTGTGCTGAATTACGCAATCTGCTGTTCGATATTGTCAGTCTTACATTTACGTTTTATATCCCTGCAGTATTCAGGAAATACATTGCTTCGGTTTTGGGTTTGTGCAAACTGGGTGGGGCTATCTTAGCTGTTTTCTTTATTTTTTAAAAAATGCGGTCAGTTATTGAAACCAATGTGTGACTAACTTTGGAAAGATTGAGTGGGTAGGAAGATGTTCAAGAGGGTTGGGATAATACAGAAGCGAGCCTGGAAATCCCAGGAGGATTAAAGAAAGCCGATTTGTTTTTGTTTGCTGTCCTGAATCACTTGGTCTCTGATTCCTAAAGAGGTAGAATCTCATCTCTACTAAAGAGTCATGCTAACCGGATCTATCCCAGATACGTACCTTCAGCAGAGTGGCTGCCCCACTGTTGAGCAGGAGTGGGACAAGTGGGCACTTACATAGGGCAATGCTAAGACCGCAGCTGGAATTTAATGACCCCGGTCAGGTGAGGCTCATAAAACTCTGCCCGAGGTCAATGGGGAACTCTGATCTGTGAGCCTGGCCCGTCCCGATTCTGGGGTAGGCGAGGCGGTAAAATTCTGGACTCCAATGCTGTGCGCAGTTTCAGTTCCCCTGTTTAAGGAAGGATGTAAATGTGTTGGAGGCAGGTCAGGGGAGGTTTACTAGATTGATACCCGGAATGAGCACTATGCCTTATGAGGAAAGGTTTTGAAAGGCTGGCCTGGTTTTCATTAAGAGTTTAGAAGAGTGAGGGGTGACTTGATTGACGTTCACAAGATCCTGAACAGGTAGACGCAGAAATAATACTCCCTCTCGTGGGTGAGTCCAGAACGAGGGGGCACTGTTTTAAAATTAGGGATGCCCCTCACAGGACAGAGATGAGGAGAGTTTTGTTTTCCGTCAGAAGGTTGTGCAACTTTGGAACTCTTTACCTCAGAAGACAATGGAAACGAGGTCACTGTTTTTAAGACAGAGGTAGATAGACTTCTGTTAGGCAAGGGAATCAAAGCTTATTAGAAATTTGGAACTCAACGCAAATGGATCATCCTTGATTCATTGGGCGGCCCAGTGGCACAGTGGTTAGCACTGCTGCTTCACAGTGCCAGGGACCCGGGTTCGATTCCCAGCCTGGGTGACTGTGTGGAGTTTGCACATTCCTCCAGTGTCGGTGTGGGTTATCTCCGGGTGCTCCGGTTTCCTTTCAAGTTCAAAGATGTGTGGCTCAAGTTGATTGGCCATGCTAAATTGCCCCTTCGTGTTGGCGGGACCAGCTAGGGTAAAAGCATGGGGCCTGGGTGTGATTGTGGTCAGTGCAGACTTGATGGGTTGAATGGCCTCCACTTGCACTGTATGATTCTGTGATCGTATTGAGAAGTGGAACAGGCTTGGGAGACCAAATGGCCCACTTCCATTCCTTTGTCATATGTTCACATTTTAGCACAGATGATCCAAATCTCCAACCTGCTGGGAGATGGGTGGGTTACTGTTGGGTGACACATTATCCTGTGGGCTAAAAACTAGAGATATCAAAAATGAAAAGGTCAAGTTAGAACTTGAACATAAAGCTTCCTCACTGAGAATCAAGAGCTTGGGTCTCAAATTATTTTTGATGGAGTGCACGCCTGGTGTGAAAACTGCCCACTTCGATCAGTTAAATTTAGACCTACTACTTTGAAAGTGTAGGAGGTAGCAGTGCTTATCTAAACAACTGGGTGAGTAAATGAGCTGAAAAGGCTTTCCTTCTTCACATTTGGTTTTATCCCCCACTATTTCCTTGCACACTGTTGCGTTCAAATGTTTTCTCAGCAACATGGAAATTTTTCACAACAGGTGTGTGGGCCCTTTTGCTCAACATTTCCTCTTGATTTTGTACAGCCGACATCAAAGTGAAACTTTAGTCACCAAAACATCGCTGCGTTATCCAGTCAACAGAGAGCAACAAATCTCACAAACCACAGATATCTAAGTGACAAATAAGTATGTAAACCCCAGGCATTTCCCCGAAACCAAAAGTCAGCATGGGCTGTTTTTCAGTGAATCAATCGGAGGTTTCACAATGGTGTCACTGCCGCACACCCCACTGCTTCTTCTGTTTCACTTTTATATTTGTGCCGTGTTCTTGGGGCAATTGCTGAGCTTTTACTGACTTAGATGTTTAAATGCCCCTCCATAAAGAGTACTTCTCTTGTTGTTTGGTGAATCTCTTTCAAACTGGTTTCCTCATTCTATCATTGGCACCCAAGCCACCAGCTGCAAAGACCCTAGGCGGGATTTTACGGCCTTGCTCTTCCTGAAGTGATAAAATCCCGCCCGAGGTTAACAGACTTCCCCATTGTCTGCCCCTCGCCCACTCCGATTCCCATGGCGGGTGAGGCGGCAAAATTCCTATGTTCAGAAATTCCCTCCTAAAACCACCCCACCATTTTCCTTCTCTGAGCTCCTAGTTCTATCAGAGGCTGCTTAAAATCTACTTCTTTGGTCAGATGTTTGGTCATCCGTCTTAATGGGCAGGACTTTCCTGCTAGTTTTCGGACAAATGCCGGGACCTGATGGGGCTCCTGAAGCCACGCTTGCCAGGAGTCAGAGCAGGGGAGTTATTTTCCCCAAGGAGCTCCCTAACTGATGGCCTTCAAACTCACTAACTTTATAGCGGAGGACTTCCTTTGATGCCGGCCCAGTTACTGGCAGCTACAGAGGCTGGGGAGCTGCGGTGAGGAGGGTGAAAGCTGCTGAAATGTGTCGGGCAACCTGAGGGCGCTTCTTCATGGAGGACTGAAAATAATTAAATATTTTAGAGACAGGCCTCCGATTGGAAGAGAAAACCCCTCCGGGTGGCAGTGCTTCAATCCACATGAATGATCTTTCCTGCCCACAGCCCCTTCTTTCAGGGAATGGAGCCTTTGCCTGTGATTATCAATCTGTTTGGCCATTTATGAATAGACTTTCTGTGGTTATCAAGATCTGAAGTGGGACTTGGACCCAAATCCCTGCATATAGAAAAGGCCATCCAGCCCATTGAATCTGCGCTGACTGTCAGATCCAGCATCTGACACAGAATCTCCTCTCTGCTTTATCCCGGTAACCCTGCGCAGTTACCATGGCTAATCCACCTAATCTACTGATCTTTGGACACTAAGGTGCAATTTAGCATGGTCAATTCACTAAACCTTCCACTCCTAGGGAATAGGATAGCTTGATCTTGGGTTCGGACATAGCTCGACACAACTTTGAGGACCAAAGGGCCTGTAATATGCTGTAAAGTTCTATGTCCTATGTTCTATCCTTGGATTGTGGGAGGAAACCGGAGTGCTCAGAGGAAACACATGCAGACACGGGGAGAACATGCAGACAGACAGTGACCTGAGGCCAGAATTGAACCTGAGTCCCTAATGCTGTGAGGCACCAGTGCAAACCACAGCACCACAGGACTTCCGCCAGATTATGTTAACTGATTTCTTACTGATGTTGATCGGACTTTGCTATGCCAAACGTGGTACTGCGTTTATCAATGTCACAACGTCATTCAAATAATCCTTATGAAATGCTTTGAGACAACCAGAGTGTCTGAAAGGCGCAATATGAACTCGGGCAATTTCACTATGCAAATGAAGGATGGGATTTTCCGGCTGTTTCTGAAGATCCCACTGAAGGCGATTCCCACTGTGGGTTCCTCAGTGGTGAGATGCTGGAGCCGTGCAAATTGCCATTGACATGAGCGGGATAGGAAGATCCCAATGATGAACTGCATCTGCTGTGGGAAAATCTGCCGCAGAAGCGCTAGAAACTTCCGGCCAATGAATTTTTTTGAGAGAGGTGAATATTTTAGTATATTACAACTTTCATAATTTAGAACTGTGTTTAAGAATCCTGAATAAATCCTATCAAAGCATATTGCCCGTTCTCTGAACCCTACTGATTTCATACAGATCACGCCTCCTTTAGCATTTATTAACATTGGATTGTGATATAACTAATGAGCTTGGCTGAAAGATGCAATACTTTCAGTTTAGTTAATTTTAACTGTATAAAATGGAGCTGGAATTGTTTTGTGCATGACTAATTAAGGGAGATGTAACACATGGAGTGATCTTTATCTCTCCATTCCTTTCCCAGGAGAAAAGGCAAATCCCAAAGATATTATCTACATTAGTGAATGAAGAACTGGACCACAGGAACGTTGTACGTGTTTCAACTTGATTGGACACACTTGGAATCATTGTTTAAGCATATCTTGCCATGGTTTTGTATTGCTGGATAAAACGCCAAGAGCAATGAAATGTGTCACTGATTCCATTTTGTTCTCAGGCTGTGGAAGTTTAGTTGTAATCCAATTATTAATCCAAACTTGCTTGGTTAGATAGGAATGATTCAACCTGAAACATGAACCTGTCTTTTCTCCACCACACTTACTGTCTCCTGGCAGTCTGTTTGCAATGTTTGCCTTTTGGATTTCCAACATTTGCGGTTTTTCTTTTCCATTGCCAAGGACTGGCACAGTGGCACAATGGTTAGCGACGCTAACCTGGGTTCAACTCTGGCCTTGGGTCACTTCCGTCTGGAGTTTGCACATTCTTCGCGTGTCTGTGTGGGTTTTCTCCGGTTTCCTCCCACTGTCCAAAAGATGTGCAAGTTAGCTGGCTTGGTCATGCTAAATTGCCCCTTAGAGTCAGGGAGATTAGGAGGATAAATACGTGGGATTATGGACGTAGGGCTTGAGTGGGATTGTTGTGGAGCAGGTTCGATGGACTAAATGGCCTCCTGCTCTGTAAGGATTCCATGATTTCTTTTTGTCATAGCCTTTCAGTCGACAGCCTGTAAAACAGGCCATTCCAATTGGCGTGGAGTTTGCTTTTAAGGTGAAGGCAATCGAGGGTGTGATGCTTTGAGTGTGACTGGAGTCCAGGTGAACGGAAAGCTCCAGTGGAGCCTGAATGGCCAATATCTAGTTCATCCATCATCGCAACTCCGGGTCCTTCAATTCTAGCAAAAACTGTTCTTCTTCAAATGCTTGCATGCAAATGTCGTAGACATTCACATCAGCAGCTGGGCTGGGATTGTATATGGGTTTGACTCTTAAGCCAAAACATCGGCACATATATCAGAAAGGAGTTTAATACCCACTGTCGCGTGATCTGTGGGATTGTCAGTGCTCGGGTAAGCCCAAGGGGAATGGTATAAAGGGCTGGGACTTCCTGACACAGACTGAATAGGATCTCTATGGGGCTGAAAGTATAAATGAGGTATTAGATAAGAAAACAACGACTCTTGTCAGCGTGTCTTTACTGTGGGGCAGTGTTGTGGGAAAACAGAGAGGGTTGCAGCATTGTGGAGGGAGATGAATGAAAACGATAACTCGCAGATTGGCGACATAAGGACTGGTGGGAAACGAACAGGAAATGATTGCGATTCTAAATGAGACGTTTAAGAAATGGGTCAAGACAAAAGGTTAAAATCAAAGAAGTGAGGAAGAATGAGTAGACTGATTATGATGTATGATAGCCTGAAGGATGAGAATTTGTGTTACAAAGCAATGGAGGAAACTGGGATGACAGATTTTTGGTATTTCAATCACTGTGAATAATGACTCGCTGGGTGAGACTTTCCTTGAAAAGAAGAGTTTAAGTTTAAAGTTTAGTTATTAGTGTCACAAGTAGTCTTACATTAACACTGCAATGAAGTTACTGTGAAAATCCCCTGGGCGCCACACTCTGTTCACATGCACTGAGGGAGAATTTAGCATGGCCAGTGCACCTAACCAGCATGTCTTTCAGCCTGTGGGAAGAAACTGGAGCATCCGGAGGAAACCCACACAGACAGTGACCCAAGCCAACAATTGAATCTGAGTCCCTGGCGTTGTGAGGCAGCAGTGCCGACCACTGTGTCACCATGCCACCCATGGTAGAAAAGGCTTTGTAAAAGCACCAATTTGTTTTAAATCTTTCAAAGAGTAGGGGTGAAATGGGTGGGCAATGACTTGAATGGGCAAATCCTTTCCACTGCTGTCTTTATATGTTTCGATTGTTGAAGTCCCCAAGGGAATGTTTCTATTGGAGACAACGGGACCAGTTTACAATCTGCCCTCCTGACAGGCTGGCAGTTGCAATGGCAGGCGACTTGTACACTTCGCTTCTGCTGCCATCCCATAAGCTTGCAATGTGAATCTGCTCCTTTGAGCAGGTGAGTGGGACAGCTGCTTTTCAGACAAGGATCAGGCTGCAAGCTGGTCTGGGGCCCGATTACAATTTTAACTTGAGGCCTGCTCGGGAAAGTGATTGTGGTTTCCTTGTCAGGCCAACCTGGTGGCATGCAGGTCCCAGGCCGTAAGATGTCCAGAGAGGGAAGTCATTTTTAGCTTTTTTTTTGTTTCCTTGTCGGTTGGAAGGATAGGCCTCTTATCCCAGGCTTCTCTTCCTGTCTTCTTACCACAGTGGCTTCTTGACCTTCCTCTTAAACATCAGATTGCTCAGTGACTGAAATATTCGTGACTTCACCTCATTGTACAAAATTATACAGGACACGCATTTGATTTTAAAATGAGGGCAGTAGGATTGTAGATTCATCAATCACACATTTAAATTCAACAGTAGAGAAACAGATTGCACTTTAACAGGTATGTTTAATATGAGCAGAAACGCACCAACCTGATATTCTTTGATGGCCTGAAAATACTTACGTTACTTTTTCCACCGTATCATTTAATATAAGAAGGCAAGAAATAGAAGCAGCAGAAGGCCATTTGGCCTCTTGGGCCTACTTTAGAATTGATTATGGTCATGGCTGATCTGACCATGAGGCTACCGTATTGGTGCCCGGTATGGTCACTGTTATGCTATTAATTTATTGCCTGTATTTTCTTCTGTTCATGAGTGTTAACATTAAGCAGGGTCGCTCCCCTACTCCAACTGCACTTTTCTTTCATTGACATGAACAAAACGGGGAGAAGGTGGCCCTATTTCCGTTGGGGATGTTGGGGAAACTTGTTCTTCTTTTGGCGATGGAACCTTCAGGCCTTTCTTGTGGATGGGAGTGGCAGAGAGGTTCTGCACTGTGTTGTTATGACAACGCTGCAATAATCCACACAATGGCCTCTTTGTGACCCAAGGATGCTTCTCAACACAAGCAAATCTGTGTGTTTGCCAGCCACTATTTTAAACCTATGATCATCCCCTTTTGAGGCTTTGACTGCAGGTACCCGCGATGAAAGCGCTGTTCAGAACAATACGGCAATACTAGCGTAACACATTTTAGTAATCAAGTAACAGCAAAACATACTGGTGTGCATGTAAAACATGTTGGGGGACTTTGAATCACTCTATGCATCCACTGTATAGGCAACAGGTCTGTCTCTATAGGATTAAAAATGAGTACGACAATATCAAATGTATTCCAGTGAATAGTGAGTTGAATGTTTTGGAACTATATCTGCCAGTTTTAGGAAACAGTATGACAGAGAAAGGCAGGTATTTGCGCTCAATTTTTCCATCCTCTGCTACTAATTTGGAAGCATTTGTCACAATAGTCGCTTGGCTATTCCATGCAGTGAATCAAGGCAAAACACGAGTGAAACCCCACCAGTAAATCACTCCGCACATCCTTCTATCCTTTCCACATCAGACATTTATAGAGAAAAGCTACCAAAGGTCATTTCACAGCATCAGACCCATGCACCTTGTAAATTCAACTGGAAACCAAATAAAAGGAGCGCTTAAAAAAAAAACCACTCAAAAGTAAAATTAGATACTGGTTCTAATCCTGAGACCTTGAAATAAAAATCCATAGCAACCAGAAAGAACATAAATATTGAGTGGAACTAAATTAGCAGGAAAGAGGAGATGGAGCTGGGATAAAGAACCATCCACTTTCCTGATTGTATTTGTAGCAATGTTTTCCTCTTCCATGTGTGATTTCGGTTTCCATGGTGAAGTGACAAAAACTCTTCTCCTATCACTGGAGAAGGTGATACAACAGCTGTGAAAACAGTGGTGTGGAGCGATTTATGTCTTTTGAGTAGCCACTTTCAACTCTGTCCTGTAAAGCTAAATTATTGTCCTTTCTTGCAACATATTAGAGTTAGTAGTGTGATAATGTTGGATGCGGTTTTGATTTACTCCATTGAACTATTATAGGTTGTCAAATCAGCAGAAACCCATCTGCCTTTGAAGAAAGATTTCAGGTAATATTTGTATTGTGCCTGATTTCTCTCTCGGAGCAAGGCAGTAGGAGCTTGTTGTCTACTGCACAAACTACAAACATCAGTCTCTGTTTCATTTATCACAGTGAACAATATTATAGCAAGGTATATGGGTACGGTCGTTATACAATAGTTTGTGAGATTCACTGAGCTTTGAGGGGTTCGTAAGGAGGTGGGGGAAATTACAAGTTGTTCATTGAACCTATGGTATATTACTGAGAAACAATTTTTGTATCATTTGGCAACTGATGCAGTTCATGAAGTTCAAGGGCAACTAGGGATGAAGAACAAATACTGGCCTTGCCAGGCTAATCCTGCGAACTGAAATGAGCTGTTGATGATTCAGAGTATCACAATCACAATTCAAATGGCAGTGCGGCACAGTGGGTAGCACTGCTGCCTCATGCCCAGATGAGCCTCATTTGGTGGGCAGCATAGTGGCACAGTGGTTAGCACTGCTGCTTCGCAGGGCTAGGAACTCGGGTTCGATTCCAGGCTTGGGTCACTGTCTGTGGGGAGTTTGCACGTCCTCCCTGTGACTGCATGGGTTTCCTCCAGGTGCTCCGGTTTCCCCCCACAGACCAAAGATGTGCAGGTTGGGTCAATTGGCCATGCTAAATGCCCCTTAGTATCAGAGGGACTAGCTAGGATAAATACATGGGGTTATGGGGATAGAGCCTGCGTGGGATTGTAGTTGGGTCAGACTCAATGGGTCGAATGGCCTTCTTCTGCATTGTCGGATTCTATGATAGGATGAGGAACTCAGGTTTGATTCCAAGCACGGGTCACTTTGCGGAATGTGCACGTTCTCCCCGTGTCTGCGTGGGCTTCCTCTGGGTGCCACGATTTCCTCACACTATCCAACGACATGCGAGTTAGGTGCATTGGCCATGCTAAATTCTCCCTCTGTGAACTCGAACAGGCACCAGAGTATGGCGACTAAGGGATTTTCACATTAACTTCATTGCAGTGTTACTATAAGCCTACTTGTGGTGCTAATAAATAAATAAAATTAAGAAATGAAATAAATTCTCAGTGCTAGATTATTGAAGGACCATTATGACACTTCAGCTTATGATGGCAATAGAACAAACTTCCACAACAGTAATATGTGATGTCAACCTTAATGTAGATCATATATTGTACAATTAAATAGATATGACGAAAGGGATACTTGTGTTCATACAATTCTGGAACTGTTTACATGCAGTGAATTACTTTGATTTTCTCAAGGAAAATGCACACATAAACATCACTCAAATCCAAATGAAATTAGTAGTGAGTTAACTTGTTATTGGTGATAGTAGTTGAGAGAGGGACTGTGTGCTTGAGACATTTGAAGTAACTCCCTACTTTTCAGGTTGGGGGACTTTTAACAACTGTCTGAATATGACCTCAGCATCATATCTCACCTGAAAGATGGCACTGCCACAATGTTCTGATTCTTTGATGAGGTGCTCCAGCTCTGGAGAGAGTTTTAACCGCAGCTTTCTGATCCTGAGTCAAGACTATTACGAACTGATTCAACTGACACTAGCTATAGCAACATCCAAGTTACTTAACGCAAACCCCACGATGTTTTGTTTTTAATGATTAGTAAAATCACAAAAGTTATAATGAAAATGGCCTGGTGAAAGTTAATTGTTTTAATAGTTCTTTTAAACAATTATAATTATTCATTCACATGATATCATTATTGCTGGGAAGGCCAGCACTTGTTCTTCATCTTGAACAGCGTCAGTCTGTATGGTGTCAGTACACCCCACAGTGTTGTTAGTGAGGGAGTTCTACCCAGCAACACCTGATTGGAACACGAATCTAGTTCCAAGTCAGGATAGTATGCAAATTGGAAGGAAACTTGCATCCAGCGATGTTTGCACGTGTTTGCTGTCCTTGTCATTCAGGGTAGTAGGAGTTGCTGCGTTGGAAGATGCTGTCAATGATGCCTCGGGTGAGTTGCTGCTGTGTATCCTGTAGCTGTGATGGATTGATAGTGAAGCGAGTGATTGGGGTGCTAATCAAGTGCACTGCTTTGTCTTGGCTAGTGTCCAGTTTGAGTGCTCTTCAATCTGTCCCCATTCATGCAAGTCAAAAATATTCCATTACACTCCTGACTTGTACCTTGTGTATGGTGGACAGGTTTCAGGGAATCAATTACAAACCTCATTCAAGTTGGCGTTTACACCTTGGCTTTTCCAGGAGGTTAGTTGGGTTATAGCGAGGATTTTGAATGGAGACAGAATACTTGTGCTTTACTCATGTCCATCTTTCAGCATTGTTCAAACCTACTGTATTTCCAGATAGTAAGAAGAAACACTCCTATTATTGCCCAAGCCTATCTCAGGACAAAGTCTAGACAATCTTCAAATACATTACACTTCCTGGCATTATTGAAACACTCCATACAAACATTACTGAACCACACCTCTGGGTACCACCCCATTATATCTCCAGGGACTGCATGAAGCAACCCCCCATCGTTTAGCATCTTGATGTACCCTTGGGCAATACCTGGGTAAAACTTTCTGACCCTTTCTATCAGCAGGACCTTCTGATTCTGCCAAGATCAACTACTGCCACCAGGGAAGCCATGCAAAGTGCCATAGACTTCGGCAGGACTGGAAGAACTTGCTGGTAGCCAATGGCGAGCTGCCTCTGCCACATGGGAGGCTGGAAAATTCTGACCTGGTATCACTTGAGGTAATCTCCTGGCACCAACGTGTCATATTTCTAGGTATCACTCAAAGGTATCTGGAAACTTAATATCTCAAGACTATCCTTGAGTTAGACCTGGAGATGGTACCTGGGAGTATCCGTGAGTGATACTTTGAGAAATTTTGAGATACTTTGAGGCATTAATCCATCATATCTTCAAGTGTGTATTATCTCCCCAGGTATTGCTCTAGTATACCTCATGGTGTTAACCCATTGTCTCCTGGTATTTGGAAAGCATACTTCCAGACAGGTCAACTAAAATGCAGCTTTGAATCTGCTCACATTACAAAGTGTCTTCAAGTCTCTGCTGATCCAAAGACATCTGCAAGTGAGCAGGATTGGCAAAGGGAGAATAGACTCAAATCTACATGCATAATGATTTGAAGTTACTATACTGAATATTCTGATGAGCTGTGAATGTCCACAGCCTTTCCTCGTTAGAAATTGAATATGCATTCAACACTAATTTTTAAAAAAGCAATGCATAATCGGTATAGGATTCGAATTTGAGTGATGAACATTGGGAAAAGTGATTAATGCCAAGCTAGTGTTGGGTGCCATGGAATACCAGGTACAGGGAAATTAAGAAGCATGATCTTCGAACAAACCTTTCAGGGTGACCCAACTTTCCTTCCAATCGTCAGTCTAATGGGACCTATTGGGGCTCTTGGATCCATTTAGAGAGAACTGCTTTTGGCCACTGCTTACTCCTGGCTTCCTGATCATCAGATATAACACACATCATCATGTGTTCAGATATTCATTGACAGAATGCTAGATTTTGCTAATATAACATTGACAATATTTGAAATATATTAAACAATCATCTAAGCTCTCGAGTAAGTCAGCAAAAGCAGTCGCTTTTTCTTATTTGGTGGCGATGGAAATGGTAACAGGGATGAGGATTTTTGTGGTTTGATTCATTGCAGTGACTTAACCTAGATTTTTACTGGTTTTGATAAATGGGCTCTCTTGTGTATTAAAAAATGGTGTGAAAAGCTTGAACTAATTGATTCATCATTTCCCTTGTAGCTGCACAAAGCAACTACAGAACAACAGCAGTCTAGTTGGAGAATATAGTGTGTATAGTGTGCTATATGTAAAATGATTGCAATGTGCTGAGTCTGGCTGATGGAAAATGTGTTCTATAGGGTCACACTGAATGAAGTGTGCCTTTCCGAAAGGCTGAATTTTGTTGCTTCTGGGATTGCCCATAGACTGTATTATGTTCGGGAAAAGATAGCACATTAGCCAGAGACATGTTTCGAGGATAATACACAAACAGGCAGCACAACAGTTAGCACTGCTGCCTCACAGTGCCAAGTACCCGGGTTCGATTCCCGGCTTCAGTCACCGTCTGTGGGGAGTTTACACGTTCTTGCCATGTCTCCATGTGTTTCCTCCGGGTGCTCCGGTTTCTTCCCACATTCCAAAGATGTGTGAGTTAGGTCGATTGGCCACGTTAAATTGTCCCTTAGTGTCAGACGGACTAAAAAGTAAAGTTTATTTATTAGTCACAAGTAAGGCTCATATTAACACTGCAATGAAGTTGTGAAATTCCCCACCTTGCCACAATCCGGCGCCTATTAGGGTCAATGCACCTAACCAGCATGTGTTTCAGACTGCGGAAGGAAACTGGAGCACCCAGAGGACTAGCTAGGCTAAACACATGGGGTTATGAGGATAGGGCCAGGGCGGGAGTTGGGGGTTGATGCAGACTTGATGGGCCGCATGGCTTCCATCTGCACTGTAGGATTCTATGACATTTTCCAGGGTGATAATAAGTTTGGAGACTATGGGCAGAGCAAGATGGGAATTAGCTTATTCTAATATTCGCCGATGGACTGCAAACTAACTAACTTCCTTTAACCCGTATCATACAGTGCAGAAGAGACTCTTTGGTCCATCAGGTCTGCACTGAAATGCAAGAAAAACCTTACCTCCCACCTGATCCCATTTACCAATGCTTGGCCAATAGCCTTGAATGTTATAACCTGCCAAGTGCTCATCCAGGTACGTTTTAAAAGATATGAGGCAACTTACCTCTAGCAGCCTCCCAAGCAGTGCATTCCACACCGTCACCACCCTCTGGGTATTCCTTAAATATCTCAGTTTAACAAAAACCTGTTAATCTCAGTTTTAAACTTAGAAGTTTTGAAGTTTATTTCATAGAAATAGAAATTATGGAATTCCTACAGTGCAGAAGGAGGCTATTCAGCCCATCGAGTCTGCACCGACCACAATCCCACCCGGGCCCTACCCTCATACCCCTACATATTATACCCAGTAATCCCTCTAACCTACCCATCTCATAACCTAAGGGGCAATTTTTAGCATGGCCAATCACCTAACCCACACCCATCTTTGAACTGCCACTGTGACCTAGCATCAATTGCCTGTTTATTAGAAGAGAGTTCAAACCTTGGAGGAGAGTTTCAGTCTTGAGTTGGAAGATTTATTCATCACAAGTAAGGATTACATTAACACTGTAATGAAGTTACTGTGAAATTCCCCTAGTCGCTGTACTCCGCTGCTTGTTTGGGTCAGTGCACCTAACCAGTACGTCTTTTGGATTGTGGGAGGAAACCGGAGCACACAGAGGAAACCCACGCAGACGGGGGAGAACGTGCAAACTCCACACAGACAGTGACCCAAGCCGGGAATCAAACCCAGGTCCCTGGCACTGTGAAGCAGTAGTGCTAACCACTGTGCTATCATGCCACCCCAACAGTTGACCTTGCATCGACTGCCTGTTTATAAAAGAGAATTCAAACATTGGAGGAGCGTTTCAATCTTGAGTTGGAAGATTTTAAGTACATTGTAACCCACGTGAGCAAAACTGCCTTATTTCACTTAAGATTTTGCCCTGGCTGACACCTGTCACAATGGGTGGCACACACCAATTGTGTGATTTGAGTTGCAGTATTATTGTACCATGTGATTAGTACTACAATAACAAGGTTTTTTACTTCACTGCCTATCACAACAAATAACATTCCTTATATCAAAGGGAATAATGGATCATTCTTTGAGGAGTTACAAAGGAATGATCTAGTCGAGAACCACATACCATAAATGTAAACCTGGAGTGAGGAAAGGCGTTTGATCATCCTCTGAATCCTGATACTGGATTGCTGTCCTTAACTTGCTGAGGGATCTGTCTCCTTGTGTTTAATAAGGTTGCAAATTTTTTTTTAACTTTTCTTTCTCTAATGGTATCATATTAACTCAGTTTGTTCTCACTGGAATATGGAGATTGAGGGGCGACGGAGGTTTACAAGATTATGACTGACATGATCAGAGTGGATAGCCAGATGCTCTTTCCTAGGGTAGAAAAGCCAAGTACTAGGGGACAAAGGAAAAGTTTAGAGGAGATGTGCGAGGTAGACTTTCTTACACAGAGAGTGGTGAATGCCTGGAATGCGCTGCCCAGGGCGGTGGTGGTACAATAGCGACACTTAAGGTGCATCTGAATGAATACATGAATAGGATGGGAATGGAAGGATACGGACTCCATAAGTACATTTGGATTTAGTTTAGGCAGGCATCATGGCATTGCCTTGGAGGGCTGAAGGGCCTGTTCCTGTGCTGTACTGTTCTTTGTTCATATTCCCATTTTTGCTCCTACTTGGAGATATTTCTTTGATTTATCTTCCTTGTTGCCAGACGGTATCTTTGAGTTTATTTAAGAGCTATGAAGCAATGGCATCAATGTTGATTCTGGACCACTGGTCTGGTTATTGCTTGGCTGCTCTGGTGCAGTGTAGTAGTTTCCACACCTTCCAGCTCGAATGCACAAAGTCAATGTTCTCCTTTGTTTCCCACTATCTTATAAAGCGTTCTTCTTCAGGAGAGCTGAGGAGTGCTGTTACCACACTGGTGTCTTCATTTTCCCTCTATTCTTCTCAGAGCTGTTCACCTTCTGGGTTGGAGCATTTTTCTGCAACCCTGGGGAACAGATTTGGTGGCTGCTTGAGAAGCCGAATAAAAGTGTTTGTAGTTTTCAGGGATCTGTGGGATCTGGTTAATGGTGGTGACTAAGTATCTGCTGTAGGCATCCAAGTTGCCCATCTGCAGATTCCAGTGTGGCTTGGGCATTGAATTTATGGGTGTTAATTTTAGGCTGATGTGGATGAGATTTGGAAGATGATGTGATTGGGGGAAAGATGGGCAGCATCTATAAGGAGCACATCAGCATTTAGTTATTGCTGCTGTGGGTTGTGAATCAAAGATTAGGTGAGCAGTCCTTCTTCCACTGGGCACCAGGCAGCTTTACATCATACACAAAGTTTAGGTCATTCACAGCGTCCCAGTCAGACTGCTGTTCTCCCACAGTGTTGTTGTAGAGGTATCCGCACGTGTGATATTGGCTGTTGGAACTCACCCAGTAGATGGTGCGCTGCAGCTGCATTACAATACTGGGCCACAATCCATTTGGTGGCTTGTGGACAATTTTGACAGTCAGCTTACTTACTTTGACGGAGATGGAGTAGGGGGTCTCCTGGTTTTAGATCCTTTGGTGAGGCTTTCCTTAATGTAGGAGGCTTCCTGGCCGCAAGGAGTTGGAACTTGCGAATGTGGGCATGATGGCTGAAGTGGTCCATCAGCTGGGTTTCTCACAGGGTGGCTGCATCCACATTCCTTTTCTTTTGTGAGTACCTCATGTTTCCCCATGATAGGCCTTCAACATTGAGCTGGTATAATCTGTTGGTTATTTCTTGATTTCGTTGTTCCACAGTGAACCTAAGGTTCAGTCACCACTGTGGCAGGATGTCTATCAAGCTCATTCACGAGTCATTTAACACCAATTATCTAGGAGCCCATTGGAATTTACTGGTGGCTCAGGGATTAAATGGGAGTCGCATAACTTCCCCATACCTCCCGAATGCTGCCCAATGGGGTAAATGTATGGGGTTATGGGTGTAGGATAGAATGTGGATAAGATGCTCTGTTGGAAGGTTGGTGCAGCAGTTCAGCAATCTACTGAGGAGGGGGGCTCATTGTCAGGCATTCCTACCTGATTGAAATACCCCACATCACTAAGGGGGAACCAACCTGGTTCCACGGAAGGGACACGGGTACCCCACCTCCCTTCCTCAATAGGTGGATGAGACCCACGTCAGCAATACCAGAATCCACTCATAGTCTAAGGCTGTAATATAAAATGGCTGATGGAGAATTGACTGCCTGTTTTACACCCCGCCCAGCTGCCTTTGGCTGTTTTGTCATTCTGCCCAAGCCCAGTTTCATCTATAGCAGGTTAAGGATGGTAGTTGGGAAGTATAGTTTAGCAATCAATCTGCAGTCTGATACAGGACTGGAACACAATGATGTCAGAAAGAATTAGCTTGATTACTCAAAATCATTTCAGATCGTTATCCTGTCTGAAGCTTGCAAACTTGAAGGCTGATTACATTTTATGAAACCATTTCCAGTCTCCTTTATGGAAGAATGTTAACAAAAACAGAGAAAGGAAAATCTGGCCCATCAAGCCTCCTTTCTATCCAGCGTGTGTGTGTGATTATTCCAAAATAGACTACCCTCCCATACCAACCATTAATGTCCTACTTTAAGGATGGCTAATGCCTCCTCCAACCTTCCCTGAATAAAAGCATAAAAGCAGTATTGTTAACTATCTCCATGACCCTTCAATGTGCTTTTCTTTGGACATATTAGTCCAGCTTCTTCTCAATTGATTTGAATCAATTGTCTCCTTTGCGAGTTTGTTCATAGAGTCCTGTGGCATGGCAGACTCATGTGTCTGCATGGATTTCCTCTGGATGCTCTAGTTTCCTCCCACAGCCCAAAGGTGTACAGGTTAGGTGGATTGACCATGCTAAATTGCCCCCTATTGCTCAAAGTACGTTAGGGGGATTAGTGGGCTAAATTTTTGGGGTTATGGGTGTAGGATAGGATGTGGGCCTTGGATAGGATGCTGTGTTGGAGAATCGGTGCAGAATCGATGGGCTGAAAGGCCTCCTCCTGCACGGTGGGGGTTCTAAGCTCTGGGGATTGGTTTGGTGACCAATGGCTTTGCTCCTGCCTATCTCGTCCCATTCTCCAACTCCACCAGGAGCTGCCCATCCCTCTGACTCTGGTGCCTTGTACACCCTCTAGTTATCCTAATATTGGAGTTTTCGCTGACAACTACCTCGGCCTCTGATGTCCTGACCTAAATCTCTGTACACCTGCCCTTCCCTTTGCTTCTGCAACACTCTCCTCAAAAACCCACCACGTTGGCCAAGCATTTGGTTTGGCATCCATTTTAAATAAAAATGATCGCTCTGGGGAAGTGCTATGGAAAGCTAGAAACACCACACGGACGCCAGAGGTTGTTCTTAGGTTTTTTTAATTAATTCAATGACGCGGTGCGTAGCTTTGGTTATAAAGCAGGAAAGCTGGGGGTTGGATTCCCTTTGATGGGGCTGGCAGTGGGCAGGTCTCTGCTGCTTACGTTTGGGCAAAGGAAAAGATGAGTGCTTGTTACTGTCAGGTAGAGAAAGATATTATTTCTCTTTGCTCTCAGCTCTGACGAAGGGTCATCCAGTTGGCTCCATTCTCTCTCCACAGCTGCTGTCCGACCTGCTGAGGTTTTCCAGCATTTTCTGTTTTAGTTTCAGATTCCAGCAGTGTTTTGCTTTGATGACGTTATTGTTGTTGCACCGTCATGGGCAAAACGTCTGCACACTCACCTCATAGTCATCAGCGTGTATAATCTGCAGTGGAAACATGATTATAAACTGTGGTTACAGAAACTCCGAGAATCGCAGTAAGCTTCTTACACCAAGATAAGTCAGTGCAAACCAATAGAGCGAATCGCCTCTGTGTTGAGGTGGCTTAAGCACCTATTCTGTGTCCCCTCTTCAGAGAGGACTCTTCAGAATTCTTTTTATGCGTCTGCTCTCCCTGCTGATGTGATTTCAGAACTGATGTAGGAGATTAGAAACAAGAAGGATGTTACAAAGCTTGTGCAGTCAGTGCCTAGTGTACTGTGCTGTCTTTCTATATATCTCATTGGAGATGTCTGTAACTAGGGTTAGATGGAAAACACAGATGCGCATTGAAGTCCTGGGGTAACTGCTTTAATTCAGTCCTTTAGACTTCATCTATTCCAGATAACTGCAGTGAAATGATCAATTACTGTAAGTGTTGCAGTTTAATGAGATTGAAAAAGGGAGGCATTCATGAGAAAGAGGCATTATCATAAGTTACTGATATTTCACTTAGAAATGTAGAAACATAGATAATAGGTGCAGGAGTAGGCCATTTGGCCCTTTGAGCCTACACCACTATCCAATATGATCATGGCTAATCGTGCACTTTCAGTATCTCACTCCCGCTTTCTCACCATGCCTCTTGATGCCTTCAGCCACAAGTGCCACATCCAACTCCCTCTTGAACATAGCTAACAAACCAACAGCTTTCTGTGCTAGAGAATTCCACAGGTTCACAACTCTGATTGAAGAAGTTCTTCCTCAACTCAGTCCTGAACGGCTCACCCCTTATTCTTATACTGTGACCCTTGGTTCTGGACTTCCCCAACATCGGGAACATTCTTACAGCATCTAGCTTGTCCAGTCCCATCAGGATTTTATATGTTTCTACAAGATTCCCTCTCATTCTTCGAAATTCCACTGAGCACAAGCCCAGTCGATCCAGTCTCTCTTCACATGTCAGTCCTGCCCTTCCAGGAATCAGTCTGGTGAACCTTCACTGGATTCCCTCAATAGCAAGAATGTCCTTCCTCAGACTAGGAGACCAAAACTGCACACAATACTCGAAGTGTGGCCTTACCAAGGCCCTATATAACAGCAGCAAGACACCCTTATTCCTATATTCAAATGCTCTTACTATGAAGGCCAGCATGCCATTAGCTTTCCTCACTGCCTGCAATCTCTACATGCCAACTTTCAGCGACTGTTCTACCCTGACACCCAGGTCATGTTGCACTTCCCGTTTTCCTAAATTGCCATCATTCAGTTAGTAATCTTTCTTCCTGTTTTGGCCACCAAAGTGGATAACTCACATTTATCCACATTATATTGCATTTACCAAGTCAATCACCCTGTCCAAGTCACCCTACAGCCTTTTAGCATCCCCCTATAGCACACACTGCCACCCAGCTTAGTGTCATCTCCAAATTTGGAGATATTGCATTCAATCCCTTCGTCCAAGTCATTAATGTATATTGTGAATAGCTGGGGTCTCAGCCCTGGACCCTGTGGTACCCCACCAGTCACTGCCTGCCACGTTGAGAAGGACCCACTTATTCCCACTCTCTGCTTCCTGTCTTACATTTGGTAAACTCTAGAATAAGTGAGTTTGCAGATTTTCATTGGGCGATACGGTGGTTAGCACTGCTGCTTCACAAGACCAGGGACCCAGGTTCGATTCCAGCCTTGGGTAATTGTCTGTGTGGAGTTTACATATTCTTGCCATGTCTGCGTGGGTTTCCTGCAGGTGCTCTGGTTTCCTCCCACACTCCAAAGATGTGCTGGTTAGTTTGATTGGCCATGCTAACCAACCATTGCCCCTTGGTGTCCCAAAGTGTGTAGGTTAGGGAGATTAGTGGGGTAAATACATAGGGTTATGGGAATAGGGCCTGGGTGAGATTGTCATTGGAGAGTTGGCGCAGGCTCAATGGGCCGAATGGCCTCTTTCTCCTCCTTGTTGGGATTCAATTCTATAATTCAAATGCAGAGAAACATGGTGCTGAATTGTGGGAGACACTGTGGTTCCTGACCCCCAACCCCAGGCTAAAATGTCAGGGAGATTGGAGCTCACCTGGGGGGAGTAATGGCTGCCCCACAGTGGCTGGAGGAGGAATTGCTGCCCCTCAGGAACAGGAAGCCCCACCTCTGCGAGCTGCCAGCCAATCAGAAGCACAACTGCTTCCAATCAGCTCAGTGCTAGGCCATTGGCGCTCTGTGGGAAGATAATTGTGTGCTAATAATGTTGCTGGATTAGCGATCAAGAGCCGCAGTTTAATACACTGGGAGAGAGTTCAAATACCAGAATGGAAATGGGTGGAATTTCAATTCAATTAATAAAGCTATAGGAGTTCTGCGGGGGAGTGCACTAGGCCCAAGCTTCTTCAACACCTAGTATGCAACTCGGTGCTTGAGGTGCGCTGGGTGATGGATTGGAACTTGTAAGTGACTAGGGGTCAGTGAGGAGGGGGATGGTGGAGGGCGGTGCAGATTTTGAGAGGCCACTGGGGAAGGGGAGAGTAGAGATGGGGGATGGCTGGTGATAGTAATATTTAGGTAGGCCCTCTGATGAGGCCAGGGATCCAGTTAAGGAGGGATCCTCCCTGCCCACCACCAACCTGTGCAGGGGAATAGGCCATTTGGCACGCGCCTCTCCCGCTGTGGGTTTAGCCATGACAGAGACAGAATGAGGTCCAAAAGTGGTCATTATTCACTCGCTTCAGGGCTTCAGTTGGCTCACTGGTAGATGGGCTATTAGACCCCATCCACACTGCTGGTAAAATCGTGATGGGGGTAAGGAGGGTGGATAGGCAGTAGGCAGGCCAGCCACTAGGTTTAATGCGCTCTCCTGCCTTCAAATCTGCTGGGGCAGAGGCGCATTTAATCCAATCCGTGAGTACAAACAGAAGTGAATGGCAGCGTGAATTTGATATTGGATGAGGTTAATACGTACAATGTCGTGTCCCTCTCCCTGCTCTCCACTTTGTACTCAGGGACAGATAAGATCAGTTCTGTAGGTCTAACAGAGTTCAGGCCTTGCGCCATTGGAGATGAGAGGAAAAGGAGTGGGCGAGAAATATGCAGAAGAGAAATTGAGAGAGATTAAAAAATGAAGGAAAACTGCAACGTGAAAAAGAAAGAGATAGTGAAGAAAGGAAGGTCAAGTACATGAGGCATTTGGAAAGACAACAGAGACAAAAAGGGCATGTAGGTGAAAAAGAAAGTGACTTTACAGGAAAGGAGAGAAAAGAGCAAGAAAAAGGACAGAGACTTGGGGCAAGAATGAGGGAATATGTGTGGGGTATATGGAGAGAGTAAAAGAGATACTCAAAGATACAGAGAAGTGGGCAGAAGATGGCACCGTGGCACAATGGTTAGCACTGCAGCCTCACAACGCCAGGGACCTGGATTCGCTTCCTGGCTTGAGTTGCTGTCTGTGCGGGGTTTGCATGTTCTCCACATGTCTGCGTGGGTTTCCTTTGGGCGCTCCAGTTTCCTCCCATAGTCCAAAGATGAGTGGATTGGCCGTGCCAAATTGCCCCTGAGTGTCAGGGGGACTATCTAAAGTGAAATGCGTGGGGATAGGGCCTGGGTGGGATTGTGGTCGGTGCAGACTCGATAGACCGAATGGCCTCCTTCAGCACTGTAGGATTTATGATTCTATGAAGAATGGAAAGTGAATAGAAAGGTTCTGCGGCATGTTTGCCACCAGCCTTTGGCCACAATTGGCTCCTTCTCAGGCTATCCTTCCCCTTCTCCCCCTGCCTAGCACTTGACTTTCAGGCTACCTCCCTTCCTGACAGCAGCCTTCAAGCATGTAGCCCAAAAAAGGGTGGTCTGCCTGTGGAGGCGTGTCAGCTGGTTAATACTATTGAGGGAAAATTCCAGGCCTTCTGACTCATTCAAAAAGGAACTGTATGTCAAGCATATGTTGAGAACTGCTTGCTGTTTTTAACATATTACATTTGAATAAATAAATTGTTCTGAAAGACACCTTGCCATGTTCATTAAGCAGTTTGTCATGGGCTTCAAAACATTTTCTTTTATCCTCAATACTGGACTGGCTGATGACGAGCCTATCAAAAACTTTACTTAGTGAGGCAAAAATGGTGGCCCACTGGAGTTGACGCCAGTGGGAATCGAGTGGTGGATGTTGGGTGGTGGGAGGGGGCTGATTTCTCCCATTGGAGATATGCCTGGCACAAAGATGGTTGTGTTTGTTGGAGGCTGATCAGGTCAACCTAGGACATCACTGCAGGAGTTCTGCAGGATAGTGTCCGAGTCCCAGCCACCTTCAGCTGTTTCATCAATGATCTGTCACCTGCTGTAATATCACTGCTGTTCACTGATAGTTGCACATTTTTCAGTTCCATTTATAATGCCTCAGATAAAGGAACAGTCCACGTCCGAATGCAGAAAGACTTGCAGGAAGACAATATTCAGGCTTGTGTTGACATGCATTATACTTCAGGTCAGAAACTCCAGTGTTTTATGAAGCCCACCTGGATTATAAGTTTTGCACTTTGATTTTGGCTAGGATAAGCATGATATGTTGCACCTCAAGTATAATTCAAGTGACTCACTAGGAAGCTTTTATCAAACAAAGTTTATTTAAGAATATAGTTTACACATATGGAAAGAAAATTAGAAAGAACTTTTATCAATTACTAGCAAAAAACAAAACAATTATGATAATATATAACAAATGTATCTAAAATGTTCCAATCAAACAAAACTTCCCACAGAAAAAAGAGCTCTTTCTTCAGGCTGAAAACAGCAATGACTAATGCTCACGTGATACTTGAACTAAGTCCTTTGGATGAATGCTGCAGTTTTCTTGAGGCACGCAAAGACAAGCTTGGAGTCAGAGCAGCTTCCCAGAACACTAGGGAGAGACTCTGGTCAAGCCACCAACAGCACAGTCTCTACTCCAGGAAGGCAAGAAGCCTTGCTTTCACCTAACCAGCAGAATTTCCAAAAGCGGGGAGACAGAGAAACACTTCTTTTCAGTTTGATGTCTTTCTAAACCAAAACTGCTGACAGACAAAACAGAAAATGAAAACTTATATTCACTAGGAAGGAAAAAACAACTGGCCAAAATACATGGCCTTCTCCTAACAATGCAGGGTCATAAAAGATCCCAGAGTAAAAATAAATAAATCCCATTTAAGTAACAACAAAAGGACTTCTACAGATAACTCGATAGTACTGAGAGCTGCAGAGAAATGATTTTAAAAAATCTCTAAAAGGTACACTAATGTCTCACAAGAGGCAAACAACATTCATGCCATATAAGAACTTGGAAATAACCATCTCCAATAAGAAAGAATCTAATCACCTCCACTTGAATTTCAATATTATTACCATCACCTCTATCAATATCCTGGCGTTACTATTGACCAAATAGTTAACTGATGAGTCATTACAAACATATCATTTAGGAGCAGGAATAGGCCACTTGACCGCTCAAACCTGACAGTATCTACAAGAGCAGGTTCAAAGTTACATATTCTGCAGTGAGTAACCTCCTAACTCTCCAAAGCCAGTCCACCATCTGCAAAACAGAAGTCAGGAGTATGAAGAAATACTCTTCACTTTTCTGAATGAGTGTCACCCAAAAGTCTCAAACCATCCAAGACAAATCCAGCCTGCTTGATTAGCACCCACTTCACCATTTCAAAACATTCAGCCCCGCCACCACCAGTGCACCATCACTATCTATCTGCAAGATGCACTGCAAAACTCACCAAGGCTTCTTTAACCGCACCTCCGAAACTTGCAACCTCTGCTCATAGAATCATAGAATCTCTACACTGCAGAAGGAGGCCATTTGGCCTATCGAGTCTGCAGTGACAACAAGTCCACCCAGACCGTAAGCCACAAAATCCCATGTGTTTACCCTGATTGTCCCACTGACACTGAGGGACAATTTCGCACAGCGGCAGCAGTGCTAACCACTGTGCCACTGAGCCACATGGTATTAATTAGTGACAGTAACACTCGAGAGACCTGAAGTAATTCTTTTCCTAGCTGTAGTTGATGTCCCGGTCGAACATTGAGCACAAGACTGGGAAGTTCTGGGTGACTGGCGTGGCTTGTATAGGGTGAAGTGCTGGGCTGAGTTCTGGATCGAGGCCAAGATGAAGGCCTGATTGGGATACCGCAAGTGATGGACCAAGGATAATGCTAACATTACAACACTTATTAATTAATTGCAATTAGCTCTGCAGTTTAGTGGAACCGAAATAATGTACACAGGCTGTTGCTGTGCCTGGGAGTTGGGAGGCGGGTTGGCAGATGCTCACTCTTGAGATCAAATAAGACTAAATAATATGGAACAATGATACACAAGGGTGAATCAAGACCATGTGTGGATCCATATGAAAGGGAAGATAATTGGACCATGATGCGCAGATACAATCTAGTCTTCATTTTTAAATCATGCACCAGGGCTTTATGTAATCAATTAAATATTAAACATTGATGGTGATGCCAACAGTGGTTCAGGAAGCAGCTATGCAGATTTAGTTGAAGGGTCGGAGTCTATCAACGCTATAGGCTGAAGAGATGGATGGTGTAAAACTGAAGAACTGCAGCACCATCGTTGGTGGGATGGTGTCACTAAGAGCCTAAAACTTACCCACATTGCAGTATAGGAATTTTTTCCTTATTTGAGGGACATTCGTGCTGCTGGCTAGCCAGCATTTAACGCCCATCCCTAGTTGACCTTGGAAGGGTTGATCTGTGGATGTTGTGGCTTCAGAGTCACATGTAGGCCACACCAGGTAAGGACAGCAGATTTCCTTACCTAAAGGACATTAGTGAACCAGATGGGTCTTTCCAACAACCAATAATTATGGTCATCAGTAGATTTTTAATTCCAGATTTTTTTATATTGGATTCACATCCCACCATCTGCCATGGTGGGATTCGAACCCAGATCTCCAGAATTGCATTTCTGGATTAATTGTCTAGCAATAACACCACTAGGCCATCAATATAAAACATTGACAGGCAGTGTTACAAATCCTGAAATAAGCTTTTGTGGACAGGAAGTATGCACAATTTAAGACTTTTAATATTTAATTGGTATATCAGCACCGCTGCCTCACAGCGCCAGGACCCGGGTTCAATTCTGGCCTTGGGTGACTGTCGGTATGGAGTTTGCATGTTCTCCCCGTGTCTGCATGGGTTTCCTCTGGGTGCTCGGGTATCTTCCCATCATCCAAAGATGTGCAAGTTAGGTTGATTGACCATGCTAAATCGTTGGGGGGATTAGCAGAATGAATGTGTGAGGTTACAGGGATAGGGCCTGGATGGGATTGTTGACGATGCAGGTTCAATGGGCCAAATACTCTCCTGCACTATGGGAATTCTATAATCCTATAATAATAAAATGTGGCCTTCAGCATTTTAGACAAACTGTCACATTTCCCATGGCCAAAAGCACACAATTCAAATAGACTACATATATCACTTCATTTTATAGTGGGGGGAGGGGAATGACAAGGTAAAAATCACCAGAATCACCACTCAGTCTCATGAACGATGCTGGCAAATGGCACTGATTACTGTAATGATGACCATGACTGACTAAGCTGCCCTTTGTTTGACTCTGGTTACTGTGATTCAGTGTCATTGAACAAGTTTGGGAAACAAATTAAGTTTCTCCCACTGACATTATACTTATGGTGCCAAAATAAAGGGGATGGTGCAATCAATTAAAGCATTGTTCTTTCACCTCTCGAACTTGGGCTAGAATCCAGCTTGTGATGATTGCAGATCTTCTCTCCACCACCCCAAGGATATTACACGAGCTCGCACTGTCTTATCTTGTTCTCAGAGCTGCAAAGCTGCTTTGAAACTCTGACCACAATTTACAGAGAGAACATTTAAGAATGAGAAAACTCCCATTCTGTGCAGTAGGTTAATTCCTGCAGCTTCCAACTCCCCCAGGATAGAATCCACTTACATTTTGACCATCTCAGATATCTTTGTCTCTACAACTTTACCTGGCAGATTATTCCAAATGTTTATTTATCACAGAATCCTGCAGTGCAGAGGGAAGCCATTCGACCCATCAAGTCTGCACTGACCACAATCCCATCCAGGTCATATCCCTAATACCCCACGCATTTACCCTAGCTAGTCCCCCTGACGCTAAGGGGCAATTTGGCGTGGCCAATCCATCCAACTTGCACATCTTTGGACTGTGAGAAGAAATCGGGGCACCCAGAGGAAACTCACGCAGACACAGGAAGAATGTGCAAACTCTGCACAGACAGTGACCCGAGGCCGGAATTGAACCCGGGTCCCTGGCGCTGTGAGGCAGCAGTGTTAACCACTGTGTCACTGTGCCGCCCAGATTTTAAATGTACTTCTCCCGTTAACTTAAATTTGTATGCCCTGTTCTGGTGGTCTGGAGTCACCTTGCTGTCTAAGATTATCTGATCTATGCTATTTAATACTTTGCATACTTCAGCGAGGTCCCTTCTATGCTGTCTTTCAGATTGGGATTGTTCTTGAAGCAAAGGAGTTTGAGGGGAGATCTGATAGAGATGTATCAGATTATGACAGGCTTACAAGGTGGACAAAGTTGTTACCACTAGTTGCTTGTGCAAGAACTTCCAATCACAGCTTTAAGGTGTTGGCCAAAAGGTACAACAGGGATGTGAGGAAGAATGTGTTTACACAGTAACACAGTGAACTGGAACTTGCTGTTTGCTAGATTGGTAGAAACAGAGACAGTCAAAAGTAAATTGGATAGGTGCCTAAAGGAAATAAACTTGCAGGACTTTGGAGGATAGAATGGGGCACAGGATTGTTCGACACAGAGCTACATGGCCTCCTTCTGTACAGGAATGGCTCTTTGACTCCACAACTCTTCTTTCCAGGTGTCGGAGCTGTGGATTCTACAACCTTTCACAAAACCGTATGCTATTAACACTTCAAATCATTCTTGAAGTTAGTCTCCTCACCCTCCTCAGTGCATGTCTATGCTTGTTGTAACATAGTGATAAATATTGAACACTGTACACTGTACAGCCTGATCACCTTAGAAAACCTTAGCCTAAACCTTACTGCACTGTTCTAGCCATGTGTCTCACAGATAACTAATTTAACTACTTTGCCACATTCTTTATGTTGGAAGTGACCAGTATGCTACTAGTAGGTTTGTTTTATGTCCCCCATGTTAATTCATAAGATGTAGGAGCAGAATTAGGCCATTCGGCCCATCAAGTCTGCTCCGCCATTCGATCATGGCTGATATGCTCCTCTTCCCATTTTCCTGCCTTCTCCCCATAACCCTTCAGTACTTTCCCATTTAAAAATCTGTCTAATGCCTCCTTCAATTTACTCACTGTCCCAGCATCCACCGTACTTTGGGGGTAGTGAATTTTTTTGTATCATTATATACATAGATCACCAATGGAATTTTCCCATCCTGCCCACCATGGGAATCGTAGCGGGTGGGACAAGGACTAGGCAAATGTTCATTGACATTGGGTGAGATTTTCTGGTTTTGGGGTGAGCGCTGCCGGAAAATCCTGCCTCACGTTTTATCAACCAGTATGCAACACTGTTCATGCGCCTGCGCTAGATTTCACTTGGCATTTGTCTGCTTAGTTGATCAAAGTCCCTCTGTGTGTTATTATCTGTGCTCTGTAATGCTGCTTTTCTACTTGATATTTTATCAACTCCACAATTTGCAATTAGTTCTGGCATCTGGGTTGCTCATAAAGATCAAAACCAGTAGGATTGAAGCACTGTTCCATGTTCAGAACGCCTTGTCTCTGATTCTACTCTTCTGACAATTACTCTGCTTTTTAAAATATATATATATGTCTTTTCATTTAAAATCTCTAGTCCCATGTTCTATCTTTGATCCTGACGTCTTTCAGTTTATTTTATTTATGTGCCACTCCATTATTTACAACGGGTAGCAGAAATAAACACCCATTGCTGCAATGACAGATGTGAGAAGGTTATTAGAATCAGTTCTTAGAGTAGAGTAACTGAACACTTTGACAAATATGAGTTGATTAAAGAGAGCCAGATGGAGTTATAAAGGGTAAGTCATGTCTAACAAATTTAGTTGAATTACTTGAGAAGCTAACTAAATGTGTTAGATAAGGAAGCATCTATATCTATTATTTCTGTAGATTTCTAGGAGGCATTTGATAAGGTTCCACATTAGAGCCTGTTAACAAAGGATGAAAACTGTTGCGGGCTTTGATGTCAACTTTTGAATTGATCACAACTTTACCCTTCAAGTCACCAGACCAAATCACAGAATTCTCTTAAAACAGCAATTTTAATCAAGCTGTCGTGAGGACTCTGCAAAGTCATAGGTCACCGCCAGTAACTAACCAGAGCCTAGAATTCAGGAATACACAAGCAGTTATAGTTTAAAATTTGATTACAATTAGCATATATCAATCAAAGTATAGGAGATATCTCTATCCACCCACAGTTATTGATTAAGGTTACATCATTCATAAGATAAAGATATTAAAACCAATTCAAACAGCGTGAAGACATAATTATGTTAGCTGACCTAATCCATCATTGTTACAAGTTATTAGTGATGTCCTTGTTTGTATCAGTGGATATCACTTCCTTCTTCCAGTTCCAGGTGTCTGATTTAATGAATTCCCTCGCACAATAGATCTTGGTGCTTATCTGTAAAGACTATTATAAAGACTTGATTTCTTTTCTTGCAGCCGCTCATGTGATTTTTTAAACTTCCGTGATTATTAACCCTTTCAAGTACATATGGAATTGAAGGCAGCTTATTGGACTGATTCTGAAATTGGTTAGTAGGTGGGGAGAGAATAGCGGGCATACACTTTCGATGGCAGGATGTAACAAATGGTGTTACTTGGATAAGGAAAATGGCCAGCAGTATAACTTAAGTTTGCTGATAGCAATATGTTTGGTGACTCAATAAATTGTGTCAATGGGAGCAGCAAATTGCAAATGAATGGTGATGGATTGTGCATTAGTGGCAGATTGAGTTTGATAAGTGAAAATGTGACAACTTCTACTTTGGAAGATCCCATCTAGAATGCTTCATTTGGGCAGCATGGTGGCACAGTGGTTAGCACTGATGCCTCAAAGTGCCAGGGATCCAGGTTCAATTCCTGGCTTGGGTCACTGTGCAGATCTGCGCGTTCTCCCTGTCTCTGTGTGAGTTTCCTCCAGGTGCTCTGGTTTTCTCTCACAGTTCAAAAGACGTGCTGGTTATGCTTAATTGGCCATGCTAAATTCTCCCTCAGTGTACTTGAATAGGCGCCAGAGAGTGGTGACAAGGGAATTTTCACAGTAACTTCATTGCACTGTTAGTGTAAGCCTACTTGTGACATTAATACATAAACTGAACTCATTTCTGGACACTGAAGCAGTGGCGTTGCGAGGGGGGGAGCGTTGTAGGGGGAGCAACCGCTCCCCCTGAGCACATTTTTCAGAAGCGGCTCCTTTTATATTCACTAACTCCCACCCACACACAACCCCCTGATTGAGAGCTCGATGAACCAATCCGGAGCGTGGCTCCTCAACTCACTAACTCCTGCCCACACCCAACCCCCTGACTGACAGCTCGATGAACCAATCTGGAGCATGGCCCCCCCCACTCACTAACTCCTGCCCACACCCAACCCCCTGACTGACAGCTCGATGAACCAATCCGGAGCATGGCTCCTCGACTCACTAACTCCTGCCCACACCCAACCCCCTGACTGACAGCTCGATGAACCAATCCGGAGCATGGCTCCGCGACTCACTAACTCCTACCCACACCCAACCCCCTGACTGACAGCTCGATGAACCAATCCTAGGAAAAGATGTCACCCACCCCCCCACACCCTCATCCCCCCCAGCCAATCCAGTACACGGGACCTCACTTAGTGCTGACTGACAGCTGAGTTCACCAATTACAGCACGGCGCGCCCACAAGCTCCGCCAATCCGGACACGGCTCCTTAGCCGTGGGACAGCCCAGAGGATGAACGTGGGGATTCAGCAGTAGTCATTTTTCACAAGTTGTGCTTTTTCAAAAATAAATGTTTTTTAAAGGAAAGAAAATAAATTACTGAGAAAAGAATGGTTGTTTGTGTGTGACGTGATGACGCCAGACTGTGATGATGTCAACGTGAGGCGGGGCCTGGACAGGGCAGGCAGGGATTGGTGGAATAGTAATGAGAGGGTGGTCATTTTTTATGTCATGGCACCTTTTTTATGTAGTTGCTGTCCCTGACCTTCGAACCAGGCTATGCCACTGCACTGAAGGACGTGCTGACCTTGAATGTACATTCACCTACAGACTACTGGGGCTAAAAGGGTTAAAGTATGGGGACAGATTGGTCTGTATTCCCTCGATTGAAGAAGATCAAGGGACAGTCTAATTGAATGTTTAAGATGATCAATGTACCAATAAAATGTGTTCTCTGGTACAGTTCAGATTGAAGTGGGGGGTGGGCGGGGGTGTGGGTGATCTTAAAATTTGAGCTAGGCCATTGAAAGGTGACGCCAGAAAGTGTTTCACAAGAGTTGCGAAAATCCGGAACCCTATTCCCGAAAAGTTGCTGAGGCTGCATTATTGAAAATTTCAAAACTAAGACCAATAAAGGCCCTTGATATGGAACGTTGATTCGTTCCTGCCTCTCTGATGCTGCCTGCCCTGCTGAATATTCCAGCATTTTCTGTTTTATTTCGTATTCCCAGCATCCATGCTATTTTGGTATGTTTTATATGTTCATAGATGTGGGCATCGCTGGCTGGGCTGGCATTTATTGCCCACCCCTAATTGCCTTTCAGCTGAATGGTTGTCGGGCCATTTAAGAGTCAGCCACATCCCTGTGGTTCTGGAGTCGCACATAGGGCAGACCAGGTAAGGATGGCAGATTTCCTTCCCTAAAGGATATTAGACGAGGGTTAAAATACTGATTAGCCCTGATCTGACTGAATAAGGGAATAGGCC
Organism: Carcharhinus amblyrhynchos; assembly: GCF_965287045.1. Lineage (NCBI taxonomy): Eukaryota > Metazoa > Chordata > Chondrichthyes > Carcharhiniformes > Carcharhinidae > Carcharhinus > Carcharhinus amblyrhynchos. The sequence continues at coordinate 23,767,439 of NC_137343.1, forward strand.
TCAGGGAGCTCCTCCTGTTTCTGCATTTCAACGTAAAAGTCTTTCATGTGGATTACTGATGTGTTTTCTAAAACACATCGAAGAGGGTTCATCTGTCATAAGTTTCCACTTCTAAAGAAGGAAACTGGTGGGGGGGTAGGGGGGCGCTTTTCCCATCCCGTCTGCCGCGGGAGTCGTAGTGGGTGGATGGCGGGCCACACATAGGTCTGTCGACCTCGGGTGGGATTTTACGATTTTGGGGCGAGCCTGGCCAGAACATCCCTCCCTGTGTTCCTTTTCATTTCTTCGCTGTATTTGCATTCTTTCAATTCTGTTCCCCGGAATGATTGCCCTTATTTGACTTGTTGGACCTTGCTGGCGTGGTAAATAGGTAAGTGCGGAGTGTGGCAGGGGTGGGTGTGTAGTTTCGATAGAACAAAGAAAATGAAATGGCCACATGGAATGAGCTTTAACGTACTGCTGGCTGGGCTATGCACAGCATGGAATTTATGGAGAATAACCCTACCTCCCGTTCTGACGCAAGTCACCAGCAATGCAAAATGGAAGGGTCAAGAAGCTTCATTTATATTTACTGAGCAGAGGCAGCCTGCTTGGCGCCGTGCCAGTGATGTTGGGCATCCCGCAGCGAGCATTGATATATAGTTAATCACCTCCGTTGCCCTGACTACTGTCATAAAGATGTACCAGATGTGCCTTCTATTAGCCATTACAAAGAGAAACACTGATACTAGAAGCTATGGAGGGGTTTTTTTTTCACTCTGTCTGCTTTCCAAGTGGAAAGAGCATTTTACAGCGAAGAGAAGCTGTGTGGCAGCTGAAGGGAAATCTAGTTTAAAAAAAAGCCAATGGACCCACACAGATCTGCACAGTTGAAGCAGCCTCTGGCAACAGTGATTTTGAAAGATATTTTTAATCGGTGACCTTTTATGGTGGCATCACTTGGAGCAGATGCGTCCTACATTCTGTGGTACTAAGCTTTAGAATCAACAGGAATGTCAATCTAAATTCCCTTGTTGATTCTTCCTATTGGAGATGTACGGGAGTTCTCACAACGGGAAGAGTTACCTCTGGAGAGCAAACTAAATAGAAAAAGAATGGGGAGGGGAAATAATGGTTATTCTTGAATTTTCACAAATCCCAAAGTGGATTTGCTGAAAACATATTCTATCTGTGGCATTCACAGCAACAACTTACATTTATATAACGTTGTAAATGCAATGAATCGTCAGAAAATGCTTCAATAAGAATATGATGGGGTGACGCGGTGGCACAGTGGTTAGCACTGCTGCCTAACTGCACCAGCGACCCGGGTTCGATTCCCAGTCTTGGGTCACCGACTGTGCAGAATTTGCACGTTCTTCCTCTTTCCTCCAGTTTCCTCCTACAGTCCGAAAGATGTGCTGGTTAGGTGCATTGGCCATGCTAAGTTCTCCCTTGGTGTATCCGAACAGGTGCCAGAGTGTAGCGACTTGGGGATTTTCGCAGTAACTCGTCACAGTGTCGATGTAAGCCTATCTGTGACACTAATAAAATTTAAAAATATAAAACAAAGTATGACACAGAGTCCTGTAAGGGGACATTAGGTGAGAAGTAGGTTTTAAGGAGTGTCTTTAAGGTGGGAAGTGAGGGAGAGAGGTGTAGGGAGGGAATTCCAGAGCTTGAAGCTGAGGCAGTTGAAGGTATGGCCATCAGCTGTGGAGCAATTAAAATGAAGGATGCACTGATTTAGAAGACCACAGATATCTCGGAGGGTTGTAAGGCTAGAGGAGATTACAGAGACAGCAATGGATCAACACATGAAGAGATTTGGAAACAAGGACAACTCTTAAAATCAAGATTTTTTAATTTATTGATACATTGCCCATCCCTGACCTGATTGGATTGCTAGGCCGTTTCAGAAGGCAGTTGAGAGTCAACCACTGGAGTCACATGTAGGCTAGGCCGGATAAGGATGGCAGATTTCCTTCCCCAAAGGGCATTAATGAATCAGATGGGTTTTTCCAACAATGGTTTCATGGTCATCAGTAGATTCTTTGTTCCAGATATTTTTTATTGAATTTAAATTCTATCATCTTCCAGTGTGGGATTTGAACCTGGGTCCCCCAAACATTAGCTGAGTTTCTGGATTACCACTAAGCCACCACCTCGCTTTAGCTGTTGCTAGATCAGGAGCCAAAGTATAATAGTGAGTACAGCGACGATAGGGGAGTGGCACGTCTTGCGACAGAACACACGGACAACGGATGCATTGCGTCAGGATTCCTGAGGATAGAAATTGGAAGAACAACGTAAAGTGCATTGGAATATCCGAGTTTAGCGGCACAAGTGAGAGCTTCAGCAGCAGACAAATTGAAACACGGGTGATGTAGAGTGACGTTAAGAAGATGGAAGTAGGTGGTCGCCAATTATCACTGCATTAGTAATCCAGAGACCTGAGGTAAAGCTCTGGGAACCTGGGTTCGAATCCCACCGCGACAGAGGCTGAAATTCGAATTCAATAACATATCTGGAATTCAAAGTCTAATGATTACCATTGTCAATTGTAGTAAAAATGCACGTGGTTCACTAATATCCTTTAGAGAAGGAAATCTGCTGTCCTTACCTGGTCTGGCCTACATGTGACTCAAGATCCACAGCAATGTGGTCGACTCTGAAATGACTTAAGCAAGCCACTCTGTTCAGGGCAATTAGAGATGGGCTATGAATGTTGGCCCAACTAGTGATGCCCACATCCAAGCAGCCTGATAATTTTAACAATGGGGGAAGAGTTGAAAGAGGTGACCGTGACATTGAGCTGGGTGTTGTGAGTGATGTGCCTTCAGTTATTGTTGCTGGGAGGCAACTTTCAGATGAGAAATAGGCGAGGCAAGAATAGATCCTTGGGGTTCAACACAGATAATAGTGCAAGAACAGGAGTTTGTGGTTTTCAGGCTAAGATGGGTCTAAGGTCAGGTCTCTGGATTACTAATCCAGTGATAAGAATGGAACCAAGTAATTGAGGTTTCACCAAGCTGAACGATAATGGAGAAGCATTGGATGATGGCTGTGTAGTCAACCATGTCACAGTAACGTTGGATGTCATAGTGTACATGCGACTTTGTGGTACTGAAGTGACCCACACAGAATGAATTGCGATAGGCCCTGTGCAACTCAAGGTGCTGATGTTGCTAAGACAGAGCCTGGTGCTTTCAGATGTAACTTAGTTGCTCTGTCAACTGCATCTGATTATAGACTTGAAAAGGCAACATTTCAGAGCTTTGGGGAAAAGAGAAGTAAATCAAAGAATCATAGAATGATTCAACACAGGAGGAAGCAAAGGCAAAATACTGTGGACCCTGGAATCTAAAACAAAAACAGTAAATGCTGGAAAATCTCTGCAGGTCTGACAGCATCTGTAGAGAAAGAACAGAGCTAAGGTTTCGAGTCTGAATGACCCTTCAAAACTTTGGCTCTATTTTCTCTCCGCGGAAGGAAGCAAATTGCCACACTGGCCCTTGACAACTCTGAACACTAACTAAATATGTATTTCAAAGAGCTGGCACCAGATGATGGAGTGAATGGCCACCTCCAATGTTCAGTGACCACTGACTAATTTGTCAAAACTGTCATGTAAAGTTTAGTTTCCTTGCGGGACGAGGATAGGCTGGAGGATGCTGCACTCTAACCAGTTAGTACCATTGAGGGAAGGTATCAGAAGAGCAATTGTTGCTTAGAATATTTTAGCGAGGGTTTTTTTTTAGTATTCCTTCATGGGATATGGGCATCATTGGCTGGGCCAGCATTTATTGCCCATCCCTGAGGGCATTTCAGACTTAACCACATTGCTGTGGTTCTAGAGTCACATGTAAGCCAGACCAGGTAAAGACGGCAGATTTCCTTCCCCAAAGGACATGAGTGAACCAGATGGGTTTTTAAAGCAATCGTTTCATGGTCATCATTAGACTTTTAATTCCAGACTTTTTTTTATTGATTTCGTATTTCACCATCTGCCATGGTGGGATTCGAATGTGGGTCCCCAGAGCATTACGCTGAATTACTAGGCCAACAAAAATACCGTTATGCCACCGCCTCCCCTAAGCACTGTGGTGTTTGTGGCCCGTGGAGATCAGATGGGGACCCCTCCCTGTTATTGTAGTGGAACGAGGATAGGGTCATGGCAAGCCTTTAGGAAACATCTGCATCCAAAAACTGACATCATGCATTTGCAGCTCAGCGAAAGAGCTTTCACCTTTTTGTAAATAGCTGGAATTGATTTTGATGCTCACATGATACCCATCCAGCACTGTTTGCACACAAGAATTTGCAAAGCTGTTGTTGCAGTGAATACGATCTGCTTAGCCCTGTTATCCACTGGGGCCTTTTATTTTTGAATTGCTGCTCTGTTTGTTATTTACCAGTAATTCCCAAACGGTGCCAATCAGGAAAACTTACAAAACCTTAAAAATAAAGGAATATGAGCAGCGCTTCCAAGAACTGATGTGATGCAGCACTGCAAACTCTCTGCTGCCGGGACCAAAGCAAAGCTTTAATGCAAGTACCCCTCGGAGCAAAAATCATCATCGTTTCCAATTGTTGATTCATTTGGGGTTCGGGAAATGCAAGTTCTTGACATCAAAATACAATTTAAAAGAATGCAAAGCTCCAGTTTCCAATTCAGGCGGCACGGTGGCACAGTGGTTAGCTCAGCTGCCTCCCAGCACCAGAGGAAGCAGGTTCAATTCTGGCCTCAGATCAGTCTATGTGGAATTTTTCATGTTTTCCCCATATCTGTGTGGGTTTCTTCCGGGTGCTCTGGTTTCCTCCCACAGTCTAAAGATGGTTAGGTTGATTGGCCATGCTGAATTGCCCCTTGGTGTCGGGGGGACTAGGAGAGTAAATACACGGGGTTACAGGGATAGGGCCTGGGTGGGATTGTGGTTGGTGCAGGCTCGGTGGACTGAATGGCTTCCTTCCTCACTGTAGTGATTCTGTGGGTGGGATTTTATGGCTTCACTCGCCCTGAAACTGTAAAATCCTGCCCGAGGTGAATGGACCTTTCCATAGCCTGCCCACCCTGTGGCAGGCGGGACATTAAAATTCAGGCCTGTGACTATATCTTCGATTTATTCCAACATTCGATTTATTACTACATTCACTTAAACATGGTGCTTAAAGGTCGGAACCTGAGATTTATATATGTTTATATATATACACTTCATGGACAATAGGAATTCAATGGTGTTTGTGAAAATTTGATCATATCTCAGTTTTAAATATGGATTTCGACATGTCTGATTTTGTATTGCTGTCGGATAAACTGTGACATAAATGTTCTGTCTTCGGAAAACTGAAATGAATGTTCAGCAGCAAAATAATTAATGTACTTAAATTCCCAGACTGTATATCTGCATGCCTACTATCGCAATCCGAGCAAAAAGCATTATCCGTCGGAAAATCTATGAATCTAAGAAAATTATGTTTGCGCAATGTTGAGCCTGTCACATTGTCTTTGAAAAAGGATTATTTGTTCTTTGAGTACTGTTTGAAACTCACGTTGATATCTGAGAATTCGCTCAGTCACAAAACACTGCAGGATTGTTCAGTTATCTCTGACTCAAGACTAAAATTCCAGTCATCATAAAGAATGCCGATTCAGTCGAAATGGTGGGGGGTGGGTTGTGGTTAATCCAGATGTAAGTCCTTACAAGTGACACATTTGACCTTTTGTCACTTTAAATGAGCTGAGAAAGAAGTGAACTTGTGGCCTAAACTTAAGGCTTTGACATTCCTTTATTTGCTGTAGTGCAAATCGCTGGTTATAGGGACAGAGGGGGTTACAGAGTAGAATTGAGTTCAACATGAGAAAGACAGAGTACAGCGAAGTCTTTGCTACAGAGAGGGTACAATGAAGGTTTACCAGGCTGATTCCTGGGGTGGCAGGTATATCATATGAGGAGAGACTAAGTTGGTTCGGATTATATTGACTGGAGTTTAGACGAGTGAGAGGGGATCTTCATAGGATTGTATAAAATTCTAACAGTTAGACAAGGTGGATTCAAAAGAATGTTCCCAATGGTGGCATGTCCAGAACTAGGGATCAGCGTCTGAGGATAGGGGTAACCTTAAACTGAGATGAGGGGAAATTTCTTCACCCAGAGCATGGTGGATGTGTGGAATTCACTACTACAGAAAATATTTGAGGCCAAAACATTGATCTACATCAGTATCTAATTTCTTCTTAAATTGATTTTGAGGCTAAAGGGATCAAGGGATATGGGGGAAGGGAGATTGGGATATTGATTTCGATGATCAGCAATGAATGATGGAGCAGTCTCAAAGGGCTGAATGGCCTACTGCTGCTTCTAGTTTCTATATTCCTGTATTAGCTTTTTGAGATGTTGTGAGGGGGGGAAACCGAGGAACCAATGTCGGCAGATGAGGGTTGGCTGATGGTAAACAGAGCTTTCACGCAGGATAAGGTGTGGGGAACAGAGTTTTGGATGCGTTATGGGGTTGAATGAGGCTGGAGGACTGAAGATTAGTAAGGGAGCATTAGAATACTCAAATCTGAAAGTGACACAAACCGCAGATAAGGTTTTAACACCAGATTGACTGAAACTAGGGATGAAGAGATGATGTTATGGAGCTGAAAATAGGTGACATTTATGATGGAGAAAATGTTAGATACGAGGCTGAATGGGATGCCTGGATTCTGATTTTTTTGTTCGGTTCATGTGGAGAAAGTGGCTCGAGGAAGAGCTGGAATTAAAAAAAAGGTAGAGAATCTATTGGAAAGGCTACTTACGAAACTGCTCGATTGATTAATTGGAAGAAATGGTGGCACCCCCATGAGTGGACGTGGTGAAGTAGTCCAACAACAGTGGAAGGGTGAAGAGAGGTGGCAGACGATAGAGCTGGGAGTTGTCAGCGTACACATAGAAGCTGACCGCACGTGCGGATAATGTTGCCAAGAGGCAGCATGGAGAGTTGATTTACGTTTCCAACTCACGGGATGGTTATGATAAGGTCAATGGAACTTGCGGTCATTAATCCCTCTAATTCAGAATTTATAGTGTGGTTTGTAAAACATGCCCCTGTACTCTGTCTAATTATGTAAAATATTTCTGTCAAATGGCCATAATGAGCAAGGCGACTTTGTGGTTCTGACCGCACTTGGGAGATTGTCACTGGAAATCCAGACAGAGTGAGCTACATGAGTGGGAGATTTCCTCTGTTCGATATTGGCAGTCGTAATGGTGGCAAAATGTGCTGGCATCAGCATCATTACTACACTGAAACCGAGAGCAAATTCTGGAGTCTGCAGGCGCACAGAATAACTTAGAAATTCCAAAATTACTGTCAGGGTTCCTGTATGCCGAGGGTGAGTTCACTGAGGTTCCCCCGGAACCCCATAGCCCAGCTTAATCAGCGGGAATCAAGTGAATTGATAAGAACTTCCACACTTCCACTTTTAGTCTCATCTTAACCCTTGAAAATGTTCCACCTTATTGAATGAGGTATAATTAGGTTTTACTAAATTCATAATTACTGCTGAAAACCCTCAGTGGCCCACATCCGAAAGACGTACTGGTTAGGTGCATTGGCCATGCGAAATTCTCCCTCAGTGTATCCAAACTGGCACCAAAGTGTGGCAACTAGGGGATTTTCACAGTAACTTCATTGCAGTGTGAATGTAAACCTACTTGTGACACAAATAAATGAATGTTAAACTTTGAAATAAAACCTCATTTGTGTAACATCAAAGTCCAATACACCCTGTGGGCACTGGTTCACTTGGCAGAGCAGACTTGTTTTAAAGTTTATTTGCATTTGAGTGAATCAGTAGTAACTCTGATTGGAGATACTGTTGACTCACTCAAATGCAAGTCATCAAGATTTCTTTCAGAAAGTAACAATTTGGGATTTTATACGTGGTCTGAATTTTCAGGATGGTGAGCACTAGGCACCCGTCATGTGGAGAGAGGGTGGGGAGCACATCGCCTGCCCGCTCCCCAACTCCGTTTTATGCTGTAATGAGAGTAAAGTAACAGTGGGCGAGACTTCCTCCCTCCCTTGGAAAGAAGTTCCCCGTGGATTGACTGTCAGCTCTCCAGCTCATCCAGGCACAGTGCTGCAGGGGCTGGAAGAGGTACTGCAGCACCCTGCTTGGGACTAAGGATGGAATTCTCCCCAGTTGGGATGTAGTCCTGTGGCAGGGAGCAGGGGCAGGGAGCGTTTCCCACTGTGGAAGCCAGCAGGAAACCATGCCATATGTTCCAGTCCTGAGATTAATTATGTACCCGCTGGTTTTGTGCCATATTCCATGGCAGGGTGGGCATAGTGTAAAGGTGTTGAGCATTACAGACCCGCCATTGAAGAGAGAGGATGGACCTCCAGGGATATTCTGAGACCGGATGGTGGATCTCCTCGACACTAAATCTGGAAAATCCATCTGCAGGAAAAGGCACTTAAAGTAGCCACTTATATTCATGTCAGGGGTTTGGATGGCCTACCTACTTGAAGCCCCGTCTGTCCCAATGTAAAATTGGGTCAAGGCAGGGGAAATTCACTGGGGGTTGTGGTGAGGAGCTGATGTAAAATTCTGGCCTATGAGTAATTTTAGGTCAGTGTAATGTGCTTGAGGGTGAAAAGATGACTACAGATGTACGGTTCCCTGGGGCTTTCCTCATAACATTTCTGGATACATTAAAGAAAAATGAACATACATTGATTAAAGGAACAATTCAATAACTCCGTTATTGCTGCATCCTGTGACTACCAGGCTGGTAAATGGGCCTTTAATTATTGGTCTTCGAGCAGCATGCCTTTGTTGGCAGTCTCCAATCGCATTCGCCATGCCACCACTGCCAGCGAGAACGGAGAATTTGGCGCTCAGCCAAATCTCCACTCACTGCAACGGGACAGGAGAATCCCAGCTGCAGGCGAGGTTGGAGAATTCCAGTCCTTATCGGCCTGAGATATCTTCTGTCTGTCGAGGAGATTGCTGCATAAAGCGGGGTGGGGGAGGGAGGGTGGTAACGGAGAAGATGGGGCGATGGAGTGGTCGCAGTAACTTGACAAGTGCCAAATCTCACCTCTTGAGCGTCAATCATTATTGCTTTGTAAGAAGAATAAACCTCTTGGAAAGAGACAATTCACAGAAATACAATGATATTTGCAGGTTAAGGTCCAGTGATTTTTCTTTTTTAAATTTATAATTGCGAAAAGGTGCGCTGATTTCTTGGTGGAAAATTCCAGTCACTGCTGGTGAGGCAACGTTTGCGAAGGAAAAGCCTCCTGGCCCACCATGGGCCATGAACATGGTCTGCCAGCTCTGTGGTGGCCCCTATAATTGAATTGTAAATTGCATTTTAAAAGCACCTCCGTCTACCCAGCCCGATGCTCTTTCCTTCAAGATTGGGATATGTGTCTGCTGTCACTTGTTTGTGAGAACCTCAAGTTGTAAATCTCTGATAGGCTGGGTTCCTGTGCACAATACAGGTCACAGTTACAGGGTCAGAACATGTTTCAAGCCATTAATCATCTTTAATTAAGTGTCAAGTTGTATTGGAATGTCCTTGGCCACAGAACTTGTTATCCTCTAGTTTACAGTCTCATCAATAATACTTTTGGTAATTGTACATTGTTGGAAGAACATAGTCACTGCCACCTTACAGTCATAAGATTCAACTTGTTTCCTGGAAAAAGATCCCCCCACATCCCATGAAATCCTGCCGTTTTTTTTGTTCATCTCACCTTTTAGATATTTCCATTGTTGTTCAGTCGTGCTAAAGTCCAACTGTAGTTAGGCCGTTGTATGAATGTATTTTTTTCTCTCTCTATTTCCCATCTGTTAAATGAGAGGAGGGAATTGAAATATGCATTTAATTTTGATGCAATATGTGCTTTCTACCTGTGAACAGTAACTCTTCAATTTGCACCAACACAGTCTTAACCGGAACTGGTTAACTCCTGTCTGACAGATCAGCGAATGTAATGGCTTAAATCTACAGAATCTACAGTGCAGAAGAAGGCCATTTGGCCCATCGAGTCTGCACCGACCACAATCCCACCTAAGCCCTATCCCCATAACCTCATGCATTTATCCTAGCTAATCCCCTGGCACTAAGGGGCAATTTAGCAAGGCCAATTCATCTAACCCGCACATCTTTGGACTGGGACGAATCCGGAACATCCTTGGGAAACCCATGGAGAATGTGCAAACTCTACACAGATAGTGACTCAAGCTGGGAATCGAACCCAGATCCCTGGCGCTGTGAGCCAGCAGTGCTAACCACCATGCCACCCTCATAGGATCCATGAGGTAGACCTGTGAAAATATGAGCTCGCTGATTGGGCTAGTTAATGCTTTCCAATCTGGGAGCCCTGCAGACGTAGATAACGTGGAGTGTCTGTGTTACCAGTACTCAGGCTGTTTATACAGGGAAGTTTCTGTCTGAGTATTGCTAACTATTGTAAATAAATCTGGATGTGGTGAAGAGACTTCGGCCTTGTGAGAGTTATTTCAACCAGGAATAATGATAATTTTTCTGATGCAAGCTCATTTGCTCAAAATTACTCCCAGCCATGTGCGGCCTCAATGAGGCTGCTTTAAAGTTGTCAAAGATAGCATTAGCAGGGTTTGTTTGGTCTTGCAATTGGGCTTAAAGAACAATTCCAGTCTTTGGGTGAGCAGACGTCACTGTTTTGCTTTGACAATCCTGTTTTTTCACTCAGATTCAGCGCTCCAATAGTTCTTTCCAAATTGCTTAAGTGTCCTTGTTACAGCTCACCAGAGAGCCCTCCCCTGTGTAACTCAGACCTTGCATTCTATTTGCTGTAGGTAATCTCCACCCCCCCCACCCCCGCAAAAATCCCTGTTACTCCGCACCCTGGGAAGTGGAATGTCGTCCGCTCACTGATTGTAAAGGTGCTGTGGCCGAGCGCTCCCACGTGTGCGGAGACCATTCTCCCCGGCATCCAGAACCAGGAGGCCACCCCCCTCCCCCAGACTCCCACCATTATTGGCCCAGTGGGGATCAACCACCGGGTGACGCTGGAAGATTGACAGCAGTGTCTGCCAAATCCACTCAACGAGACAGGAGGACGGTAGCTGTGAATAATTCCCTGTCAAAGTAAGCAGCAGGCAAGTTGGGTTGAACTGTTGGATGTTCAACCAAAGCCTCTCATCTGTAAAGACACTGTGCATTTCGTCTTGTGGTTCTGGGTGTAACCAAAATCTTCCAAACTTGAGATATGTTTGTGAGCTTAAAATTTAACCTCTGGCTGAAAACACCCACTATTAGAACTCAGTTTGCAAAGTAGACAAGGCTTTTAAATGGATATTGGTCTGACCATAAGGTAAAAGCAGAATATTACTGTAACGATTTTAATCAGGCAATCGAGGTGGGCCTGTTAGAATATGAACTCCCTGATTAAGGACCAAATTGGTGGGCCAATCAGGGAGCCCCTTGCTTTGTATTTAACCAGGCGTGTCAGTTCCTCTGGCACTCCTAGTGCAGACTGTGAACTGAAAGCACTCTGTATGCTGGTGTCAGACTTGTAAATAAAGGGATTTTGGTGAAGGGACTTCTGCCTCCAAGGACTTATTACAACGATGGAAGCTAGAATCTGAAACAAAAACAGAAAACACTGGAAATTCTTCGGGGGTCTAACAGCATCTGTGGAGAGAAAACAGAGCCAATGTTTCCAGTCAGGATGATCCTGCAGAGCTCTGATGAAATTCAGTACACACTCCATGCCCCCGTGAGACTGGTACCCCAGGAGCCCTGATAATGGCACTGTGACCAACCATTGAATCTTAAATGGCATCATTCTTGGGAGTTGCAACAGGATTCCTGTCCTCCTGATTGGGTGGGCAGAAGTTTTACTTGATCACTTCTGAAAGACATTCCTTCCAGTTTCAAACATATATGTGGTATATTAAGAGAATATGAAGGACAGGAAAGGCTGTAAATAGATTGAAGTATGTCATGGTACCATTTGCACAGCGGCACAGTGGCTAGCACTGCTGCCTCACAGCGCTGGAGACCTGGGTTCAATTCCCGGCTTAGATCACTGTGTGGAATTTGCATGTTCTCCCTGTGTCTGCGTGGGTTGCCTCCAGATGCTCTGGTTTCCGCAACATCACCCCCCCCCCCCCCCCCCCCCCAATCTGAAAGATGTACTGGTTAGGAACATTGACCTGAAAGGACACCAGAGTGTGGTGACTAGGGGAATTTTGCAGTAACTTCATTGCAGTGTTAATGTAAGCAGCCTTACTTGTGACTAATAAATAAACTTTAACATCTTTGTGTTACTGTGAAACATATACTACTTTTTGTGCAGAACATTATTTGGCCTATAGCACCTTTAGTGCCTATTTTTCGCAAAGTGTTCTGAATAATTTGTGGGAAAATCTGATGCGATATCTCAGGGTGATGTGACAGATCAGCAGTAAAATATTGGAATTTCTGTTAGAGTGTCACCTAGTGGTATGACAGGTAATTGTTACAAATCAGTGGCATTTGAATTGCACAATCCCAATGCACAGATGAAACATTTATGGTTTTTAATGGGGTGTAATCAAACAGGATTTTGCTATTTTACAGATAGCTGGCTTTCCCTTTATACTTACTGAATGAAGTGGTGGTGAAGGCATTGGGCTGGGGTGAACACAGTAAGAAGCCTCACTTTAACCTGGTGTTGTGAGACTTCTTACTGTACTTACTGAATAGAATGGTTGCAACTGGAGAAGCCTGGAACAGAGAACGTTCAGTCTATTTACCCTGTTTCATTCCGTATCAAATCTGCCTTCCGTTGACTTAGCTATTTGAAATATGCGGAGCATCTATGTTTAGTCATTGCGGTATTTGTGCGTGTGGATATACACGAGTATGTGTGCATGCCTGTGCGATTCTTTCATTTTCCACTTCTGGCATTTACAATAGAAAGGATTCTTGGATAGGCTGGCATCGGGACATCCCACACACTGTACCATGCACCTCATAAGTAAATAACTGAAAAGGAGCCTCATTTAACGGGAAGACCACTGACGTTATTAAATAAGTTTAGCTGAAATGTTCGCCAGTGGATGGTTAATCTCAGTTTAAACACTTCATCTATTAGTAATGTGGTAAACATTTCAATTTCTAATGTAAATATATGTGTGCAAATTCTTCCAATAGTGCTGTATTGGTGACCACTACACTGATTCATGTGAGCTGTGCCGAATTGTCCTAATGATGTTTGCAATATTTCCCCTACTGTATGTCACTTTATAGAATCCCTGGAAAAAGAATCATTCTGCCTTTATTACAGCGATTTTGAATGCAGTAAGTTTTACACTTTTAAGAAAGAGCATGTTTTTGTGAGTTTTTGTTGTACTTGATAAATGGGGGGTGAACTGAATTTGAACACTACACTTTAAGTTTATTTCTTAGTGTCACAAGTAGGCTTCCATTAACATGGCACTGAAGTTATTGCAAAAATCCCTTAGTCGCCACACTCCGGCGCCTGTTTGGGTACACTGAGAATTTAGTATGGCCAATGCATCTAACCAGCACGTCTTTTGGACTGTGGGAGGAAACCAAAGCACCCAGAGGAAACCCACACAGATGTGGGGAGAATGTGCACTCTCCACACAGACACTGATTCAAGCTGGGAATTGAACCCAGGTCCCTGGTGCTGTGAGGCAGTAATGTTAACCACTGTGCCATCGTGCCATCTGAAGTGGCTTGTTACAGAGCAGTGGTGTTGCAGCCACAGTGGGCCCATGGTGAGATCATTCTGCTCTTCAGAGATTTGCTCACTGTTGAATCCCAAAGGAAAACTATCCCTGCAGGAGCTGACCCTATTGCAGAGCTGGAAGTGGCAACTGCTCACAAGGTAGATCGGGAATTTCCCCTGTCGGCACAAACTCCCTCTTCCTGGAAAAAGCTGGCAGAATCAGGTTATGGGGCTGCTAACCAGGACTAGTAGCAAAAGGCCCTCTGAGGGACTGAACAGTATCAGAAGGACAGCTCCTGAGTTGAGGAGGAACTCAAGGAGGAACCTCAGGAGGAACACAAAGGGCTGTGAATCTATGGAACTCCCTGCCCACTGAAGCAGTTGAATGTTATTAAGGCAAAGATAGATAATTTTTTGAACAGTAAAGGATTTAAGGGTTATGGTGAGCGGGTGGGTAAGTGGAGCTGAGTCCACAAAAAGATCAGCCATGATCTTAGTGAACGGCAGAGCAGGCTCGAGGGGCCAGGTGGCCTACTCCCGCTCGTAGCTCTTATGTTCCATGAGCTTGCGAGAGGGGGTGAGGGGAGGTGAACACACCCCTGTGAGCTGCACCAGTTGGGAGGATAGTGCAACTGTGAAAAAGGGAGCTCAATTGTACCTCTATGAAGTGGTGAGATCAGAAGAGGAGATGGCCTCTTATGAAATCGTGAGTGAACCATTTTTGAAATGAAGGGGACTTGGCATGGAGAAGGTGGAGCCTCTGGAATAAGAAGTTGGAGGGTGAGACTGTCATGTATGTAGGGGCATAGCCCCTTGAAGGAAATGGGTCATGGGGTGTGGCGTGAGCTGCTTGTGAACGTTTGGAGTGTGGAATGAGTAGACTGAATAAAGATTTGTTTGAGGAATTTTGATTAGGAATCTCCTGTCACCTGGCTGAGGAGGAGTTCTTGAGGAGATACCTCAGAACATAGAGATTTTACAGAGGAGACTACTCTGAACTGGAGAGAGTTGCGGGGGTGGTGTGTTTGAGACAGTATAGGGGGGTGGGGTATGGTTAGGACAACCTTGGGTGTTTTATTCTGCAATGGTTTAATGTTTCAGTGAGGATCCCGTTCCCCAGTAGCAGGCCCATCATTATTTGGAGCTCGGCTGTGGTTGTTATGTGAATGAAGCGGCTGCACAATCTTGCACAAAAGCAGAAAATGCTAGAAATATGCGGCATTGGCAAGAGAGAGAAACAATAAATGTCTCAGGTCAGCGACCTTTCATCAGATCATGCGGTGAAGCATTTCACCCGAGCTCGATAGAGGAAATGAACATCATCGTGTTGGATGAAACCTTCCGAAAGCAGATATCCCTCAGGTTTCCAGGTTGCGGTGGAAAATTAACTTCAACCCGTGTTTCTAACGTGTTTCCAGCACCAGAGGAGGTTTCACAGATATGAAAGCCAGTGCACGGCGCACCGGGGAGGGGAATTGTTTTGATTTCTAACGCAGTGTGAAAAACCTGCACGTACCTAGGCTGAGTTGTTGCAGGTGAGGCAGTGTAAAAATTGGTGAGAACCATAGCTGACATGCCAAATTTCAGAAGTCCTCTGAGAAAGTAGAAGCATTGGTGGGCTTTCTTTCTTTCTTCCTTCCTCTTCACCCCCCCCCCCGGGAATTGGCGAGTTGTTTGCAGATGCACATTTAACACATTGAACAGCGCAAGATCGTGTGTGGTCAACTGTCCCATTTCCCCAAAAGGAAATCACTTCCACTTCCACATCCACCACAGAAAGGAGAATTCCTGGTTAGATATCTGAAATCTGAAAGCCAGGAACTCCCTCACTGATATACACCTCAACCAAAGTTTACATTCACTGCCTGACCCAGCTAGGATTTTTACATCATTGAAATCACCTGTACCAATATGGAAGGCTGCACAGATTATGAACAGTTTGCTTATATGTGTGAAAATACCATGATGTAAAACATATTTGTGACCAATCTTTCCTGTCACTGTTAAACTGTTTTGTTAGGCCTGTCAGAGGATAGGATGGTAAGTGGCATAGATGTTGGCGAAAACATTCAAGTTGAAATGAAAGGTACAGTGACACAATGGTTAGCATTGCTGCCTCACAGTGCCAGGGACCCAGGTTCAATTCCTTGCATCGCTGTCTGTGTGGAGCTTCCACTTTCTCCCTGTGTCTTCAATAGCCCAAAGGTGTGTGGGTTAGGTTGATTGGCCATGCTAAATTGATCCTAGTGTTAAGCACATTAAATGTGTGGATTTTGGGAGTAGGGCCTGGGTGGGACTGTGGTTGTTATGGGCTCAATGGCCTCCTTCCGTACTGTAGGGATTCTATGAAAGTCTTGAGCAGTTAATCTCACTCCCTCTTTCTTTATGATATTATCAGAATGGTGGTGAAGGTTTTCGAACAGTGTTGCAGGAGCAATAATTCTAGTAGAGTGGTATTTTCACGAGATTAGTAACCCAGAGCAGGGCAAAATCCTGGAATCTGTGTTCAAATCCCACCATGGCAGATGGTAAAATTTGAATTCCAATCTGGAATTAAAAGTCTAATTTGTTGTAAAAAAAAACCCATCCTTGTTCACTAATGTCCTTTAGGGAAGGAAATCTGCTATCCTTACTTGGTCTGGCCTACATGTAACTCCAGGGCCACAGCAAGGTGGTTGACTTTCAAATGGCCGTCCTAAATGGGCAATAAATGCTGGGCAGCTAGCGATGCCAAAATCCTGTAAATGAATTTAAAAATCCACTGGAGTTTGACATCAACTTCTGTGCCTCTCTCTTCCTTTCTGTAGAGGTATAACCTCTGACACGGTGGCACAGTGGTTAGCACTGCTGCCTCACAGTGCCAGAGACTTGGGTTCGACTTCAGCCTTGGGTCACTGTCTGTGTCTCATTTGCACATTTTCCCTGTGTCTATGTGGGTTTCCTCCGGATGCTCTGGTTTCCTCCCTCAGTTCAAAGAGGTGCAGGTTAGACTGATTGGCTGTGCTAAATTGCTCCTAGTGTCAGGAGATTAGTAGGGTTAATATGTGGAGTTATGGGAAGAGGCCCTGGGTGGGTTGTGGGTTGTGAGGTAGTAACATCTCACTAATCTTTTGATTTGACATCAACAAATGGAGAAACGACAAGATCATCCAAATAGGAAATAGGTGTTAGGGAAGGAACATTGAATGGTTGCCAGAGTTGATTGCAATGTTAGGGTCAGTTTGCTGTAATATGTACTGTAACTTCCATTAGTAGAGTCTGACTGAGGCAAACCATACAGTATTAATGATGGGTCAACAAGTGGGTAAAATTTATATTTCAGTTTCCATGCTATATTAAATTGAGTATAAGGTTGAGGAGATACTGACCTCCTTCTGTACTATAGGGATTCTGTGACACATTGTGAGCAATGCCCTATCAATGTGTTAGAAGAATCTTGTTCTTAGTGTTTCTCCATCACACTTCTGAGTGTCGAAAGTACTTTCTGACTGATAAACTGTGAGAAAATTAAACTAGTTATGCATCTTTCTTTTATCAGACACTCCCAGAGTGTTCCTCCAAACATGGAAAATGGCTAACTACTATCCAAATAAACAGTTATATTTTTCAGTGGATTTTAGGATGTACCTATTTAGGTTGCAAGAATTATTTGAGCAGTTTCCTTAAAGGAATGAGTCAGATTAAATACAACTCCAGTAAAGTTTATTGTGGGGTCACAGGGATAGCTATCAGTGCAGGCTTGATGTGCTAAGTGGCTTCCTTCTGCATTGTAGACCCATGATTTATTAATCACAAGTAGGCTTACACGAACATGGTAATGAAGTTACTCTGAAAATCCCCTAGCCGCCACACTCCTACACCTATTGAGGTACACCGAGAATTTAGCATGGCCAATGTACATCTTCCAGATTGTGGGAGGAAACAGGAGCACCCAGAGGAAACCCACTCAGACACTGGGAGAACATGCAGACAACAAACAGACATTGACCCAAACCAGGAATTGAACCCAGGCCCTTGGCGCTATGAGGCAGCAGTGCTGACCATTGTGCTACCGTGCTACTTACTCCCCTGCTGATCACACACATGTCATTTGCAGCACTGCGAGGAAATGGATGAAGGTGTAAGAATATTAGTAATTGTACGCCATCTAATCAAGTTGGTTAACCATCTCAAAGTGTCTGACCACATGAGTTAACTTTGGAGAGGTGTAACTGCCTTTGTTTTAAGTGGAACGGCCTTACTCACAAATCAACTGCACCTCTGGACATTCTGCACCCTCTGTCGATCAGCTGTGTTTCTAATTAAACTCTGCACAGAAAAACAAGATTTTTGGCTGGAGGCAAGTCTGCTGAAAGCTCCCTTCAGTTACTTTGAAAATCTGGTATGTAAGAACCTCCAGAGCTTTTGATTGCAGCTGCAGTAATGCTCTTTGCATTATTTTTGGGCAAAGTAAGCAGTTAATCCGATTGGATTGCTTTTAGACACAACTTTTGGACAAAGACTCATCGTTGTACTGCGTCATGATGTTCAATATTTATTCCTCGGCCTCTTGAAAGTCCAAGTGCAAATTCCCCTCTTGATGTCCTTGCTATGGTGCACTGTTGGATCGGTGCCTTGCAGCACCATGTCAGCTACTTTGCAGCACTATTCTCTTCAGTTCATCAAGAAATCAATTCATTATGGCATCGATTGGTGAAAGGACAGAGCTTTGTTCAGTGTGCAACATGGTCTGGGGGTGTGATCTCATCGCCCGTTCATGCTACGCTCCCGTTGCAATGAATTCGGCGATAAGCCAATTCTCCATTCAGTGCAACGTGAATAGTCAGAACATTCTGGCCTGGATTTGAGTTAGATAGAAAATGTCAGGATTTATCACCAAGCCTGACTCCTCATGATGAGATTTTTAAAGAATTGAGACAAAGTGAAGAACGTTGAAAAAAAGGCTGCTAATGTCCATTTTTGCCAAGGGTTGACCTTAAGGGGAAAGCACTTTACTGGGGGATGAAATTTAGAGAAATTCATATACCGACAGGTCTATAAAGTTGGGTTTAAGATGGAAGTAATCTCACCCTGGAGTTTCTCGTGGGAAACATTGTAAGACACATCTGTGGGCATTTTGTCACTGTAATTACTCATTCCAAACATTAACGATGATCTGTTTAACAGTAACTTTATTCTGAAGCGCTTCTTGAGGTTTTGGTCCAAACACAACATCTTCCTGGCTGGAATCAAATCTTTTGATCCTGGACGATGAAGAAGGTTGTGGTGTTTCAAAGACTGGTTCGACGTTAATCAGAATTGGACCCTTAGCACCACCAGGAAAAGCAGTTCTTAAACTACCGGCTGAACGTTTTTCCAGATATTTCTGAGGACTGTTTGAGAAATGCTGCCTTTTGTACCACAGCTTCCAGAATCATCTTTGGCAATATCATGGGACAAATTAATTCAGCAGATAAAATAAAAGAAAGCATGTTGTGAAAGGGAAAGATGGAACCAGAGCTACTTCTGAGAAGATACGAAAATTCTAACACATTAAATTCCATAAAAATATTAGGAATGAAATTCTTGCCTTCACTAATTTTAGTGAGTAAAAGTAAAAAGTGTATTTATTAGTTACAAGTAGGCTCACATTAACGCTGCAATGACATTACTGTGAAAATCTCCTAGTCGCCACACTCCAGCACCTGTTCGGGTACACTGGCCAATGCACCCAATGCATCTTTTGGACTGTGGGAGGAAACCAGAGCACCCAGAGGAACCTACGCAGACATGGGGTGGGTTGGGGGGGGGGGGAGCAGGGAGAAGGGGGGGTGAATGTGCAAGCTCTGCACAGACAGTGACCCAAGCCGGAAATCGAACCCAGGCCCCGGGTGCTGTGAGGCACCAGTGCTCACCACTGTGCCACCAGGTCTCCCAAAAGCAGTTATAAGCTAAGGAAAATCTGTCTTTTACCCAAATCACCAGAATTAACAAAGATAGGAACCACCCCCCTTTCCCCGCTGCATTGTCCCACTATTGATTTCATCTTGGCCTGAGGATGATGCTCTTGCTAATTAGTTGAATCTTACACTAATATTTAGTATTTCAGCTGTATCTGTTTCTTATTATTTTCTCTGCTACTGATTGCAATCAGTTGTCTTGAAATAATAAAGAATGTGAACGATGTAACTGACGCTGTTTTTAAACAGTTTGAGGATTCGGGGTAGACCATTAAGGACAGAGGTGAGGAGACATTTCTTCACCCAAGAGTAGTGAGCCTGTGGAATTCATTCCCACAGGAAGTAGTTGATGCCAAAACGGTTCAATGTATTCAGGAGGCAGTTGGATATCGCACTTGAGGCGAACGGAATCAAAGGTTCCATTCTGAGAAAGCAGGAGTAGGCTATTGAGTTGGACACCAGCCATGATCGTGATGAATGGCGGAGCAGGCTCGAAGGGCCAAATGGCCTCCTCCTGCTCCTATCTTCTATATTTCTATGTAAACAAATTCACGCTTTGTACAGCTGATACCTGAGCAGCTGCTCACTTGGTTAGCACTCGTCCTCTGCAGATTTTTCTGGAAGCTTCCAGATTGGACACACGTTAACAAGGACATTTTCATGCAATGAAAGAGGGAGACCCTGTGAAAGCCCTCCGCATCGTAAACATCTGCTATTGCTTAACATCGGTGTTACAAAGGTCAGTTTGTCCAAATATGTAACAGTGGGATTAGGGCAAATAAATGATCAACTTCACCTCTTACAAAACCTTGTCGATTGTCATCGAATCAGATGACACTGCAGATTATCTTACAGGATTTAGGCTGAAACCGCCAGTCATTAATTCAAAGTGAATGAGGACAGGCAAGAAAAACGTGTCTGGTGCGTGGAGCTTGTTATACACAATAATAATACGTTAATCATTTATTATTGTCACATGTATTCATATACAGTGAAAAGTGTTGTTTCTTGCATGCAATACAGACAAAGCATACCGTTCATAGAGAAGGGAACGAGAGAGTGCATAATGTAGTGTTACAGTCATAGCTAGGGTGTAGAGAAAGATCAACTTCATACAAGGTAGGTCCATTCAAAAGTCTGATGGCAGCAGGGAAGAAGCTGTTCTTGAGTGAGTTGGTGCATGACTTCATGATGTAAGCACTCCACACTATCCCAAACCATGTGACCTCCTGGAAAGGTGAAAGAACAGAGAAAACCCAAAGTTGATTTGGTTGAAAAGAATCGGGAAATTCTCCTCCATCCCTACTCCCCTGAGGTGATCAAAGCTAGTCCAGGAGATCACGCTGGCCTGGGGAATGCAATACTGCACTTACCGTGTGTGGAACGCGATCTCTGCCCCGGTCAGGGCCAAGTCAAGCTCTTGCTTCAGTCTGCTCCGAGTTATATTCTTTCTCAGAGTAAGATGGTGATTCAGATGAGCAGTCCCTTCTGAAACATGAACCCATTGTCCCCTTTCAAATTGTGCGTTCCCGATAGATTTCCTCCGGCTGTAAGAAAGTGGCAAAGCTCATACTTCAGAACAGTAAAGATTAATTCAAAGCACCTGTAGCTTTGATCCTGGTCTGAACTACCATGTACAAAGGCTGACAGGTGCTGACGTGTCTAGTCACTTGCAGTTTAGGCAGCTCCCTAGGCTCCCTGATGTATCTGAGAAATGGCTGGGTTCTCTGTGGTTTCTGTCACAGTAACTGGTCTGGATTGAGTGGGTTAGGAGCATATGGGACATTTGTGTAATTGACAGTGAAGTACTACCATAAATGTTTGAGTAATCACAGAATTACAGAATCCTACAGTGCCGAAGAGGCCCTTCAGCCCATCGAATCTGCAGTGACACATGAAATGCCCTGACCTGCCCACCTAATCCCACTTGCCTGCACTTGGCCTATAGTCTTGAATGTTATGGCATCCCAAAGTACTCATGCAGGTTCTTTTTAAAGGATGTGAGGCATCCCACCTCCACCACCCTCCCAGGCAGTGCATTCCACACCATCACCATCCTCTGAGGAAAAAAGGGTTTTCCTCAAATTCCCCCCTAAACCTCCCACCCCTCACTTTTAACTTGTGTCCTCTTGTAACTGACCCTTCAACTAAGGGGAACAGCTGCTCCCTATCCATCCTGTCCATGCCTCTCATAATCATGAAATCATAGAATCCCTGCGGTGCAAAAAGAGGCAATTCAGCCCACACCGACAACAGTCTCACCCAGACCCTATCCCTGTAACCCCACATATTTACCCTGCTAATCTCCCTGACACTGAGGGGCAGCTTGTCATGGCCAGTCCACCTAACCTGCACATGGACTGTGGGAGGAAACCCACGCAGACACAGGGAGAACATGCAAACTCCAGCAAGAGTGGAGGCCGGAATTGAACCCGTATCCCTGGCGCTGAGAGGCGGCAGTGCTAACCACTGTGCCTCCATGCCTCCCACAATGGTCTAGCTCATGTTAAAGCTGACCTCAGACAAGCAGCCTCGGCCTATCACCCACTCCTACCGCCACAGCTGCAACACCTTCAGTGAAGTAGGACAAGTTTCCGGAACAGTCCATCTGAGTTGATATCAAATACCCGATTTTATATTTTTGTGTGGGATGGGGGGAGACGCCTGCTCGTGCGTAAGCACAAAGTTTGACCAGATGATCATTAAAGTTGGAAGTGGGACGTGCGTACAAAACCAGGGCAGAGCGCAGGTCACTTAAAGCAGCGTTTAGATCATTGAGAATATCTGTAGCTTTTCATTTACAGCAATTCTGCCTCAGTCCAAGAAGATGGCATTGAGTTCAACTTAGGATGACAGGATTTGAATAACACCTTCTTGGGTGAATAGAGATAACTGCCCTGTGCCAGCCAATATTGAGTTACTTGTCTGGTGAACGTGCAATGCTTTTTTAACCACAGAGAGAGAGGGAGGGGGGCTTCACACCAACTTTTCATACCAACCTTGTAGTCTGAGTCAACGCCATGGTGACGAGGTCGAATCATAGAATCCCCACGGTGCAGGAGAAGGTCATTTGGCTCATTGAGTCTGCACTGACTCTCCAAAAGTGCATCTTACCCAGGCCCATCCCCTTCCCCATCCCCGTCACCCCACATATTTACCCCGCTAATCCCCCTAACCTGCACATCTTGAACACTAAGGAGCAATTTTAGCATGACAGTGCCAGCTGTCAAAGGAAACCCCTGCAGACACAGGAAGAACGTGCAAACCCCAGATAGTAAGTCATGTTTCCCAAAGGCAGGTTGTCCTTTAGGAATAAAGTCCTCGGGACTTTAATGGCTGGCTAAAAAAAGCTGGTTGAGCTTCCCAATGAAGAATGTCGGGAAACCCTTTGGGATGCATTAGCAAGTCATGCAGGATCATTAAAAGGTTACCTCATTGGAATTAAGTGACCCATTCAAATGAAGCTCAGTGAGAAACTGGAATGTTCATCGTTATACCTGTATGCAAGCG
The DNA here is from genome assembly GCF_965287045.1 of Carcharhinus amblyrhynchos. Classification (NCBI taxonomy): domain Eukaryota; kingdom Metazoa; phylum Chordata; class Chondrichthyes; order Carcharhiniformes; family Carcharhinidae; genus Carcharhinus; species Carcharhinus amblyrhynchos. The sequence continues at coordinate 23,790,595 of NC_137343.1, forward strand.
GCACCCACCTGGCGGGCTTGACTGCTTCCAATGCCGTGACGCTGTCCTCTGGAGAATGCTTGTAAATTCCAGTCTTCGTTTGAGACCAGGTGGTGCAAGTTATGTGGAAGAGGATTAGTGGAAACAGTTGGAGCCATGGTGGACATAGGTGGAAGGGACAGTGCAGGCTGTCCGTGTGCTCTTTAAATATGGCGGCCACATCTTTGATTCAGTGAGGTAATGGTGACTTCCTGTCTACCCCTATCAGCAGAATCAGCGAGCTCCTTGCAGATACATATTTACTGAGCTGAACAGTGCAAGTTCATGGTCGGGTATCCCAAACCTCCCCCAACTTACACTCCAGAACAGAAGAGTCCAGCTACTAACTCCACTTTACATCCACCAACATTGCAATAAAATCTTTAGATAGCACAGAGCAATTTTCACCCATTCCAACTGTTTATTTGTTGCACTAATCACGCTAATTTAGTAATACTGGCTACTCAGCGACAGGCATTCTGAATACAATTCAATGTTCAGAGTCGAGTGGGAAATTCTGTGCACTGTGGTGGCTCAGTCTCTAAATAAAGAACCATCATTGGGTGAGACAGGAAGGTTTAAATGCTGTCATATGTAGAGCTGAACATTCAAATCATGAACCACGAAGAGTAAAAGGCTGCTGCATTCTGGCCAATATAATGGTAGAGCTATTAAAAAGATTATGGTAGCACAGTGGTTAGCACCGCTGCCTCTCAGTAGGTTCAATTCCAGCTTCGGGTCACTATCTGTTTGCACATTCTCCCTGTGTCTGCACCGGTTTCCTCTGGTTTCCTCCCTCAGTTCAAAGATGCGTGGGTTAGGTTGATGGGCCATGCTAAATTGCCCCTTAATGTCAGAGGTATTAGTAGAGTAAATACAGGGATTTACAGGGATAGGGCCTGGGTGGGATTGTTGTCAGTGCAGGCTCGATGGGCCAAATGCTCTTCTTCTGCACTGTAGGGATTCTGTAATTCTTCTATGATTAAATTTGAACCAGAAATGGACTTTGGTGAAGTGGAGAGAGAACTCAGAATTAAGCCTCAGAACACATTCTGCATATCCATCAGCCCTGGAGTCAGTGAATTATTATGAGGATGGGTTAGAGCAACCTATGATTTAAATAGTGGCAGTGCGGCGTGGCATAACGCAGGACTGCAAGTGACACTGAGACCATTTCACCGCAAGTGAGAAATAGGAAGGCTTGGTAGGAACTGTGGGAGAAGGAGCCATCTCCTACACTTCACGTTCCAATATTGCTGCACATTTGCTCACCTGAAGGCTGGACACTGGTATTTTTATCGACGTAGCTCAACATTATATTTGTTACAGTCAAATTCATCCTTACCCTTTTCGTTTGAGAATCAGTAGGCAAACTGCATATATATTTCCACTTGGAAGCATTACGTATTAGTGACAAATTTAAAATGATTTGTGGTAACAGCTTTAATAAGAACATAAATAAGAACATAAGAACTAGGAGTAGGAGTAGGCCATCTGGCCCCTCGAGCCTGCTCCACCATTCAATAAGATCATGGCTGATCTTTTCACGCGCTCAGCTCCACTTACCCGCCCACTCACCATAACTCTTAATTCCTTTATTGTTCAAAACTTTATCATTGCCTTAAAAACAAGAAGAGTGAGAGTGTGTTTGTGTGAGAGCCAGTCTTATTTTATTCCATGAGTGTTCTGTGTCAGTTGCCGATGGTAATTCTTTTCCCTATGTGTGTATCAGGTTCTTCATTAAGTGTCAGATTGTCTGCCATTCTGGACTCAAGATAGCGGAATTTGCTAAGTGCTTCCACTGGGACATTATTTTGCATAGGAACAGAGGAATTAGGAGCAGAAGTAGGCAAATTCAACCCTTCGAACCTGCTTCACCATTCAATTAGATCATGGTTGATCCCTCCCTGGTTTCAAATCCACTATCCCACCTGTTCCCTATATCCCCTTAACCCATTTTTAAAATCAGAAATATATCTATCTACATCTTGAAACCACTTAATGATTCAGACTCCACCACACGATGGGACAGCGAGTTCCACAAGTTCACCACCCTCTGTGAGAAGTTTTAAATCTACCACCTCTCAACCTGTACTTGTGACTTCTTGTTCTAGATGGCCCCACAAGGGGATGGATACATTTGGTCTACATTTACTTTATCAATCCCTTTTAGTATTTTGTATACCTTGATCAGATCCCCTACACCAGTGAGTATACGCCCTATGATCATGGAATATTACACAAAGAGGTAGAGGCCATTGAGACACTGGAACTTGCTCTGACATTCAGTTAAGTCATTGCATATCTAATTCTTATTTATCCAGCCTTATTCCATACCCTTTACCAGCCTTGCCTTCTCCTTGGCCAGCTGAGTTTTTTGTCTATCCTCGGTGCTTACAGTGCCCTACCAAGCAGTCAGCCTCCACAGGTCATTGCTGTCAGACTCTAAATCCCTATGGTCAGTGTCAATGTCTGCAACCTTCACATCGTTCTGGCGGGTGTCCTTGTAGCAGAGGAATGGATGTCCTGGAACTGAACACACACAAAATGTATTGGTTGCAAGCTGAAAGACATGGGGCTGCCTGATTGAGGTGCTGATTTAGCTCATGTTGCAGCAGCAAGACAGACAGAGTTTGAAAGACATTGAATTACATACCATGGACAGCACAGAAACAGGCTATACTACTGCAGCTGCCGGAAATCTGAAATGAAGATTGAAAATTCTGGAACTACCCGGGTCAAGCAGCTTCTTTGGAGAAAAAAGCGACTTCCTAATAAGAGTTTATCGATATACGGTATTAACACAGAAACGGTCAGCCCAGTGAGCTCATGGCAGTATTCATATTCCACACAAACCTCTCTCACCCTTCTCCATCTCACCCCATCAGCATATAGAATCATAGAAGCTTCCAGTGCAGAAGGAGAATTGAGTCTGCACTTGGCCACAACCTCACCCATGTCCTATCCCCATAACCCCATGTATTTACTCTAGTTAGTCCCCCTGACACTAAGGGTCAATTTAGCATGGCCAATCCACCTGATCCACATATCTTTGGACTGTGGGAGGAAACTGGAGCACCTGGAGGAAACTCATGCAGACACGGGGAGACACAGTGTCCCAAGCCGGGAATTGAAGCCAGGTCCCTGGCACTGTGAGGCAGCAGTGCTAACCATGCTGCCCCACAGTGGCACAGTCGTTATGTTCCTTTCTCCATCAAGAAACAGGCCATCACAAGACTCTCTTCTAGGCTTAATGAATTGATCAATAAAGCAATTACACTCTTGTATCCCCTGTTAAATGGATCCTCAACATCCACACAGAACGTTGAGAGTCTATTTAAAAGTAACTTTTAAAACCCCATTGTAAAGATTCTCAGTGCAGTAGACAGGGTCAGACACTGAAAGCATACCGACTGGAGATTGAATACAGGTTTCCCAGAGGATTGTAAAAGCTTAGCACACCTGCATACTCCCCTTTTCAATGACAAAACCCCTTTTCTTTATGAAGATCCGAACATTACAGCTTTACAGAATTGTCAGGGCACCTTGGAATACTTGAGTTACAAAGGGAAATTCTGTTTCAGAACGGCGGAGAAGTGATTACTTTTTGCTTTCTGAGCCCAGTCCCTCAGGAAGCCAAAAGCACCATGTGAAGGAGTGCTGGCCCCTCGCTGTGTACTAGTGCTCCCAGAAGCTGACTCATTGAGGTCACCAAGCAGGCAGCGAGCGCCTGTCCTTCCTTTTCTGGGCTGGATTCCAACTCTGTCTCTGGAGGTAAAGCTCAGGGACTGACACAAGTATCTTAATCAGTTTGCTGGCTAGTGCCGTACCCGAAATCTGTCCTTTTGACAATCCTTTTAACTGATAATTTTTGCTGATGCAGGGCTGAAGACTAATTTGCACGGAACACTGTACGCAGACACTTGTAAGAGTGGAATGTGCTTGCTGCAACACTTATTCTGCATTATATATACACGTTAATCATACAGAACAATGCTCACTTTATCAGAAAATACAAAATGTGCACATTCTGAAGCCAATTGGTGTCTAGGGATGCAGCTTGGGGAGAGGGCAGTGAAAATTTTCTTAATTAGAGAAGTGAATATTTTGCTTATGTTTGCGCATTTTATTCAGTCTGACTTCAAGGCCAATTTATAAAGCGTTTGTAATTATCGTTTCAGCCACTCTTGAGCTGCAGAATCTCAGGGCACTCACTCTAAGAGAAGAAGACAAAGAACCTAGCACACATTTCCTACATCATTGGTGGAAACTATTAAGGCTTCTTTTTGCATTCTTAACTTTTGAGTGCTTTTCCCAAAGCTGTGATGTTGGGACAGTTGGAGCTCTCAAGAGTAATCCAGACAGATTTGTGTTAGGTAGAGGCATCCAGGGCTGTGGAGTAAAGGAAGATGAATGGAGTTGAGGAACAGATCAAGCATGATCTAATTGAATGGCAGCAATAGGCTTGAGGGGTTGAATGGTCTACTCCTGTTCCTGAAATGTTCTTGGTACTTGCATTTGATGAAAAATCACATGGTTATCACAGCAGAATCATAGCATCTCTACAGTGCAGAAGGAGGCCATTCAGCCCATCAAATTTGGACTGACAAAGCACTTTACCCAGGCCCTATCCCCATAACTCCACATATTTACCCTGCTAGTTTCCCTAACTTATACATCTAAGGGACAATATTAGCATGGTCAATCCACCTAACCTGCACATCTTTGGACTGTGGGAGGAAACTGGCATACCTGGAAGATACCCAGGCAGACACAGGGAAAATGTGCAAACTCCACACAGTTAAGGCCGGAATTGAACCTGGGTTCCTGGTGCTGTGAGGCAGCCATTGTGCCACCATGCCACCCCTGTAGGAGATAACTACATCCATTACCAAGTGAGCATTCTGTGAGTCATCTGGATACCCATTTGTCTGACTCATTCATAATTGAAAGCTGATAATACAAAAATGAAGGTGATTAGAGAATGGTGAGGTTTAGTAAGAGGAGTAACCAATTATTAACTTGTAGGACAAGTGAGTGAGAGGAGCTGGAGTGTTATAAAGGGCTCTGAATAGAAAGTCACTGAAGAGAAAATTAAAATAATCTGGTGGCACAGCCAGGTAATGTGTTAACAAGATGTGTCACTGTGTAGGTAGGATTAGGCTGTGGGAATCTGATCCCTGCCAGGCTGGACTCACATGAATTGGCCTTCAGTTTGAAAGATCAATGGACATAATACATAGCTCAGTTGGTAGCATTCTTGGTCATTCAGAAGGTTGTGGGTTCAAGTCCAGTCTGGAGACTTGGACACACAATCTGGGCTGATATTCCAGGGCAGTGCCATGGCCTCTGGGTGAGCTATTAAACCAAGGTCCTGTCTGCCTTCTTAGGTGGATGTTCTCTCTGATTTCCATTTATCACTCGACCAATATCAATGAAACAAATTATTTAGTCATTGTCACATTGTTGTCTGTGTTGGCTGCCTGATTTCCTACATTACTATAGGCGGTGACTACGCCTTTGAAAACTTCTTTGTTCTTTGTAAGTGCTTCAGGAAGCCTTGAGGATATGAATGGCGATATATGAATGGAAGTACCTCATATCATTGAAGGGAAGGATATGCTGTTTTTCTCAGCCATAGTCATTATGAAAAATATATCTCTGCTTTTTTTTTGAAGAGATGTTTTGGCACATGAGTTGTTAAATAGCCCAATGTTGAGGTCAGTTATAGTCTTAAAGAGTAGTTTACCTGTTATCCCAGGGGGTTTGCCGTCTGTGGCTCTGAAGTTACAGCTCTTTAATATCTGATTTGTGGTTCCCAATCCTTTCCAGTTGAATTGTATTAACATCAAAAAAGTCAAGAAAAGTAAAAGCCCTATTCTTATTGTAGGGATTAAAGACCAATCTAAGCAGCTGGACATCCATATGCTGGAGATACTGTCTTGCCCCAGAATATTTTCAGATAATATGCCAAAATTTTAGACAATAAGACACCAATGGCCAATATAATGGCCAATACCAATAATGTGACTTCTGGCCATATTAGCTCCAGATAGCCCTGAGTCTCAGAGCCACCTAGAAAATTCACACATCCCTTTGTTTAAGGATGGAATGTCAAGAACAGGACTGTAGCATTCCAGCTGACTGACTGGGTGAGGGGGGCAAGAGTGTTGTCACACCAACAGTTTTCAGTGAAAAGATCAAGAGTGAGTACATAAGAACATAAGAAATAGGAGCAGGAGTAGGCCATCTGGCCCCTCGAGCCTGCCCCGCCATTCAATAAGATCATGGCTGATCTGTCGTGGCTCAGTTCCACTTTCCCGCCCTCTCCCCATAACCCTTAATCCCCTCTCTTATCAAAAACCCATCAACCCGCTTCTTAAAAATATTTAGCGAGGCAGCCTCCACCACTTCAACGGGCAGAGAATTCCAGAGATTCACCACCCTTTGAGTGAAGAAGTTCCTCCTCAACTCCGTTCTGAACCGCCCCCCCTTTATCTTGAGGCTGTGCCCCCTAGTCCTACTGTCTTTTTTGAGCGGGAAGAGTCTTTCCACCTCTATCCTATCCATCCCATTCATCATCTTATACGTCTCAATGAGATCTCCCCTCATTCTTCTAAACTCTAACGAGTACAAGCCTAGTTTATTCAGCCTCTCCTCATAGCTCAACCCCCTCAACTCCGGTATCAGCCTAGTAAACCTCCTCTGCACTCCCTCCAAGGCCAAAATATCCTTGCGCAGGTGCGGCGCCCAAAACTGCACACAGTACTCCAGCTGCGGCCTCACCAATGCCCTATACAGCTGCAGCAAGACCTCCCTACTTTTATATTCAATCCCCCTCGCTATGAAGGCCAGCATCCCATTCGCCTTCCTGACCACCTGCTGCACCTGCAGGCTGGGTTTTTGCGACTCATGCACAAGGACCCCGAGGTCCCTCTGCACCGTCGCCTGCTGCAGTTTTTCGCCCCGTAAGTAATAGTCCTTCCTACCATTCTTCCTACCAAAGTGGACCACCTCACACTTGCCAACATTAAATTCCATTTGCCATTTCCTGGCCCATTCGCCCAGCCTATCTAGATCCTTCTGCAGACTCTCCACACCCTCCGCACAATTTGCCTTTCCCCCAATCTTGGTGTCATCAGCAAATTTCGACACCCTACACTCGGTTCCCTCCTCCAGATCATCTATATAAATGGTAAATAGCTGAGGCCCCAGCACCGACCCCTGGGGCACCCCACTAGTCACCAACCGCCAATCCGAATAGCACCCATTGACCCCCACTCTCTGCCTCCTATTTGACAACCAATCCTCTATCCACGCTAACACCCTACCCCCAACTCCATGTCCTCTGACCTTCTGCAGTAACCTCTTGTGAGGTACCTTATCAAACGCCTTCTGAAAATCCAGAAAGACCACATCCACCGGCTCTCCTCTATCCACCGCCCTAGACACATCCTCATAGAACTCCAGTAAATTTGTCAGACACGACTTCCCTTTAATGAAACCGTGTTGCGTCTGCCCTATCAAGCAATTCCCTTCAAGATGCCACGCAATTTCCTCCTTAATGACGGATTCTAACATTTTACCTACCACAGACGTTAAACTAACCGGCCTGTAATTCCCCGCCTTTTGCCTGGCACCCTTCTTAAACAACGGCGTAACATTAGCCGTTTTCCAATCCTCCGGCACTTCCCCGGAATCCAGCGACGTCTGGAAAATAACCACCAAGGCATCCACTATCACCTCCGCCATTTCTTTCAGAACCCTCGGATGCATTCCATCCGGTCCTGGGGACTTGTCCACAATCAGCCCCTCCAGTCTGTCGCGCACCACCTCTCTAGTAACAGTAATGTCATTAAGACCCTCCAGTCCTACCACCTTTCCATCGCTAACACCCGGCAAATTATTCACGTCCTCCTCCGTGAAGACAGAAACAAAAAAGTTATTCAAGACCTTAGCCATATCCCCATCCCCTACCACTAGGTCCCCTTTCTCATCCGCTAAGGGACCAACGTTCACCCTAGCCAGCCTCTTCCTTTTTATATATTTATAAAAACTCTTGCTATCCTTTTTTATATTAAGCGCTAGCCCAGCTTCATAGCTTCTTCTACCCTCCTTTATCAACTTTTTTGTCAATCTTTGTTGACATTTAAACCTTTCCCAATCCTCTTCTCGCCCACTGCTCTTAGCTACTCTAAATTCCTCCGCTTTTAATTTAACACTTTCCTTCACCTCCTTCGTTATCCACGGCTTATTACCTCTCTTCCTACTGTCCTTTTTAACCATCGGAATAAATTTCTGCTGAGCACCAAGAAAGATCTCCTTAAAGATCCTCCACTGCTCCTCAGCAGACCTACCTTCCAACGCGCTCCCCCAGTCCACATTCGCCAATTCTTCTCTCATCCTACCATACTCCCCTCTATTCAAACAAAGGACACGTGTCCGGGAACCCACTTTCTCCTCCTCCATCTGCAACAGAAACTCCACCATACAATGATCACTCTCTCCAAGAGGATCCTTCACCTCAAGGTCCCTAATTCTACCCGCCTCATTACATAGCACCAGATCCAAGATAGCTCGCTCCCTCGTCGGCTCCAACACACACTGTTCGAGGAAACTATCCCGGCAGCATTCCAAGAACTCCTCCTCGAGCCCACCTCGTCCAACATGGGTCGACCAATCAATATGCAGATTGAAATCCCCCATAACTACTGCCGTCCCATTCCTGCACGCCGCACTTATTTGCGCGTTGACAGCCCGCCCCACCTCCAGATCATTATTCGGGGGCCTATAGACGACACCCACCAGCGTCTTCCTCCCTTTGCTGTTCCTAATCTCCACCCACAATGATTCCACTTTCTGCTCTTTGGCTCCGATATCATCCCTTGCTACCACCTTGATGCTGTCCTTAATCAGCAGAGCTACGCCACCCCCTCTTTCCTCCTGCCTATCCTTCCTAAACACTTGATAGCCCTGTACATTCATCTCCCAGTCCCTGTCACCTTGCAGCCACGTCTCTGTAATGGCCACCAGATCGTATCCATTTGTGTCGATCTGCGCCACCAGCTCATCCACTTTATTCCGAATGCTTCGTGCATTCAGATAAAGCGCTTTCATCCCAGCCTTCTTCTGGACCCTATTTGCCGTAACGCCACCACTTGGGACATCCTCAGCCTCCTCCCTTACCTGTACCCTATCCTTAACTGTAGACCTCCTAACATCACCTACCCTCGCACCCTCCCCCCCCCTAATTAGTTTAAAGCCCTGTCTACAGTCCTCTTTACTCGATTCGCCAGCACTCTGGTCCCAGCACGATTCAGACCAACCCCATCCCGCCCGAACAAGTCCCACCTACCCCAATACTGGTGCCAATGCCCCATAAATTCGATCCCATTCCTCCCACACCAATCTCTGAGCCACCCATTCACTTCCTTTATCCTGTCAACCCTACACCCGTCTGCACTCGGTTCAGGCAGTAGCCCAGAGACGACCACCTTGTCGGTTCTACTTTTTAATTCCATTCCCAGCTTCTCATACTCCAGAGAGGGTCCTGGGTAGAGGGAAAGTACTGGAATCAGGTGAAAGGGTCCTTTGAGTGGGGAGAGTGGAAGAATTCTATCTAAAGATGCAAGGACAGAGCCAAAGCTGATGGAGGAAGAGCTGAACATTGTGCTCAGCCTGAAATTAATTGAGGTGGGGTGCAAGAAGACACAGATTGTTCAGCATCAGGGGGAATGTCCGATGGAAGTGTGAATACACAATGAGAGCTGGGAGCAGAAGAAAGGATGGGATTGAGCAAAAGGGAAGGAAGGATCCCAAGGGGCATTGGTACCCGTAAGTTGTTGCAGCTTGTGTTCCTGAATGCGTGAAAGGCAAAGAAAATGTTCCTTGCTAAGGTGTCAGATGAGATGAAGAATGAAACTAAACTGTGGGCCAGAAGAGCTTTGAGACGGTGCTGATAGAACGGTTGTGTACACGTGGTGGCCAAAGACACCAAGTATGGAACTTCAGATGCGGCGAGAACAATCTGAGGAATGTTATACATGCTGGAGATGCCCAGAATCCTGGGTGGATTTGAATAAGAAGGCTTCAGTTGGATTCAATAAGTTGCAGCTGGTCACCAAGGAAGGAGAATGGGTAAATACTGTATCCAGTACCAGGAGGGAAATGGAAAGCAATGAAGGTGAACATGATGTAAGAGACTAAACAGTGAGGAGAGCAGGATTCTTCAAGGCAGGCATTCCTGGATGAGAACTGACAGTGAATTAAACACAAAAATAAAAGTGAAACTCTGCGGATGCTGGAGATCTGAAATAAAAACGGAAATGCTGGAAAAACTCTGCAGCTTTGGCAGCACTTGTGGAGGGAGAAACAGAGTTAACACTTTGAGTCTGTACGATTTTTACAAAGAAAAGTTATAGGGTACAGTTGAGCTGGCCATTGTTGCTTGTGGGACCTAGCTGCAGTGTTTCCCACGCAGTGACTGTATTTTGAGATGGCCCGAGGTCACTACAGGTGCTATTTAAACGCAAGTTCTTTTGCAAGGTGTCCTTTAAAAAGGAAGCAGAAGGAAAACTGCAGGGAGTGGGCAGGGGAGGTTGGGTGGGGGGCAGGGTTTTGGGTATGTCGAGTGAAAGTATTTATGAAAAACTATCTTGAAAAAATCCAACAGGACCAGAACTCTTTACCTGAAGGACAGAGGAAGTTAGTTTTTATTTTATTTGTTCCTGGGATGTTCATTAGCAAGGCCAGCATCTGGTGCTCTTGAGAATGCTTGCTACGCATTTCTTTTATATATTTGTTCATGGGAGGTGGATGTCACAGGCTGGGCTGGCATTTATTGCTCATCCCTGAGGGCATTTAAGAGTCAACCACTTTGCTGTGGGTCTGGAGTCACATGTAGGCCAGACCAGGTAAGGACGGCAGATTTCTCTCTCTAAAGGATATTAGTGAACCAGATGGGTTTTACAACAATTGACAATGGTTTCATGGTCATCATTAGACTTTTAATTCCGGGGCAGCACAGTGGTTAGCACTGCTGCCTCACAGCACCACGGACCCGGATTCGATTCCCGGATTGGGTGACTGTGTGGAGTTTGCACATTCTCCCTGTGTCTGCGTGGGTTTCCTCCGGGTGCTCCGGTTTCCTCCCACAGTCTAAAGTGCAAGTTACGTAAATTGACCCTAAGTATCAGGGAGACTAGCTAGGGTGAATGCATGGGGTTATGGGGATAGGGCCTGGGTGGGATTGTGGTCGGTGCAGACTTGATGGGCTGAATGGCCTCCTTCTGCACTGTAGGGATTCTATTCTTTTATTATTTTTTAAAATTCATATTTTACCATTTGCCGTGGTGTGATTGGTACCCGAGTCCCTGGAGCCGTACTCTGGGTTTCTGTATTACTAGTCCAGTGACAATACCACAAAGCCACTGCCTTTCCTTAAGAGAGGAGTTCAGAATAAACCATATTGCTGTGGGTCTGGAGTTGTATGTACCCCAGACTGGGTGAGGATGGCAGACCAGAGGAACAAATTGAGGGGTATTTAACCAGTAAAAGATCAGTGTATACTCTTTGAGATACTGGTTATCCTTCATTCCCTTTCACATTCTCTTCTAATAATCTGAACTTTTTAGACATGTTATTGTCTGTCTCAAGATAATGAACAATTTTTTTCACATTGGTTTCAGTACGGAAAGCAGTTCATTTCCTTGATGTCCGGAGTGTACAGTTGGACATATTCCGGCACTTTCCATTTCAACCATCATCTTTCTTGTTTACTTTGGCTCCATCATGCAGAATGTTCTGTACAGCTGTAAAGTGCAATGTTTGTAGTGTCAGTTTGAAGGCAACAGGATGTGTCTTTTCGTGCTTGAGAGTCACTGGGAAATGGGCTCAAGGATCCTGTTTTGACAGTTTAAAGACAGGCTGTGTATCTATAACTGTGTGCGCAATGTAGGTTATGACACTGGTGAGATAAAACAGGCAGGAGAGAGAGAGAAAAGTAGGAGCAGTCAGAATTCACCAAACATTATAACACAACTACAGACCAAAGAGTGTATTCTGCCATAGAATCCCTGCAGTGCTGAAGGAGGCCATTCAGCCCATTGAATCTGCACCAATTTTCCAAAAGGTTATCTTACCCAGGCCTGACCCCCATCCCATACCATTAACCCTGCACATTTACCCTGTTAATCTGGTGACAATATAGCAGACCACTTAACCTGCACATCTCTGGACTGTGGGAGGAAACCGGAGCACCCGGAGGAAACCCATACTAACACAGGAAGAACATGCAGACAGACAGTAACCCAAGGCCAGAATCGAACCCTGGTCCCTGGCGCTGTGAGGCAGCAGTGCTAATCACGGTGTCGCCGTGCCATCTTCCCACTGAATAAATGTGGAGAAAAAATTGTTTGTTGTATTGACTTTAGAAAACAGCGATGCTTTAATTTTAAAAGTTAACCTTTAAGAATGAGCAAAGGTCTATCGCAGTGCAGCCGTTCAGTACCGACATGTAAAAATAAAAATAAAATCCCCTGTTGTTAGAGATTTTGACTTTGTGTGACGGTGCAGATTCGATAGGATGAAGGGCCTGTTCTGCACTGTAGTATTCTGTGATTCTGATGGTGTGAAATGTGTGCTTGTGGATCAGAACCCAGGTTTCCATCTCTCCCAGCTTTCCTTCCTTCGCAAGAGAGGCTGACGAGTTGAGGTCACGTGTTTTACCCATCAGTGTTAAAACCTCCCCATGTTCTCTTTCTATCTCCCATCACTGCTTCTGCTGGGAAAACACCCCAATTCCTTCTGGAATTCTCCAGAGCGACCTGGCTTCACTGGCACTTCCTAAGCACAAGTTCACTCATCTCTTTACAAAGTAATTGAATCCAAACTTCTCTGTTTGAAGCTGTAGCCATTGGTTGCAGCAATTGTGATTCCTACCTTGAGGGAATAGGCTGGAAAGAAAACAGTAGGTCTGGAGATTGTATCCAGCCTGGTGGAGTCCTTCATACCTTGCACAGTACTAACTACAACTTGCTTTTGACAAAAGGGCCAATGAATCTTGTTTGAAAGATCATCATTTTGGGTAGGAGTGGGCCACTGCAGTATCTAGTCCAACTATCCATAGTCCACAGTTGATGCATTTCTAATAGCTCCAGATCCTAATTGTTACCAAGAAGCTGACTGGTTCCCACTTTTTAGAATTGAATTAACGGGTTAGTTGTCCCTGGGGGTGGGTGGAACTGACGAGACCAGCAATTATTGCCCATCCCTCATTACGCTTGGGAAATGAATGCTGTAATTCTAAAATAAAAACAGGGAATATTTGCTATTTGCTGCAGACCCACCTCCACCTGCATGAACTGGCAGATAAGACTGACTGGAGACAAGATTCCCAACCAAATCATTAATCCATCTTCCTTCTCCGATTGCTAACAGGCTTGCTGCGCACTTTCTGCTATTACTTAATTTCGGCCCTTTATTTTTCTCACATAATTGTTTCTTTTTCGTTCGGTTTCTATAACCTCCTCCTCCAGCTGTTTTCATCAGAGATAATTCACTGGAGTCACTGCAGGCATTGCACTAATCGTTCTGCATCGCTTACTGGCTGCAGATTAATATAATTTATTGCAGCTTATGGACTCTTTTTTTCCCCCATTTATCCAGCCCCTCTACTGAGAATGAATCTAAATGGTGAAGTGGATGCTTTCTTCCAGATGGTGCCAGTATCCAGTCTGCCACAAGCATGACTACAAACCTACTCTGCTGTGCTTGTCAGAAATTCTTAGTAAATTAGGACAGGAACAGAACATTAATGTAAATTTTAAGAGTGACCATAAGATGTAGGGACAGAAGTAGACCATTCAGCCCACCAAGTCTGCCCTCTCATTCAATGAGATGATGACTGATCCGATAATCCTCCATTCTACTTTCCCGCCTTGTTGCCATAACCCTCAATTCCCTTATGATTATTAATCTGTCTAATCTGCTGTAATTCTAAAATAATAATAGGAAATATTTGCTATTTGCTACAGACCCACCTCCACCTTGAACATACTCAATAACCTGGCCTCCACAGTAAAGAATTACACAGATCCACTACCCTCTGAGAAAAGAAATTCCTCCTTATCTCTGTCTTAGATAGGCAACCCATTACTCTGAGTGGGCTGTATGAAGGTGTGGGGTGCTGGAATGTTCTAGTTCACTCAGGGAATCCAAGTTGCTGTGGCAAATGCAGTGTTTACGTGCATGTTGTAGTCTGGAGCAATGAATAGTGATGGTAGAGTTTCTTATGTGCTTGCCATCCTGACCAGGAATTGCTCCCATTCTTACCAGCTGCCATTGGCAGATGTTGGAAGGATTTGCAGGTTGACACTCAACCTGTTTGGCCACGTTATGAACATTATTTGGCTGTCAAATCCTGCAATGGACCTGGGCAGCAGAGTGGCACTGCTGCCTCACAGCTCCAGGGACCTGGGTTTGAATTCTGGCTTGGGTCACTGTGCGAAATTTGCAATTTTCCCCGTGCCTGTGTGGGTTTCCTCCGGATGCTCCGGTTTTCTCTCAGTCCAAAGATGTGCAGGTTAGGCTGATTGGACATGCTAAATTGCCCCTTAGTGTCCCAGAATGTTTAGGTTAGAGGGATTAGCGGGGTAAATGTGCGGGGTTGTGGGATTAGAGCCTGGGGTGGGATGATCGTCGATGCAGACCTGATGGGCTGAATGCCCTCCTTCTGCACTGTAAGATTTGTATGGATTCTATGGAAACCCGACCTTCTGACTCAGAGGGTGGGTGCTACCCACTGTGCCTCAGAACTCCATAAAAGTGCATGGAATCGTTCAATTCGGACATGAGAAAGTTAGATCACACTTGATGTGTCACTTCAGTAGTTGAACGTAACGAAAAGGAAGGGAAAGTTGAGTATCAGCAATATCAGAGTCATTTACTTTCACTTCTGTAAACCTGGGTTTAGATTCATAACAGATTTAATGAGCCATTGAATAATGGTGAGAACGATAACTAGTTCCAGTACTTTAATTCTCAAACTGACAGACTATGGGCTGTAAGATCTTCAGAGTGTTGGACAAAGAAGAAAGCTTTGTATTCTGAAGAATACACTAAAGCCCAAAGGTTAAAAAAAAATGCTTGTCTTAAGTAATCAGTTGGCCAAATGTAACATGTCAGCAAAATGAATGAGCTGAGCTCTATTCCAGAATTGCAATGAATATTCACTCCAGCATTCTGGAATATTCAGTTGCCATCTTGTCCTGAATGAAAACATGGAGAAATGACTTTTCATGATGATTATTTTTAGCTGCTTCTCTGCCATGCACAGACAGTGCTCCTGTTTAGAATTCCACTTCAGTTCCAATCAAGCATGTGACCCTTGCGATTTAATCCGAAAAGACAAATTGTCGATTGCAATAATTGGAAAGGAAGTTCTGGTTTTTAGGAAGTAAATTAGAAGACAATAATCAGTACCTCATTGAGTGATCTAGTCTCCACAGTGATACTGAGTACCAAAGGATTTGTGTTTCCAGAATGAAAAAGAGGAAAATGAAGTTCCCAGTTTCTGTGGAATTGTTCCGTCATTGAGGTAGTATTGAGTTTTGAAAGTCCCTTTTAATCTGCTGAAACAAACAAATTTTAGTGTGCAACATAGGTTGATGCAAGTAACTTGGCTATGGTGCAGACTGTGGTGCAAGGTTATTGTAGACAAATGTCACACAGACTAATATTAGAAACCCTTAAATGATTATCCATGGTAAGATTCATTCTTTTTTTAATTGATAGATTTCCCCCTTTCCTTCTTCCATAAGCCTCTCCTGTGTTCAGGTGTTCTCTCTCGAAACAGACCGGACCATTTGGCCTACTCCAGCCCTTATTCAGCAGCAAGGATGAGGTTGTGCCAGTGTTTGTGCTGGAAGATCTCCCTCCCCTTGATTCACCTTGTGTCGAATGCAGCAACTTTGGCAGTGTAGTAACTCGACTGAGGCAAAAGTCCCGTCACCGAGTTAGTTTATTTACACCATACGTCAGTATGCAGCCAGCTCTCCAGTAGCTCCCTGCTGAATGCAGGCTGGGAGTCTGACACACCTGCTTTAAATAGGGAGCGTGAGGCTCCCTGACTTAACTACCAATTAGGACTCATTAGATAGTTCATACTCTAGCAAGCCTGGCTGAAGTCATCACAGGCAGAATGTTTCGGTCCCGATGGGATGGGCACAGAGCTGGGTGGGTGTGGAATTGTATGGACACAGGATAGTCTGTGTTCCTGTTCCCTGGCTCCACCCCAATCCTGGGTCATTTTCCCAGGTGCTAGATTCTGTGGGTGGAAAGGGTGCAAGTCAGTTTGACCCTACTAATGGCCTATTGGTGGAGACCTGCTTTGCAGGCAGATGTGGAGGTCCTCCCTGCCCTTCTGACTTCAGCTGCAGTCGGGGTAACCCCTTCACAATGGTGGACCGGCTGTAAGTGTAGTACAGCTGCTGGATCCCTATCCGGTGTCCCAAAATCCGGAAGGACCTAAAAACTTGGTTCTGCCCTGGAACTGCAAACCCCATCAGGCATTGCTGTCTGTCATATCCAGGTCACACTGCACTGATCCCCTGCTCCTTGTACTGTACTGTTTGGAAATAGTCCTTATTCTTATGGTGGCTATACAGGAATTGCATGAAACTCCAAAGTACTGCTTTATTTTTTGTGCATAAGAAGGACCAAAAAACGAGAATACCCACATACTCGGCACATATCCAGTCCCAAGTTTCCCAGACACAGGGCCAGTCCCTCTATTGGGATGTTCTGGGTTAGGAGGGCTAATGTGTGGGATTAGAGAAACAGTATCGCCCACATGGTGATGTAAGAGAAAGTCACATGACTAAGGCGGCAACTACTCATGATACTTATAACCTTGTACACCTGCAAATAGTTATATTCTGACAATAAATCAATCCGTGTTTGGACATATTTCTGCCTCTGCAACTGTTCCTTTTGCCAGTGAAAACTAACATGCATCACAAAGGGCCTTTTCTGTTTTAAAGAGTTATGGGAGAGATGGAGCTTCCAGCTTGGGCTACCCTGTCCCTCAGTTACCTTCGAAGACCAGTTTCTTTGGTGGAGCGTACTCTATCGCCTTCCAGCTTCAACAACACCACCCCGCCCGACACGGGGGGTAGTGAACTAATTGTTCCCCATACAGTATGGCCTTCTGATTCCCATTTGGGCCTGACGGTGAGGTGCTGAAGCTTGGGGTGGGATGGGAGTGTGCGGGGGGGCAGAAAATCTCATTCCTTATCTCCTCACGGCCTTGTGATTAAAATCACCAACTCATACCATCCAGGGCAAACAGGCATTAACCTCAGTGAACGCTGTGTTTGCCTGAACTAGACCCGCACAGTTCTCCCACCCTTCAGTCATCTTGAAGTCTTTATAGAGAATATGGTTAGAATTTAGAATTCTCTGTCACAAATCTCCCTTCAGAGTCCTTAACGTTCTTCTAGAGGGAATTTGATTCTTGCCTGAAAAAGATGAATATTCATACAATCATAGGATCCCTACATTGCAGGAGGCCATCCAGCCCATCGAGTCTGCACCAACTCTTATTTATTAGTCACAAGAAAGGCTTGCATTAACACTGCAATGAAGTTACTGTGAAATTCCCCTCGTGGCCACACCCTGGCGCCTGTTTGGGTCTAATCTTTGACAGAGGATCCCAATGCAGGCCTTCTCTCATAACTCCGCATATTTACCCTGTTAATCCCCATAACCCACACATCGTGGGACACTAAGGGACAATTTAGCATGGCCAATTAAAGGGCACAGACCAAGTAAATTGTTTGGAGAATAATACTGAGGTGGTCTTGATGGGCTGAATGGCGTCCTTCCATACTGTAACAACTTGTGGGTATTGGTGCCACAGCATACACTCAGTGACAACCAGGCAATGCACAGATTCAATTGTTCAGCTGCCCGATGGGTATTCTGTGAAGTATCGTCTCACTAATGTTGCTGAGAGGGACTTTCTGATCCCATATCTGTTCTAAGGAAGTTGTTTTAAAATAATGTGGAACAATTATAATGTTTGTCTGCAATTATCAGGAAGTTTCATTTACATTACAAATAGGATGGGAAGTCAGTTGTTTTGCTAAGCAGCTTGTTCTGACTGAGAAAGTAACTATTAGAAAGATGATTGGTGACCCCATCCCCTCCCCCACCCACGTCGAGGGCGATGAAGAAACGTTCCAGCTGAATTACTTGCCTTGAGTTCCTGTTAAACTCGCAGAAACATTTTCGGAGCGCACATCTGGGAGGCAAGGAGTGATTTACTGGTTAGGCGGTCAGTGCGCAGTTTGTGGGGTCTGCTCAGGAGATTATCTGTGTAACACTTTCCCAAAAACCCACCGGATCAAAAGGCCACTGATTTGATATGCCATGGGGTCATTGCAGCACCAAGGGAGGCCATTTGGCCCATCGAGTCTGCACCGACCACCCAGGCTCTATTCCTGTAACCCTGCTAATTCCCCTATCACTGAGAGGCAATTTAGCATGGCCAATCAACCTAAGCTGCACATCTTTGGAGCGTGGGAGGAAACCGGAACACCCGGAGGAAACCCACGCAGATACAGGGAGGACTTTCAAACTCCACACAGGCAGTGACCCAAAGTTGGAATTGAACCTGGTTCCCTGGTGCTGTGAGGCAGCAACACTAACCACTGTGCCACCATGTGGCTCTCTGCAGAGCAGTGGGATCAATGGCATCTTCCACCCTTTCCCCCCGTTTTATGTGCATAGCCCAGTTCATTTATTTCCCACATCTAGTTTTCTTGCAAAATCACTGATTGGCTCCCCTTCCAACACCTTCATAGGCAGCGAGTTCCAGGCTGTTACCACTCGCTGAGTGAAAATATTCTTTCTTACATTCTACATCTCCCCTCCCCATCGCCATCACTTGCCCTCAAATCTTCAATCTAGTCTCCTTGGACCATCAATTAGTGGAACAAGATGGCTTGGAGAAGCTTGCCCATTTTACAAGCAAATTTGTCAATGGGCTGGATTCTCCAACCTTGCCCGTGGCTAGGATTGCCCAGACCCGCTGCAGTGAATGGAGTATTGCCTGAGCATCAAATTCTCCTTTCTGGCTGGCAGTGGCCGTGTGAATGGCTGGAGGTGGCTGCACGGTGGCACAGTGCTTAGCACTGCTGCCTCACAGCGCCAGAAACCTGGGTTCGATCCCTAGCTTTGGTCACTATCTGTGTGGCATCTGCACCATCTCCCCATGTATGGGTGGTTTTCGTCTGGGTGCTCCAGTTTCCTCCCACATCCAAAAGATGTGCTGGTTAGGTGCATTGGCCATGCTAAATTCTCCCTTAGTGTACCCGAACAGAGTGTGGCGCCTAGAGGATTTTCACAGTGACTTCATTGCAGTGTTAATGTAAACCTGCTTTTAAAAGCAAAATTGTCAATGGACAGGATTCTCTGACCTTGCCCACGGCTGGGATTCTCAGTGAGTGGAGTTTTGGCTGAGTGCCAAATTCTCCATTCTCGCTGACAGGGGCAGTGTGAACGACTGGAGAATTTCGGTCAATACTTTCACTATTATCGATCATCACAAATGCTTAACGACCAAAAGTCTAGCTTCATTATTCATCATTTCACTTTTAAAAATGTGATGCTCACATTTGAACTCGTGGTGTGAAGAAGCTGCAGTTCACACAAAAAACTGGAACCTCCAAGATTCAGATCTCAAAAGTTTTGTTATGTTTAAGACAAGTTCTTTTATCTCAATGTCTGCAGATTGACACGGTTTATGCTTGGGGTCGTATACCTCGCGCACTTGTATTTCACAATATGTTTTCATCACTGCTGTTGGTCTCATGGTGGTTGCTGTCTTAGAGAGAACATCTGAACAAAGAACCTTTGTTATGATCAAAGGTTTCAGGCACATTCCAATGAATTTTCCTACAAACGTCAAGTGTGCTCCAAAGAAATCTATCACAGTGCTTTGTGGATTTGAGTTTGATTTTAATGCTTCAATTTAAACTATGTCTAGTGTTACAACCTAGGTGAGAAGGGGTGAACTGGCTTCCCTCTGTGTTTAAGTTTCCTTTTACATGAAGATGTGCCTTTTCTAAATCAGCATGTACTTAACTCTTTAAGCTGTGAGCAGTAGGGAGCCAATCAAAGAAAGAGTGTGGTGGCTCAGTGGTTAGCACTGCTGCCTCACAGTGCCAGGGATCTGGGTTCGATTCCCATCACGGGTCACTGTCTGTGTGGAGTTTGCACATTCTCCCTGTGTTTGCGTGGGTTTGCTCCGGTTTCCTCTTACAGTCCAAAGAAGTGTTGATTGGCCACACTAAATTGACCCTCGTTTCAGGGGGATTAGCAGGGTAAATATATGGGGTTACGGGGATAGGATGGGATTGTTGCCGGTGCAGGTTTGATGAGCCAAATAGCTTCCTCCTATACTATAGGGATTCTGTGTAATTAACCATTAAACCCCAGAGAAATAATAAAAATGTGAGGTTCCGTTTGAGAAGCCAATTTCGACAGAAACCTACCAATAAACCGAGATCTTGTAATAATTACATCGTCTTCTACAACTGACCACATCCAAGAAACCAGCTATCTTTAAATTGGATTTGAGGCATAGATTTTAAATATTATGGTCAATTTAGGATAGTTGGTTCCTTGGATGTGGTCAGTTGTAGAAGATGTTGTAATTATTACAAAATCTCTGTTTATTGGTAGGTTTCTGGTGAAATTGGCTTCTCAAACCGAGCAACACACTTATTCCAAAAGAGAAACAGGGTGAGAGAGCAGCCCTCAGCTTGTTGCCTCGGCTGAAGACTCTCTAGACGCCGCCTGTGTCTGCAACACTCCCTCTTAAACATGATAAATGTGCATTTGTATAGCACCTGTACTGTGCTAAAAGCATCCCCAAGTGACAGTGTTACAGTAGGGAAAGTGAAAGGCACAACTTAAAAACTGAATCTCTCTCTCTTGCAATCTCTCTCTGGTGGCTGGGCAGCCTTACCTTAAAATACTTCATCCACTGTGTACTTCCACAAGGTTTTGGGTGTGTCTGACTGTGGAAGCCATTGTTTCAATATCCAGTACTTTAAATTTTTAATGTCTCTTCTTCAGACAGTTAAGAGTTTCAATGGGGGTCCGAATTGTAAGAAATATCTCTCCTCACAATCCCTAAGGGTGATTTGCCTATTTCTCACCTTCACCTTGGAAATGTGGCTTTGCATTTTTAACCAGCTTGCTCCATCTCCATTCAAAGTGTAAAATTTCCAGCCAGTTGAAAGTTTAATACATACCCTTCTGCAACTCGACTTCTGTCTCAAGATACTGCAGAGGCTACCTTTGCAGAATATCATTTTTTATTTTTCAAAACCATTTCACTTGGTGAATTTTTGAAACGCAGGATGGCAAGTAAATTTTGAAATGCCCTTTGCTGAACCAAATGATTATATTTGGTTCCAGAACAAGTGCTTCACAGACAGGTTTGAAGGGCTCAGCCAGAGTTCCTCGCTCAGATCAGCGTTGTGCTAAAAAGACAACTGTCCCCGCATAAAACATCACTGGGCAAGGAAATCGGTTGTGACAGCATGAGGTTGATTTGCCTCTGCTTGTAGTCACGACTTGCTTCTGTCTGGTGGAAGTGTTGGGTGAGGATGTCCAAGAGGTTTGCGCTTTTGTCGTTTTGATATGGAGTGAGTAAATCCTGTTCTTTTTCATTTTTCAGGAACCATGCGGCCAGTTAGAAGGAACTTTTACGACCCCTCTTCTGCCCCGGGAAAAGGAATAGTTTGGGAATGGGAAAACGACAGCTGCTCCTGGACTCCGTATGATATGGATATTTGTATAACCATTCAGAATGCATACGAGAAGCAGCACCCTTGGTTGGACCTGACTTCTTTAGGATTCTGTTACATTATTGACTTCAACAGTATGTGTCAGATGAACAGACAGACCCAGCGGAAACGTCGATTGCGCCGGCGTATGGATCTGGCCTATCCATTGACTATGGGTTCCATCCCTAAATCACAGTCTTGGCCTGTCGGCACACAATCGGGGCAGCCATGTAGCTGCCAGCAGTGTGTCCTGGTCAACAGCACAAGGGCAGCCTCCAACGCCATCTTGGCATCACAGCGACGGAAAATCTATTCTGCCACCAACGGGACTCTCACTGTGCGTCAGAGTAACTCCTACAACGGCGCCGCCCTTTGGTCGACTGCGAGCACGGCCGGGATCACTGCTCCAAAATCTGAGCAGGCCCGTTCCCCAACTACAACTCAACTCTCTCCCATCTCCCAGAGCCAGAGCGCTACCACGGCAACCCCAATACCTGGCCAGAACAACCTGAATAGACCAGGCACCCAAAGATCAGCGGTCGTCAGCACAAGGGCCTCGATTCCTCCTGGGTAAGTACAAACAAAAGACAAATCAGTGATATCCACGTGTAGCCATTGGAAGCAAGCTCCCTAAAGGAAACAAACAACTGTAAGCAGGGTTTGCATTGATATAGATGAGAAAGGAATCAGCCAGATGGCTCTGTCTCTGTAAATGGCCATGACGTGCAGATGCCAGCATTGGGCTGGGGTGGGCACAGTAAGAAGTGTCACAACACCAGGTTAAAGTCCAACAGGTTTATTTGGCAGTACAAACTTTTGGAGCGCAGCTCCTTCATCGGGTGAGGTCACCTGATGAAGGAACATCCTCCGAAAGCTCTTGATTCCAAATAAACCTGTTGGACTTTAACCTGGTGTTGTGATACGTCTTACTGTTCTATAGATGGCAGGTGACATTAAAGAAGTGCAATAATATTGTGTGTTCACAGCACATTTGAGTCATTTGGTGCCACGCAATGAACTGCTGTCATTTTAACAATGAATTGCAAGTCCACAACAATGCAATTAAGAGGGTATAGAAATGAACCTTTTCAATTTGGCACACTGCTGCTTTTTCAGCTCCTCATCCTCAGCTCTCATTCACTAAATTCTGGCCAATTTCAAAAGGCCTGAGATGAATATTTTTGTAGCTCCCAGCACTTTGAGTAAATAACCTTGATAATAAAAGGCTTGGAACATTTGATTTGGAGTGGTAAATGATTCGATTGAATTATACTTTGATGTGCTTCATTGGAAATCTGGGGACCTGGATTTTTTTTCCAGAGTGCCATGAGGTCAGGTTTATTTTTGGAGATGTTCTGACTTTATGGCCAGCACCAAAAACACTATGAACGTGTGGTCTCGGGGGCGGTGAGGGGAGGGGTGCTGGCTAAGGCAAGGCTGTGCTGTGAAGGATTAAAAAGAGATTGGTTGCTCCTGCTGATTTTTGTTTCTCCAAGTATGTGCTGTAGAGGAGACAAAGGAGAGCTGCCACAGGCTGTATGATCGACTAATACTTCAGGAAGTCTGATCTTGAAATCCTGTAGTGAAAACCTTACTGACCCAAGCAAATAGAAGCTGCACCAAGAACAACCTGAATAGACCAGGTTTAACGACCCTCAGAAGTACCACAGCTTTGTAGCCAATAAGTCAGAGGCTCAGCACAGCTCAGGGATTGGTGTCTTTACCCATATAACCATAATTGGATTTGATTTTGATTTGATTTATTATTGTCACATGTATTAGTGTACAGTGAAAAATATTGTTCCTTATGCACCATACAGACAAAGCATACCATTCATAGAGAAGGAAAGGAGAGAGTGCAGAATGCAATGTCACAGTCATAGCTAAGGTGTAGAGAAAGGTCAAGTTAATGCGAGGTAGGTCCATTCAAAAGTCTGATGGCAGCAGGGAAGAAGCTGTTCTTAAGTCGGTTGGTACGTGATCTCAGACTTCTGTATCTTTTTCCCTGAAGGAAGTAGGTGGAAGAGAGAATGCCTGGAGTGTGTGGGGTTCTTAATTATGCTGGCTGCTTTGCTGAGGCAGCGGGAAGTGTAGACAGAGTCAATGGATGGGCTACGGGTTAGACCCTTAGGGCTAGACCCAGGATTGGCTGCTTTTACCCTCGGCCTCTGGAGAGGGAGATTCACTTTTCAAGTTGTGCCTTTCTCCTTCCCTACTGTAACACTGTCACTTGGGGATGCTTTTAGCATAATACAGGTGCTATACAAATGCACATTTGTTATGTTTAAGAGAGAGTGTTGCAGACAGCTGGCAGCGAACTGTTTGGATCCTTGAATATTTGACACAGTGGGTCGTTTAGCCACTGTGTAGAACATGGTCAGCTGATATTGCTGCATATGAAAATGTACTAATAAAATCAGAAGCAAGAAAGCTGACGAGGCATCGACAGAGGGGGAAGTGTCAGCAACTTGATCATTTCAGTCAAGTGATAGAAAGAAGATTTAAAGAAGTTCACAAAACATAGGGTAGCTGAAAATGGGAAACTTGTTTTATTCATCATAGGATCTGAGCATCACTGACAAGGCCAAAATAGATTGCTCATCCCTAATGTCCCTAGAGAATGTGGTGATGAGCTACCTTCTTGCAGTTTCCGTGGTGTAAGTGCAGCCACCGTGCTGTTCGAGAGGGAACTCCAGGAATTTGATCGACTGACAGTGAAGGAATGGTGATATATTCCCAAGTCAGGGTGGTGCATGGTTTGAAGGGGAATGTACAGGTGATGGGTGTTCCTGTGCATCTGCTGCCCCTGTCCTGCTCGGTGGTAAAGGTTCCAGGTTTGGAAAGTGCTGTTGAAGGAGTTGCTTACACTGCACATTTCATATGTTACACACCGCAGCCACGATGCACTAGTGGTGGTGGGAGTAAATGTGTGTGAATGGGATGTCAATTAAGCGGGGCTGCTTTGTCCTGGATGGTGTCAGCTTCTTGAGTGTTGTTGGAGCTGCACCCATCCAGGAAAATGGAGAATATTCCATCACACTCCTGACTTGGGCCTTGTAGGTAGTGGACAGCTTTGGGGAGTAAGGATTTTTAAAAATTCACATGCAGGATATGGCTGGCTAGACCAGCATTTATTGTCCATCCCTAAAGGTGGTAGTGAGCTGCCTTTTTGAACCGCTGCAGCCCACTGTGCTGTCAGGGAGTTCCACAATATTGACCCAGCAACAGTGATGGAACACTGTCAGGATAGTGAGTGACTTGGAGGTGAGAGAAAAGGGACAGGTAAAAAACCAGGAGATCCAGTTTGATATGTAAATGGAAGCTGTTTGGAAGTAAAACAGGCCAACTACATCGCACAAATGTAAAGGCACAATCAGTTTAAGGCCTAACTGGCTACAACAATGGGTCACAAATTCCACCTGTAGTAGCGTGCCCCGTTAAGGGGGGAGGGGGGGGCGAGTCCTTGAAGGGTCACGTGACCCAATTGGCCCATCAGACCACAAATCTTGGGGCTGAGCGCGGGCTTTCTCTGCAGTTAGGAGTCGTAGAGTACACATCACACTAATTATTTTCCTCTAATAAATTGTTTATATGTTAATCTACTTGCCCATCTTTGAGGACACTACACCACCCACCAAACAAAGAACATATTCATAATAATTTACCCCTTTCACTTTTGCTTGTGAGTTTCGTTGCTTAATGCTCATGCAGTGATGTGAAGCAACGTTTGGAATCAGCCATTCACAGCAATGGGATAAAGGCTGGAAATGTACAGAAGGATAATCAGTGCCTGAAAGAGAAATGACGGATCCTTCACCTGGGCGTTAGGGAGGAGACAGTGGCCTAATGGCATTATTGCAAGATTATTAATCCAGAAACTCAGTAAGTGTTGTGGAGACATTAGACTTATTTCCACAGTTTGAAATGGGAGAGGAAATGCACCGGTCACCTTTTTTATTCATGCGTGGGACAAGGGCCAAATGGCCTCCTTCTGCACTGTAGGATTCTATGATTCTATATTCATGGGCGTCGCTGGCTGGCCAGCATTTATTGCCCACCCCTGCTTGCCCTTGCAGGATAGTTGAGAGTCAGTCACAATGCTGTGGCTCTGGAGGCCAGACCAGGTAAGGACAGCAGATTTCCTTCCCTAAGGGACATTAGTGAACCATTCGGAATTTTTTTACAATCGACAATGGTTCCTTGGTCATCAGTAGATTTTTAATTCCAGATTATTTTTTATTGAATTCAAATTTCACCATCTGCCGAGGCAGGATTTGAACCTAGGTCATTGGCTGAGTTACTAGATTAATAGTCTAGTGGTAATACCACTAGGCTATTGCCTCCTCCCAACTCCCAAAATCTGAGGGAGCCATAGAGTCCATCAGTGAAAATCTGCAATTCCCCATCTTCCCACATTCAGAGTAATCATTGCAAAAGAAACATAAGAAACATAAGAAATAGGAGCAGGAGTAGGCCATCTAGCCCTTCGAGCCTGCCCCGCCATTCAATAAGATCATGGCTGATCTGTCGCGGCTCAGTTCCACCTTCCCGCCCTCTCCCCATAACCCTTAATCCCCTCTCTCATCAAAAACCCATCAACCCGCGTCTTAAAAATATTTAGCGAGGCAGCCTCCACCACTTCAACGGGCAGAGAATTCCAGACATTCACCACCCTTTGAGTGAAGAAGTTCCTCCTCAACTCCGTTCTAAACCGCCCCCCCTTTATCCTGAGGCTGTGCCCCCTAGTCATCGCTGTCATTCCCATGCCCCTTTTTTTAAAAAACGCAACATGAAGTTACCATGATGCCAACTGTTGCCTCAGCAATGAATGTTGATAACTAAGTGACAAAGCTGGGTGGGCCAGCTAAACCTGAGTGCACAAGATAGACAAGAATCTATAGGAAATTAAACTGCCGATCACTGCATTGGAAATCATTGGCAGTTATTACAATGCTGCAACCTTAATCGTGTATATGACACATTAGCAAAGAAGACTTTTTGAGACATTATGCAACAGGATACTTTTAAAACAAGTAGAACTTCCACAGCGTAGAAAGAGACCATTTGGCCCATCAAGTCTGCATGGACAACAATCCCACCAGACCCTCTCTCTGCAGCCTCACTTATTTACCCTTCTAGTACCCCTGACACTAAGGGTCAATTTAGCATAACCGATCAAACTAACCCGCACATCTTTAGTGTGGGAGGAAACCAGAGCACCTGGAAGAAACCCAACGCAGACATGGGGAGAATGTGCAAACACCACACTGACCGTCACCCGGGGCTGGAATTGAAGTTTAAGTTTTCAGTTCATTTATTAGTTTCACAAGTAGGCTTACATTAACACTGCAATGAAGTTACTGTGAAAATCTCCTAGTCGCCACATTCTGGCACCTGTTCGCATACACTGAGGGAGAATTTAGCATGGCCAACGCACCTAACCAGCACGTGTTTTGGACTGTGGGAGGGAACCGGAGCACCTGGAAGAAACCCGTGTGGACTATGGGAGAACATGCAGACTCCTCACAGATAGTGATGCAAGTTGGGAATCGAACCCACTGTGAGACAGCAGTGCTAACCACTGTGCTGCATTTAAAAAAAAGCAAGTATTAGAAATGGCTGCTCCCCAATAAGGACCCGAGTACAGATTTATAGCTAGTCGTAATTATGAAATCATTATTTAAGGGAACTGGGAAGCCGATGGTTACAATATTAAATCAATCTTCTGGGATTGTCCACTGCTTTGAAATATTTTGTTGCCAAGGTAGAAAGAAGCAATTGCCAATATCCACATTCAAGCTGGTATAACAGTGAGATAAAGCACTTTGATATTGACAGCCGTCATGCTGTGAATGAGTGAAACTCATAGAATCCCTACAGTACAGAAGGAGGCCATTCGGTCCATCGTGAATGCACCGACAACAATCCCACTCAGGCCCTATGCCCCACAACCCCATTTATTTACCCTGCTAATCCACCTGACGCTAATGGACAATTTTATCATGGCCAATGCACCTAACCCGCATGTCTTTGGACTGTGGGAGGAAATCAGAGCACCCGGAGGAAACCCTTGCAGACACAGGTAAAACGTGCAAACTCCACACAGACGGTGACCCAAGCCGGGAATCAAACCCGGGTCCCTGGTGCCATGAGGCAGCAATGCTAACCACTGTGCCACCGTGCCATCTGAGACTCATTGAAAGAACGAATTTGACCGTTTGAACATTTCCCCAGATTTGAGATTAACCTTCAGGTCTCATAAGCGCAACTTTTTTAAATGTTCTCACAACCTTCCCAAATCTCACTGCGTTGTAGAATCGACTCTGATTCCTCTGCCAATTCTACTTTGCAACGAGCTCCTAAAACATGAACGAGCATGGCTTCCTCTGCCACCACCTCCCCTGGTATAACTCGATACTCCAGTACTTGAATGTGTTATGTTTTGTCATGCCCATTCAAGTGGCACATCCTTAACACTGTTCAAATCACTATTAGCTAGAAAAACAGGTGAGGCAGCATCATTTATTTTCTCCTCAAGTCAGGCCTCATTGCTGCACAGAAATTCCCATCTTGGAAAGCCAGACATATGTGATAACAATGACTGTTCGACACGCCATGATTAATTCTGCCATAAACCACCGGATGTTGAATTTCTGGAAAGGTAATGGCTGGAATTCTCTGAACTCTGAGGGGTATGGCCCAAACAGGGGCAATTGGGACTAGATTAGGTGTTTAAAGAAGAAGGTGGCATGGACAAGTTGGGTTGAGGGGCCTATTTCCATGCTGTAAACCTCTATGACCTTATGAATCTGTGACTATGACTCTATGTCATCTGCAGCTGGGATTCTCCAGTCCCACTGCAGTGGATGGAGTTCTGAGCAGCAAATTCTCCATTCTCACTAGCAGCAGTGGTGGGGCGAAATTTAAGAGAGCACATTAAATACTAAAGGCACCGTCAGCATTCCAAGTTTGATTCAGGTCAGGGAAAGCAGGGCAAAGAGCAAGGGAAGTCCAGATCAAACTGGATTTATTTCAATGCAAGAGGCCTGACTAGCAAGGCAGATGAACTCAGGGTATGGATGGTTACATGGGATGGTAATATCTATAATATCTATTACTTAAACATGGCTAAGGGAGGGACAGGACTGACAGCTTAATGTTGCAGGATACAGATGCTACAGAAAAGATAGAACAGGAGATAAGAGAAGTTGGGAGTTGTGTTTTTGTCTAGAAAAACATCACGGTGGTACAGGGAGGGAATATTTCTGAGAGTTTGCCCACTGAGTCTGTATGGATAGAACTGAGAAATAAGAAGGGGAAGATCAGTTTGATAGGACTATACTATAGGCCCCCAAATAGTGGTAAATTGAAGAACAAATATGTAAGATTACAGATAGCTCCAAGAAAAAGAGTGGTTAAAGTAGTGAAGTTTAACTTTAGTAGGGAGGTCTTGCTGCAGCTGTATAGGGCATTGGTGAGGCCGCAGCTGGAGTACTGTGTGCAGTTTTGGGCGCCGCACCTGCGCAAAGATATTTTGGCCTTGGAGGGAGTGCAGAGGAGGTTTACTAGGCTGATACCGGAGTTGAGGGGGTTGAGCTATGAGGAGAGGCTGAATAAACTGGGCTTGTACTCGTTAGAGTTTAGAAGAATGAGGGGAGATCTCATTGAGACGTATAAGATGATGAATGGGATGGATAGGATAGAGGTGGAAAGACTCTTCCCGTTCAAAAAAGACAGTAGGACTACGGGGCACAGCCTCAAGATAAAAGGGGGGCGGTTTAGAACGGAGTTGAGGAGGAACTTCTTCACTCAAAGGGTGGTGAATCTCTGGAATTCTCTGCCCGTTGAAGTGGTGGAGGCTGCCTCGCTAAATATTTTTAAGACGCGGGTTGATGGGTTTTAGATAGGAGAGGGGATTAAGGGGTATGGGGAGAGGGCGGGAAAGTGGAACTGAGCAGCGACAGATCAGCCATGATCTTATTGAATGGCGGGGCAGGCTCGAAGGGCTGGATGGCCTACTCCTGCTCCTATTTCTTATGTTCTTATGTTCTTATGTACCAACATTGATTGGGACAGCCATAGTATGAGGGGCTTGGATGGAGAAAAATTTATTGAGTGCGTTCAACAGTGCATTCAGTGGATGGCCTGACTAAAGAGGGGGGAGAACTTGACCTCCTTTTGGGAAATAAGGAAGGGCAGGTGACAGAAGTGTTAGTGAGAGATCACTTTGGGACCAGTGACCATAATTCCATTAATTATAAGATAGCTATGGAGAATTATAGGTTTGCCCCAAAAGTTAAAATTCTAAATTGCGGCAAGGCCAATTTTGATGGTATTAATCAGAAATTTTCAAAAGTTGCTTAGGGAAGTCTATTGTCAGGCAAAGGGACGTCTGGTAAGTGGGAGGCTTTCAAAAGTGTGTTAACCAGGGTTCAGGGTAAGCACATTCCTTTTAGAGTGAAGGGCAAGGCTGGTAGAAGTAAGGAACCTTGGATGACTCAGGACGTTGAGGCCCTGATCAAGAAGAAGAAGGAGACAGATGACATGCATAGATGTCCCTTGAAGAGTACGGAAGATGTAGGAGTAGAGTTAAGAGAGAAATCAGGAGGGCAAAAAGGGGACACGAGATTGGTTTGGCAGATAAGGCAAAGGAGAATCCAAAGAGCTTCTACAAATACATAAAAGGTAAAAGAGTAACTAGGAAGAGAGTAGGCCCTCTTAAGGATCAACAAAGTTATCTATGTGCGGATCCACAAGAGGTGGGTGAGATCCTAAATGAATATTTCTCACCAGTATTTACTATTGAGAAAGGCATGGATGTTAGGGAACTTTTGAGGAAATAAATAGTGATATCTTGAGGAGTGTACATATTACAGAGAAGAAAATGCTAGAAGTCTGACAGCTCATCAAGATAGATAAATCCCCAGGTCCTGATGAAGTGTATCCCAGGACACTGGGAGGCGAGGGAGAAATTGCTGGTTCCCCAAGCAGAGATATCTGAATCATTGACAGCCACAGGTGAGGTGCCTGAAGGTTGGAGAATGGCAAATGTTGTTTAAGAAGGGCTGAAGGAAAAAGTCTGGGAGCTACAGGCCAGTGAGCCTAATGTCAATAGTGGAAGGTATTTTAAGAGGCAGGATCTAAGAACATAAGAAATAGGAGCAGGAGTAGGCCATCTAGCCCTTCGAGCCTGCCCCGCCATTCAATAAGATCATGGCTGATCTGTTGTGGCTCAGTTCCACTTTCCCGCCCTCTCCCCATAACCCTTAATCCCCTCTCTTATCAAGATAAGACAGGCATTTAGAGACACAAGGACAGATTAGTGACAGTCAGCATGGTTTTATGAGTGGAAAATCATGTCTCACAAATTTGATTGAGCTTCTTGAAGGGGTAACCAAGAAAATATTTGAGGGCAGTGCAGTCAACGTTGTCTACATCGAGTTTAGCAAGGCCTTTGACGTGGTGCCACATGGAAGGCTGTTTCATAAGGTTAAATCTCGTGGGATCCAGGGTGAGCTAGCCAAATGGATGAAAAATTGGCTTGATGACAGAAGACAGAGGGTGGTTGCAGAAGGTTGTTTTTCAAACTGGAGGCCTGAGAATTTAGGAGGCATGTTCAGTAAGTTTGCAGATGACACCAAGATTGGTGGCATAGTGGACAGTGAAGAAGGTTATTTCGGATTGCAAAGGGATCTTGATTAATTGGGCCAGTGGACTGATGAATGGCAGATGGATTAATTTATGCATTTTGGTAGATCGAACCAGGGCAGGACTTACTCAGTTAATCATAGGGCATTGGGGCGAGTTACTGAACAAAGAGATCGAGAGATACAGGTTTATAGCTCCTTGAAAGTGGAGTTACAGATGGACAGGGTTGTGGAGAAGGCATTTGGCATGCTTGATTTCATTGGTCAGAACATTGAATACAGGAATTGGGCATCTTATTAAAGTTGTACAAGAGATTGGTAAGGCTACACTTGGAATGCTGTGTACAGTTCTGGTCACCCTTCTATAGAAAGGATATCATTAAACTAGAACGAATGCAGAAAAAATTTACTAGGATGCTACTGGGATTTGATGATTTGTGTTATAAGGAGAGGCTGGAAAGACTGGGGCTTTTTTCCCTGGTGTGGGTATGCCGGCGTTGGACTGGCGTAAACACAGTAAAAAGTCTGACAACACCAGGTTTTAGTCCAAACAATTTATTTGATAATAGACTCACAAGCTTTCGAGGTTTCCCTCTTCGTCAGGTGAATGGAGAGTTCTGGCCTCAGACAGAGCATATAAAGTACAGACAGTTTAGAGATTACTGATTAGAATGCGAATCCTTACACCTAACCTGCTGTTCAAGACCTGAAGTGGCTGACAATGTGAGTGGAAGGAGCACTGATCACAGGTTACAGAGATGTGTATTGTCTCCAGACAGCACAGTGAGTGAGGTTTTGCAAACCCAGGCAAATCACGGGGGTTACAGATAGTGCGACATGAACCCAAGATCCCTGTTGAGACCGTCCTCATGTGTGCGGAACTTGGCTATCAGTCTCTGTTCAGCGACTCTGCGCTGTCGTGTGTCGTGGCGACACACGACAGCGCAGAGTCGCTGAACAGAGACTGATAGCCAAGTTCCGCACACATGAGGACGGTCTCAACAGGGATCTTGGGTTCATGTCGCACTATCTGTAACCCCCGTGACTTGCCTGGGTTTGCAAAACCTCACTCACTGTGCTGTCTGGAGACAATACACATCTCTGTAACCTGTGATCAGTGCTCCTTCCACTCACATTGTCAGCCACTTCAGGTCTTGAACAGCAGGTTAGGTGTAAGGATTCGCATTCTAATCAGTAATCTCTAAACTGTCTGTGCTTTATATGCTCTGTCTGAGGCCAGAACTCTCCATTCACCTGACGAAGAGGGAAACCTCGAAAGCTTGTGAGTCTATTATCAAATAAATCGTTTGGACTAAAACCTGGTGTTGTCAGACTTTTTACTTTTTTCCCTGGAGCATAGGAGGCTTAGGGGTGACCTTATAGAGGTCGGTAAAATAATGAGGGGCATAGATAAGCTAGATAGTCAACCTCTTTTCCCAAAGGTAGGGGAGTCTAAAACTAGAGGGCATAGATTTATGGTGAGAGAGGAGAGATACAAAAGGATCCAGAGGGGCAATTTTTTCACATACAGGGTGTTGAGTGTCTGGAACGAGCTACCAGAGTTAATGGTAGAGGTGGGTACAATTTTGCCTTTTAAAAAGCATTTAGACATTTACATGGGTAGGATGGATTTCGAGGGATATGAGCCAAACGTGGTGAATTGGTAAAAATAAGCCCCACGGATAAGAAAGGCCGATGAGCACATTTCCATGCTGTAAACCTCTGTGACTCTTTGACCCCTGCATACAGAGCCAGGCTGAGGGGGAGTGCTGCCGTATTTGGAGTGCTGTTTGCCCTCTCACAAGGATGTAAAAGATTCCATGACGTTTTATTGAAATAAAGTAAGGGATCTGTTTCCGATATCTGGGCCACTGTTTGTCGCCTCTATCAAAGGCTTGGCTGGTTGGCTGTGCCGGTCTTTCTTTCTTCCTTTATCATTTCTGCAGTTTAACTCAAGATAATGTCACAAAAGGCCGGTAGCCAGTTCGGTGTCCCAAGCAAACAACTTGAAAGCAGGGCCAAGCCAAACAATTCAAATGTAAATAGCCTGTAATTTGTCCAATTATCAGTATGAGTGACAGTTCCCTTTGAATGGGTTTGATGGTTGTTCAAATCCACGTAACTCCAGTGCCGGCTTTGGAAGGATTTAACTTGCTTCAACTTTTCAACTTGAACAGAATTTAGTTAGGAAGGTTCAAAGAAGATTGAGCTGTGCCAAAAAGCTGCCACAAGTGGTAAGATAATAAAAGGGGGAAAAAAGCAACCATGTGTAAAAGTTAATTACAAGCCCTGTTCCCTTTTTCTGAGTGGTGCCATGGGGTGTTTCATGTCTGTCTAAAGAGGCAAATGGAATTTCAACTGAATGTTTCATCTGACAGACGTCAGCCTTGGACTCTGAACCATTTCCTCAATTTTATGCTCATTTGTTAGCCTAAGTTATTTACACACGTTCTGGAGCGCAGCTTAACATCACGGTTCCTACTAAAGGTTTAGAGGGTGCAGATTGCAAACCATTAATTATTTGACTTGTCTTGACTTAACCAAGTTGGTATAATCGAATATTTGTTGTGAACTTATAACTATGTGACTGTCAATTCTTCACTCCTTCATATATTGTTCATTCAATTAAATTTGTCATTTACGGCTCAAATATCATGTGCTACTTATATTCAGCTGCCTCTCAAAAGGTGCCAGGAAGATGCAGGATTAGTCCAGTATATAAACCAGAATCAAAGTAAACCTCTTCTTG
Organism: Carcharhinus amblyrhynchos; assembly: GCF_965287045.1. Taxonomy (NCBI): domain Eukaryota; kingdom Metazoa; phylum Chordata; class Chondrichthyes; order Carcharhiniformes; family Carcharhinidae; genus Carcharhinus; species Carcharhinus amblyrhynchos. The sequence goes on from NC_137343.1 coordinate 23,824,866, forward strand.
TTCACTTTGCCAAAGCTTGCCTGGATGAGTGCAGCTCCAACAATACTCAAGAAGTTTGACACCATCCAGAACAAAGCAGCCCACTTGATTGGCAGCACATCCACAAACATTCAATCCCTCCCCCACCGACACTCAGTAGCAGCAGTGTGTACTGTCTACATGATGCACAGCAGCAACCCATTAAAGATCCTTAGACAGCACCTTCCAAACCCATGACCATTTCCATTTAGAAGGACAAGGGCACCAGCTAAATGGGAACACTCCCACCTGCAAATTCCCCTCCAAGCCACTCGTCCTCCTGACTTGGAAATATATCGCCGTTCTTTCGCAGTCGCTGGTCAAAATTCTGGAATTCCCTCCCTAAAGACATTGTGGGTCAACCCCACAGAACATGGACTTTAGTGGTTCAAGAAGGCAGCTCACCACCACCTTCTCAAATGCAACTAGGGGTGGGCAATAGATGCTGGTCAGCCAACAGCACCACAGATCAATAACAAAACAGCTTAGCATTTTATCAGGGTCAGTAATGGTGCACCTCAAATTATAGAAAGCTAAGATGTACCAAAGAAGGGAATGAAAACACATCAAAAATATTTAGTGTAAGAGTGGTAAAGGAGATTGTCTTTCTGCTTCTGCTTTGGTTGTATTGGCGCTACAGACTAACATTCATATCCTGCCAACATTTATATGGTTAGTGCTAGTTAAACCACACATGATCTTCTAAATCGGTAGCCCTGGTAATGAAACACCTAGAAATGGAAGTAATCTAAAGTTGGCCTTTAAGATTTCAAGGATGGCACAGTGGTTAGCACTGCTGCCTCACAGTGCCAGGGACCTGGGTTCAATTCTAGGCTTGGCTCACTGTCTGTGTGGAGTTTGCACGTTCTCCCCGTGTCTGTGTGGGTTTCCTTCGGATGCTCCTGTTTCCTCCCACAGTCCAAAGGTGTGCAGGTTAGGTGCATTGGCCACTGTAAATTGACCCTGTGTCCCAAGATGTGTAGGTTAGTGGGGTTTGTGGGATAAATGCACAGGATTGTGAAGGATACTGATGGGGGAGTGGGGGTGGACCTGGGAAGGAGGAGCTAGACAGATTTTTAATGGGTTGAAGCTTACGGAGAATAGGAAAATGGAGTTGAGGTCGAGATGAGATCTGTCATAATTGTATTGAATGGTGGGCAGAGCAGGCTCGGGTGCTGAAATGTCTATTCCTTGTTCTTCTTACCTTCATACTGGCCCAGCCAGCAGTACCCACATTCCATGAATGAATTGAAAAAAAGCCCCAATTACATATTATTTAGGGCGGCACAGTAGCACAGACCTGGATTCGATTCCTGGCTTGGGTCACTGTCTGTGTGGAGTTTGCACATTCTCCTCGTGTCTGCATGGGTTTTCTCCGGGTGCTCCGGTTTCCTCCCACAGTCCACAGATGTGCGGGTTAGGTTGATTGGCCATGCTAATATTGCCCCTTAGTGTCCTGAGATGCATAGGTTAGTGGGATTAGCGGGTAAATGTGTAGGGATTTGGGAATAGGGCCTGGGTGGGATTGTGGTCGGTGCAGACTGGATGGACCAGGTGGCTTCTTTCTGCATTGTAGGGTTCCTATGATTCTATGACATCACACATTGAGAACCCCAAAAGGGATAGATCTCACTTAAAAAAAGCTGAAGACTCCAATAATTTCTAATGAATATGGTGCATACTATATGTGGAGTCACTGCTGAATGTCATGCTCCCACATTCCCTGTATCAAGGCCACATCTTTCAGGCCCCCAAGTTGCCAGATATTGTGTGAAAGCAAAATACTGCAGATACTGAAAACCTGAAATAAAAACAGATAATTTAAGAAAAGCACAGTGGAAAATATTTGCACTCCAGATGGGACTCAAACCCACAATCCCTGGCTTAGAAGGCCAATGCCTTATCCATTAGGCCACTGGAGCACATCTGCAGCATAGGAAAGAAGAGTTCAGGTTGAAAGTCACGACCTTTTGTCAGAACTGAACATTGTGCATGTTGCTGGTGGCGAACTTGAAAATTGGGGTTGCCTTTTACTTAATAAAGCATTAAAAATTGAAAAAAAGAATTCATTGTGGACAGCGTATCATTTGAAATGACATTGCACAGTAATACAGGTTTCATAAACTCAAGATGAGGTCCTTGAGAAAAACGACATTGTTTAAAATGCAATCAACATCCTGTGGTGGTTCTGAAGATGATTTATGATTGAAATCGTCCAGGTGTGCCGAATACCTTCAGTTCACCAGTGCGTGGCGGCTATATATTTACAATGCAGTGGCTGAATGTCGCTGCAACATTTTCTTTAGCCCCTTGAATAATTTTAACCTTCATTGGTAGCCGGATCAAAGAAATTGCCAAGATGAAATCCAACCAGTAAACAGTTTGACAATACTTGATAAATGTTATTAGTGGCTGCGGAGTCATTCGCCTGCTTCAGAGAGCAACAATTGTCGCAAAGTATTTGGCTCGCTATGAGGGTTAACAGTTTTATTCATGGGACTAGCTGCAGCATACTAGGCACATTCTTGCATGAGGTTGTTTTTGAACAGGATCTTACTTAATGTCCTTAGCTCGGTCTGAGTAAAATAACACACATGCTCCAACTTTGACTTTCACACACATGTGCAAACCCCACATCCATACACGTATGTGCAAATCCCACATCCATATACACATGTGCAAACCCCACATCCGTACACACATGTGCAAATCCCACATCCATACACACACACAGGCACCACACGTCCATACACAAACGCACGCACACTTCACATCCAGACACACATGTACATACTCCACACCCACACACACATGCATATACACCTTTCATCCGGACACACACGTGCACACTTCACATTCATACACGCACGTGCACTCCACATTCATATACACATGCGCACACTCCACATTCATACACACACACACACGCACACGCACAGGCACACATACGCACACACACTCCACATTCATACACAGGCACACTCCACTCCATATCCACACACACACACTCTGCACATCCATATACACACACACATGCACACTGAACATCTATACACACACACACACTGCACATTTATACACACACACATGCACACTGCACATCTACACACACACTGCACATACCAATAAGTTAGTATTGAAATAACTTATCAATTGAGTTTGAAGATTTGTTAAGCAATGTTTTAAAGTCCAGTTAAGATGAAAATTGTGCAGATTGTGTAGATTGATGACTTGAGAGGATCTAGGCTGAGCTTGATGGTTCTTCTAGTTTTGATTGTGGTGGATTAAATATGTGGATGGACGCTTTATCTGCAGGCAGCAGCTGTTGGGTTGAATTCTTTAAAATACCTCTGTTTGTAGTATATGGACAGTCAAACAGCAGACAGGCTTCAAGCCTTCACGATGGATAGAGAGAGAGAGAGAGAGAGAGACCCAATAGGGATCCTCTGATTCTTTCTGCATTGATTTGTTCCTCCTTGGTTTTTAGAGTAAATAAGATTGGTTATCTGATCTGATCAATACTTTCACTGCCTACATAGATGAGTCAAAGTCAGAAACTACACAACAGGGAATGAATGGTGGCTACTCACACTTGTTCAGGTTGAGCTGGTTTCTGTACAGCTCTCTTTGTTAAGTTTCTAATTCAGAGATCTTTCAATCCCACTGATGTGAATGGAGGTTTCAGTGGCTCACTGGCCCTGCCATTGTGCGGGCTGGAGTGTGGGGTGGGGGGGGGGGGGGGTTGGGGGGGTGATTTTGAGCTTTGGTAAGTCCCTAGACAATAGAAGGTGTGAATTCCAGGGACAATTTCATTTCAGCGTATCCATTCAGTGAGGGCACCCAGGGTCATTTCATTAAGATCTTTCCGGAGGTAATTCTGAGTATCAAAAGTTGGCTGACCCTCAGTGGCCACTTACTGTTTTAGTCCTTTTCAAACTTAGTCAGCGATTTATTGCCAGTACATAGATAAAGTAATGATATAAAATCCAGGATAGGTTCATTAGATTGATCCCAGGTATAGAGGGATGTGCTTTTGAGGAGAGGTTGAGTAGCTTGGGTCTGTATGCATTGGAGTTCAGAAGAATGAGAGGCAACCTTATTCAGACATATAGGATTCTCTGGGGGCTTGGCAGGGTAGATGCTGAGAGGTTGTTTCCTATTGTGAGAGAGCCTAGGATCAAAGAGCGTAACTCAGAATAAAGGCTCACCCATACAAGACATGAAATGGGGGGGGAATTTCTTGTCTTAGAGAGTAGTGTATCTGGAATTTACTGCAGAGGCCTGTAGAGGCTGGGTCGTTAAGTATGTTCAAGGCTGATATAGACAGATTTATAATTAGTAAGGGAATCAAGGGTTATGGGGATAAGGCAGAAAAGTGAAGTTGAGGATCATCACATCATATCTGTCATGATTTCATTGAATGGTGGAGCCCTCTTGATGGACTGAATGGCCTTCCTCTGCTCCTACATCTTATCGTCCTATAAAATCATTTTTTTTATAAAGCATGGCTGTGGACCAATAACCAGAGAAAATACAGCAATTCTTTCTCCACTACCTCTTGGATTGTATTTCAGAAAATAATTTGTCAAAGGTTGCAATAAACGGTACTTGGGCAGACAAAAACCACATGAGCATTCTTCTTTCTGACAAATGTAGAACTTAAAGGTCAGGGTTGTTGCCAATGGGAACCAGTGGGAATTATCCAGGCTTCAAAGGATTTCAGCCTCCAAGACCACTCGCCAACCTCGTTCATTTTAGCAGCGTATCCTCCAGCCAAATCTTACGGGAGACGATCGATTGGCAGGCCACCCCTCCACCCACTGTCCAGTTATGGATGGCAGGCGGGTGAAGGCGTTGGGAGCCTCCTTCACCTATTGTTAAGGCAGCCAGCAGCTTCCAACATCAAACCGATGGGAACGCTGCTGAGGTCTAAGCAGCTAGAGTGGCAGGGATATAATGGAGGTGCCATTCTTATCTGGAAAGTGGCTGGCACTGCGTCAGTCCCAGCACAGTCTGAAACATTAGTCTCCAGCAGATTTTGACATGGTGACCAAGAAAAATATCAGGCCTGCCATTTTGTGCAGGTGGGCCTTGTGAAGTTTTCTTTTAACCTGGTCAATCCTTATCTTCTAGAATTCTGAAGAGTTTTCTATGAGTGGAAAAGAGGTTGATGCTGATCCAGACATTCTGATGAAAATTCTTTATGAACTAAATGGTCATTAAAAATGTCACAACGTTACCACACTCCGTATATTTCATTGTGCAATCACTTGTAGAGTATATGTATTTCTATGCATGTATTAGAATTTTAGAATGAGTTTCCCGTTATGCTGTTAACACAGTCTGAGAGAATGTTGTTAATTGCTTACAAACGATGTTTCCCTCCAGGCTGGCATGGTGGCACAATGGTTAGCACTGCTGCTTCACAGCTCCAGGGACCCGGGTTTGATTCCTGGCTTGGGTCATTGACTGTGCGGAATCTGCATGTTCTCTGCATGTTCTCTGCATGCATCTGCATGTTGCATGGGTCATTGTCTGTGTGGGTTTCCTTCGGGTGCTCCGGTTTCCTCCCACAGTCTGAAAGATGTGTTGGTTAGATGCCTTGGTCATGCTAAATTCTCCCTCAGTGTATCCAAACAGGTGCCAGAGTGTGGCGACTAGGGGATTTTCACAGTAACTTCATTGCAGTATTAATGTAAGCTTACTTGTGACACTAATAAATAAACTTAATTCGTTGCTTTTGTTGCAGTTAAGTGACAGAGTGATTGCAGCATTCACTCACAGTGACGTATGCAAGGTGTTAGTTATCCAGGTTACTTCAACCCACGTCAACTTTGGGAGCCCAGTACAATATCAGCAGGATAACTTGGCACTTGGCAATGCATATGGTGCAGTAAAGGTCAAATTTGAAAGATCAGTTCTTTCTGTTGTGTATAAATAAATCAAAAGCGTCAGCCTTAACTCACAGGCTTGCGAGTCAGAATGCTGTGGTTGACATCCCACTTCAGAGACTTGAGTAAATATTTCCTAGTACTTTTTATTCAGTGCCTGGATATCTTTTGGGTGAAATGTTAAATGGCAGTTTAGTCTGCACGCACAACATAATAATATCTCATGATATTATTTGAAGAAGAACTGGGCTGCTATCTCAGCCACCCAGGCCAATATTTTTCGCTCATTCAGAACCTAAAACTGATCCTATATTTTGAGTGGGGTTCTCTGGGCGTTCATGCCTGTGGGATTCTCTTGTTGCGCTGCAGTGAACGGAGATTTGGCTGAGTGCCAAATTCCCCGTCCTCGCAGCACCGGTGGAGCGTGAACGGCCGGAGAATTCCGGCCTTCATTGTTGCTTGTGCTGGGTTTCCTATTGTCACAAATGTGATTGTCGCTCCAAAAATACTTAACAGGCTGTAAAGAGCTTTAGGAATACTCTGAAATTGCGAAAGGCGCTATGCGAATGCAAGCCTGTTTTGCCGAAGGAAAGCATTGTGCAAGATGACAAATTTGGAAACAACTGAAGTAATTGCTACTTGGAGATCTGGGTAAATTTTAGTGTGAGGCTTGTTTGACAATTAAACAGAACTGGTTTGCCAAAAAACAAAACAGGGAAGGAGAAGGTTCCTGAAATGAGAAATCCAAAAATGCAACATTGTGTTACTCAGACTTAATTATAACTCAGATTGCCAATGAATGTTGATTAGTCCAACCCCACAATTATTAGAAGATTATTGAAGGTGAACATTTTAATTTAACTATTATAATAACTTCTGTGTGATACGTTACACAATTTGTAATTCAACTCTTGGGCTTTGCAGCCTCATCAGCAACACATGTGGAACTCATCAGAAATCTGAATACTCCTGTGCTATTACATTGATTTGTGCTGTTGGACTGCAGGAAGCACAATGCCACAAAATCACATCAATGCCACTGACGCCAGGGAAGGTAGCAGAGGGTTTCAGTGCTACATTTAGGAAGCTATTGACTTGAGAGCCATGTTGAAAATCCACTGCCACTTGGATTAAAAGCAATTTAAAATGATAATACATTGCTTTCTGGCTTTTGCGCAGATTTAGTGATACTGGTGACTATAATTGTAGTGTGGTGACATTGTCTCCGAAGTAGCAGGAATGCAAGTTCATAAAATAACATGAACTCCTGTTTTGCTGTTGAATGTGAAGACTACAAGCCCTTTAATGTATTTGATTGATAAGGTGTTCAAACAATTGATTGAAGTCATTTATTAGCCTGGAAGATTATCTTAGTGCTTCTTACTTTTATTGGCCTCTCGCGTGCTGTGGGCCAACGTTATCTGATGTTTGTAAATGCTAATCAGGGTGAATAAAGGTCAGGCAGCGAGGGATAAAGACACTGAGGTGCAGGATCATGTCTGATGGTTTCTGCATCTCACTGATAAGGAGAGAGTGTTGTTTCCTTAGTCACAATATCAGCAAAAAAAACTAATAATAGGGTAACAATGGATCACAAGGCACTCCAGCTAAGTTTTGCATCTTTACTAAGATTGGTAGGATTTGCAGTGTTGGGCATAGTTTGGTAGTCTTAGTAAAGCAGTTGTAGTCTTAGTTAGTTCAACGGTAAGTATTTATTAATTGCTAGAAAATTTAGCTCAGTTGGCTGGACAGCTGGTTAGTGATGCCAACAGGGTGGGTTCAATTCCTGTACTAGCTGAAGTTATTCATGAAGGCCCACCTTCTCAAACTTGCCCCTCGCCTGACGTGTGGTGATCCTCAGGTTAAATCATCACCAGTCACTTACCTCTAGTTGTCTGGGACTATGGAAACTTTACCTAAGTGCGTCAAAGCTAGGGGCTATCTCCATACTTGTAACGATACATAAACGCACACTGACCCCTAGGTGTGGGTCATGGAGCTCACTGGGTCATCAATTTAATGTCTTACCTGAAAGATGCTACCTCCTTGAGGCACTGTACTGAAATGGCAATAACACCAGCTTGCATTTAGGTAGCACCTGTAACACAGGAAAATATCCCAAGGCATTGATGGGAAAAGAAAATGGACGTTGAGCCAAGAAAAACTAGAACATATGTCTGTAGTTGGGCTAAAATCTTGAAACTATGTGGCCAATACGAGAGCAAGGGTAGACTCCACTGCCTGAATTTTCCTTCGCTTTCTGCTGATATCCTATCATGTTTCAGGCAAAATTTGTTATGTATGTCGGGGCATGCCCCTTTAAGAGAACAGGTCTGGTGACCTGGGACTCGAGCTCCACCTTAGGCGAAGCATGCCAGGGCAGTCTGGTGCTGACTGGGAAAAAGACATGTAATAAACAGTTCTGTTAGTTTATTACTACTGACCTTGTGATCCATGTTTGTCTTCAATATTAGACCTCCAAGTATAATAGAATTGAGAAGAATCTAGCTCAATGCAGCCACCTTTGTAAAGTCAATTCCTGTTTTGATAACATTATCAAATGGTAGCATAGTGGTTAGCACTGCTGCTTCACAGCTCCAGGGTCCTGGGTTTGATTCCCGGCTCGGGTCACTGTCTGTGTGGAGTTTGCACATTCTCCTCGTGTCTGTGTGGGTTCCCTCTGGGTACTCTGGTTTCCTCCCACAGTCCAAAGATGTGCAGGTTAGGTTGATTGGCCATGCTAAGAAAGTTGCCCCTTAGTGTCCAGGGATGTGTAGGTTAGAGGGATTAGTGGGTATAATATGTAGGGGATATGGGAGTAGGGCCTGAGTGGAATTGTGTTTGGTGCAGACTCGATGGGCTGAAGGGCCTCTTTCTGCACTGTGGTGATCTATGATTTACTGACACTTCAGAGCAGACATGGTATAAAATTAGACAACACTGATTTCAATCATCTTATTCTCCAACCTAAGCTACATTCACTCAATGGCAAAACAAACAGGAGAGGAAATGAGTCGATGTTGGTCAGAAGAAGTTATAGAGATATTGAGGGAGAAGACCATTATGGGAATAAAAGATGAAAGGAAGGCAAAAGAGTAGAGTGATCGACACAGAGAGAGGTGCAGAGAAGGAAACTGATTTTGTAATACATATTTTGCAGCAATATATGCATGGGTAGAGTTGCTGAGTTGGCCAGGTGGCTGGTGTGTGGATCAGGATATTGTTTGCAGTGTGGTTTCATTTCCTGTTCTGACTGAGGTAGACTTGGGTCCTGCATCCTCACCCAGGCCCTGCAAGGACAAGGCAACGGCAAACCACCTCTGACAAAAACTGTCAAGAAAACAGCTGGCAATGAAGCATCAGCAACCATTAAGCCATGGCTCTGCCTCAAAGCAGAGCAGGCATGGCCATACCTTAGCCTTGGTATTCCACAATGGCTCCATTGGTCTCTAGCCAGGATATGGGTGAGAGGCAGGAAGTGATTCTTAAGGGGAGGTAATTCCATCTGCCCCTTACAAGACAAATGGCAGTTAAGGGATTAAAGTGGTGACTCCTTACTCTGTATTCCCAGACTAAAAGCTCATTGAAACCCAGTGGAACTGAAGCTAGGAAAGTGGCTTGCACTCCCAAAGCAGTTTTTCCATTTGGAAAAATTTATTGATTGATAAGCCTACTTTACCAAGGAATCCATTGTCAATGTCTGAACAATTATTGTAGATGGGTGGAGGATCTCTGGGGTAAATGAGTGCCAGTGATATGCCCTGATAGGGTAATTGAGCCCAGCTGGTTTTGATAAATTGGCATCACCCACTACACTCTATGAGATAATTGTGGAAAAGTATCAACATAATCACCATGACCATGATCCACAGCATTGATCAATTGTTATGTGTGGTCTGCTCATTTTGATGTATGGTACCTTTAAATGTTCCATGTACACGAATATTATCTTAAACTTGTGAGTGGCCTCTTTTGGCATGTGAGATGCACTCTGGGTTGTCGCACATCTGTGTGATACACAGCTTCGAATAATGGTAGCAACGTTATTTTAAATAAACACGCAAGAACACATTTGATGTGGAAAAGAATGGCTTGAGTAGAGTTGAGGAGGCCTCCTTAGATCAAGCAGCAATAAGTGACAGCATTATATTATTAGGTATTAACAGCAGGGGCATTGAAACAAAGGCATTTACAAGCAATTGATTTATCCACGCTCACAGCAGAGACCTGTTAACATGTTTATAATAAATTCATGCAATGTTTTCCTACCAATCAACCAGTCTTTCCTGCTCCTTCATGTTGGTAATGTGATCAGTGCACTTTGCCTCTTTCACAGTACGCAGTGCCTGCTGCAAGTGTTTCATTCAGTAATTCTCACAAAATATTACATGTTGTATTCTGTGGCCAGTTTAGGTGTGTCAGATAAATTGGGGGACAGGGGATCATTGGCCACTCAACACGTGACATTTTGATCTTATGGTCCAGTAAGTCCAGTGGGCAGCACAATGGCACAGTGGTTAGCACTGCTGCCTCACAGCACCAGAGACCTGTGTTCGATTCCCAGCTTGGGTGACTATGTGGAGTTTGCAAGTTCTCCCTGTGTCTGCGTGGGTTTCCTCCGGGTACTCCGCTTCATTCTCACAATCTGAAAGACGTGCTGGTTAGGTGCATTGACCCAAACAGGCGTCGGACAGTGGTGACTTGAGGAATTTCACAGTAACTTCATTGCAGTGTTAATGTAAGCCTTACTTGTGACTAATAAATAAACTTTAACTTTAAAAGTGACCTTCAGAACTGTTCTAAAGGCAAAATATTGTGGATGCTGGAATCCAAAACGAAAACAGTAAGGGCTGCAGAACCTCAGCAGGACTGTCAGCATCTGTGGAGAGAGAATAGAGTTTGACAATCTCAAACCAGTTCTGTTTGACATAAAGTGAATTGCAAACCAATGGCGTGTCAACCTTGATTTAGGTTGCTTATGGGGTTCACTGGATACTCTCAGGTTACCTGTAAACTCCACTTTAGCTAGAGTGCAACCTCCCATATTATAAAGGGCTGCTTCAAGAAGGGGGATTGTTCTTCATTAGAGCGGGGCATCCTCCTATCCCGCAGCAGCTGGTGTTAAGCCCAGAAGACAAAGGAGCAGAATTAGGCCACTTGGCCCATCGCGCCTGCTCCATCATTCAATCATGGCTGATATTTTTCTCATCTCCATTCTCCTGCCTTTTCCCCATAACCCCTGATCCCCTTTATCTATCTCTGTCTTAAAGACACTCAATGACTTGGCCTCCACAGCACTTCCGCAGCAGAGAGTTCCACAGAGATTCTGGGGTCTTCTAGTTGGGAATGATACCCAGCCAATTGGAGAGAATTCCACCCACGCCATTATTCAAGCAAACCTATTAATGTCTCGACAGAGGCCTGGCAACATCGATGAGATTCTTCCTGGAAGAGTACTCGCCAGTGTTTATTCGCTTGAAGTATGACAACTGGCCTAATCAGTAGCAATCTCAGTAATAATGATCTAAGAGGGAGGTCAGAAATTTTTAAGGAGCTGTATTAATGGGACATGGCAGGATGGGAATATTCCATTCAGACTTAAATCTTAAACCTCTGCTTAAATTTAGGACAGCAACTCCAAAAACCACGCTATTTGATGTTCAAGTTCTGGATAGTGATGCTGAAATGACTATGCATTTGATCTGACTTTTCCTTTTTTTCTGTTGGATCTCTAAAAGATAGTCGTATTGTTGGAACAAAAAATATTGTGTATTTCGCACAATATGCAGACACTGGAGATATTGCTGCAATGTAAAAGCCCAAGAGATAAAATGCAACAGATCTACAGTACATGACAAGGTATTATTAGCTCCATAAGGTCTGCTTAATTTCCTTAATTTCTCTAACCTGTGAATTTTATGCAATAACTCTTCAGTCAGACAGTCACACCCATCCAAACCAGACAATATCCTTGTGTCAACCAGGGATGGCATGGTGGTGCCATGGTTAGCACTTTTGCCTCACACTGCTAGGGTCCTATGTTCAATTCTGGCCTCGGGTCACTGTTTGTGTGGAGTTTGTACATTCTCCCCATGTCTGCATGGATTTCCTCTGGTTTTCCCCACAGTCCAAAGATGTGCGGGTTAGATTAATTGGCCATGCTAAGTTAACTGCAGTGTTAAGAGGATTAGCAGGGTAAATGCGTGGGGGTTGTGCAAATAGGACCTGGGTGGGATTGTGGTCAGTACAGACTTAATGGGCCAAATGGCCTCCTTCTGTACTGTAGGGATTCTATGAATGTTGACCTTTTTGTGCGGATGTATTAAGAATTAATCGGTTTGATGATCTGATATTTTGCAAAACTGACAAGAAAGTCCTGTGAGCTATGCTGAATCTGGCCATCCTGGGACCAGGTCCAAGATGTCTTGAAACCAGGCCAGGATTTTCTGCTGCTGCGTGCAGATATTACAGATCTTTTTGTTCCCTTTCACTGTCCAGGGATGTGATTCAAATAAAGGCAGAGCAACTGTAGACACATGGAAGTGCCGAGTATCCAATGTTAGTCCTTTCTAGAGAAACAAAGAGAAACATTAGATGAGGATTTTTAAGACTAATGTTTGAAAAGTTGCACCGACTTGATTCTGCATCAGGTTCAGCTCACCAATCGCCCATCTCCTTGCTGACCTACATTATCAGCCAACCCTCCAAAATCTTACATTTTAAATTGTTATCCTTGTGTTTAAGCCATTTTATGGACTTTTTCTCTACCTATACCTGTTACCTTCTTGTGTTCTAAAGGCTCTCTGAGTTAACTGCTCCTCCAACACTGGTTTTTTTTTGGACACCTCCCAATCCCTTTGCCCCACCATTGGCAGCCAGGCCTTCCATCGTTAAACCCCACACTTTTGAATTTCCTGGCGAAACTCCGATGCCTCTCCATTTCTGCTTTAATTCTGCTTGACCAATGGGCCAGTGGGCTGATGAAAAGCAGAGGGAGTTTCATTTAGATGAATGCGAGATGTTGCATTTTGGTAGATCAAACCAGGGCAGGACTTACTCAGTTAATGGTAGGGCACCGGGGAGAGTTATAAAACGAAGAGATCTAGGGGTACAGGTTCATAGCTCCTTGAAAGCAGAGTCACAGGTGGACAGAGTGGTGAAGAAGGCATTTGGCATGCATGGTTTCATTGGTCAGAACATTGAATACAGGAGTTGGGATGTCTTGTTGAAGTTGTACAAGACATTGGTAAAGCCACACTTGGAATACTGCGTGCAATTCTGGTCACTCTATTATAGGAAGGATATTATTAAACTAGAAAGAGTGCAGAAAAGACTTACTGGGATGCTATCAGAACTTCTTGGTTTGAGTTATAAGGAGAGGCTGGATAGACCGAGACTTTTTTCCCTGGAGCGTAGGAGTCTTAGGGGTGATCTTATAGAGGTCTATAAAATAATGAGGGACATAGGTAAGGTAGGTAGTCAACATCTCTTCCCAAAGGTAAGGAAGTCTAAAACTAGTTGAAGGTGAGAGGGGAGAGATACAAAAGAGTCCAAAGGAGCAATTTTTTTCACACAGAGGGTGGTGAATGTCTGGAATGAGCTGCCAGAAGTAATGGTAGAGGTGAGTACAATTTTGTCTTTTAAGAAGCATTTAGACAGCTACATGGGTAAAATGGGTAAAGAGGGATATGGGCCAAATGCAGGCAATTGGGGCTAGCTTAGTCATTAAAAAAAAGAGGTGGCATGGACAAGTTGGGCTGAAGGGACTGCTTCCGTGTTATAGATCTCTATGGCTCTCTGTCATCAACCCCCTTTGAAAGATTGCTTCACTATGGTTTAGAACATACTCAGCATTAAGTTTCGTCACCACAAGCTTCAACCAACAGCTACTTTTCTTCAAATTGGCTATCCACATGGTGACCAATGTACTGCGAGGTAATAGTTAGCAAACAAATAAGACCAAGGATGAAACAACATGGAAGCTCCTTGTAAAACACTTGAGTTTCCCTTCTGTATCCAGGAAACACTATTCGTTTATTATATACATAGACACAGAGACTGCACTTCAATCACAATGCATTGATTGGTTTACTTGAGATGTGGTGAGGCACTGTAGAAGTTCATGTTTTGTATGTGCAAGTTGTTTCAGAAGGTTCTGTGGAGAGATAAGTGGAATTGAGGTTATTCTCCTTGGATCAGTGAAGGTTGTGGGGAGGTTTAATAGGACTGTTCAGGTTCATTAAGTGGACAAGGAGGAAATGCTTCCAGTAGCAGAGGGGGTCAGTAACCAAAGAGGCATAAATTTAAGGTAATTGGCACAGGAACCAGATGCAAGATGAGGCAAAAATATTTATCCCGCGAGTTGTAATGCTTTGAAATGCACTGCTTGTGAAAGGCTGGTGGAGGCAGATTCAATATTAATTTGGACATATACTTGAAGGGGAAAAATTGTAGCAAAGGGCAGAGGAGCAGACTAATTAGATAGCTCCTTTGAAAAGCATGGTGGGCATATGGCCTTCTCCTCTGCTTCACCAGGTGATAGCCTAGTGGTATTACCATGAGACTATTAATCTGGAAGCTCAGCTAATATTCTGGGGACCTAGGTTTAAATCCCACCGTGGTAAATGGTGGAATTTGAATTCAATAACAAAAAAATCTGGAATTAAGAATCTACTGATGACAAGAAACCATTGTTGATTGTCAGAAAAACCCCATCTAGTCCATTAATGTTCTTTAGGGAAGGAAACCTACCATCCTTACCTGGTCTGGCCTACTCCAGAGCCACAAGCAGTGCGGTTGACCCTTAATTGTCTGCCAAGGGCAACTAGGGATGGGCAATAAATGCTGGCCAGCCAGCGATGCCCATGTCCCACGAATGAATAAAAAAGAATTCTATTATACTACGAATGTACCTATTAATTATGTGTGGTCTTACTTGAAAACTATTGCAAATGTTCATTATAAATTGGGGACAATAGAAGTATTTAAAATTTGCAGAGTGGGGGACACTTCATCACCACACTCTTTTAATAATGGAAGGACCCTGAAGCCAATGGAAACTCTTTTTTGAAAAATGGCCTCATGTAAATAAACTATTTGTTGGGTAATGGGTACAGGGGGGGTGATTCCAGAGCTGTAACCTAATCTCCCAGGCTTGGGTCATATTTTTGAAAGGTGCTTGGCTTTTGTCTTTGACAGTTTTTTGATCTGACTGGAACCTGTTGGGCCTGTTGGTCACCTGCAGTCGGACACTCAGAGGCGCAGCTAGAAGCCACGCACATAGCAGCTCCTAACATTAGTCAAGGAGTATTTATATATTTATGCTCATGACTAAACAGGCTTCATATAAAAAAAAGACTCCAGATAAATGTTCTTTCAGCTCGTGTCTCAGAGGGACCACTTTGTTTTGCCTGTTCAGCAAGTTTCAAATGCTTGAATGATTGGAAGTATTCCCATTCTGAAGTAGGTAGCACTCGAGCTACATCCCTGACTGGAATTCTACTCTTATTAAAATAGAAATCTGAAATCTAATGAGCAGTACTATCCCCCCCCTCCCCCCCACTTCTTTTAGCTGGTTCTTGTGCAGGGCAGCACGGTGGCACAGTGGTTAGCACTGCTGTCTCACAGTGCCAGGGACCCAAGTTTGATTCCTGGTTTGGGTCACTCTCGATGTGGAGTTTGCACATTCTCCTCGTGTCTGCGTGGGTTTCCTCGGGGTGCTCTGGTTTCCTTCCACAGCCCAAAGATGTGCAGGATTGGCCATACTAAATTGTCCCTTAGTGTCAGGGGGATTCGCTCAGACAAATGCATGGGGTTGTGGGGATAAGGTCTGGGTGGGATTGTGGTCAGTGCAGACCCGATGGGCTGAATGGCCTCCTTCTATGGTTATTACTTTACACTTGGGCAGGTTGGAGGCAATTCGTTCAGAATCCATTTGATATTCTGAAAGAACTTCCAGTCCACAGCCGCTGAAGATTCATAACCTCAGCCACTGAGCCACATTGCTCCCCCACCCCCACCCTCCCTTTCCCCATGCTGCTGATTTACTTGCACTTGTTTTGCCCAATGAAATTGCTTTCCATTTAAGATGCACAAGCAGGGAGCCGTGCAGTCTTTTCTGGAAAGCTCAGCAGTGTAGTTAGCTATTGGCTTTAGGATGCACCCCTGTGCTGTGCCCGCAGTTTGTGCAGCTGGGGATGGTTTGCACCACTGACTATATGAATGGAGGCTGCGAGAGAGCGATGAGTGGGGAGAGGGGAGGGGACCTTGGTTCTGTTTTAGCCCTGGTTTAACAATCTCTGCATGCCTCCAGAGTGGCACTGACCCGGGAGGGAGGATCAATGATGCCTCTGGTTGCCGAGTTATGCTGCAGAGGTGACTTTTCAGAGGAGCTGGGCTGATGAACAGGGCACTGTCCTTGTAAAGCAGCAGTCAGCAAACTGCTTTCTGAGCACTGAAGACGCAGTGACATAAATCATATTGAATACATCACTGCATGTTACAAAGATATCATTGTGCCCTGACTTTGAGTTACTGTGCTGAAAGTATGGTTGTTTCATCATTGTTCCCTTCAGACATAGAGTCAGTGCATCCAAAATGCACTTGAAATTCTGCTGCTTAGGTTGTAATTCCCATTTGTGGAAACATTTCTTTGCATGATCACATCTTTTCTATGATCCAACGTAATTGGACAGCATAATGGAGCATATTCCTTTCTTTTCCCTCTTCCATAGAATCCCTACAGTGCAGAAGGAGGCTAGTCGGCCCTTAGAGTCTTCATCCACTCTCTGAAAGAGCATCTTGCTCACACCCTCCCCTCCACTCTATTCCTGTAACCCCACACATTTACCATGGCCAATCCATCTAACCTACACATCTTTGGAATGTGGGAGGAAACTGGAGCACCCGGGGGAAACCCATGCAGATACAGGGAGAACATGCAAACTCCACGCTGCCAGTCACCCGAGGCCAGAATTGAACCCGGGTCCCTGGTGCTGTGAGGCAGCAGTGCTAACCACTGTGCCACTATGCTGCATCTACTGATTCTAAAGTATTCTGTCCTGTATTTAAGAGTGGCAATCCGGTGCAGTTTTATTAATGCAGCTGGAAATGGGTTTTTTAGCAAGAACAGGCACTTTGAATAAAACTATTCCGACCTGTGAAAAATCTGATTTAAAATAACTGAAAAACAAGATTATAGCGAACCATTCAATAGTTTCTGGTGCACATTGATCAGTTCTTAACAAATGAAGCACTTTAAAAAAATTGAGGGGCCATGTCCAGGAATGGTATTATCACCGGACTAACAATCCAGAGACCCAGGGCAATGCTCCAGGGACCTGGGTTCGAATCCCACCAGTTGTTGAAATTTGAATTCCATAAAAATCTGAAGTTAAAAGTCTAATGTTGGCAAGTGTGAGGTTATCCATTTTGGTAGGAATAATGGTAGGAAGGGCTACTACTTACAGGGCGAAAAACTGCAGCATGCTACGGTGTAGAGGGACCTGGGGGTCCTTGTACATGAGTCGCAAAAACCCAGCCTACAGGTGGTCAGGAAGGCAAATGGGATGCTGGCCTTCATAGCGAGGGGGATTGAATATAAAAGTAGGGAGGTCTTGCTGCAACTGCACAGGGCACTGGTGAGGCCGCAGCTGGAGTACTGTGTGCAGTTTTGGTCACCGCACCTGCGCAAGGATATTTTGGCCTTGGAGGGAATGCAGAGGAGGTTCACTAGGCTGATACCGGAGTTAAGGGGGTTGAGCTATGAGGAGAGGCTGAATAGACTGGGCTTGTACTCGTTAGAGTTTAGAAGGATGAGGGGAGATCTCATTGAGACATAGAAGATGATGAAAGGGGTGGATAGGGTAGAGGGTGGAGAGGTTCTTCCCGCTCAGAAAAGACAGCAGGACTAGATGGCACAGCCTCAAGATAAGGGGGGGGGGGCAGTTTAGAACAGAGTTGAGGAGGAACTTCTTCACTCAAAGGGTGGTGAATCTCTGGAATTCTCTGCCCGTTGAACTGGTTGGGGCTACCTCACTAAATATATTTAAGATGGGGGTAGATAGGTTTTTGGTAGGCAAGGGGATTAAGGGTTATGGGGAGAAAGCGGGAAAGTGGAACTGAGCCACTTCAGATCAGCCATGATCTTGTTGAATGGCGGGGCAGGCTCGAAGGGCTAGTTGGCCTACTCCTGCTCCTATTTCTTATGTTCTTATGTTCTTATGATGACCATGAAATCATTGTCAATTGTCGTAAAAACCCATCTGGATCACTAACATCCTTTAGGGAAGGAAATCTGTCGTCCTTATCTGGTCTGGCCTACATGTGACTCCAGAGCCACAGCAATGTGGTTAACTCTTAACTGCCCCTCTGAAATGGAGGGCAATTATGGGTGGCACGTAAAGGCTGGGCCCAACCAGCGACACCTACATCCCATGAACAGATTTGTAAAAGAAAAGTAATGTCTGTGGTGCCTAAGAAGATGAGCATAATCTGAAGAGTTTTCGTGAACCAGTGTTTTTGAGAAGTCGTATTTTGATCTGGGATGTGGCATGTTTTGTGGGTGAGGTGTAAACATGCACATTGTTTCCTAAACCAGCATTGAAGATTATAAAAGTATATTATGTGGTGTAATTCCCTTGTATTTAAGATTCCTCAATTTTTTTTGGCCATGGATCAGCTGATTTTTCCCAGATTGCTCTGATCCTAGAGGAGTCGAGAGGAAATTCCATCTGTGTGCCTCTTGATACCTGGCTTGGAAATAATTTTGGAGCAGGATATAAGGTAGGCTTCTCCTACACCATTGTGCAAAGATAAGCATGATGGAAATCCATGATAGATTTATACTGGTAAGCAGCTCCCACCCTCCCCCACCCCCCCCAATAACCCCCCACTTCATAACCTTGATTGTGGAGTAAATTCAAAGCCACTGATTGCAATCTTGGGTCTGAATCTTTATTGCTGAGGCAGGTAGCAGGCATCAGGAAATTTACAAGCTCAGCCCACGTACCTCGGGAGGAAGCGCCTGCAAAGGAGGGATCTTCGTTGCCAGGGTGGGTACAAGCTGGAGTCAGGCCAGTTGACCCAGAAAAGAAGTCAGGGGTTGCCTGGCACCCAAGCAGGCTGTTTAAAAGGCTCACCTCAGTGCTATGGGACTTCATCCCCAACCCCTACACCCCACATCTCCATCATACCTCAGTGCCAAGCTATGCCCTTCCGCCCACCCTGTGCATTTCCCTCTGCCTAGCCATGACATGTTCATGCTGATTGACCTACCCATGAACCAATGAATCCTATAGTGATGGTAGGATGTGAAAAAAACAGCTTTTAAAACAGTAAATCATTCATAACTTTCTCCTGTGTTCAAAAAAGAATCATTTCACTAAAAGGCAATAAAAGTGTCAATCATCCAGATCCTCTCAAAATTTCAATAACAGAAACCACAAACCCTTGAAACCAATTAACATTGTACAAATAAATATTGTGAAATTGACTGCAAAGATTCAAAAGCCAGCGTTGTCAATCAAGTAATGTTTTCCCTGCTGCACAGGTATCTCAACAAGAATAATGGATGTCAAGGCTCTCAACCAAGCCTCATTTATGTATACTTGCAGAATTGTAGGTCATGCAAATCTCCGCCAAGGAGCCAGCCAGGCTGGGAGTATCGGATGTGGCTTTTGACAGGAATCTTTAAAGGCACTGCCATAAAATCAGGCAGCCCAGGAATAGGACCATGAATCCTACAGTCAGAACCCTCCTGACATTTTTAAAGGACTCCTGAACATCCCGACTTAGTGAAAATCCAGCCTTTGGTGCTTTCCATTGAGAAGAAACGAAAATCAGAGACGGCACCCTGGTCTGTCTCATAACTTCCAAACAATCAGTTCAAGAGTGAAACTATTAGAGGCTGACAACAGGGAAGTTTGTGTTAGCTGCTTTAGCACTAAGTATCCATCCCACTTTTCTCCTGAGTAAGGCATTGTATATGTATCAGAGAATCACTGCCAAAATAGATCAAACTTTGCAAATCACTGGTTAGATTTCAGCTGGAATATGGTGTATAATTCTGGGCAGTAGACTTTGGAATAATGTCAAAGCCCTGGACAGAATACAGAGGAGGATTAGTAGGGTGATGGCAGGGATGAGGGGATTCAGTTACATGGAGAGAATGGAGACAGTGAGGATTTTCTCTTTCGAGTTGAGAAGCTAAGGGGAGTCTGTCATCGAGGTGTTCAAAATGCCGGGGAGTTCCGATTTTTGGTACCGCGATTAGGAGAGAAATTATTCCCTCCGGGAATGGGTGCCACATTACTCCCTGCCGCTGTAGATGAGGACCAAGAATTTGGTGCTCAGCCAAATCTCTGTTCATTGCAGCGAGAGCAGAGAGTCCTGCAGGTGCGAATGGCCAGAAAATTCCACCCAATATATTTAAAATAATTCGCTTCAGGATCAGAGGTGAAATGCAAAGAGATTTCTTCACAGCAAGGTATGGAAGGCATTACCTGAAAGTGCAGCGGAATCAGATTCCATTGTGACAATCAAAGAACAGTTGAAAATGTGCTTGTTGCTTTTGGTTTAAGTGCCTTGTCAAGTGACAAAGGGAACCATGGTCTTCCAAACATGCTGATCGTAGCAGATGACCACACTATTGGAGTTCTGATTTAACCAGTCTTTAGTGTTGTCTAGCTCCATGCTTCACTCTGGCCTCCTGGTCTTCTCTTAATCCTTACGATGATGATTCAGCATTCCAGCTTTTCTGCACAGATAACTGCTACAATTCTCAGGTCATTCAGGTCCCGCCACTGCTGCCAGTATGGGGAATGTGGCACTCAGCTGGATCTCCATTCACTGCAGCGGGACTGGAGAATCCCAGCTGCAGGTGAGGTCAGAGAATCCAGCCCAAGGCATCTGAGGTGATTCTTCCAGCCCGGGAAACTCAAGTGGAGTCCGTTTAGTTGGGCGCCACCGTCTCCACGAGTCTCCTGTCGCCGCATTTCTGGTGCCATCAGCTCCATGCCAGAAATCAATGTGGAGCTGTGTAATTTACTCAAATGATCATTTTCATAAAATTCATGTTTCATTAGTGGGCCCAGGACTGAAGTTATTGGCAGCATCAAGACAGAGTGCAGAAGGATCGCTGGATAGGTTGGCTGCAGAAAAGAACTAACAAAGTGAATGAAGCTGGAAGAACAAGAGATCTCCTCAATAGTATCAAAAGAGGACAAATGGCTGGGATTCTCCCAAATCAATTCTAAGTGTCAAATCCGCGTAAAAACCGGAATAAATCCTGCTCAGTTTTTTAAAAATGAATCTCCCACACTCCCATCACAGAGTGCACTAGCATGAAGCACACTAAAAATCACTGATGGAGAGGCCAGCAGCAGAATGCTGAGCTGGCCATTGTGCATGTGCCAAACTGTCATAGTGGAGATTGGTGCATGCGCAGTAGCCCCACACTGCCGGTCTCCCAATCGCTGGCAGGCCTGATTGACGGCAATGCCAATCATGTGATTTCTACCCCCCCCACCACCACCACCACTGCCTCCTGGATGCATCCGCGCCAGCGCCACCCCCCTGTCCACTGCACCGGCCCACCTTAATTTCCCCCACTTCTTCTGCCCCCGCAGTCCTCATCTTCCCCCCGCCATTGGCAGTCCCAACCCAGCCCCCCTGCAGCCTCGGCCCCCCCAGCCTCCCCCTCCACCCCCCACAACCCAGCAGGCCGACCGCCTCCCCTGCCACAATGGCCTGCCCCGATCACTGGCCTCCCTCCCTCTATCACCCAGCTGGACTGTAGAGTGGTAGCGGGACCCCCCCAACTTCGTCCTCCCACCCAAGGCCCTGCCCTCATTAGGCCCTGCCCCAATAAACCACACCCCTAGCCACCCCACTAGCCACCCCACTGTCCCACCCCCTGCCGGGAGTGCTTTCACTCCAGCGAGTCTTACCAACGTGTTTCACCCCAGTGGGGAGCTGATGGCCCTACCCCACTTGAGTGAAGGGGGACCATCGAGGGCCCCCAGGGGGTCGGGGGGGTAAGGGAGGTGCCACCTGGACATTGCCAGCCTGGCACCCTGGTACTACCCAAGGAGCAAAAGTGACAATGCCCATAGGGCACATTAGCACTGCCCACCAGGTATCGGGCAGTGCCAAGGGGTGTGGTTTATTGGGGCAGGGCCTAATGAGGGCAGGGCCTTGGGTGGGAGGACGAAGTTGGGGGGGTCCCGCTACCACTCTACAGTCCAGCTGGGTGATAGAGGGAGGGAGGCCAGTGATCGGGGCAGGCCATTGTGGCAGGGGAGGCGGTCGGCCTGCTGGGTTGTGGGGGGTGGAGGGGGAGGCTGGGGGGGCCGAGGCTGCAGGGGGGCTGGGTTGGGACTGCCAATGGCGGGGGGAAGATGAGGACTGCGGGGGCAGAAGAAGTGGGGGAAATTAAGGTGGGCCGGTGCAGTGGACAGGGGGGTGGCGCTGGCGCGGATGCATCCAGGAGGCAGTGGTGGTGGTGGTGGGGGGGGTAGAAATCACATGATTGGCATTGCCGTCAATCAGGCCTGCCAGCGATTGGGAGACCGGCAGTGTGGGGCTACTGCGCATGCACCAATCTCCACTATGACAGTTTGGCACATGCACAATGGCCAGCTCAGCATTCTGCTGCTGGCCTCTCCATCAGTGATTTTTAGTGTGCTTCATGCTAGTGCACTCTGTGATGGGAGTGTGGGAGATTCATTTTTAAAAAACTGAGCAGGATTTATTCCGGTTTTTACGCGGATTTGACACTTAGAATTGATTTGGGAGAATCCCAGCCATTTGTCCTCTTTTGATACTATTGAGGAGATCTCTTGTTCTTCCAGCTTCATTCACTTTGTTAGTTCTTTTCTGCAGCCAACCTATCCAGCGATCCTTCTGCACTCTGTCTTGATGCTGCCAACCCCCTTTTCCTCCTCCTTCCCAATGTTCCCAGCTTCACATCCAGCATCCATTACTGATCAGATGTAACATTTTAATACATGAATCCTCCTTTCAAGACTCAAGCTGGTGTTTTCTGGAATGTTAATTAATATTGTTCAATCCTTCCTCCAACTTTGGTACTGCTTTTGACATCAGATGTTTCTGTGCCCCCGGATGAATTGATTGATATTTTCTAGTTTGCTTCCAATTACCACGATGTTGCAAACTGCAATGTCCTTTTCCTTCGTCACCACCATCATGTATATTTGCTTGCAGTTGAATGTAAGCCTGATTCTACCACTTTTCTTTACAACAGTATCAATGAATTTTACACATACCTGAAGAGATTTCATTTGCAAAGTTACAGGGAAAAGCTGAAGTGTGACTAAATAGAATAGTTCTTTCAAAAAATCTGACGGGCCAAAAGGGAGCATGTAGCTTATTTCACAAAGAATTGAATTGGCTTGTGGTAAGAACAATCGTTTTATTAAAACGTTAGAATTGGCTTTCAGAGGATCTTGCATCTATTCTAAAATTCTGTTTTTTTAATTTATTCATGGGAAGTGGGCATTTATTGCCCATCCCTAATTGTCCTTGACTTGAGTGTCTCGCTCAACATTTCAGAGGGTAGTTAAGAGTCAACCACATCGCTGTGGGTCTGGAGTTACATATAGGCCAGATCGGGTAAGGATGGCAGATTTCCTTCCCTAAAGGACATTAGTGAACCAGATGGGTTTTTCCACAACAACAATGTCAATCAACAATGGTTTCACGGTCATCATTAAACTTTTAATTCCAGATTTTTATTGAATTCACATTTCACCATCTGTCATGGTGGGATTTGAACCAGGATCCCTGGATCTCTGGATCACTAGTCAAGAGACAATACCACTATCCCACTGCATTTTGGATTCAATGAAAGGATTCTATAGAATTCAACGTTTTCATGACTCATCAATTGAGATCATGTATGTATAGTTGTATAACTGAACCATTATTTGAATATTTTGACTACTCATTGGGGTCTCTGCATGATATTCCACCAATTATCTTTTCTATTGTACCAAACTGGCAGGTTGCTACAAGTTACAGCATTGTTTCAACTCAGTTGTCTTTTTTGTTTGATGAATATTGTCATTGTTGTTATTTTGCGCTCATTTAATTATTTCCTGAGGTTTTGCTGTTGACAAGAGGCAGATTTTCCAACAGAATAACAAACAAGTGTGCTGAACGATACCAGGCTATACAAAATTCTCAGCAAAGTACCCACAAAAAACCTAATGACATGCAGATTTGTCCAATCTGTTCAGCATCAAATACTCAATTGGAAAGATGAATGTTGCATTTCGTGGATTGCATTGGCAGAGCGCAGAGTAATTACAGCTTACAAAGCGACAGCAACTCCTTCCAAAGTATCCCAAAAGCTATAAAGTTGTTTGGAGCAGCGAGAGAACATGAAAAGGTTTCCTGCAGTTGAAAACATTATTACCATCAACTCACAACTAAATTCTATTAGTGGCATGACTTGTGTTACCAGTGATGTGGAGATGACTGTGTTGGACTGGGGTGGGCACAGTAAGAAGTCTCACAATACTAGGTTAAAGTGCAACAGGTTTATTTGGAATCACGAGCTTTCGGAACGCTGCTCCTTCACCAGGTGAGCTCCGAAAAGCTCGTGATTCCAAATAAATCTGTTGGGCTTTAACCTGGTTGTTAGGAGACTTCTTACTGCGTCACCAATGGTGTTCAGCACCACCTAGTTTACAGTGACTAGAATACAAGGAGGTAAAATCCATGCTTCAGATGCCTGGGTTACACCTGGATTGGTTCTGCTTGCTACACTTGGGGAGGGATATCTTTGCCTTAGCATAGTATTATCAGAATGATGCCAAAACTGAAGTTTAAACGACAGAGAGAGATTACATAAATAAGTGTTGTGTCCCTTAAAGTTCAGACATTTAAAGGACAATTAAGAGTCAGAGGGGGAATTTTCCCATTCTGCTCGCCATGGGAATCATAGTGGTCAGGGGCAGTTCATACAAGGGTCTGTTGACTGTGGGTGGGAAATCCCGGTTTTGGGCAGAAAATCCCACTCATGGTCATAGCGATATGCAGCACAGAGACAGGCCCTTCAGCCCAACTCATCCATGCCAATCAGGTTTCCGAAACTGAACTAGTCCCATTTTCCCGTGTTTGGCCCATATCCTTCCAAACCTTTCCCATCCATGTTCCCATTCAAATGTTTTTTAAATGGTGTAATAGTACCCACCACTACACACCTCCTCTGGCAGCTCCTTCCATTATACGCACCATCCTCTGTGTGAAAAAGTTGCCCCTCAGGTCCCTTTGAAACATTTCCCTTCTCACCTTAAACCTATGCTGTCTGGTTTGGACTCTCCTACTCTGGGGAAAAGACCTTGGCTATTCACCTTATCTATACCCCTCATGATTTTATAAACCTCTATAAGGTCACCCCTCATCCTCCTACACTCCAGGGACAGAAGTCCCAGCCTATGCAGCCTCTCCTAATTCAAACTTTCCAGTCCCGGTGATATCCCACTAAATTTCTTTGCACCCTTTCCAGTTTAATGACATCCTTACAATAGCAAGGCAACCAGAAAGTCTTGTACAGTTATAACATAATGTCCCAGCTCCTGTACTCACTGCTCTGACCATTGAAGGCAAGTATGCCAAATGCCTTCTTCACCAACCTGAATTGAATATGGCAAGTTTTCAAAATATTAAGGGGAGCAGAGATGGTGGATGGATTGAACTATTTCTGCTGGTTGGGGAGTCTAGGATTAGGCAGCATAGTCTAAAAATTATAGCCAGATATTTCAGGAGTGAAACTCAGAGGCACTTCTATACAACGTATGATCAAGGTTTGGAACCTTCTTCAGCAAATGATCATTGATATTGGGTCAATCTTAAGTATGTCATTGATAGATTTTAGTTACCCTGAAGTTTTACAGGATATGGGGCAAAGGCAGGTATATGGAATTGGGTCACAGATCAGGTATGGTCTTTTTGAATGTCGAGGGGCTAAATGGTTCTCGCTCTGTTTCTGTATTCCCGTCACAGTAAGAAGTCTCATAACACCAGGTTGAAGTCCAACGGGTTTATTTGGTAGCATGAGCTTTCAGAACACTGCTCCTTCATCAGGTCAGTCAAGGAGCAAGCGCTCTGAAAACTCGTGCTTCCAAATAAACCTGGTGGAGTTTAATCTGGTGTTGTGAGACTTCTTACTGCGCCCACCCCAGTCCATCGCCGGCATCTCCACATCTTTTATTCCTGTCAGTGTGTCTTTGAATTAGTCGACTCCTCATGCACATATGCATGCTTCTGCGCACAACTCAGTGTGAGTTCTGATGAAAGAATGTCAGCAACAAAGTGATGCAGCAAAGCTGGCAGCGTTATCTTGTGGCACCAGTGTCTTTGCCAACACTGCTGTCCTCTGTTGTAAAAATCATAAGACTGTCAGTAGTGAGCATTTGCTCCTTTCTACACGTTACCAGTCCTTTTTATCATTTCTACCCTTTGTTCACAGCAGGAGAAGAGGCTGAAGCAACATTTGAATCAGAATTTTTCACAGCTTACAGGAAAATAAATGCACCATCTGTTTGTGGTTTTTGAGAAAGGTATGGGGTCTGATTGCTGATCTGCAGAGTCTTTGCTGCTCTCAGCTGCAGAACTGGTGGTGGAACTGTAACTGCCTTTGAGTGGCTCTGGGCTGGGGAGAAGAGAAAGATCACCCAGAGCTTCCACCTCCTGCTAGTTTTTCCAGTCGGCTTTACTGGTAAGCACACATGAGGTCAATGTAAGAATAGGATCAAAGTTGGCTTACACATTCCCTGTCTATGCTCACGCAGGGAGAAAAAAAATGGCTACTTGGGAAAAACCACCAGAGATTAATGAGTGGAAAAGATACTCAGTCTTACTCACTGGCTTCCAGAAAGGAGTAGAGAGAAACCAGGGTGGGAGGGTATGAAGAAAATAAAAGGGTTTCATACCGACTTCAATCAATCAACTCCATCTTCAGTGCATAGTATTTCTATGGTGCACAGTGGCACCCGAACACACCAATTCAGTGCGGAGCACGGTAGAGCAAGATCTTTTATAATACTCTTGTTTCATGGAAACACTGTTTCTTACAGTGCAGAAGGAGGCCATTTGCCCCATCAAACCTGCACCAACTCTCTGACAGAGCATCTTACTCAGGTCCACCACCCTGTCCTATCCCCATAACCCCACACATTTACCCTATTAATCCACCCAATCTACACATTTTAGGATTCTCGCGGGCAGGGTTGTTCTGGCCCCAAGGCCAGAAAGTCCCACCCAAGGTCGATGGACCTTTGCATGGTCCGTGTCCTGCCCACTACGATTCCCGTGGCGGGCGGGACAAGAAAATTAGGGGCAATTTAGCATGTCCAGGCCTCCTAACCTGCACATCTTTGGACTGTTTTTGATTTGATTTATTATTGCCACATGTACTAGTATACAGGAAACGGAGCACCCGGAGGAAACCCAGGTAGAAACAGGGAGAAAGTGTAAACTCTACACGGATACTCACCCAAGGCTGGAATCAAACCGAGATCCCTGATGCTGTGAGGCAGCAGTGCTAACCACTGTGCAAAGTTGGGGTGTCAAACATGTTGTATACTGTTGGTAAAAAAAAATTCAGCTCATGAAAAGCAGCTCTTGTGTACAAATGGCATATGGTGGCTTCATGGTGTGATAATTATGACCTTTGCACTCCGATCCTCAGTAGAGCAGGTTGAAGGTGAACATTATTTCTGGAAACTGTTCCTCATTTATCTTTGTGTGACAATAAAAGCAAAGGGAGTTTGGTTGCCAAATTGCTGCTCCTTACTCGTTCAACATACAAAAAAACACACTTGTTTACCAGATGACATTTTTCTCCCAACCACACAATGACCTAACCCCAAAATGATGCACAGCGAGAACGATTCGGGAAAGATGCTTGAACTATATTGGCAACGCTGTCAGGAGTCCCAGTCTGAACTTTAAATGTCTGTGCCAGGGCTCAGAATAGGACTGCAACTGACTAGTGCGGTACAACATAATCTGGCGGGGATTTAAAAGTGTACAGGCAAGTCTCAACAGCATGAGCAGTGGCCAGACTGTGGAACCGTTCTCCATTTAATTCTATAACCGTAACTGTTCCCCCCCAACCCCCCGCCATACTGTGACAGTCAACTCCCATGTCGGGACCCAGTAGTTTGCTGAGTTTGCATAAGCTGTTCCAGAGCTCGTTGGCAGAACAGGAAACAGGCTTCATATCATTAATCATTTTAATACTATCAAGTTGTTTGTCTTATTTCAAATACACTTTCCAGTGAGGCAGCTGATGAAACTTAAAGCTCCAGAAGGCACAAATAGCATGTTTTTGCAGCACGCTCAAAAACTCCTCTCTGCCGTTGACCTTCTGTGTCCTTCCCGAAAAACTGGACATTCCAGAAAGTTGTTTTGCTTTTCTGAAATGGCGTTTTTCTGCTTTTGACTTGTGCCAGAAGGCTTCAGTAAACAGGCAGTATCCGACCAGTTCCAGTGGTGACAGTCACATATTGGCACCGTTCACATTTTATTCAGCTGTGTGCATGAGAATAATGGCGCCCATCAGCATGTTGACAACTTTGTGAAGGAGGTCAGGAGATGGGGTCCAGCCTTTAGCTTGCTTTTTTTTCATCTCGTGGCGCTGGTGCGAATGCAACAGGTCACGGGGTTAAATCAGAGATACTTTAATGTCTTCTGAGTGAAAATAGCAAGCAAACTGTGAAACACTGCAGCTGTAATGCAACGATAATGACATCAGTTCTTTTTTATATCTGGGTTATGTCTAAATAAATTCTGTGCCCACTCCTTTCCTTCTCCCCATTGTACTCTATGAATGGTATGCTTTGTCTGTATAGGGTGGCATGGTGGCACAGTGGTTAGCACTGCTGCCTCACAGTGCCAGGGATCCCGGTTTGATTCCCAGCTTGGGTCACTGTGTGGCATTTGCACATTCTCCTCATGTCTGCATGGGTTTTCTCTGAGTGCTCCAGTTTCCTCCCAGAATCCGAAAAATGTGCTGGGTAGATGCATTGGCCATGATAAATTCTCCCTGTGTTCCCAAACAGGCGCCTGAGTTGTGGAAACTAGGGGATTTTCACGGTAACTTCATTATGGTGTTAATACAAGCCCGTTTATGACTAATAAATAAACTTTACACGGCGCACAGGAAACAATATTTTTCACTCTATCCCAATACATGTGACGATATGGGTTAGCATGGTGGCACAGTGATTAGCACTTCTTTGGCCTCAACTACTTTCTGTGGTGGCAAAGCTGACATTTCAGCTCTGAAGCTAAACTACCAATCCCAATCCACTGATTCTAATGCTCCAGGCATACGCCCTGATAATCAGGGTGGGTGCGGACCCTGGGAATGTTCCCAACTGATGCTCCTGGCTTGAAGGACAGAAGGTTCCACCCTTAGTGAGCAAGCAAGAGACAAGTGTGAATCTACATTAATCACATTAATAGGTGCCCATCAACTGCCTGGATTTGAACAGATTAACCCTTGCTGTTCCTGAGGAAGCATGTTGTAAAGGTATCTGTGTACTTCAAAATGTGATGATCATTGTTTCACTCTCTCTCTGTTACACGTATTAACTTCACAGAATCATAGAATCCCTACAGTGCAGAAGAAGGCCATTTGACTCATTAAACCTGCAGTAATAACAATCACATCTATCCCCTTAACCCCACATATTCACCCTGCTAATCCCCCTAACCTACATATCTTGGGACACTAAGAGCTAATTAGCAATGCCAATCAACCTAACCCGCACATTTTTGGACTATGGGAGAAAACCAGAGCATCTGGAGGAAACCTACCCAGACACGGGAGAGCATGCAAAGACAGTCACCCGAGGCTGGAATTGAACCCGAGTCTCTGGCGCTGTGAGGCAGCAGTGCTGACCACTATGCCACCTTGCCTCCCAGAGGGAGGGATCACACACAAACTATCCCAGCATCTGTTAGAAACATGTTCCAACACAAAAATCCAGTCTCCCAGATAAAAAAGCAGAGAGCTAGGAGTCATGTAGGCTGGGGCATGCCCCTTTAAGAGAACTGGTCAGGTGACCCAGGACTCAGGCTCCACCCTGGGTGGCGTTTGCCCAGCTAGTCTTGTGCTGACTGTGTTTGGATAAAGACGTGTTAATAAACTGTTCCAGTTAGTTTATTACACTGACCTCATAGTCTATTATTAGTCCCAACATCAGACCTCAAATATAGCACTTAGTAGCTGAAATGAGTAGATTATTTGAGAATAACTGTTTCAAAAAAGGACTTCCTCAGTGAAATGAACTGCGCTTCCATAACTGCACTGAATCGAGTTATCAATTATTGACTGACTCGGGAAAACCATCTTCCAAATGCTAGGAACGATATACACGTATAGTGAGGGAATTTATTGATGTCATGACCTATCCAGGACAACCTCAGCTTAGAATCCAAGGTTGTAAACTGTTGCCAGGATGGTTTGCCTTCAACCTTTGCCTCTGTATTGACCTAGTTGACTGACAATTGTACTGGCAATTTCCTTCGGACAAATGTAGCGATTTCTCAATGTTTCAAAGAAAAATCTGACCAAAGAGTGAAAAAGAATCTACATTTTGGGGCCCCTCTGCTATCTGAGTTCGATGCAATGTTAATGAAGCCACCTTAGGCCAGATGTGAACATTATTCGAAACATTTGCATCATCACAGATGTGGCAACGTTCAGTGTTTGATCAGGTTGCTAACTGAAAAGAGTCCACTGTATACCTTCAGTACTTGAAGATCCTGCAAAGGTGCAGCCATTTCCAGGACCTCAGCTGACAAGGTCAGCTTTTAACTCTTTCGCAATCTGGGTCCAAACTGTTGTGTCGTTTCAACAACTTTCTGTAAAGGTACCAGTTCAATGGCACACAGGCTTCTGAGTCAGAAGGCCACGGGTCAAACCCTACTTGATATTGGCCAGAATCTTCTGATATTAAATGTAGTGAGTGACCATACTTAAATCGCTAATGCGTGTCGAGGAGGTCCTGACACATGCACGTGTACGGCACTTACACAGGTAGTTTAAACCTCTGTCTGCCAGTTTACGCTACTCCCCGGATTCTCCGGCTTCTCCTGCCAGGTTGGCATAAACATTTTTTAACATCTTTTGTTTAAATTTTAAAGTTACTTAGGCTTACAATAACACTGTAATGAAGTTATGGTGAAAATCCTCACACTCCAGCACCTGTTCGGGGACAGTGGGGGAGAATTTAGTCAATACAACTAACCAACATGTCTTTCGGACTGTGAGAAGAAACCAGAGCATCCGGAGGGAACCCACACAGACACAGGGAGAATGTGCAGACTCCGTACAGACAGTGACTCAAGCCAGGAATGAGGAAGTGAATTTTCTCAATATCCTGGCCACTGATTATCTCTTAACCAGTATCACTAAAACTAAGTTGTCTGGTCTAGCTTAATCTCGCATTGCTCTTTACAGAACCGTATAAGGCACAAATTGGCTTCTGCATTTCCTTATATTACAACAGTGACAATGTTTCATAAACTGTGTCAGTGGCTGTGTGACTATCAAATACTGTTGACAACCTGACATGATGAAAGCTGCTGTAGAATGCAAGTACTTTTGTTTATTTTTCTGTTACTCGAAGAGATTTATCCTTGAATAAACCTGGTTGGTAATTCACCCTAATCATATAATGGTTACAGCGCACAAGGTCCTTCAGCCTGTTATGTCATAGAATCCCAGTAGTACAGAAAGAGGCAATGCGGCCCATTGAGTCTGCACCGACAACAATTCTACCCGGGCTCTATCCCCGTAACCCCACATATTTATCCCTCTAACCCAGACACTCCAGCACATTAAGCGGTAATTGAGCATGGCTAATGCACCTAACTCACACATCTTTGGACTGTGGGAGGAAACCAGAGCATCCGGAGGAAACTCACGCAGACATGGGGAAAATGTGCAAACTCCACACAGACAAATGATCCAAGCCTTGAATTGAACCTGGGTCCCTGGCACTGTGAGGCAGCAGGAACCACTCGGTGCAAGGGACTACTGTGCCACCATGCTGCCCTTGTGATGTCCTTGCTATCTGCAAGAGCAAATCACCTAGTACCATTCTCCCACCTTTCCCCATAGCCTACCTTTTTTTTCTTTTTAGGTTACAATCCAATTCCCTTTTGAATGCCATGGTTGACTCTGTCTCCTCCACAATCTCAGGCAACGCATTCCAAATCCTAACCCCTTGCTGCATGAGAGTGCTTTCCTTATGTTGTTGGTGATTCTTTTTCCAGCTACCTTAAATCTGTGCCCTCTGGTCCTTGATCCTTTCATTGGGCACAGTTTCTCCGGATCCTTGGTGACTTTAACTACTCCAATCACATCTCCTCTTGGCCTTCTCTTCGCCAAGGTGAACAGCCTCAGCTTCTCCGATCTATCCACATAACCGAAGTTCCTCAGTCCCGAAGCGTTCTTGTATATCCATTCTGCACCCCCTCTAGTGCCTCACATCCTTCCTAAAGTGTAGCGCCCAGAACTGGAGAGGTAATAGTCTAGTGATATTATCACTAGACTATTAATCCAGAAATTCAGCTGATGCTCTGGAGACCCGAGTTCAAGTCCCACCACAGCAAATGATGAAATTTGAATTCAATAAAAAGTGTCTGGAATTAATAATCTACTGATGACCATGAAACCAATGTCAATTGCCAGAAAAAAGCTACCTGGTTCACTAATATCTTTTAGGGAAGAAAATCTGCTCTCTTTATTCGTTCTGACCTGCATGACTCCAGAGCCAGAGCAATGTGGTTGATTCTCAATTGCCCTCCAGGGGCGAATAGAGATGGGCAATAAATGCTGGCCAGCCAGCGACACCTGTGTTCCATGAATGAATTAAAAAAAGCCACTCCAGTGAAACTGATTTGAAAATGCGCTGTCTAATGTAGTCATCTTCAGAAGTAGGAGCCTGGTAAGAGACTTATGTCAGAATACTAAAACAATAGAAGAATCTGATGCTTGCCTTAGATTATGGTTTCCAAACTGGGGATAGGGTGAAGGTAGAGGGGGAGGGTAGATATTTCCACTTTGGTGGGTGCAAGGAGTTGGAAAGTTTGTTACCCAGACAGTCAGCAGCTTCACACCCAGGTTGCCGCTGACTGAAATTCGCTAAACTTTCCCTCACTTTTCGCTGACCAGCCATTCACTGCCACTGCTGTGGACAAGGGCAGCAGGCATGACAAATTTCCAGCAACTTTATTAGAGCAGGTGGATAATGGCATCGTGCTTATCTGATAAGGACAAACTGACAAGGTCAACCTGATCTGTGTCAGGGAAAGGCATGTTAGAACATAACCAGTGATAACATTGAACCTGCTGTAATGTGACCAATGGTAACAAGCTGAAAGAGGCAGCTGATCCACTAAACCGTGTAACCAATGACAGAATGATATGAAGATCAGCTGACCAGCTGACTCACTACCAATTAGAACATGTTGGGCATTGTCAGGAACTTGGAATGACCCAGGGTGAGGCCTCAAGTTTGGAGTAATGAAGTTTCTTCATTCAACTTCTTCTCTGATTTTAAAGTTGGAGTAAGTTTTATTGTATTTTTATTGTCTATACTGGAAGAATTCCCTCTGGATTGAAAAGGCAAGGCATAAACATGAGACATAAGGTTGTTTGCCAGAAATTAGAATGGAGAAACATTTATTGCAGTCTTTCTGATTGTCATTCATGGCATGTGAGTGTCACTGGCAAAGTCAGCATTTATTGCCCATCTCTAATTACAGAATCACAGAAATGGAGTCTATTCAGCCCATCATGTCAGCACTAGTCCTCCAAATGAGCAATCTATTGAATGCCATTCTCCCATCTTCTCCCTGCAGCCCTGCATATTCTCCCTTTGTCGATAACTGTCTAATTCTTCTTTGAATGTTTCAATTGAACCTGCTTCCATCACACTCTCAGACAATGTGTTCCAAACCTCAAATCACTCACGTTTTTCTCATGTCACTTTTGCTTCTTTTACCAATTACTTTAAAGCTGTGGCCTTTTGTTCTTGATCTTTTCACAAGTGAGAACAGTTTATTCCTATCCAGTCAGTCTAGATCTCTTATGATTTTGAATGCATCTTACAGTTCTTCTCTCAGCCTTCCTTTCCCCAAGGAAAGCAATCCTAACTTCCCCAATCTGTCTTCATAACTGAAATTTCTCAACCCTCGAACAGAACCATTCTTGTGAATCATTTCTCCAATCTCTCCAAAACCTTCACATCATTGCTAAAATGCAAGGCCCAAACTGAACACACTACACCAGCTGAGGCCAAACTATTATCCTATACAAGTTCACCATCACCTCCTCGTTTTTGTACTCACGGTGCGATATGGTGGCACAGTGGTTAACATTGTGGCCTCACAGGACCAGGGACCTGGGTTCAATTCCCGGCTTGGGTCGCTGTCTGTGCAAAGTCTGCACGTTCTCCCTGTGTCTGCATGCATTTCCTCTGGATGCTCTGGTTTTCTCCCACAATCCGAAACACATGCTAGTTAGGTATATTGGCCATGTTAAATTCTCCCTCAGTGTACCTGCACAGGCACAGACTATGGCGCCTAGGGGGTTTTCACAGTAACTTCATTGCAGTGTTAATGTAAGCCTACTTGTGACACTAATAAATAAATTTAACTCTATGCCCCTATTCATAAAGCCTAGGCTACTTTGTGCTTTATTCACAACACTCTTAATCTGTCCTGCCACCTTTAATGACTTATGCATCTCTATACCCATGTCCCTCTGCTCCTCCAATCCCTTTAGAGTTGTACCATTATTTCATGTTGTGTCCCTATGGCCAAATTTTTACGTCCAAAGTTTGGGTACGTATCCGCCCTGGAAGTCCATGAAATCATGCAAGAAGATGTCAGGTGCATGTCCCACGATCATCACCTTCTTGTGCAATAATTCAGTCGACAGGTGCACGCGAGTGTCAGAAGCGCATCCCCCGACAATCAAGAAGACAATTTAAATTAAACACTAATGGCGGAATTTTATGTTATCCGTCTGCCTTTATGGTTGGCAGAGGGCCCGTATGCCCCAGTATCGACTATGGCTGGGAGCACATTTTCATGTCTGCTTCTGGTCCACCAAATGCGTGCGCCCAATGGGTGTAAAATTCAGGCCCATGTTCTTCCTAATAAAATGAATCACTTCACATTTCTCTGCATTGAATTTTATCTGCCACCGGTCCATCCTTTCCACCAATGGTATCAATGTCCTATTGAAGTTTTTCATGATCATACCTACGGTTCACAATGAATTCATAGAATCCTAGAATTCGGCACTGCAGACGGAGGCCCTTCGGCCCATCGAGCCTGCACCAACCACAATCCCATCCAGGTTCTGTCCTCATAACACCACGCATTTACCCCAGCTAGTCCCCATGACACAAAGTGGCAATTTTAGTATGGCCAATCCACCTAACCCACACATCTGTTCCCTAGTTCCCTAGAGAAGGTGGTGGTGAGCTACCTTCTTTAACTGTTGCAATCCTGGGTGTGTAGGCATACCCAAAGTGCTGTTAGGGAGGGAGTTCCGAGTTGTTGATCCAGTGAAGGCACAGTAACTTAGCTCCAAGTCAGGATGGTGAGTGACCTGGAGAGGAATTTGCAGGTGGTGGTGGTATTCCCAGATATCTGCTGCCTTGTCCTCCGAGGTGGTAGGGATTGTGGGTTTGAAAGGTACTGTCGATGGAACCTTGGTAAGTGACTGCAGTGTATCTGGTGGGTGGTAGACACTGCTGCCCCTGTGCATTGGTGATGGAGAAGATGAATGTTAAAGGTGGTGGATAAAAAGCGGGCTGCTTTGCCCTGGATGGTGTTGAGTTTCTTGAGTATTGTTGGAGCTGCATTCATTCAGGCAAATGGAGAGTATTTCAACACACTCCTGCCTGCGCTTTTCAGATGGTGGACAGGCTTTGGAAAATCAAGAGTGATAAAGTATAAGATGAAAACAGAGATTTAATTTATTTTAGATCTATATGGCTCTATAATGTTTTCCTGTGGCAAGCTCCTTTATGAACAAAATAGGTAAAAGATACCTAAAACTTCTAACTGCGCTTTTCAGTTCAGAGATACTGAAATGTTATTAAAAGCTTGATTTTGCTAATTGTGCAATGACTGGTTTTTCTTAAGTTTTTTGTGTAATTCAATTATAAACACAGCGAAACCTGGAAAGACACACAGTCTGCATTCAGATTTGTCTGACTGCAGCTTCTGATTTGATCTCCAAAATCAACCTGAGATTCGAAACTTGTACACTGGTAGTGGAGAGGCTTATTTTTGTTTTATTCATTCATGGGATGTGGACTTCATTGGCTGGCCAACATTTATTGCCCATCCCTAGTTGGCCGAGGGCAGTTGAGAGTCAACCACATTGCTGTGGCTCTGGAGTCACATGTAGGCCAGACCAGGTAAGGATGGCAGATTTCCTTCTCTAAAGGAAATTAGTGATCCAGATTGGTTTTTCTGACAATGGTTTCATGGTTATCATTAGACTCTTAATTCCAGATTTTTTTTAACTGAATTCAAATTCCACCACCTGCCGTGGTGGGATTCGAACCCGGTCCCAAGGACATTCACTGAGATTCTGGATTAATAATCCAGCCATGATACCACTAGGCCATCACTTCCCCCTTAAAATGAGTCTCCACATTTGAAATGATTTCTTTTCTTTGCCAGGGAGGTTGATAGTAACACTATATTATTCAAGAAAATAAAATGAGATGCAAACCATTGTTTATTAGGGCAGAATGTTATCAGCCACATGGAGGTGGCTTTATTGGCTGGCAGATGGGACTAAATTTTGAAATGTGCACATTAGTTTGGCCTCCCAAGGTGTCCTCACATTTGGGCAATTTTGCCAATGAAAGATTACGGGTCCAGTTAACTGGCAGTTGGGTCCAGATTAAGATGGGGTTGTGGCAGAGACGAATAGGTCCCATGCTGAGGGGGGAGCCTGGCCAGTTCTTTGAGGCATCCCTTTGTTGGCAGCCCTGGTCTCCTTTTATTTATCCCTCCTAAGCCATTCTCCTCACCCTCTGAGCCCCTCCTACTACAGGGTCACAGGATTGGTCGCAGGCCATCATCCTCTACCGGGCTCCCCTCACAATGATGCCTGGCAACTGGCATTAAATCTTCGCCTATGTATTCAGAGACTCCACTTTTAGGAGCCCTCATGTCTGCCTGCCAACCACAACAGTGACCATCTCTCCCTGTGGGGCTGCAACAGAACAACACCACTGACACTTCTGTTGGTCCAACTGGGCACATTTTTATTCATTCATGGGACATGGGCGTTGTTGGCTGGCCGCCATTTATTGCCCATTCCTAATTGCCTGAGGGAGCTGAGAGTCAACCACATTGCTGTCTGGAATCACATGTAGGCCAGACCGGGTAAGGATGTCAGATTTTCTTTCCTAAAAGACATTAGTAGATGTCCATTAAGGATGGCCTTACCCACGATCCTTAAATGGATGGTACTGCCAGAGAAGGCCTCTTAATTGGCTATGTTTGGTAAGATCATGCGGACAGGTGACCGGGCACCACCAGTGGGAACAGGATCCACTTTTGCTGTCTTTTAAAGACTTTCAGAAATCAAGCCCAAATATCCCGCTCTTCAGAAGACTGGCTTTTGGTTAGCACTGCTCCCTCACAGTGCCAGGGACCCGGGCTCAATTCCCAGCTTGGGTCACTGTCTGTGTGGAGTTTGCACGTTCTCCCCGTGTCTGTGTGGGTTTCCTCCAGGTGCTGGGATTTCCTCCCACAAGCCAAAATACGTGTTGGTTAGGTGCATTGGTTGTGCTAAATTGTCCTTCAGTGTGCCCGAACAGGTACCGGAGTGTGGTGAATAGGGGATTTTCACAGTAACTTCATCACAGTGTTAATATAAGACATGAATAAAGAAACTTTAACTTCAGCTTAAGAGGCGTGACATGATTCTGCAAAGTGGACAGCTGAGCAAATAAAGTTGCGAAACCTTAGGTTACACTAGCCCAGATGATGTTAAGCACGAGGTAATGCTCTTGATTGTGTAACAGCTTGTCATCTATGATTTTTGGGAACTGTGTGGTTTCTGTAGTGGTCAACCCATCTGCAGCACCAGTTTTTACACTGAAATGGCAAGTGTCATTATGCTTATCTTCAGTTGTACTTCAGCAGGATTGAATTGTTGTGAAATGAATGTTGGTAACATCAATCATGCCACAACATCAGTCAGTGAGAGGCCCAAAACAATGATAAAAAAGATTTTTCAGGTATCTCAAATGGAATGATATTGGAGTTTAGTTATCATTCTCAAAATTATATTTGTAAACTGTTTCAATCACTTGGTTTAAACTGCATCTTTCCAATTGTTGATGATTGTAAAACTGTGGCGGATCCCATTACCTCATGGAATCCAATGGGCTGGCCCTGTATTTCCAATTGCTATTTTTAATCTTGCAAAGCAAACTTCACTGTTTGTTAAAATCTCTCTGAATCATTGCGGTTTTAACCATTTTTGGAGCGCAATTAAACAAGAATTGTCAAATTCTTGAGGCCATCTCTGCCTGGGGGTGGCACGGTGGTTAGCACTGCTGCCTCATTGCACCAAGGACCCGGGTTCAATTCCAGCCTCAGATCACTGTCTGTGTGGAGTTTGCACATTGTACCCATGGGTTTCCTCTGGGTGCTCCAGTTTCCTCCCACACTCCAAAGATGTGTGGGTTAGGTTGATTGGCCATGCCACATTGACCCTAGCATAGTAGGGTATATATGAGGAGTTACGGGAATAGGGTCTGGGTGGGATTGTGGTCAGTGCAGACTCGATGGGCCAAATGGCCTCCTTCCGCACTGTAGGGATTCTATAATTTGAAAACAAAGATACAACCACCTGTAACCTGTACTAAATTAATTTTAGGAAATCATGAGCGAGATTCTCTGGCCTCTTAGCCCATGTTTTCCACCGGCGAGAGGTGGCATGTTGTTGGCTAGTGGCGGGAATTCCCATTGACATCACTCCATACCAGTGTGAAACCCACAGGCGGGGGTGCACTGCTAGCAGGACTGGAGAATCCTGCTGGTGTGAGTGGCTGGAGAACTCCATCATAAATCTTTTGGGAACGTTAGCGTTGGTGGCTTACTTTGTTTGGCCATTGAAGGATAAAGTAGAGACCCTGATACTTTGTGAAAGTGTAAACATTTGCCAATGGATGTGATACTCCCTGGGCGAATAGGCTGTCCTGGTGTCAGGTTTTAAGATTGACTGAATATGTTCAGATTCTGGTGTTATCCTTCCAAAGGGGAATTAGTGCATCTGGACTGGCTCTCTAATGATGTTCACACATAGGTGATACAATGATATAATTTTCATTGGAAATGGGATTTAGCACTTGAACTTGATATCATCCTGACAAGTCAATTAATGAAATCCCTTAGTTCAAAGCCTTGTATTCCTGTAGGGTCATATTGCTGGGTTGTTCATTGCAGAGAGAAACAAGCATTCTTCTATTCTTTGAAAGAGGGATTAAGGACCCAAAATTTTCAACAGCACTCAGGCCGGGGAGAGGTTGTGGGGGGGTTGGGGGGGTGCGCGGTTATGGTGGTGTGGTGGAGGAGGAAATGGAAGAGTTCTTACTGCAGGGAATGTTCTGACACAGGGATAACTCGCACGGCAGAGGGAGCTTTAGTCTTCAGCTCCCTGTTTATCTGGGATCTGCTCCAATGGATCTAAGCACACTTTCTTGGGTTGTTTAACACTGACACCGGGGTAGGATCCCATTCCCTGGCACAACCGTCCTTCCCATTGACAGGGGATTAATAAAATATTTAATGTACAGCAAGGAAACATAACATTTGGAGTCAAACATAAACACAAGGCTCTCCAGGATAAACTGTAAAGAAGGAAGCGCCATCATTTATACACTGTCTTGTCACATTTCTCAGAAAGGCATCCAAGTGTTTCATATTTAATGTATTACTTTGAAATGCAGTGTTTGTTGGTGCACAGTTGAATGCGGTAACAATTCCCGAGTGATCAATCAAAGCAGAAGTGAAGTAGTAAAGTTAGGCTTCAAATGTAACTCAAGACGAAAGAACTCTTTCTCATCCAGCTGTTCCCATAATAAGTCCATTGATCAACCGAGGAATAGAGGTTTGGTGCTACATCTTAACTCCCTGCTATGTTAGATAATTAAATAGCCTTGATTAGAAGCACAGCAGCTTCAACAGGCAGCAGTGATTCAGAGTTCCCAATCATTTAAATTCCCCCCTTTTAAAGAAAATGTGAAAACAACCCACTCACTATTCTCACTTGCTCTTACTGGATAATCTTCAGCCAGATGTCGACCTGCAGTGGAGCTTAGTGAGACGAAAAGCTAAAGGGCAAAGCTGGCGATGATGACGTGCAGATGTTAGACGAGTTATCAGCTGGCTCAGACACGAACCAGGCGGCTGAAAAGGATGAACTTGAGAACCAATAGTGGAAGGTGCAGAAAATCTGCAATCTTTTCATCACAAATTAGCATCAGGAGCGGGTGCTGCCAGACCTGCTGAGATTTTCCAGCATTTTCTCTTTTGGATGCTGCCAGTGTTCCTCTGGGTGCAATTCCTGGCTCAGCAACTGTCGAGTTTGATTAAATACGCAGAGTGTGGCCTGGGTGGGCTGGAATTACTGTGGCTTCAACCAGGTTTTGACAGGATTCGATAGGGATTTTTGCAACCTGACTATTCATTTCAACATTCTGATTGTGACCAGATTTCCTCTGCCTATTCCAATGCATGGAGCCCTGAGGTTTTTTTTTTGGACAGCCAGCAGGGAATTCATTGATATGGATTGCCCCAAACTCAGGCTAAATGAAGTCCTTTGGCAAAACTGAGATGGGTTTTGTTGTGGTCAATTTTCCTGTGGGGCAAAATGATGCTTGTAAAATAGTACTGCTATTACCTGAATGACATGACTATCTCCTCGATGCAAAGAGCAACATGAAATGTGAGGCGTCACTCACTATTCTGTGGTGGTGAATGAGATCTCTATGGAAAATTTTACATACTTTATGTAATACGGCCTCAGGGGCAGAAGTCCCTTCACTGAAATCTCTTTATTTACAAGTTTGACACCAGCATGCAGAGTATTTTCAGTTAACAGTCTACACTAGGAGTCCCAGAGGAACTGACACTCCTGGTTAAATACAAAGCAGGAGGCTCCCTGATTGGCCCATCAATTTTGCCCTTAATCAGGCTGTTCATATTATAACAGGCCCACCTCAATTGCCTCAATTCAAGGCGTTACCCTTTAGATCAACTCAATTGCATTGAGGATGTAATCAGTTGATTGATAGTTGTGCTAGATATAGTGGATTTGGAACTGGAATGCCCACCAGGCAAGGCCAGCCTCTTCTTTCCCTCCCTTTTTGGTCCATAACCATGGGCCTACATTAACTCCCACTCAAGCAAAGCCTTGATTTTAAAATTCTCATCCTTGTTTTCAAATCCGTCCATGGCCTCCCTATCTCTTGTGATGTCCCCCAGTATCACAGCCTCTGATATATCTGCACTCATCCCATTCTGGCTTTCTGAGATCCCAGATTCTAATTGCTCCACCATTGAAGTTGCTTTATCCTCAAGATCTGGAACTCCCACTCTACACCTTCTCCCTGTCTATCTCTCTTTCTTCCTTTAAAGCACTCCTTAAAACGTATCTCTTCACTCAAGCTATTGGTCATCTGACCTATTATCTCCTGAAGTGACGCTGTGTAATTTTGCTTTGTAGCACTCCTCTGAAGCTCTTTTGCGCATCTTAATGCATTTGAGACGCAATATATATTGTTTTGAACTTTGTGACATTATTAGCCTTTTTCAAAGTGAATCAACTTTTCCTTGTCCTATTGATCTATATAGGAGTGAGGTAAAGGTGATTTCCATATTAACCTTCCCATGCTGAGTACTTTTGGGAAAGGTGGCACGGTGGTTAACACTGTTGCTTCACTGTGCCAGAGACCTGGGTTCAACTCCTGTCTTGGGTCACTGTTTGCACATTCTCCCTGTGTCTGTGTGGTTTCTTCCAGGTGCTCTGGTTTCCTCCCACAGTCCAAAGATGTGCAAGTTAGGTACTTTGGCCATGCTAAATTTTCTCCCAGTGTACCCGAACAGGCGCCTGAGTGTGGCGACTAAGGGATTTTCACAGTAACCTCATTGCAATGTTAATGTAAGCCTGCTTGTGACAGCAATAAATAAGCTTAAACATATTCACTGAGCCATTATGATAGACAAAATTTCAAGTTTATTCCTGATTGTGGATTCCATTACTTTACAGGATATTTAAGTAAGGTTAATGGGCCTGTAGTGACCTATGTCAATTTTATTGCCTTTTTTGAAGGTTGGCTCATTTCTAATCTTCTGAAACCTTCCCAGTATCCATTGACTTCCTTTTGGGAACTGCAGCACTTCCTTAGTGTTCACCTTTAAGGGCTTCCATATTACATTGTGATATGAGCATGATTTGGATAAGCTTGTTTCTCACTGGCCCAACATTGTGCCTTACCTTCAACTTACAAAGCAGGCCTGATTCTGCACCATGTGACTTTCCATTTTCCCATCACACCGCTCCAAACCCTGGGACTTGTGCCAGAAAACAGGGCCGTTCACATCAGAGAACTCATCTCACGTAAGAGCATTGCATCCAGATAGGGTGCATATCTTTTATATCAGTGGGTGTAAATTTGAGACCTTGTGCCAGAAGTCAAGGGTGAATAGCTGGTGCAGTGAGCGCCTGAATCACTTCAGGCAAAGTGAATATCACTGTGCCCCCCTCCCTGGGAAATTTTGTCAATCACCATCACGTTTCCATCACGTTAATTAAAATAAAAATCTGTGGCAGATTCAGCTAGAGAATACAAACTGAGCTTTCCAATAACTTTGATGTGGAGTTGCTGGCATTGGACTGGGGTGGGCACAGTAAGTAGTCTTACAACACCAGGTTAAAGTCCAGCAGGTTTATTTGGTAGCACGAGCTTTCGCAGTGCCACTTCTTCATCAGGTGAGTGCAGGATTTATTTCACAAACAAGGCATATATAGACACAAACTCAATTACAAGATAATGGTTGGAATGTGAGTCTTAACAGATAATCAAGTCTTTACAGGTGCAGACATTGTGAATGGAGAGAGGGTTAAGCACAGGTTAAAGAGATGTGTATTGTCTCCAGCCAGGACAGTTAGTGAGATTTTGCAAGCCTCGCCTGTAAAGACTTGATTACTTGTTAAGACTCGCATTCCAACCATTATCTTGCAATTGAGTTTGTGTCTATATATGCCCTGTTTGCGAAACAAATCCTGCACTCACCTGATGAAGGGGCAGTGCTGCGAAAGCTCATGCTACCAAATAAACCTGTTGGACTTTAACCTGGTATTATGAGACTACTTACTGTTCCAATAACTTATCATGGACCGATTGAATTTTACCATCCCACCTAGCATGGAATCGGAGCGGGTCAGGGGCAGACCAAAGATAGGTCCGTTAACCTCAGGTGGGATTTTATGGTTTTGGGACGAACGAGGCCATATAATTCCATGCTATAACAGGGGACGCAGTGGTGTAATGGTATTGTGACTGGACTACCAATCCAGAGACCCAGGATAATGCTTGGGGGACTTGGGTTCGAATCCCACCACGTCAGATGGTGAAATTTGAATTCAATAAAAATCTGGAATTAAAAGTCTAATGATGACTGTGAAACCACTGATGTAAAAACCCATCTGGTTTGCTAATGTCTTTAGGAAAGTAATTCTGCCCTCCTTCCCAGGTCTGGCCTATATGTGATTCCAGTTCTACAGCAACGTGGTTGACTCTTAAATGCCCTCTGAAATGGCTGAGTGAGACACTTCGTTCAAGGACAATTCAAGATTGGCAACAAATGCTCACCAGCAATGCCCACATCCCTAAAAGAAACTTCAAATAAGCTTAAGAATAAAAATTAATATCATCTTGGCACCATATAGCCTCATTGTGGTTTATTGCTGGTAACAGTCCCAATTCTAATTTCTTCCTGATTTTCCAATCTATTCACACTGTGACCCTGTATGCCTTTAGGAAATGTATTTTTTTAAATCATGTTCTCTGCAGTTTGTAAGCAGGTTTTATTTTTCATTGTTGTTGAGCTGTCCAGTTAGAATGTCCTTTATTGGTGCTTAAATGGTTTAAATGGGGT
Organism: Carcharhinus amblyrhynchos; assembly: GCF_965287045.1. NCBI lineage: Eukaryota > Metazoa > Chordata > Chondrichthyes > Carcharhiniformes > Carcharhinidae > Carcharhinus > Carcharhinus amblyrhynchos. Next base: position 23,869,028 of record NC_137343.1, read on the forward strand.
TTTGTTTATTTTTGCTCTGGGCTTCATGCAGTGTTCCGGATTTTACAACCTTTTGCACTGTTCGGGGGAAGATTGGTTGACAGGTCAGGTGACAGAAGTTCTTTCATTTTTAGTTTTGGTCTGCTAGCTGCTGTTTTTAGTTTAGAAGGTGTTTGGACTGAAAAGCAGTGTTTCTCTCTCTCTCCCTGGTATTGTAAATTTATTGGCTAATTGAAACCAGGTCTCCTGGCCTTTCTGGAATCAACATTCTGCTGTTTGGTGGTTTGCTAGCTAGTAACTAGAGTCTCTTTCTCTCTCCCCCTGGTGTTTTGGGAAGCTGTTCTGACTTCAAGCTTTCCCTATGTGCATCAAGAAAGCTCAGTAAAAAGTCTGACAACACCAGGTTTTAGTCCAACCTATTTATTTGATAATATACTCACAAGCTTTCGAGGGGACTGCCTCTTCGTCAGGTGAATGGAGAGTTCACCTGACGAAGAGGCAGTCCCCTCGAAAGCTTGTGAGTATATTATCAAATAAATAGGTTGGACTAAAACCTGGTGTTGTCAGACTTTTTACTGTGTTTATGCCAGTCCAACGCCGGCATACCCACATCAAGAAAGCTGCCAGATCCAATCAAAGGACTAAGCTATATTAGATCTATGTTTCTAGGGATGTTCATTTGATTGGAACATTTCAGATAGGTGTTAAAGTTTATACAGTATCATTGTGTTTTTTTGCTTGTTTGTAATTGGTAAGCATTATTGCTATATGTTAAATGCATTCTTAAATAAATGTATTCTTAAATAAATAAAAGCTCCCTAGTGGATCATTTGAATCATACCTGAAGTGAAACAAATCGGCCAATATTCTATGACCTCGCTTGGGTGAGGCTCATAAAATCTCGCCCAAGACTAATACAGAATTCCTGCCCCGATCCTGGGGTATGTGAGGCGGTAAAATTCTGGCTGTCGTGCTTATCCTAGCCAAATTCAAATTGTAAAACTTAAGTTTATTTTATAGTTTTATTTAAAGCTTATTTATTTATTAGCCACAAGTAAGGCTTACATTAACATCACAATTAAGTTGCTGTGAAATTCCCCTAGTCGCCACAGTCCAGCACCTGTTCGGGTCAATCCATCTAACCAACACATCTTTCAGAATGTGGGATGGAACCAGAGCACCCGGAGCAAACCCACGCAGACATGGAGAGAATGTGCAAACTCCTCACAGACAGTGACCCAAGTCAGGAATTGAACCCGGATCTATTCGGATTGGCGGATGGTGACTAGTGGAGTGCCCCAGGGGTCGGTGCTGGGGCCTCAGCTTTTTACCATTTATATAGATGATCTGGAGGAGGGAACCGAGTTTAGAGTGTCGAAATTTGCTGATGACACCAAGATTGGGGGAACGGCAAATTGTGCGGAGGGTGTGGAGAGTCTGCAGAAGGATCTAGATAGGCTGGGCGAATGGGCCAAGAAATGGCAAATGGAATTTAATATTGGCAAGTGTGAGGTGGTCCACTTTGGTAGGAAAAATGGTAGGAAGGACTATTACTTACGGGGCGAAAAACTGCAGCAGGCGACGGTGCAGACGGACCTCGGGGTCCTTGTGCATGAGTCGCAAAAACCCAGCTTGCAGGTGCAGCAGGTGGTCAGGAAGGCGAATGGGATGCTGGCCTTCATAGCAAAGGGGATTGAATATAAAAGTAGGGAGGTCTTGCTGCAGCTGTATAGGGCATTGGTGAGGCCGCAACTGGAGTACTGTGTGCATTTTTGGGCGCCGCACCTGCACAAAGATATTTTGGCCTTGGAGGGAGTGCAGAGGAGGTTTACTAGGCTGATACCGGAGTTAAGGGGGTTGAGCTATGAGGAGAGGCTGAATAGATTAGGCTTGTACTCGTTAGAGTTTAGAAGAATGAGGGGAGATCTCATTGAGACGTATAAGATGATGAATGGGATGGATAGGATAGAGGTGGAAAGACTCTTCCCGCTCAAAAAAGACAATAGGACTAGGGGGCACAGCCTCAAGATAAAAGGGGGGCGGTTTAGAACGGAGTTGAGGAGGAACTTCTTCACTCAAAGGGTGGTGAATCTCTGGAATTCTCTGCCCGTTGAAGTGGTGGAGGCTGCCTCGCTAAATATTTTTAAGACGCGGGTTGATGGGTTTTCGATAGGAGAGGGGATTAAGGGTTATGGGGAGAGGGCGGGAAAGTGGAACTGAGCAGCGACAGACCAGCCATGATCTTATTGAATGGCGGGGCAGGCTCGAAGGGCTGGATGGCCTACTCCTGCTCCTATTTCTTATGTTCTTATGTTCTTATCCCTGGCGCTGTGAAGCAGCAGCACTAACCACTGTGCTACCGTGCCACTGTACTTATGACTATGTAAAACTTATGATCCAGACAGACTCATAAAAGACTTTGGAGCTCCTGATCTGAATTATAACAATATCGACTCCCACAAAAGCTTTGTGGGTAGATGGGGTGGGTTCCATGGGAGCAATGTAGACCTGGGAAACCCCAGGTTTGGTCTGTCCTGAGGTAACTGAAGTGGGCCAGTGGATTCCAACTGGCATCTGTGCCCCTGAAGCTGGGAGAAGGGAAAGTCAGTCATTGCCCTGATTATTCCCCCATCAGCCTGTGGTGGTACTGAACAGGGATCAGATGGGACTTGGGTTTGACCTTTGATGGCCGGGTCATCTGGCTGATATTGAGTTTGTCACGAAAAATCATCATTTCAGTGTGTTAGCAGAGGGCTGTCAGAACCAATAGAGATCTACCTCAGGAGATAATGGAGAAGGAATTTATTCATATTTACAGTGTCAATGAATCAGGGAGATATACACTTAGATTCAAGCTGAGCAAAAACACAAAATAAACTCTCCAGTCTTGGTCCAACAATTGAGGTAGCCTGAGAGACTGAGGAAGAGAAAATTACACCTCAACTCCTCAAACTGAATAAATCATGGAAATATCATTACTGAAATTAAAGATTTATCCAGTGGTCTAGATCTCCATATGGTAGTGTAATTTGGTAATGATGTAAGGCTGGTGGACGTTTGTAACAATAGCGGTATCATAGACCACAGGGACAATTGATCCTAACATCAGGATCCTGACAGCCTGTCGCAGTTCAATGCCAACTCCCAGCCATCCTTCACTCTTTGTATTATCTCAGCAGTGAAATTAAGATTTATAGTTTTTTCTTTGACATGAAGGAAATCTCAACTGAAAAGCTTTGACATGGACACCCAGGATTTCTAAAACCAAGAGCTGCTGATGTTCAAGGGAGTTCTGGCAGATTTACAGCAATTCCACTGTGGATTGCAAAGTTTATTTCATAGACAAAATCATCGAATTCCTACAGTGGAGAAGGATTCGGCCTATTGAGTCTGCACTGAGCACAATCCCACCTAGGCCCTATTCCCATAACCGCACATATTTACCCTCCTAATCCCCTTGACACTAATGTCAATTTAGCAATAGCTAATCCACCTAACCCAACTTCAGTTGAGAGATTGACATTAAAAACATATGTGTGTTATCACCTTCCTTATAAACTGAGTATTCCTTATTAAGCACTTTCAGTGTTAAAATGCTTTTATAATAACAATAAGAAGTCTGGCAACACCGGGTTAAAGTCCAACAGGTTTATTTGAAATCACGAGCTTTTGGAGCACTGCTCCTTCATCAGGTGAGTCAAGAAGCAGCGCTCTGAACAAGTAAAACCTGTTGGACTTTAACCTGGTGATGTGCGACTTCTCACTGCGCCCCTCCCAGTTCAATGCCAGCATCTCCACATCATTTATAACAAATCCATGCAAACACAGGGAGAATATGCAAACTGCACACAGAGAGTGACCCAAGCTGGGAATCGAACTCTGATCCCTGGCGTGGTGAGGCTGCAGTGCTTACCACGGTGCCACTGCGCTACCATATGTTGGAGAGGGGGATGGACAAACAAGCCATTAATGAGGCAGTGTGGGGGAGCACAGTTCTGATTTCTGTTTGGGGGGGGGGCTTCAATTTCACTTTGAGATTGGGGTGCCCTTTAGCAATGACCCCCTGATCTCTGTGGTGCCATGGTTACCAGCGTGCTTAGGCTCTGACCCCCACAGAACCAGAGCAAAGCCCAGTCTTCTCCCACAAAATGACCAAGTGTGGGAAGATTGGGATCTGACCGGATATCTGGCCTAAAGTGACACTTCCAGACCAGAATTTTCTGCCCATTCACTCCCTGTCGCCATTGCAAGTGATGATGGCGAATTTGACACCCTGCCAAATCTCCGTTCACTGGAGCGGGACCAGAGAATCCCACTGGCATGACTGGCTGGAAAATTCCAACCACGGTCATTTTTTGGGAAAATTCAGCTTGTTGTATTCTGCTAAACTTAATGGTAATAAACATGGACTTAATCTTATCCAGAGGACAAGATTCTCTGAACTACTGTAAGATGCTGCCATCTTGGCTGTAGAAACAGTCCTGTGCGATTCAGGAGGGGTAACAGATTGGATTTAGCCAAGTGGAGATGGGAGGGATGAAATTTTGTACAGAGACACCTGATTCAATGACAGCTGGATATTGGCTCAGAGTGACAGTATGATGACGGTACCAGGGAGCCGAGAGGCATTGTGGAAAACAGAATGCTGCTCATTGTCATTCTTCAACAGTCTAATTCACTCAGTGGTGCTGGTGCAATGTTACACCTGTTTCACAGGGTTTATATCCCTGATTTCCTTTGTTCAGACCACAATGACCTTTTCTTCATGCTAACTTGTAAGATATGTGTGCTAAATGCCAAACACTCTCTTGTTAGTAGTACAGGGCAGCACAGTGACACAGTGGTTAGCACTGCTGCCTCACATCGCCAGGGACCCGGGCTCCATTTTCAGCTTGGGTCACTGTCTGTTCGGAATCAGTATTTCCCCCCACGTCTGCATGGGTTTCCTCCAGGTGCCCTGGGGTCGTCCCACAATCCAGAATACATTGCCATGCTAAATTCTCCCTAAACAGACACCAGGCCCATCTGTACTGTCTGAACTGCCTGAACAGGTGCCAGAGTGTGGCGACTAGGGGATTTTCACAGTAACTTCATTGCAATGCTAATGTAGGCCTACTTGTGACACTAATAAATAAACTTAAACTTTAATTTTATTCATGGTGAGTAATCAAAAGGGTTTGATTTAGGCAACAAGGAATAAGACCATAAGATGTAGGAGCAGAATTAGGCCATTCAGCCCATTCAGTCTGCTCTGCCATTCGATCACAACTAATATAATTCTCATCCCCATTCTCTTGCCTTCTCCCCGTAACCCTTGATCTCCTTATTGATCAAGAGCCTATCTAGCTCTGTCTTAAAGAAACTCAATGACCTGGCCTCCACAACCCTCTGTTGCAATGAGTTCCACAGATTCACCACCCTTCGGCTGAAAAAATTCCTCCTTATCTCAGTTTTAAAGGAGTGTCCCTTCACTCTGAGGTTGTGCCCTCGAGTTCTAGTCTCTCCCACTAGTGGAAACATCCTCTCCGCGTCCACTGTATCTAGGCCTCTCAATATTCCGTAAATTTCAATTAGTTCCCCCTCCCTCCCCCCCATCCTTCTAAACACCATCGAGTATAGACCCAGGCTCCTCAACCACTCCTCATATGATAAACCCTTCATTCCTGGGATCATTCTTGTAAATGTCCTCTGTACCCCCTCCAAGGCCAGCACACCCTTCCTTCGGTATGGGGTCCAATATGGGGTCTGATCTGAGCCTTACATAGCCTCAGCAGGACATCCCTGCTGTTGTATTCTAGCCCTCTGGAAATGAATGCTAACACTGAATTTGCCTTCCTAACTGCCAAGTGAACCTGCACATTAACCTTGAGCAAGTCCTGAACCAGGACTCCCAAGTCCCTTTGTGCTTCAGATTTCCAAAGCCTTTCCCCATTTAGAAAATAGTCTATGCTTCTATTCTTCCTACCAAAGTGCATAACCTCAGACTTTGACACATTGTATTCCATCTACCACTTTGCCCATTCTCCTAACCTGTCCAACTCATTCTGTAGCCTCCCCACTTTCTCAACACTATCTATCCCTCTAAATGTCTTTATATCATATGCAAATTTAGCAACTCTGCCCTCAGTTCCATTTTCCAGGTCATTAATGTATTTAGTGAAAAGTTGTGGTCCCAACACTGACCCCAATGGAACACCACTGGTCATCCGTTGCCATCCTGAAAAGGACTCCCTCATGCCCACTCTCTGCCTTCTGCCTATCAGCCAATCTTCTATCCATGCCAGTCCCTTGCCTCTAACACCGTTGGCTAAAAATATTCGCCAAAAGCTTTTTTCCTTTTGCTTTCCAGAATGACAGATAAGATTGTCACTTTGTTTTGAAACAGGGTGTGGGTTAAATCATTACACAAGTGGATGTGCCACCACAATTTAGAAAATAGAATCCCTACATTGCAGGAGAGGCCATTCGGCCCATCGAGACTGCACTTGTAAGAATGTAACTATTTCTAATATTGAGGAAGCAGAATGTGTTCTTGTTGAGTGACATCCTCCCAGAAGACAGACAGCATTAAAGAAAATGAAATGCAGCTTATTTAGAAAATCTTTATATAATAATAACTAGCATTCAATTGAAATGGTGCAATCTGAGCTGATATTTATAAAATATTGCTACTATGAGAACGTGGTGCAGCGTCTAAACAGTAGATTACAGGCAGCAAATAATTGTACTTGTCACTTTTCTATTATAAATGTAATTTGCAGTTCTGGTGCAGCGGAGTCCTTTGATATATTCTCAGATTACACTGTGAGAAGACAGTCTCTTAAATTCAGCCCATCTTTAACACTGGATTAGCATTTGAATCTGATCAGTGGAGTTTATATATACTGTAGCTACAACGACAATTTAGCCCCACTATCTATGCTTCTATAAAGCAAGATTAATCCAGGTATTTTATATAAATTACATCAATATTTGAAAAGCATCATGCTGCCTATTGTCTTCAATTCTATTTTCATAAAATATCCCAGTTGCAGAAAAAAAGCAAAGCTCCTCTCGAACCAGGGATCGGTAAACATATAATTCTAGATTATGCTCAATCTATTGGCACTAAATGTATTTTTGCATCAATGCTTAGATTGTTATTCTGTTTACTTGAAACATATTTGTTTCCCTTTATCTTTCCACCTTGAATGCCCTCAACTCTGAAGCAACAACATGTGGAATTCTCCGGCCTCCCGGTCCGTGTGTATCTGGCGCAGGAGGCGGTGTGCCGGTTGTTGGCGGCGTGATTCCCGCCTCTATCAATGGGATTTCCCACTCAAGCTGCCCCACACGGCTGGGAAACACGCGGGCGGGAGTTCACTGCTGGCGAGATCAGAGGATCCTGCTGGCGTGAATGGCAGACAATGCCCGTTCAGATTGCACCTCCAGCAGTTTGTAACTGCCCATTGTCTCCATCCGTGCCATGCTATCACTCGCCAGGAACAAATACTGAGCTGCGTTGGAGCCTCTTCTGATGATTCTATCCCTACCCCGGCACTCAACCCTACGCTTGACATCTGACATCAGCCATTTATAATTCAGAGCAAGTCTCATATTCCAGCAATGTCTTACCTAAGGCGTTGAGCTTCCCTCAGTTGTGAAGTTTATCTGGCACAATTTTAAGAGGGTGATGGTGGTGATGTCACTGAACCAGTAATCTAGAGGCCTGGGCTCATGTCCTGGGATCAAGCGTTCAAATCCTACCAAGGCAGCATGTGGAATTTGAATACAAATAATGGTCTAGAATTGAAAAGCTCGTGTCAGTAATGGTGACCATGAAAACCATTGTCGATTGTCATAAAATCTCATCTGGTTCACTAAAGCCCTTCAGGAAAGAAACCTGCCAACTTCACCTGGTAGAGCCAAGATGCAACTCTGCAGCCGTGGGATTGATTCTTACTTGCCCTCTGAAATTGTATTGCCACAAGCAACAAATGCTGGCTTTTAGTTGAGGCCAAAATGTTGTGTGATTTCAAGAAGAAATTAGATATAGCTCTTGGGACTAAAGGGATCAAGAGGTAGGGGAGAAGGTGGGTATAGGATATTGAATTTGATGATCAGCCATGATCAAAGTGAATGGCGGAGCAGGCTTGAAGGGCCAAATGGCCTACTCCTGCTTCTATGTCAGTGATGCCCACACCCCATGGAAAGATAAATTTTTAAAACATTTCCCTGAAACTGATGGAACCCATACAAAGCTTCAATTTTAAGTGTTAGCTTTAAGCACTAATTATGCCCAATGCGAATTGAGTTTGCGTGACCTTTTTGCATTCATTTTAAAGACATCACGCTGGAAATGGGCCCACGCACAAAGCTGGCCACAAGATTCACATCGGGAGGTTTCAGTAATTGCACTCGTTTGCAAACCTTGAAGGAGGTTCTAAAAATTAATCTCATCGTTTTGAAGACATAAAAGAGATACATTTCTGAAATTTTCAAATGTAATTGTTAAAAATTCCTGCAAAACCCACCACTATTAGCTGTGTAATGTGTTCAATTGCTTGTGGACGTTCACTCAAACTTCCTATAATTAAGGGCAGCATAAAACCGTGATTGTGTCTTTAGTAAGTTTATGCTTCTGATGTGTAAATCTGCAAATAAGTAAATACAAAAGCACATAAAGATTGGCAGCATTTCTATCTTTCAGCAACTGGTTTTCAATACCCCAATATATCTAGAAAATAGTCCTATATATGATTCTAAAATATATTTTCTAGATATATTCAGGGTACACGAAGCCAGTTGATGAAGGATAGAAATATTTTAAATGTTTCTGTAATGTAAAATTGGGTTACTCATGTGTAATGGGTTGGGCTGGCATGGTGGTTAGCACTGCAGCCCCACAGCGTCAGGGACCCAAAATCAATTCCAGCCTTGGGTGACTGTATGGAGTTTGCACATTCTCCCTGAATCTGTGTGGATTTCCTCTGGGTGCTCAGGTTTCCTCCCACCATCCAAAAGATGTGCAGATTAGGTTGATTGACCATGCTGAATTGACCCTAGTCAATTAGCAAGGTAATTATATGGAGTTACGGGAATAAGGCCTGGGTGGCAGTGTGGTCGGTACAGACTCGATGGGCCATATGGCCTCCTTCTGTACTGTAGGGATTCTATGATACGGTAATTAAAAATACTGATTTTTTTGAGGTGTTCCTTTTGTTTTTAGGTGTGTTAATCAAACTGCACCAAGTTTCAACTTTGAATTGTCACATGGGATGTTTTAAAGTAAATTTAAAATAGACTTTTTAAAGCATTTCTCTGGTTTCTGGCTAATTTTGCATACAACGATATGCAAATGGGTTTGAATGGAAACTAAACACCCTTCTCAAAATGCTCCCTATTTTAGGCACACTTTTTACACAGATTGCACCCCTAGCTCAATGCTAAGTCTTCAGGTTTTGCTTTGAGTGGCCCTAACATCTCCCATTACCAGCTGCCCCAACCTCAATTTTTAAATGTGCTATCAATGCTTTTCGCAGATTACTGAATAAAGAACAAATTTTCATCTACCTGGTGCTTTCCAAGCCCTCAGGACTTCTCAAAGCTGACAGAATAATTATCCTATGCATCTACAAGCCGAAGTGAACTTCCAACAAACAATAATAATTTATACATGAAAATCTTTGAATTTCCTCCTGCCATACTTGCAAAATGATAAACCTATATTGTAAAGCTAGTTATTAGTGGTGCTGTCAGCAGGCAAATGTTTATTGTGCCTGTATTCCAGGGATTAAACCGTCTACTTTAAATAGGATAATACCTCTGCTAAAACAATGGATCAATGAATATCAGGTGAATGAATATGTTAAGTGCTCAGCTGTGTGAGATGGTCACAGTAATTTCCACGTCAGTGTTTATTCTTGTTCAAGATCCAAACATCTCCCTTTAGCTATAAGAGGATTAACAACTGTGCAGTATTGACGTTTCTCCACGTTATAATGAGAAATCAGGATTATCAACATCTTAACTCCATCTGCTCAAGTATATTCCAGTCCAATCAGCTGGACTCCCTAGCACAATGGTGCAATACTCGGATCACTGCCGAAATGGTGAAACTTTAGAATTGTCAGGAGGGGAGAAGACAAGTGTCCCCTCCTGGATGAACCTTTAAACTATAATCATTTCCTTTCACATTTAGTGAGCTGAACAAGTGCACCTCATATTTTATTCTCCAGAACCCTCTGTCCCATTCTTTCTGATCATTTTCTCAGATTTACACAACTGCATTGGGTATGGCACTACATTGCTGACCAGTGGTCAAAATTTTCCGGACTCTCTGCGGTGGGTTTTCCGGTGGCGGACACAGCTCACCATTGGCTGCTTGAGGAATCTTCCAATCCCGCCTAAATCAATGGCCATTTGCGTTGCTCACCTGCTGCTTTGGAAAAGGCACATCGATTTCTGGAAAGCCAAAGTTACTGGCTCTTTCAGGCCCTGTCCCGCCAGCGCGATAGCATACCATCAAGACTTTTTCCTTCAGTGCTGGACAATATGGCGAGGAAAGCCAGCCCAAGCAGTTGGCGAGCTACGCACCGCATTTCTTGCATGGTCCATCACTCGAGAAGAAAAAAATGAAAAATTCCATCAGGTGACTTCAAGTCCTACCATGGCTGATTGCGAAACTGAATTCAATATATCTGCTGATTCAGGTCCAACAAAAGGGTCGAAAAAAAGTTGTTGGTCTCTCATAAAAACTTTTCTAATCCAAATATTTATTTCAGAGCAGGGAACTTGCCATCCCTATCAACCCAGTCCGTCCTACACTGCAGAGTTGAGTAGTAATGTCCTCTGAAGTGGCCCAGTAAACCATCAGTTGTAAAAACAATTTAAAAGTTAATTTGTTAACCATGAGTTGGCTTACGTTAACACTACAATGAAGTTACTGTGAAAATCTCCTAGTTACCACACTCCAGCACCTGTTTGGGTACACTGATGGAGAATTTAGCATGGTCAATGCACCTAACCCACACATCTTTGGACTGCGGAAGGAAACCGGAGCACCTGGAGGAAAACAATGCAGACACTGGGAGAACGTGCAGAATCCACACAGACAGTGACCCAAGCCAGGAATCGAAGCTGGGTCCCTGGAACAATGAGGCAGCAGTGCTAACCACTGTGCTGGCGTGCCACCCGAAAAGAAGGTGGGAAACAGCTTGCATTTGCATAGAACCTTTCACAATCTGAGAACATCCAAAATCATTTCACAGTCGAAGAAGTCTTTTTGAAGTAGAATTTTACTAAGAACAGCCGCCTTCTCGGAGGAAATGGCGGGGGGGGGGGGCGGTGCGGGGACTGTAATCATGGCTATTTCCATATTCACCTTGAGAACAAACATATTTATGAAAGCAAAAGGGAAAATGCTGGAAAATCTCAGCAAGTCTGGCATCATGTGTAAGGAGAGAAAAGAGCTGACATTTCGAATCCTGATGACCCTTTGTCTAAGCTGCCTCCAGCCACACCCCAAGTATATTTATGAGTTTGTATTTGAAGCTCTCTTGTCGTGAAGAAGCGTAGGTTTGAAAATAGGGAACCCACAGCAGGAGCAAATCTGTGTGTTGCTTTGACATGATTACTTGCTAATCTAACATTTGTGATTTAAATGAAAAGAACGATGGAGCTTCTAATCCCACTGTGTGCAAAGGCAAACTAAATAGGAGCTGCATTAATCTGAACAACTAATCCTGAATGTCAGGGAAGTAGATGGGGTGAAGCAGTGTATTAACAAATGCTGTATAGTTTTCCATCAGACAATTTCTTGTATCAATTTATTGCAGATAAGAAGTGTGGGAAATGTACTGTGGTTGATGCATTTAATTTGCTGAAGTTTCAGAAATAACTGAAATAAGAGGAGTTCCTTACAGTTTAAATGTTAACTCAGTAGTAGGTGTGCAGAATGAAGGTATTTCAGTAACAGGAGTTATCCAGAATGAATGGAATCATTTCTGCTGAACTCGCACCACTCGAAGTTTGAACAATGCTTATCATTTTGTGCTCTTAAGATAAAGGCAAAATACTACAGATGCTATTTATTTATTATTGTCACAAGTACGCTCACATTAACACTGCAATGAAGTTACTGTGAAGATCCCCCAGTCGCCACACTCTGGTGCCTGTTTGGGTACACTGAGGGAGAATTTAACACAGTCAATGCATCTTACCAGCATGTCTTTCAGACTGTGGGAGGAAACCAGAGCACCCGGAGGAAACCCACGCAGGCACGGGATGAATGAGCAAACTCCTCCCAGACGGTGAACCAAGACGGGAATCGAACCCAGATCCTGGGTGCTGTGAGGCAGCAGTCCTAACCACTGTGCCACCTGCGGCCCAATGTTTCAAATATTGGCTCTATTTGCTCTCGATGTGGAGATGCCGGCGTTGGACTGGGGTAACACAGTAAGAAGTCTCACCACATTAGGTTAACGTCCAACAGGTTAATTTGGTAGCAAACTGTTTGCTCTCCACAGGTGCTATCAGCTCTGTTGAGATTTTCCAGCATTTTCTGTTTCTGTTCCATGTTGTTCTCTGGTAGTTTAATACTATAAATAGGGCTCACAAACAATTAGCAGGCAAAAAGAGTGCAGATTGGGGCATTGGGAGAAACTTTAACCTACACCTGCCCATCAACAAACTGCTGAAATTGGTGCACTGCTGTGCCGGCTGCTCCATCACAGCAGTGACTACACCACAGATGTGTTTCATTGGCTGTAAAACATGTTGAGCTGTCTGTTGGTAGTGAAAGGCACTTTTTAAATGTAAGTCTAATTTTGCTCGTTTTCCCTTTGTTAAATCCAAAACCTCAGCAAATGAGGTTAGAAATACCCTCGTTGATCATCCTTAAGGATTCTGCACTTCTGATTGGAGAGTAGTGGTGGGCAACCTACATCTAACAACCCAAGTGCGGCCCATCGGGGTCCTAAGTGCAGCTCACGAGACATTGTGTTGACCATTGCTCGAGCCCAGGGCTGCCACATTCTGCACATTTCTGTCTGCGTAGTTTTTTTTCCTACCGGTATGACTGATGTGATATGCACATAAAGCAAGGGCAAGTGAATTGAGGAGTGTGCTGATTGCGCACAACATCGACTGGGAGAGCCGTGCGCTTATGTCCAAAGTGAAAATGATTATTTTGTTTTAGCCAGTTGAAGTTGATAGATCTGTTAATATATAAATGATTAAACATTTTCTAGAAAACGTTATGAAATATTCAGCGTGTATTAAGTGTATTTAATCTTATTCATGGGGCCGCGGTTAGTGGATAAACGCTCTGAGATGAAGGCGGGCCACACATGAGACCCACTCACTGGCCTAGGTTGCCTCTCACTGTTGCGAAGTGCTATGCAAGGGTTGACCTCCATAGGACCAAGCTTGAAAGAAACGCATAAAATAGACTGCTTCTAGGCTCCCTGCTTATAGATTGTGAAATAGATTAAACATCTTCCAACAAAGTGGATTTTAGGCTTAAAGCTACAATAATACACCTACCTCAGCTGATGAGATCATTAAACTGTAGGGGTCATGGGGAGTGTACCGGCACAGAAACAGCATTCCGTAAGTGGAAAGGACTGTGCGCAAATAAGAAGGTTTGAAAGTTCAGTGGGTTTAATTATGGAATTGGAAAACAAATCCTACAATCCAGCTCAACAGAAGCCAAAAAAGGACAGGGAAAACAGCTAAGCGAAGAGGATGTGAATGATGTTTCAAGACATCACTTCAAGCTCAGCGAGTTGCAGTGTAAGGAAAGAGAGCCAGTCCATAACCGAATTTACCGAATAATCTGTAATTTCTGAGAATTGCAGAGGTCAGTGGAATTTGTTAGGAAGTGAGTCAATGCAAAGATTTTTTTTGTGTTCTTGGAATGTAGAAAATAGCAAAGGCGTTAAGACTGAATCATATTGTGGGAATGGTTGTAGGTTCCCTATAGGACATCAGTGATCCACCAGGAATCTTACAACACTCTTGCAAATTACATGACTTTGTTTTGTGCTAGCCTATTACTCAATAGTTGCATCGAATTTAGCTCTGTGCTTTGCCAAAATGGGTTTTCAAGTTTCACAGCTTGTGAGCGGGCAGGTCTAATACCATATCGACTGAGCTACAGCCAGATGAATTTTCCAGCAGGTGTCTGGAGCCCGATGTCAGGACCATGTGGGGTCCCAGGCCTGCATATCTCACCAGGATGGCTGCCAGTGTAATCTTCCAGGAGGGAGCCTCCCAATTGTCTGCCTTCTTGCTCACCGTCCGATTAAAGAGAGAGGATGGGCTCTCCTGCCGGAGAATGTGTCCAAGGACTAGCCGGATGCAATACCCCCCATAGCACCGCTCTGATTGTCATGATATTTGAAAAAATGGCCCCCAAGCACAGGCTTAACTGGCCATCTGCCTCTATTACCCACCTGTCCACTTACAGAATGCTGAGGGACATAGATAGAGTGGATGTGGAGAGGATGCTTCCACTAGTGGGGGAAACTAGAACTCGAGGGCACAACCTCAGAGAGGAGGGATACTCCTTTAAAACTGACATGAGGAGGAATTCCTTCAGCCAGAGGGCGGTGAATCGGTGGAACTCATTGCCACAGAGGGCAGATCACCCTACTCGCCTCACGTCCGACTTTACCAAGTTTTTGTGTCTGAAACTGGCACAACTTGATAAAATCGGGCCTTCTGAGTGAAATTCCTCATCTCAGTCCTCAATAGTTTACCCCTCATTCTTAGACTATGACCCCAAATTCTGGACTTCCCCAAATCAGGAACATTCTTCCTGCATCTAGCCTGTCCAACCCCATCAGAATTTCATACGTTTCTCTGGGATCCCCTCTCATTCTTCTAAATTTTAGTGAGTACAAACGCAGCCAATGCAGTGTAGACATGAGTGTCTTTAGGACAGAGATGGTTCTTGATCAATAAGAGGATTGAGGGTTACGGGGAGAAGGCAGGAGAATGGGGATGAGAATCACATTAGCCAGGATTGAATGGCGGAACAGACTCGATGGGCTGAGTGGCCTAATTCTGCTCTGTTATCTTATGGTCTTATGGAAATAACCTGAATGCAGGAAGGGGAGGGAGCCAACCTGATTCAGTTTGACCACATTTTCCCGGTTCCATTGCCTTCTCTGTCTGTCTCCGTGTCAGTGTGTGCTTTTCCTGTGTTAGAGTGTGTTTTCCTTGTCAGGGAGTGTCCTATCTGTGTTGTCCAGCAGTCCTTTCCTGGCAGCACTGCCTGGTTTTCCTCCTGCTGCTACTCACAGGTCTACAGAGCTCAGCTTCTTCCAAAGAGCAATGTGCCAAACGCAGTCTGCTCGAAGGCAGGCTGCAAACATCATTGGATTCAGAAAATGAACGTGACTGGATTAAAAACTAAAATCCTTTCAGAGCTGAAGAAGCATCACAGAGACCTGTGGCCAAGCATTGTGCAAAGGAGAACACTAAAAATACTCAGAGGGTCAAGCAGCATCTGTGGAGAGAGAAGCAGAATAAATGGGTGAGATCTTTTGTCCCCTCTGCTGCATGTTTAGTGTGGCGGGAGGTGCCGTGCCGTTCGCAGCGGCAACATTTTCCTGTCCCGCTGTTGTCAATGGAATTTCCCATTGAATCCAACCCACAGAAAGCCATGCCAGCGGTGTGCCATTGGGGGGACCAGAATTTCCTGCTGGTGTGAATGGCCAGAAAATTCCAATAGTAGTCATGATGTGGATGTGCCGGCGTTGGACTGGGGTACACACAGTAAAAAGTCTGACAACACCAGGTTTTAGTCCAACCGATTTATCTGATAGTAAACTCACAAGCTTTCGAGGGGACTCCCTCTTCGTCAGGTGAATGGAGAGTCCGGCCAGTCTTTCACGCCAATAATCTTTCATTCGGCAGGTAGAGGGGTTTTATTCTGAACAGAACTTGGAGGCTGGAGATGTGTTTGTTCTGACTTTCCCCCAATTCTATTTTGAATGTAGAGACTCACACTGGGCTAATATATGATGAAGCCGCCAGCTGTAAGTGGTTGTTTTATAACGCCTTACTGAATATTAGCAGGATAATTCACTGTGAGACATGACAGAACTCAACCTAGTTGTCTCCTTCCCTATATATTTATATCTACAGACTCTGTAACAGGGCTGATGGACTGTGATCTCGGTGCCAACTTTTGTGTAGGACCGCAGCAAGGTTTGTCATACTGGATGCTGCTGGTGGCCTGGCATTTACCAGTGCCTGTCTTCTCCCTACAATAGTCATGATGTAGAGATGCCGGCGTTGGACTGAGGTAAACACAGTAAGAAGTCTTACAACACCAGGTTAAAGTCCAACAGTTTTACTTTACAAGTTTATAGTGGCGTTTGCTACCAAATAAACCTGTTGGACTTTAACCTGGTGTTGTAAGACTTCTTATTGTGTTCTCCCTACAATAGCCAGAATACCAATATCATTCTCACCCAAGGTGCTGCTGATGTTGCCAGGTGCTCGAAGGCAGGAAACCTTTGTTTCATCGTGTGGGAGATGGTGGTGGTTATGGATGTTGGACTTCTCCAACTCTTTTGAGTAACTTTCAATACAGGGTGCAAGGAGGGATGACGGCCATCATCATGTTCCTGCTCTTCTGACAAGTTCCGTTTCAAAGCCAGGCTGTGAGGATGTATTGTGAGGCATGGGGGCCTTTGCTTTATGCTGCCCCCTTGAGCACTGGTTAAGCCCTCAACAGCCACCCCATTGTCCCCAGACCTTATAGCAAGAGTTTGTTTCCATATGATTATTCTTAACCTTATTAATGTATTTCACAGTGCGTGGACCTTTGCTGGTATCTGCTTCCACTTGAGTGCAATTGTTAAGAGACTTTTTTTTAAAGAAAAGCTTTATCTATTGGATACTGCATTGACTTTACAGCATGATTAAGTAACAAATGCCTATTGTGTAATGTGAGTCTTACTACAGGTTGAATATCCTTTAACTCTAAATCTGAAAACTGAACACATCCACAAACCATTTTTTTGAAAGGCTATGCAATTAATAATGCAATGTAATATTGGATTTTTTTTATTTATTAGTGTCACAAGTAGGCTTATATTAACACTGCAATGAAGTTACTGTAAAAATCCCCTAGTTGCCACACTCCAGCACTGTTTGAATACACTGAGGGAGAACTTCGCATGGTCAATGCACCAAATCAGCACATCTTTTGGACTGTGGGAGGAAACCGCAGCACCCGGAGGAATCTCATGCAGACACAAACAGAACATGCAGATTCCACACAGAAAGTGACCCAAGCCAGGAATTGAACCCAGGTCCCTGGTGCTGTGAGGCAGAATTGCTAACCACTATGCCATTAGAGATGGAATAACTATTAACAAGTAAGAATTAGGGCAAGAGAGATATGGCAAATGGAGAAAGAGCCAAGTATTTGTAGATTATAGCTAGTCTAGGCTTAAGTTTTTGTAATATAAATAGACTTAGGCCTACCATATATATGATCGATCCCAAACCAAAACTATCTGAATACTGAAATGGAGTCGCTCCCAAGAGTTTTGAATATAAGATATAGGATACACGACCTGTAATTGTTTATACAATGAATTCTTTACATTACTGCAGCCTCCCGAGTCTCAATCCCTCCCAGACTTTTGATTCTAAACAAAACATGCGGGGTTTTCCCAAAGAAACACGCTCAACAGACACGAATACAGGGGTTTTCCCGCCAGTTTTTGGGCGAGCATTGTGAAATGAATTTACAGTAATCCGTGCAACACAGACCGTCAGGAGATTCACGCCAGTTTGGGGGCCTAATCCCATTCAAGAGGCCGGCATCAGACTGCTGAGGGGGCCACTGTGCATGCGCTGATTTATAAGACTCTTGCTACCCCCCCTCCCCTGCCAACCCCAATCACTGGCCTCCCAGTGGCAATTTAGTGTTTGCAAATTCCTTCATGGGTTATATGTTGCAATATATGTAGCCGGCTATTTTCACCTTTACTATGTTTGTCATTGCACTTCTGTTTGTTATTATAGATGTTCATATTTCTCTGTATACATAAAACCTTCCCCCATGGGGCTTTGAACAGTGTTTCTTGTTTAGACTTTCATCCTTCTCAAAGGTTTAACTGTGGTTCAAGGGAGTGAACCTTGATACCTTTGATCTAAAAGCTGGATCTTTTCCAGAATCTTTTCCTTTAGCAGAGTTGCATATCCAACGGATTAAGAGTTGCCCCACTGGCAGTAATCTGTTTGCTAGATTGAACATAGGTGTACACAAATAAATATGAACAAATATCTCTCCAGAAACTTATAGCTTGGCTCTAATGTAAAAACACATCCCAAAATGCTTCCCAGATGCATGAAGAGAAAGAATGCAAAGCTTAAAAAAAGGATCAATTAATTAGGGTGACTAAAATCTTTGTCAAAGTGATGGGTTTTAAAGAGATTCT
This sequence comes from Carcharhinus amblyrhynchos, assembly GCF_965287045.1. Classification (NCBI taxonomy): domain Eukaryota; kingdom Metazoa; phylum Chordata; class Chondrichthyes; order Carcharhiniformes; family Carcharhinidae; genus Carcharhinus; species Carcharhinus amblyrhynchos. Next base: position 23,887,453 of record NC_137343.1, read on the forward strand.
GAAAGGAGAGAGGGAGCTGGAGAGGTGGAGGATTCAGAGAGGGGATTCCAGAGAGTGGCAGCTACTGAAGCCACAGGTGAGGGGAAATGGAGGCATACACAAGAAGCAGGAGGAGATTCAAATGGGATCATTGCAAAGATGGTAATGCGGAAGAGGTCCACGAATGACTTGCAAGGATTCAAGGAGAATATGTCACAGGGAATTGTTCTCCATGATTTTCTGTGCATTAAAACCAATGATTTTAATTGAGATATGTTGTCTGAAGGGCCATCCTTCAAGGAGCACCAAGTGTGGATTCATCCTCTGGATCTGATCTTTGAATGGAGAGAAAACAAAATTTAATCCTTGCAACATTATTCCTTGACAATAACATTCATGTCTCTCAGTTTGTTGCTTATTTGAAATGTATGCAGTGGTGGAGATCTCCCACTGTGTTGTGCCAAGCGGAGGCGACAGTTCTGATGCCATAATGGCACACTTACCGAGCTGCCTTCTGTAACAGAAATGTGCTTCCATCGCTCCATAAGCATGTTCAGCAGAACAGTAGAAATTGCAGCATAGAAGAGCCCATATGGCTGGTCCTACCTGTGCCACTGTTAGCTGCTGCTTTTAATACCATTTTCCTGTCCATTTTTTGCCATGGTTTCTTGGGCCTCCTATATGAAACTAATTCCACACTGAGGATCTATTGAGTTCGCTGTGGCTGGATTCTCAGATTTTTGGAAATGCGTAGAGTGTCATGTGATTCCTTACCTGCAATAGAAACACGATGAGTTTATTAATGGGGTTCCACTGTGATTGGATGCTCCTTTTCCATCTGTGGTAACAAATTTGCACCAATAGCAGTCAATGCTTTTGTAGGGAGATGTATTAAAACTTCAGTAAAGGTGCTTTGAGCTGATCATCATTTTGTTTTATTGTAAGGCCACTTTACTTCCCGCAGTGACAGATTACTGGGTGGTAAGAAAGATGCATACCTGTTGGAAATTTACTGCTTGTTCCACTGCTCGCTTGCTTTCCGTGATATTAAACCCTGTTGCTGACTAGACACTGGATGTCATTGCAAGCACTCTTTCATTTTTGGGCCTCGTTCTAAATAATGATCCTGGAAACAGTTTCTGGGAATGTTCCCATTTAGCACTTAATGTCAATAATTGAATTCTTTTACACACACTGTAAATATTCACACATAATTTAGATATCGTGCTGAGATAATACTGAGACTGCACAATCTCCAAGAAAGATATAGAGTCGGAGAATCCCTACAGTGAAGAAGGAGGCCATTCAGCCCATTGAGCCTGCATTGACAACAATCCCACCCAGACCCTATCCCTGTAACCCCATCTATTTACCCTGCTAAATCCCCCTGACAAAAGGGCAATTTAGCATGGCCAATCAACCTAACCTGTACATCTTTCAACTGAGGGAGGAAATTGGAGCGCCCAGAGGAAAGCTGCACAGACACATGGAGAACATGCAAACTCCACACTGGTAGACACTCGAATTGAACCCGTGTCCCTGGCGCTGTGAGGCACAATGCTAACCACTGTGCCATCGTGCTGCCAGAGCCATGGCCATTCTGCAGGTGTTGATCCCCTCACTTCTGTTAGCTGACAAATCAAAGTAGGATAAAATTCTACGCAATTTGTTGGAAGCACCGGTGCGCATTATTATGACATTTCTAGGGCTTCTGATGAAGATCAATGAAGTGAACCAAACTGAGCCCATTAGCTGCCGTTTCTGGAACAGTCGCTTGGTTTTGAAGAAATTTTGAATGAGCCATTTCATGAAAATTGATTTGATTTAATAAAGCTGCTCTTCCTACTTAAAAAGTTTTCAGCAAGTGCAAAGGCCTGTTGGAAATGCTATTTGTAACTCTGCTAATTGGAGGGCGGAGGTGGGCACAAACTCTGCCTGACTGATGTTAACACATTCTCTTTGGATTGAGGTGCAGAATGTTTAATGCAGAACTCGAGGGAAAGTCCAAACTGTGAAATAGTGAGTCACACACGTGGTCAAGGGACCTACTGCTGGACATTTGATCATGTGACTTCTGACCAGGATCATGTGGCGTCTGTAAATAAAGCTAGGACTGCACACACATCTTACACCCTGCTGCCTCAAACTGCAATCCTTACTCCAGGTTTCTTCCTCTCGCAATGTAAGTGACCCTCTGTTGTGAGGTGCTATTTAATAATATTGGTAGACCCTTCTCACATCCTAATTTGGTTTGCCTTTTTACAGTCCCCATTTTTTAAAATGAATGCAGTGTTCCCTGCTGAAATATCCAACATGATTTGGACTCTGTAGGAGCTGCCAGTGTCAAAATAACATTTTGTCAACCTATTTAAAAATTCATGTGGCTGATGCTTTTCATAGAATCCTGGAATCCCTACAGTGCAGGAGCTGGCCATTCTGCCCATCGAGTCTGCACCAACTCTTACCCAGATCCTATCCCCATAACCACACGTATTTCCCCTGCTAATCTCCCTAACCTATATATATATATCTTTTGACACTTTTTTATTAATTTGTGGGACATGGGTGTCGCTGGCTGGCCAGTATTTATTGCCCTTTCCTAGTTGCCCGTGGAGGGCAGCTGAGAATCAACCACATTGCTGTGGCTCTGGAGTCATATGTAGGCCAGACCAGGTAAGGATAGCAGCTTCCCTTCCCTGAAGGTCATTAATGAACCAGATGGTTCTTTTCCTGACAATCAACAATGGTTTCATGGTCATCGGTAGATTCTTAATTCCAATCATTTTTTATTGAATTCAGATTCCGACATCTGCTGTGGTGGGATTCGAACCCAGGTTCCCAGGACATTAGCTGAGTTTCTGGATTAATAGTCTAGCGATAATACCATGAGGCTATCGCCTCTCCCTAGTATGCAAAATAGACTTCTATATAGAAACATACAAATCTGGAAGCTGCTAAGTACAAACCTTCATCTGTATTTAATTAGATGACTAGTATTCAGGATTCTAGGATTCCACATTTGAGTTAGGACATTAACGGGCAATTTTGCATGGCCAATCCACCTAACCTGCATCGTCTTTGTGACTGTGGGAGGAAGCCATATCACCCAGAGGAAACTCATGCAGACATGGGGAGAACATGCAAACTCCGCACCCACTGACCTAAGGCCGGAATTGAACCCGGATCCCTGGCGCTATGAGGCAAAAACGATGCATAATCCAAAAGATGGGTTACAAGCATCTGAGGTCTGAATGAACACCACCTTCAGCTCAATAAATGGGACTGGACTCTCCAGCCACTTTCGTGATGGGAAGAGAGATTGCATTTTTGTTGCTGCCCCTCCTGACTTCTCAGCCATTTATAATAGACCTTCTTCACCACACCTGCCATTTGATGGAAATTAAATTTGGAATCAGAATTACTCACAACTCAAGGAATTCATTGCAATAGAAACATTGAAACATAGAAAATAGGAGCAGGACGAGGCCATTCAGCCCTTTGAGCCTGCCCTGCCATTCATCACGATCATGGCTGACCGGCCGACTCAGTAGCCTAATCCTGCTTTCTCCCCATAACCTTTGATCCCATTTGCCCCAAGTGCTATATCCAGCCGCCTCTTGAATACATTCAATGTTTTGGCATCAACTACTTCCTGTGGTAATGAATTCCACAGGCTCATCACCCTTTGGGTGAAGAAATGTCTCCTCATCTCCATCCTAAATGGTCTACCCTGAATCCTCAGACTGTGACACCTGGTTCAGGACTCACCCATCATCGGGAATATTCTCTCTGCACCTACCCTGTCTAGCCCTGTTAGAATTTCTAAAGTCTTTATGAGATCCCCCCTCATTCGCTTGAACTCTAATGAAAACAATCCTAACCTAGTCAATCTCTCCTCATTCATCAGTCCCGCCATCCCGGGAATCAGCCTGGTAAACCTTTGCTGCAGTGCTGGAGTGCGCTTTATTTATGATCCAGGGTGGATTCCACAGTACAAAGTGTCTTGGTGCTTTGAAAGGTCCATGGTGACCAGAGAAAACCACTCGGCTGCTGCCAGCTGGGCGCAGAATATTGTCAGGCTCCATGCCCAGCTGGCAGCAGCAGGGCTCCTTCAGCTTGTGCCACTTCTGGCAGCTGAGGGAAACCACCTCTTGGTGCATTTGTAAAAAAAAAAGGGCTGGATTCTCAGCAATGCCACGCTTCACTGGTGTGAGAGAAGAGATATCAAAGCAACCCGGCCTTCCCGTGAGTTTGATTAACAGTCTTCCTGCTTTGTCCTTGTGTCTCATTGTAATTCTGCCTGTATAGCTTCAGAACCTCTCTGAATTCCAATGTTCTGATCAATTCACCTTGCCTCAGGAAGAGAGAAACCTAGTCAGTTAATAGCTAACTCGTGGAGCTATTATTCAGCAATTCAGCTATGAAATAGCTATGGTTTGATTAATTTTAGCAGTGCTTCTCTCCAAACATGTATGACTGTGGGGAAAATTTTAATCTTTGGCAACAGAATAAGTGTGACAACATTGGATTGACCGCTCATTTTACACCTCTGCTGCATTTTTTTACCATTGCATTCCAGTGATTATTTTTATATACTTCAATGGGATGTGGGTGTCATTGGCTGCACCCACTGTGGTATAAATGGTGAATAGCTATTCTGCTAATAGCAATGTACATCATCAGTGATAACAGATCACTGGGCAGCACAATAGCACAGTGGTTAGCACTGCTGTCTCACAGTGCCTGGGACCCAAGTTCAGTTCCGGCCTTGGGTGAACTGACTGCCTGTCCGTGGAGTTTGCACATTCCCCCCATGTCTGTGTGGGTTTCCTCCGGGTGCTTCGGTTTCCTCCTGCGGTGCAAAGATGTGTGGGTTAGGTTGATTGGCCATGTAAATTGTCCCGGGGGATTAGGAGGGTAAATATAGAGGGTTACAGAAATAGGACCTGGGTAGGATTGTTATTGGTGCAGGCTCAATGGGCCAAATGGCCTCCTTCTGCATTGCAGGTTCTGTGAGTCTATTATGTGTCTCTAGAACTCAGAGAGAGATGGTTCTGGCAGGAGCCTCATGCTTATCTATCCCTGTCCCTGTACATAGCTGTATATAGTTAGTAAATGATTGGAAGTTCCTGGCTGCCTTGTTCCAGTAGTGTGTATTAGACATGTCCTGGGACCATTTCTGATGGTACGTCATAGTGGCAGCGGTAAACACACAAATAGCAAAGATCCCTGCCAAAACTGTAGGTGGCAGGAAAGTGAAAACCTAAAAAAAGTAAAAGATCTGCGCACTTAATGAACTCACATGCACAGTACAACGAAAAAAGTTAGAGGTGACATTTCTGCCCGGGATATCGGGAAAATGGGCCTATGGGATTAGCAGCAGAATAAAGACCCAGAGCTGGGGCTTTTCTCTTTGGAGTGGAGGAGGATGAGACACGACTTAATACATGTTTATAAGATGATGAGAGGGATTGATAGAGAGCAGAGACTATTTCCTCAGGTGGATGTAGCTGTTACTAGGGGGCATAACTATAAGGTTCATGGTGGGAGATACAGGCGGGATGTCCGAAGTAGGTTCTTTACTCTGAGAGTGGTTGGGGTGTGAAATAGACTGCCTGCTGTGATAGTGGAGTCAGACACTTTAGGAACTTTCAAGCGGTTACTGGACAGGCACATGGGACACTCCAGAATTATAGGGAGGGGATAGCTTGATCTTGGGATTGGACATAGCTTGGCACAACACTGAGGGCCGAAGTGCCCGTACTGTGCTGTAATGTTCTATGTTTCTATGCAGTTTGTGTGCCAGGCATTCCACTGCTAAATCTAAAAACAACAGGCCCAATGCAAACCAATTCCTACCTCAATAAAAACAGAAAATGTTGGAAATAATCAGCAGCTCCGGCAGCATCTGTGGAGAAAGAGAAACAGAGCTAACGACTGGAATTCTCCAGCCGTTCACACCGGCGGGATTCTCTGGTCCTGCTGCAGTGAATGGAGGTTCGGCTGAGTGCCAAGTTCTCCATCCTCGCTTATGGCAGACACAGTGAATGGCCGGAGAGCCAGCAAAACCCAGCTTGCAGGTGCAGCAGGTGGTCAGGAAGGCGAATGGGATGCTGGCCTTCATAGCGAGGGGGATTGAATATAAAAGTAGGGAGGTCTTGCTGCAGCTGTATAGGGCATTGGTGAGGCCGCAGCTGGAGTACTGTGTGCAGTTTTGGGCGCCGCACCTGCGCAAGGATATTTTGGCCCTGGAGGGAGTGCAGAGGAGGTTTACTAGGCTGATACCGGAGTTGAGGGGATTGAGCTATGAGGAGAGGCTGAATAAACTAGGCTTGTACTCGTTAGAGTTTAGAAGAATGAGGGGAGATCTCATTGAGACGTATAAGATGATGAATGGGATGGATAGGATAGAGGTGGAGAGACTCTTCCCGCTCAAAAAAGACAGTAGGACTAGCCTCAAGATAAAGGGGAGGCGGTTTAGAACGGAGTTGAGGAGGAACTTCTTCACTCAAAGGGTGGTGAATCTCTGGAATTCTCTGCCCGTTGAAGTGGTGGAGGCTGCCTCGCTAAATATTTTTAAGAAGCGGGTTGATGGGTTTTTGATAAGAGAAGGGATTAAGGGTTATGGGGAGAGGGCGGGAAAGTGGAACTGAGCCACGACAGATCAGCCATGATCTTATTGAATGGCGGGGCAGGCTCGAAGGGCTAGATGGCCTACTCCTGCTCCTATTTCTTATGTTCTTATGTTTTGAGTCCAATATGACTTCCCTTCCTCCTACCCTAATGTCTCTGGTTAAATCTGCTCGCTTGTGTAATCTAATATAGTTTCTTCTTCCTGGTTGGTTATGGCTTTCAGAATTTGGGCACAAAAGTGCATTGGTCGCTCAAGTTTAAAGGGGCTCCTTATCCAGCTTAAGGCCCCAGTCTAATTTAATGTGTTGGTTTCTTGTAAATAGAGCCAGTTCAGGGTAATTTCTCTGGAGCTGGAATGACACAGATTACCCGGCGGGAATGGCTTGCTTTATTAATATAGGACTAACCAAGAGGGAGCCCAGGTCGCATTCAGTTCATTATTGGAACCAGCTCCCGCCTGTTTGGTCTGGAGGCAGGCTCTGTGGGAAGCGTTGTTCCCAGTGAACATCAGTAATGGAAGAAGCTCATAATCTAGAATTCAAGCTTCAAAGATGTTGATTCATTCCCCCTGATAGTCAAACCAATCCATGAATTCAATGTGAAAGCAACAGGGGAATTAATATGAAGCTTTCCTCCACACCAGAATGAACGGGGAAATTGCCACTGAGTTTACTTCATCCCGTCTGTTTTAATTGCGTTCCCTCTAAGCACTTTTCTTTTCTAATTGAATTGATGTCTGAACTGATCTCATTTCTTTTTCATGAAGTGTAATCTGCATGGATCACACGCATACAGTCTGGCATTCGCTGAGCTGCAGAAGTAATTCACTGTGTGAAACAGCTCTGAAATGTTGGGACACGTTAATGCCCCATATAATTCCACATATCACCGTGCCCCATAAAGCATTTGATCATAATAAATCAAAATGCTAAAACGCTCAGCAGCAATGGCAACACTGATGGAGGGAGAAACAGAATTAACATTGCAGCTTGATGTCCCTTCACCTGAACTCATCAATTCCTAGAACGTTAACCCTTGTTTCTCTGCACAGACACTGACCTGCAGAGCAGCATAGAATCCCTACTGTGCAGAAGGAGGCCATTTGGCTCATCGAGTCTGCATTGGCTCATACCCAGGCCTGCCCCGTAAACCAAAGTATTTACCCCGCTAATCCCCCTAACCTTAGGGTCGGGATTAGCAGGGTAAATATGTGGGGTTACGTGGATAGGGCCTGGGTGGGATTGTGGTTGGTGCAGACTTGATGGGCTGAATGGCCTCTTTTTGCACTGTAGGGATTCTGTGATGATCTTGGAACACTAAGGGGCAATTTAGCATATGGTCATTCCACCTAACCAGCAGATCTTTGGACTGTGGGAGGAAATTGGAGCAACTGGAAGATACCCACACAGACGTGGAGAGAACGTGGAAGCTCCACGCAGTCACCCAAGGCTGGGATTGAACCGGGGTCTATGGCACTGTAAGCCAGCAGTGCCAACCACTGTGCCACCCCGAAATTTGCAGCATTTTCAATTATGGTTTCAGGTTTCCAGTATTTTCTTTTTGGTTTAATATTTGATCATTTCTAGCTGTACTCATGATTATGTTTCGATCTTTACAGACGCTTCAGACCTGTTGAGTTTATCGGCACATTTGTTTTTATTTCAGATTTCCAGCAGTATTTTGCTCTTACTTTGCAGATAATTATGCACTTGCTTTTAAAGTAATCAAAGCATTCATTGCTTTAGTTGGGTGTTAATTCACCTACCCCAGGGGCAATTCTGACCCTAATTTTAGCACCAATTCCTATTGTTTAGGCCCAAGGAAGAGCAAATCCAAAATATTTTATTTGTAACAAAACAATTCTTAATTTCCTAGTCTAAGGTCATTGTGCAAGACCCAACATTTGAGAATTGCCTACCAATCTGCACCATTCACCAAGAGATGGGAAAGGGATGTTTTACTGGAGTGATTAATGCGTGTTCCATTGCACACCTTCACAATCAGTCTGTCTAAAATCCAGCTATTCCAAACATTACATTCAAAGCTGCACAGCTCCAGAAGAACAATATCGGACTGTAACCCACTCTTCAATCAGCAAAACAATTTCCATCCCACTCCATCGCATATTGCCAACAATTTCCATGCGCCCGAGTGGTCCAGCCAAACCTTACAGCTTTGCTATTGATTTATTGGTCATTTTGGGTTGAAATCATACGAGGCATCTTCCTATTTTGCCTCCCTTTGTTTCTCTGTGGATCGCTGCATCAGGTGTAACCTTGAACTGACAGTGTGAGCATCTGATCCACTGCCTCCATGGCTGGGAGGTTCATGAGAGTGGCGCAGTCAATCACACTTTGTCTTGACCTGAGGTGACCCTTTTGAGGCATAGAGTCATACAGCATACAAACTTGCCCTTTGGCCCATAGTGTCTGTGCTAGCCACCAAACACTTATCCATTCTAATCCTATTTGCCAGCACTTGGTCCATAGCCTTGTTTTGTAGAGTCATAGAATCGCAAGCTGGCTATGTCCATAATCGTTTTCTCCAGAAGGTACGTTGTGCATGATACTGGGTAGGTATCTGCATCAAACTGCACATAATAACAAGCAGGATATAGACACCAGACTGATCTAATTCACCTGAAGTGCTAAGTATCATAGAATAATAGAATCCCTACAGTACAGAACAAAACCATTCAGCCTATTGAGCCTGCACCCACAGCAATTCCACCCACACTCTATCCCCAGAACCCCATGTATTTACCCTGCTAATCTGCCTGACACTCAGGGGCAATTTAGCATGGCCAATGCACCTAACCTGCACATCTTTGGACTGTGGGAGGAAACCAGAGCACTCGGAGGAAACCTACGCAGACACGGGGAGAATGTGCAAACTCCACAGACAGTGACCCAAGGCTGGAATTGAACCCGAGTCCCTGGCGCTGTGAGGCAGCAGTGTTAGTCACTGTGCCACCCTGTTGTAGGTTATGGTGTTTCAATTGTTCATTGAAGTGCTTCTTAAATGTCGTGAGCGTTCCTACCTTTATCACCCTTTCTCTGCATTTTTTTTACAACACGCAGTATTGCAAAACTGGCATTGAGCTCTGCTGTGTGGTGGTGTGAACCCATGTGTGTGTAGTGTGCAGGAAGCGCGATATGTTGTGTTGGCCTGTTGGCCCCATAATAAATCCAATGTGATCTGGAAGGAGCCCTACAATGTAGAGTAGATGCAGTTTCCCCTGGCATCTACACAGAAAAACCTCCTGCCGTCTTCCTCTTGAGATGAAAGTGGTTTCCTCCAGGTGGTGAAAGGTATGCTGAGACTGAACCGCAGCAGGCCTGAGAAGGAGAGTGGTGGCAGTATCACACAGCCGGAACATTCAGAATTACCACGAGACTTCTCGGCAAGTATCACATCAAACCTGAAGAGTTGGTTTTCACCCTGAAATGCTTAACCGCTGTGCTGGAAATAAATTGAAAACAGCCAGCCCCTTCCCCCCCTCCTCTGTTTCCGTAGCGGCTGATGTGACTTTTCACATGCACACAGGTGGTTGCCAGACAAGCTCTCTGGGTCGGTCGCCTATTTACGTGTTTGGATTCACTTGTCCTGCATTTGTAACTAGCGCAGAAACCGGTTCACATCCGCTTTCCCACACGTTCTCACACCTAGCCGACGTGGGTGTCAGCACTTTGAACCCAGCCTCTCCTCCCCCACAGCAAATGTGGTTAAGCGTCAGAACAGTTGCATCAAAACTTGGTGTAGGACTGCATGCGAGGGCTGCAGTGCCTTTTACTCAAAATTTCGAAAACTTCAAATAATTTCAGCCATTGTTTCTCACTATTAAACGTCTCCTTCCCATTTTCAGTTCCTCTTATTTGTTAAACCCCACAAACGGTTATCCAATCTCATTCTAGAGTCATGACTTGCAAAAAAATAACAATAATTTAAAGAGGAAACATTGCATTGAAAAAGCAGGTATCCAGCCACAGAAGACAAACCGACAGTAGCTCTGGCATAGTGTTGTTTTTGTATAAGAAACAAGGTAACGAGATATGCTATCTCTGAATTGGCACTTTTAGAGGAAGTTCAGTTTTCTGTGCCTTTATGCTGAGGAAAACATTTACACCACAAGTGATGCACACGTCATTCGGATTTGAAAAAGTGCAGTTTTGGTTATTACTGGACTGAGCCGTGCGCCCAAACTACCCACTCACTGCCAAATGGATAGCATCATGTAAGTAGAGCACTTTAAGGTTTTTTTTCGTTGACACCACCTCAGTTGTGCAAAGGAGCTGTGGCTCAGTGTGCCTGTCCGTCAGTCGCTACAAGACCGCAGATCCAAAGACAGGAGGTGCAGAAAAATGTCTGAATAGGATTGGATATGTGCGTGTGTGTGTTTGTTTAAAAGCTGCGTGAAAGCCACTGGCCAGGAATGGGGTTGTACTTACACGACATGTCGCCTTTGTGAATAGGTACAACTGGTGATTCGGGCAGATAACCTGAGACCATTTGAAATAGTGACAGGATAACAAGTCAGTGTCACACATGCACTGCGGGGACGAGTTGACAAAGTGAAGTTTCTATCAGTCACAGTCATAGTAAATCTGCCTTGGAAACAACCAAACTCGTAAATTAAAGTAATACATTTTGTTACGAACGCTGTTGAGTCCAGTGTTTTGTATGATTAGATCTCCTTGAAATGCTGGGTTGTGATCTGATTTTAATGCTGTTCTTTCACATTTGATAGATTGAGGTGCTTAGGGGCCTGATTTAGAGTAAAGTTTATTTATTCGTCACAAGTAAGGTTTATAGTAACACTGCAATGAAGTTATTGTGAAATTCCCCTAGTCGCCACACTCCGGCGCCTGTTGGGTCAATGCACCTAACCATTATGTCTTACAGATTGTGGGAGGAAACCAGAGCATCCAGAGGAAACCCACGCAGACACGGGGAGAACGTGCAAACTCCACACAGCCAGTGACCCAAGCTGGGAAGCAAACCCGGGTCCCTGCAATTGTTCTAACCATTGTGCCACCGTGCTACCTAAGTGGGGTCTCACAACTTTACATGGCTTGTGCAATTTATTCACAGGCTCACAAGTCACACTTAAGATTTTAAACCTCCAGTTTTTTCTGAAGACAAGTCTGACCCCTCAACAGTCACTATTTCTCTCATTTCACAATCACTGCTCTCTAATATACCTTGGATTTTATTTTCTTAACCCTTTGCTGTTTTCACACTTGGTGTGATTCTGCACTCCAGGTCTAAGCCCTACATCTCGATCCCTCAGTTTTAATGAGTCCCCAATGCCCTCACTGTTACACTGAATGCAAACACAAGGAATAAGTGATATAGTTGCTTTGGATGTGTTTATTGATGTGGTCAAACAACAATAAAGTGCATGACCATGAGCTGCACCAGAGATCTGGTGAAATGTTGAGATCCAACTGTCGTCATAACCTGGCACCCTTCACTTTTGCACAAATGCGCTGACACCACAAGGGAATGGTCACCCACACCCCCCACACCCCCCACCCCATGGCACCACTTACACAGCTTTGCATAATTTGCCACAACCTCTGGAGGGGAAAATGGTAAAAGCTCATTATTTTAGACCGCATTCTTCCAAAACGGCCAAGGGGGAAGTATTACCCTTGTGTTTTTACCTAGAGCTCCATAGTAGGCAGTGGGCCAAGCCAGTATCTCTTGCGTGATTTCTGATTGGCCTGAAAAACAGTAATTGCTCTTACAGATTACTGCTTGGAGTATCTTTGTGAGAGTTCTCAATTCTCATGCATGAATGTGTGATATGGAAAAGGAAACAAGTCCGTCAAACCACAAAAGCCGTGTGCCTGTCACACTCAGCTGCTGTGAGCGCTGTGTCTGCCTCAGTAATAGCTGGTCACAGCTTCATTTTTAGAGTTCTTGATGTTTGCTTCCTTGCTTGCTGTGAGATTTGCTCAACACCAGTATTTTATAGACGAGGCACATTATAAACACAGTGATCCTCTCACTCACTCCTCCCAATGGGCCCTTTCTGATTCCTGATAAATTCCAGGCATAATCAGATGCCAAGTTGCATCTGTTTCCTCCCCTCGCCGCCCCCCCCCTCCCCATTTTACACAGTGCCGTAGCCTCCTCCTATTCCCTAAACCTATGGACTGTGACATTTTAAACAACAATAAATCAAATCTAAACCCAAGCCCTTAAGAGGTTCTTATTAAACGGAACACCTGGCTCACTGGACTCTGACGTTCGCATCATTTCAGTTTAATCTGTTTGTTTTTGAACAATTTATTTCGAACCCGTGGCTCCAAAGGCCGACCTGCCGTTTCAGAATCCTTCCTGCACCATGATGAATGTGCAATCATTGTGTGCTCCATCAGAGGCTGCTCTGTATCACAACAAGTTTTATATATTTAATTTATGGCAATTTGTATGATATAATAAAAGGTCCCAACTTCACAAGAGCAACATAAAATGAAACTTGACACCAAGCCCGAGCAGAAGCTCTTACATCAGACGAATTGAATCTCAATAGAAATATACAAAACTAGAAGCAGGAGTAGGCCATTCGGCCCTTTGAGCCTGCTCTGCCATTCGTTCTGATCATGGCTGATCATCAAAATCGATATCCTGATTCCCCCCCATACCCATTAGTCCCTTTAACTATCTCAAGACATATATCTAATTTCTTCCTGGGCGGCACAGTGGTTAGCATTACTGCCTCACAGCACCAGGGACCTGGGTTCGATTCCAGGTGACTGTCAGTGTGGAGTTTGCACATTCTCCTCATGTCTGCGTCGGTTTCCTCCCACACTCTAAAGATGTGCGGGTTAGGTTGATTGGCCATGATTAATTGCCCCTTAGTGTCAGGGGGTTTAGGACTGTAGATACGTGGGGTTATGGGGATGGGGCCTGGGTGGGATTGTTGTCAATACAGGCTCAATGAGCCAAATGGCCTCCTTCTGCACCATAGATTCCATGAAATTATACAATGCTTTGACCTCAACTACTTTCTGTGGTAGTGAATTCCACAGTTTCACTGCTCTGGCAGATGGAGTACAATGTTGGTAAATGTGAGGTCATCTATTTTGTAGGAATAACAACAAAATTGCTTCAAACAGTGAAGCAGTTGAGGCTACCTCATTGAATATTTTTAAGGCAAGGATAGATAAATTTTTGAACAGTAAAGAAATTAAGGGTTATGGTGAGCGGGCAGGTAAGTGTAGCTGAATCCACGAAAATATCAGCCATGCTCTTATTGAATGACAGAACAGGCTCGAGGGACCAAATAGCCTACCCCTGCTTCAAGTTCTTATGTTCTTATGTTCTCTGCATGAAGAAATTTCTCCTCGCCTCAGTCCCTTACACTATGACCCTGAGTTCTGGACTCCACCCATCAGTGAGAACATTCTTTCTGAATCTACCCTGTCTAACCCTGTTCAAATTTTAGCTTGGTGAAAGAGGTAGTTTTTAAGGAGTATCTTAAGGGAGGAAAATGAGATACAACGGCCAGAGAGGGGAATTTCAGAGTTCGGAGCCTAGGCAACTGAAGGCATGGCTACCACTGGCGGAACAATTCGAATAAGCATTAGTAATAAGACCAGAATTAGATTAGTGCAGATGTGTTCGAGAGTTTGTGGGGATGATGGAGATTGCAGAGGTAGGGAGGAACAAGACCTCGGAATGATTTGAAAATAAGGAGGAGATTCTTAAAATCAAATTGCTTAATTGGGAGGTAACCCAGGTCAGTGAGCACAGTGGTGACAGACAGATGAGCCATTGTGCAGGTTAAGATACATGCACAAGAGGTTTGGATAAACCCATGTTTCCAGGAAGTAAAACTTAGGAGGCTAACCTGGAATGCATTACAATCATCACAATTACTATGGACATCTTGTGGGCGTATTTTGAATTTGCCTATGCCGTGACATTCTGGAGTGACACAGATGAGTCTCCACTTGTAGGGGAGAACAGTAGAAGGAAAGCCATTTCTTATTTTTGGCTGAATGGCTGAACACTGAGGAACACCAGAGTCCTGATCAGCCACAATTACTACATGGCTTGGCGAGAAGGAAACACCTTCTTAAAATATTTTCAATTTTTCAAGGCGATATGATGGCACAGTGATTAGCACTGCTGCTTCACAGAGCCAGGGACTTGGGTTTAATTCCCAGCTTGGGTCACTCTGTACGGAGTTTGCACATTCTCCTGGTGTCTGCTTGGGTTTCCTCTGGGTGCTCCGGTTTCATCCCACACTTGAAAAATACGCAGGTTAGGTTGATTGGCCATGCTAAATTTCCCCTTAGTGTCAGAGGGATTAGTAGGGTAAATATGTGAGGTTACAGAAATAGGGCCTTGGTGGGATTGTTATTGGTGCAGGCTTGATGAGTAGAATGGCCTCCTTTTACACTATAGGGATCCCAAGATTCTATGATATTTAGTTAGTGCTTCAGATTAATTATGTCAGTACGGTGTCTATGGCCTGCTTGTTGGTACATGCAGTTTGATACAAATACCTGTCCAGTATCATGTGCAATGTACCTTCTGGAATAACCAGTTACGAACATAGTCAGTTTACTACACTGTTTGAAGAATCCCAGATGAGTATAAACCCAATTCTGTGAATGCTGCTTACATGTGAACAGAGGAAGATAGAAAGTGTATACAGTTATAGAAAACATTTGCATTTGATACAACTTTACTTAAAAATTAGGGATATGGAGCTAATATTTACACTCAAAGTGCCCTAGATTGTATTTTGTTCTTGCACACCCAGATTTTCCAATGTCTCCTGTACAGCTCTTTGCTCTAAAATAGATGTATAACACAATTGAACAACAGAGCAAAAACTCCCCCTTCATAAGCCTCAACAACATCAAAATATACAACATTCATCAAATGTGCTGCTGACATCCAGTCATAGTACTCTAATGAAATGAATGTATTCCATCATCATTGTGTGGCTCCATGATGTTAGAATGTCTATTTTAGCCATAGCGTGTACAATTGTTTCCCAATTGTTCAGATGGAAGTTGTATCACCACATCTCTAAATGTCATGTCTGAGATGTTAATCTTAGGTGCTGTCAGTTCTCATAACCTATACAGTGTGCATGTCCATCTGTCTTCCATTTCCAAGTTGCTGAGATATCTCATTCGCACGGATAGGCTGGTCACTTCAGCACTCAGTGCTGCTTACTGTGGTTGCTCTACTACACCAAATACTACTCCCAGCTATAGGTAGAGGATTGTTTCTATAATAACTCCAGGAGTTCACCATAAAGGAACAGTGCTTTTATTACACAAAATGGAGTAAAGCAAAACCACAAGCCTGTGGTGAACACAATAGGTCCCAACCAGAACAATACAATAACAGACCCACTCAGGAGCCTGCTTTATACAGGGCTCAGTACATGAGCTCCACCTTCTGAGTTAATTACCAATCCCCAGGGAGTTTGTATTCAGTGAGTCCAACAGGGAGGTCAATCAGTGATTCCCCCATGCAAGCCCTGGAGGTTATCACGGTTTCGATCATTCTTTCTCAGAATGCCTGGAGGAAGCCATTTGTTTCAAGTTCTCAAGCTCTTCTCACACGATCCTAGTGATGAGGGAGGCCATTTTTGTTCATGCTGGCTCATGCATCCAGAAAGAACTTATCATGGCCTCCAACGGTTGTAAGTTGAGCCAGGCTTATAGGCACCCGGATTAATTTGCAACCTTCTCCACAACCGGGTTCGGAAACTGAATCAATGTCCTATAAGGATTGAGTAGTCAACATCTCTTTATGTAACTTGACTCCACCTATAGGCAACTCTGGTAAGGAATCCTTGGTCCAGGAAAGCTATTGAATCCATCACTATGGTCACATTTCTACTGTATAAACAAAGACATTTGATGCTATAGAGTGAAAGTGTTATGACAGCAATTACAATTGTCTGCAGATTATCAGTAATTGATGAGCCATATTTCATAGTATGGGAAAGGTGGGTGTAATAGTATGGTGTCTTTGGCCAAAATGTTCATATGAGAATCCCTGTAGGACTTGTTAAATAGCTTTCTGGGGTTTGGTAATTAACTCACCAGATGGAGTGCATATGTCGAACCCTATATAAAGCAGGCCCCTGAGTGGGTCCATTATTGTACTGTCCTGGTACATACAGTTTGATGCAAATATATGCCCAGTATCACGTGCCATGTACCTTCTGGAAAAACTGGTAAATTTCCTCTGGGTATTCTGGTTTCCTCCCACAGTCCAAAGATGTGCTGGTTAGAAGGATTAGCCATGTTAAATTTCCCCCTAGTATCAGGGGAGTAGGAGGGTAAATGTGTGGGATTGTGGGGAGGGGACCTTGGTGGGATTGTTGTCAGGCTAAATGGGCTGGGTGGTCCCCTTCTGCTCCATAGATTCTATGATTCTATGAGAATTTTTTTTAAAAAGAGGATAATGCATTAAACTTTTAATCTTATGTAGGTCAAAACATCCCCACAAACAAAATGTACAAAGGCAGCTTTGTGCTTTTCCAGCCAACGACATTAGTGTGTACGAGCTAAGAGCTTGCAGCTGTTCCTGGGTCCAGACTGGTTTCTGGATTTGACATTTTAGGTCAGGTAGACCTCATGATATCAAGAACAAAACCAAATCCCCATAATGAACTCCGATTATATAATCTTTATGGCCTGTCTTCAGTGTCACTATGCCTTTGTCAGCATAAGTGCATGAAGCAGCAGCAAGCCACCAATCTCCAGCTAATTCTGGCTGAGCCCAAAGGCTTTTCAGACAACCTCCAGGTCAGTTCGATAGACCGATAACTAAAAGCACAATCAATACTACTCTGCACATCTAGAATTTGGCAAAATTTCGGAAACAACTCGAGTCGTGTTCCCAGTGCTTTATTTTCTGTGTGAGCTCTCTAGACAAATAACAGCTGTCATGTTCTTGACAACTTGGAGGATGTTAAATCATTTGTAGAAAGCTAAATTCAGTAAAGTTGCTTTGCTTTTATTTCTTGCCCGTTAATGAAATGAACTTCCAAATTCCAGTGCAGTGTCTTGGTTTTGGCTTTCAGGCAAATTGAGTCATTACCAATGAATGCAAAGTTGCACAAATTTAGTGTGAAGCCATGACTTTACCATCATGCTGACTGCAACATAATTGAAAACTCAAATCTTCATAGTTAGAACACAGCCAAAGTTCAATCATCGTCTTGCTAATTTAAAACGTAATTGGGGTTCAGACATTGATATACCTGTTTACAGTTACTCGCAACGAGAAAGAGAATTATGTGGTACAATATAACATGGGGCGGAAGAAAGACTTGCAATTAGATGGCGCCATTCACATCCCAAACAACTTACAGCCCATGAAGTACTTTTGAACTGAGTCATTGTTGTCATGTAGATAACACAAGCAGCCAATTGGCACGTAGCACGCTCTCACTAACAGCTTAGTTTAGTTTTTTGTTTGTCCATTGTCATCGATGAGGACCTCAACACCATTAGTCATTTTGAGGCTGGTTGCGGTGTGTCCGAAGATGACTGATCAGGCCAATTCGGGCACGGAATGTCCTGGCACATATTCAGACTTGTGTAGACACTGTAGTTGTTGCACTGGTGACTGTGGACTTGCACAGCTCGCGCTTAAGTTGTGCTTCAGCAATACACCTTGCTTCGTGAGCTTGACAGCCTTTGTGGATGAGGCAGTGCCAGGTAGGGCGGTTTTGTGCCAGCGTTTCCCAGATGGTCGTGTCAATGTCAAGTGACTTCAGGGAGGCCTTGAGTGTGTCTTTGAAACGTTTCTTCTGCTCTCCATATGAGCGTCTTCCAGCAGAGAGTTCCCCAAAAAGGAGTTGCTTGGGTATGCGCTCATCTGACATATAGGTGACATGACCTGCCCACCGGGTCTGCGCTGTCATCAGCAGTGTGTGGACTGATGGTAGACTTGCTCTAGAGAGAACTTCAGTGTCTGGTACTTTGTCTTGTCATCAGATACGTAATATTCTACGAAGACAAGTCACGTGGAAATGATTGAGCTGTCTTGCATGCCTTCGATACACAGTCCACATTTTACAGGCATACAGGAGGGTAGTGAGTACCGCGGTGCTGTAGACCTTTAGTTTTGTTGCTGGGCTGATTCCTCAATGTTCCCAAACAGTGGAGCACAGTCTACCGAAAGCAGAACTTGCCTTTGCTATTCTGCAGTTAACTTTTGTATCAATAGTATCACTAACAGCAATGTGATGATGACTAACTAATCTGCTTTAGTGATGGTGATTGAGGGATGAACATCGGCCCAAACATCTCCTGTGCTTTTTTTTAAAAGAGCAAATGGAAGCTTAGTTTAATGTTTCATCCAAAAGGTGGCACCTCTGACAGTGCAGCACTGCCTTAGTACTGTACTTGCGTGTCAACCCTGAATTTGTGCTCAAATCTAGAGCAGACTTGTCCAACCTTTTTGCATGGGGACCACATTTCAAGTTTCTTCTCACTCAAGGTGCAGATGATAAACAAAATCAGAGGAATAAATTGATCATTTAAGAAATGAATAATAAACAAAGATGGCATTAAAATACGAGGGGGTGCGAGTGTGTGTGTCTGGTTCGCTGCCAATCTCAGAACGTTCACTCACTGTGAGAATGGGTGAGATTACGTGTTGGTGCGTGCAGGTGAGGGTGAACGAGAATCCTGAGACTGGGAGTGAGCTAGACTTGGACATGCTCCTCCATCTCACATTCCTCTCCCTCTCATTCTCTCTCCCTTACACATTCTTCCTTCTCTCACACACTGTCTTTTCTCTCACAAACACACTTCCCTCTCTCCCTCATGCACATACAACTCTCTCCTTCACACACACATTCTCCTCCTCC
The DNA here is from genome assembly GCF_965287045.1 of Carcharhinus amblyrhynchos. Taxonomy (NCBI): domain Eukaryota; kingdom Metazoa; phylum Chordata; class Chondrichthyes; order Carcharhiniformes; family Carcharhinidae; genus Carcharhinus; species Carcharhinus amblyrhynchos. The sequence goes on from NC_137343.1 coordinate 23,906,933, forward strand.
CTCACAGACACACAACTCTCTCCCTCACTACCCCACACACACACACACACACACACACACACTTCTCTCTCATAAACACAGCCCCCTCTCTCCCTCATGCACATATAACTCTCTCCTTCACACACACATTCTCCTCCTCCCTCACACACACACACACACTTCTCTCTCTCTCACACACACACACTTCTCTCTCTCACACACACACAAACTACTCTCTCCTCTCACACACAATGCTCTCAGACTCACAACTCTCCTCTCTCTCACAAGCACAACTCCCTCCCTCGCACACATAACTTTCCTTTCACAGATCTGACAACATCACTCTCAATTATACCAGCAACAGGGATCAGTGTGCAGAAAATAAAGAGGCGGCCTTTTTTTAAACAAACAGTTGGATGTAAAATGAAGTTAAATGATTTGCAGTGCAATCCAACTTCAGACCATCAAATAAAATGTCCACGGTGTTGTATGTTTTTTGTCAGTCTGGTTCTGTTGAAAGCACCATTGCTTTTGAGGTGATTCTCATCTAACTGCCTAATCTGGGTTGATAGTTATGTGTAAATGCTGCGGGGTTAACAGCATTACCAAAGGTGTTGCCTTCCAGTTTGTGCCAATAAACCAGGTTGTTAGTTAAAGTGGGCCTGAATGATCCTGTCACATTACTTAATGGGCACAGAGTTTCTCCTGGCGTTGTGGCCAAAGGCACCTCATCCAAAACAGATTAACTCCTCAGTTACCTAATTTGCCATCTGTGAGGCTTTGCTGTTTGTAAACTGACTGCACGATTTGCACGGGGGGGTGGCGGTGGAGCAGTGATATTTGCACTGGACTAGTAATACAGAGACCCCAGTACTCTGGGGGACCTGGTTTTGAATCCTCACTATGGCAAATATTGAAATTTGAATTCAATAAAAATCTGGAACTATAAGTCTAATGAGGACCATCAACCATTGTCAATTGTAAAACCCATCTGGTTCTCTGAGAGAGAAGGAAATCAGCCTTCCTTACATGGTCTGGCCTATATGTGACTCCTGTCAGCGATGTGATTGACTCTTAAATGCCTTCTGAAATGGTCTAGCAAGCGACTCACTTCAAGGGCAGCTAGGCATGGGCAATAAATGCTGGCCTTACTAGAGATTCCCATATCCTGTGAATAACATAAAATGCTTACGTGGGCACAGAAGTTTGGACAAGTGCAGGTTTCCTCAGGAGGCTGACTGGGTATGCATTGGAATAATCACAGCCAATTATTAAGGACATGTTATGGACATATTTAGAAGTTGTCTGTGTCATGATGTTCTGGAGATGCACAGATGAATCTCCATCTGTGTGTGTGTGTGTGTCTGTCTGTCTGTCTGTGTGAGGGGGGGGTGGGGGGGAAGCGGAAGGAAAGCCACTTCCTATTTTTAGCTGAATGGCTGATCGCTAAGGAACATTCAGAACCCTGATCAGCTACAATTGCTACATGCCTCAGCAGGTTTGAAAACAGGTTTAATGTTTTCAAATATTTAGTTAGCGCTACAGGCTAATTATGTCACTGTGGTGTCTATGTCCTTCTTGTTGTTATGTGCAGTTAGATGCAAATACTTGCCCAGTATCACGTGCAATGTGCCTCCTGGAAAAAACGGTTGTGGACAGTGTGTGCTACACCTTGTAAAGAATCCCAGATGAGGATAAAACCAAACATAGTTGATTTTGTTTTCCAGTCCGTTCAGAGTGAAAGCAATTTGACCACCAGCAACAATACTATTTACAATCTTACATCCCTAGGATGAATTTATTGAGATGACCATCCATCGTCACTGCAAGCACAAATACATTTTCTTTTGCTCACACTGCACTATCACGCTGCTCTTTGTCGCATTCCTGGCACCAAGCTCGATTTGCAAGTTTTGTTCATGTTGTTAGTCTTTACAAAGTCAACAGTGCGATGGAATATCTAAACATTGACAGTAGCAGAGCAGCCCTGAGTGGATCCTCGAAATCAGAGACCTGACATTCTCTGATTGTAATAAAAGCAAAATATTTGCGGATGCTGGAGATCTGAATAATAAACAGCAAATGCTGGAAAAAACTCAGCAGGTCTGGCAGCATCTGGGGAGAGAGAAATAGAGTTAATGTTTCAAGTCCAATGTGACTCTTGTTCGGAACTAAAAAGAGGTAGAAATCTCTGACAAGAGTTTGATGGGAAGGTACACATTTCATTTTAGTTTTTAATAAGCTGGTAGACCAGCCTTTACAACAGCCTTCAAAGACTTATTTACAAACTCCCTTTTAAATATCATTTTACAATTCTCAAAGAATGATCATAGATTTCCCCTTTTCTTTCCCAGATTGGCTTTCCTTGCATTTTTTTCTCTATGACACAAGAAAAAAATTGTCAGGTGTTAATACTGCTATACGCACAAGTCATCATTGTGACTAAATCTGATAAATCCCTTGAGTGACTTTCGTCATTTAAATGTTTCTTCCTCCTGCCAGTTTTGTTATGTCACACTCTGTCTCCTGGGTCACAAAGAAGGTGAGGGAAACTGCTGTCAGGGCTCAATCTGCAACTGCTCACTGGGAGCTGGGCTCAGGGTGACAGCCCGCCCAGAGTGACAGCCCGTCCAGAGTGACAGCCCGTCCAGAGTGACAGCATACCCAGAGTGACAGCCCGCCCAGAGTGACAGCCCGTCCAGAGTGACAGCCCGCCCAGAGTGACAGCATACCCAGAGTGACAGCCCGCCCAGAGTGACAGCCCGTCCAGAGTGACAGCCCGCCCAGAGTGACAGCATACCCAGAGTGACAGTCCATCCAGAGTGACAGCCCGTCCAGAGTGACAGCCCACCCAGAGTTAAAACCCATCCAGGTTTCTTTCTGGTTCTGTGGGGAACGGCCCCCAGGCTCCAGGTGTACCTCCACGTGGTGACATTACTCAATGTGTCAGATGTGGCATCCATGGGGATGAACTCATGTTCTGTGTATTGTCCCTCCACTTTATTCTGTACGTGGGAATGTGCTGAGTTGCCCTGCTACAGCAACAACAGCTCGCATTTATCTAGCACCGCAACATCCTGAGGCATGACATGAACATTGTTAGTGCCTAGTATGAAAGAAAACTTAACCAGATGGCTTTTCTCTCTCTGTTAGAGCAATGCAGAATGCGGGGAGACCTGATGGAAGCATTTGAAATGATGAGAGGATGGGGCAGGATAGATTGAAGCGAACTGTTCCTAGTATTTGAGTGATCAATAATGAAGAGTCTTAGATACAAGATCAAATGCTGGAAATTCAGGAGAGACACCTATCTGGAGAGTTGGGAGGATGTGGAATTGGTTTTTTGGATTAATGGTGAAGGCAGCAATTGTCTTAGTACTCAAGGTGAGACTGGGTGTATACGTCGTAGAATCACATGCTCACACACAGGGTACTTCAGCTGCTTGAATATTCAATCATTTATTTCTTGTAAACAATCCAATCAACTCTCTAAATGGGACATTTGTGACTGTCAAATCCAGACATTGTCCTGCCTCATGGCAAATGCTTTCTTGGGAGAACAAGTTAAACGCATCATCCTCACAAAATCAACTTTTGCTTGAAGCTGCTATCCAAATAACTCGTGGGAAATGAGCAATTTTCACAAGTGATGTAAAAGTCTATCAATAAAACAGGAGCACATCTTACCGCAAACACTTGGGTCCCATAACTAAGCTCCTGTTTTCTGATCCTGCAGGTAAACAGCTGAGATCATGTCAGTGGAAGAGTGGGTTTGCATTCAGTAGACATTTTCCACTGAAACCAAGGCACTGAGTAGGAAACATTCTTCATTTTACATTTCCCATTGGGGTGATGTTGTGTCATTTGTCAAAACGCAGCTGGTAGAAAACAGAAACTTGTTTATTGGTCCCAAAGTTTTCTGTATAAGATGGTGTAGCCCAAACCATTAAAGAAGAACATCCATATTTCATAATGAGCTTTAAGTATTGATACCCTTCTCTGTATCACCTGGTGATTTTGTCCACACTCAACCTCCCCACACACAAACACACCCACACCCGCGCACACACACACCCACACACACATACAAACACACTTGCACACATCCACACAAACGCATACACACACACACACCCACACACACTCCACATCCCCACATACACACACACACTCCACATCCCGACACACATACACACTCGCACACACCCATACACACACATCCGCACACACATACACACACACACACACTCCACATCCCGACACACATACACACACGCGCACACCCATACACACACATCCGCACACACATACACATACACACACACACTCCACATCCCCACACACACACACACACTCCACATCCCGACACACATACACACTTGCACACACCCATACACACACATCCGCACACACATACACACACACACACACACACACACACTCCATACACAGACACACACACACTCCACATCCCCACACACACACACTCCACATTCACACACACACACACACACACACTCCACATCCCTACACACAGACACACACACAGACACACACACACTCCACATTCACACACACACACACACACACACTCCACATCCCCACACACAGACACACACACAGACACACACACACTCCACATCCCCACACACACACACACACACACACACTTACACACACACAATCACAATCAGTTTTGAAACTTGACCAGCCAAGAAGGATACCCACCAATAGCAAACTCCCTTACTGATGACCTGAGGAGCAGTTGGAGGTGCCAATATCATGTACTCGAAGTGGAAATGGAGAAGTTAGTTAAAGCGGAGTGCCGCATGGGGATTTGAGCAGGAAGGATGTGCTTGACTGATCAGTTATTGAATCTGTCTTCAGGAGATCACATGACAGTGTAGTAAATTGGAGGATGTACAGGTGACCTGCTGTCGGATTTGGAGTGTACAGGAGCCTGATAATAGTGAGAGACTGGGGAGATTTTGCCATTTCTGCAGTTCCATGTAAAACAAATCTGATTTTCTTGAGTAATAATAGACATTGGACTGTCCAACTCACACCATCCAATAACTTTGGTGTTTGTTAAGATTTTCTACAGTAGAAGTTCAGTTATTTTTGGTATGTGGGAATCCGATATTGATTAATGAAAATCCTTTGCTAAATGACTGGAGGTCCAGTGAGTTCGCCTGGCTTAATATATGTGTACGTGTCTGCAGGAGCAAGTTGTTTACAAGAGTGCCTCACTCCCTGCTAATCCTTGCAGGTGACACATTACGCACAAAGCTGGCCGTGATGTCACGGAAGTTGTAAGGATGGATAGGATTAAGCTAGTTTATAAAATAAATCAAAGTAGTGACCCATTTTGCGACTGACTCACTTCGTACCTGCATCCATTTTTGACACCTTAAGCAATGAAGGGGGAAGTTGCTACAGAGTTCCTGACTCCGATACTGGGGAAGATGAAGATGTCTTTGTACCCTGGGTAAGTGTGCTCTGCGACAATCGAGCAGTCTAAACTATGCAGCAGGAGTTTGGGAACTCGTAGGAGACTGTGGCTCCAGGCCACAAACACACCCAAATAGCTGCTTGATTATTCAAGAAGTGTGGGCAGTCAACAGTTGGCTTCAGACTCTGAGTAAAGAGGCTTTTTTAGGGGGAGGAGTCACATGGCTGGGAAAGATTATTAATCTCTATGCAAACGTGAACTTGCTCAGGCTCAATTACAGGTGGATCCACCCAAGTGCACTCGGGCCCAGAGAGCAATAGGGTTTAATGAAAGGGTGTTTTCCTCATCCACAAAAGAATGTTTATTTTGCTCGAGCCTGTCAGGCAGGAGAATGAATCCTTGAGTAAATCCTTGGCCAAGAAATGTTCTGAATGAATCAGGATTATGTGAGGATCAGGGCGTCTTTACACTGTGGATAAAAATAGTCATTTCACAGAGTGCTCCAGCTCATCTGTTTAATTCTTCATTCATCTATTTAATCCGCACAGAAGGAATCGAAATCACGGAGCACCTTTCACTTAAGCAAAGTTTGGGACATTCTGTGGTTCATAGGATCATGGAATCCCTACAGTGCAGAGGGAGGCCATTCAGCCCATCGGGTCTGCACCGACCACAATCCCATCCAGGATTTACATCCCACTCACTCCCCAGTCCCTCAACTCCACATGGGTCTCCTCTCTTACCACCCTCCACAGGAGCCCCCAACCCCCCAAAAGACCACCCCACACATTCCCACTATTCCCGCAGTTCCACGTACTTACCCTGCTAATCTCCCTGACACTAGTTCCTTTTTCAGTGAAAGAGGTGCATAGGCCACAATGAGCTGAATTGGATTGACAACTTTACAACTGCTCAAATCACCATTGCCTCCATAAAAACAAGTGTACTGAGTAGTAAATAGATTTAGCAATGATGTAAATTGTTATCGGTACATCCCTCGCCATCATTTGTGTGTGGCATGGATGTGGTAACTGTGATTAATGGCACTTGCAGAGTTTTCCCTTGGAAACCATACCGGAGATTTCCAATTTTGTTCTGTGAAGGTTGCCCCTTTCAATGTTTTGCTGCACCTGGGCGACACGGTGTCACAGTGGTTAACACTGCTGCCTCACGATACCAGGGACCTGGGATCAATCCTGCCCTCGGGTAAGTGTCTGTGTGAAATATGCACATTCTCCCCATGTCTAAATGGGTTTCCTTCAGGTACTCCGGTTTCCTCCCACGGTCCAAAGACTGGATAACGTTGATTGGCCATGATAAATTGACCCTAGGATCAGGGGGCTTAGCAGAGTAAATATGTGCGGTTATGGGAATAGGGTGGGAAAGTGGATGAGGCAGACTCGATGGGCTGAATAGGCTCCTCTGTAGGGATTCTATGACCTGTAAATGGCAGCAAATGGTCTTTTATCATGAGGCTCAGATTAAGAGAGCTTTTGAGACAGAGTTGACATTCTATGAAGATGCCCTGCAGGCTGTGTTCTGGATATTCAGTGGTGCCATGTGAATGTTTCAGTTGCCTAAGCAACCAGAGCTCAGGAAGCACAGCAGCTGCTGTGCTAGAAAGGGACGACACTCAAAGCAGGGGTTAGGCTCTCAGCAAATCACAGGCCTTTTCTGAGACTTGCTTTGTAAATGTAGAGTGAGAATTGGTGCTGACCAGCTGCGTTTAAGAAAATGTGATCACTGCCCACATGGCTTAGCTGATGTGGTGTAAAAGGGACCAGAGAGGGCCACGAAGATAAAGGAATGTTCCCAGCTTCCGGTTTGCACTGGCACACCGGAGTGAAACAGTGACTGAGTTGATCTTCCAAATACATCGGGTGGGATTTTCCAGCCGTTTCCCACCAAAGGGGTCTTCCAGTCCTGCCAATGGTGACCCTCCCAACCCCCCCATCTCCCTCGTTGCAGTTGACAATAACCAGACTGGAAGATACTGCCTATGACTGGCCACTTGGGCTGCTGCAAAACACGTCATAGGGAACGTGGAAAATCCTGGCCAATTAATTGGTGAAATGTCAGTGGTGACTCAGTGTGACTGAGTAGTGAGGTTTCTTCTTAAGTTGTTTGAGGCTCTCTTTCTGGGCAGATTTCTCAATGCGAATCTCCTGCCGAGATCAGGAATTTATTGATTGCAGTTGCCTTTGGAGATCACTGTTGATAGCTGGTCTTTAAGGAAGGTTTTATTGGGCAGAGTTTTCCGGCCCTTCACGCTGGCAGGATTTTCTGGTCCCACCGCTGTGAATGGAGATTTGGTTGAGCGTCAAATTCTCTGTCCTTGCCTCCAGTGGCAGTGGGGTGTGAATGGTCAGTAAGATTGCATTCATTAACATGCGTTTTAAATATATTATCATAAAATCCCTACAGAGCAAAATGAGTCCATTCAGCCCATCGAGTCTGCACCGACCACAATCCCACCCAGGCCCTTTCCCTGTAACCCCACATATTTACTCTGCTAATCCCCCTGACACTAAGGATCAATTTAGCATGGCCAATCAAACCTGCACTTCTTTGGACTGTGGGGGGCAACCACAGCACTCAGAGAAGACCCATGCAGACATGGGGAGAATGTGCAGACTCCACACAAACAGTGACCCAAGCCGGGAATCAAACCTGGGTCCCTGGCGTTGCGAGGCAGCAGTGCTGACCACTCTGCCACTGTGCTACCGTAATCAGCAAATGACAAAATAACCTGCATTTGTTTGAAAAAAAGTTCAGTTGACAATTATATAATAGAACAGAAAAAGAGAAGGAAAGCGTTTCATAATGTTTCTGGACTCCATTTTGGGTGACACGATGCTGAATGATGTAAAGCTAAGACTTTTAACAAAGGATTGAGCATACGTCGTACATCCAAAAGCTAAAAAGGCCCATTTAAAACTGTACTCTTCAAGTTCAATATGTTCCAATTAATAGGCTAGAAGTAAGTTCTGCCTCCTATTAAAATAAACAAGGAATCTTTATCATTTGATTTGTCTTTTAGTTACCCAGTCTGTTTGTGATTTTGGTGGTCTCCTTATCAAGGGGCACCTTTTAATGTTTTTGATATTTTTCACTCTTCCTCTACTCAGCTCAGGCTGCAAGGGAAAAATAAAGGGATGAACTTTTAGACTGTGCTGGGGGTGTGATTGGATGTAGGTGGGCATGGCTTCCAGCCCATCCAGCTATTGTCCTCCAATCCATCCCCACCCTCTCCCGCTCCACAGGCTTTTACACTGTGGCACTGAAGGCCAATTGTTGGAGGCCAGCCAGGAATTTGCAGTCTGCCTCCAGGTGCCCGGAGATGGCGAGGGGCAGGTTAGTGAGGGGATGGATGGTTGCCAGGCGGCAGTGCTGGACAAGCCTGGGGACCATCCCTACCTGCCTGGGTTCAGCAAGCTCTACTGTGAAGAGAGGAAGAGAGCATCCCCCCTCCTCCCCACCACTGCCCCCATCCCTCACCCCAACCCACCATCTCCCAGCCAACAGTGGTGGTCTGGCCTGAAAGGCCGTTTCCATTTTAAGTTTTAAAAACAACCGGAATGAGGGTACCTCCATTTTGGGTGCTCTTGTCCTCGTGCTGCCTGTAAGGACATCCTTCTACTGCTTTCAAATCAGAAGACGATGCTTGTTGACCCTCTCTCTTCCAGAGTCACCCACTTTCCTCAGTTTGACAGTGAACCCGTTCTCTGGTCAATTTGGGGAAGCCCAGGGCTGAGTGACTGTCCCCCACACGTTTGAGCCTTTACAGTGGGATTCGGAGACTGGCAGCAAAATCCTTCCCCAAGACCCTTCCCCATCATGTTTAATTTACCGTATGGTTGTCTCTGAAATCGTGTGTATAGGAAAATGGGGAGTTTTTGTCTCTATTTACTTCCATTCTTTGCTGGTACAGATTAGAAGTGTTAGTTTGGATACTTATTTACCAAGCTGTCTAAACTAGGGGATTTTCACAGTAGCTTCATTGCACTGTTCATGTAAGTCTACTTGTGACAATAATAATTCTTCTAAAAATATAAACCGTTTGATTCTACCACAGACCACAAATTATTTCTGGTATACCAATGATGGTGATTCCTTTAATTCTGTTAGTTCAAGTGAGCAGCTTTCTCCAATGGAATTTCAAAGTTTTCCTTAAGTACTCTGATATGTGGTGTATACCTGAACGGATTGAACTGTCACGGTGATCTAAGGGAAAGCAGGAGAATCTGCAGAGTGCGGCTGTGACTTTGCAGTGACCTGTTCTCTTCCCTTTTCACAATACAGCTCATTATTACTAATCAGCCACAGTTTCAGCCTCTTTCTCCATCCAGCCCTTTGTGGCTTCGAGAAGTGTGCTCATCAGCTTCGAATAATGGCACACATCTCTCCGTCTGCAAGGGGTGATTAGTTCATATTTATTTGTCCGTCTGAAGTGTATCTCGATGGTTCCTTAATCACGCCTGACGATCAACAATAGACACTAAAGTACAGGATGCAACCAATCACAGTGACAGGGCCTCAAACACTTTGAATAAATAACCAGGTAATGTAGCGGCTGCAAATGTCAAATGCACAGAAGCAATTCTATTATCTTCAGGAGGCAGAGTGCTGGTGGTAGATTTATGAAGATTAAATTTCTCGGCATGGCTTCACTGAATTGTCACTTCTGTATGAAGTAACCCAACATTCTCCTTTTGATTTCTTCCAGCGTTCCTGCTCTACCAGTGAAAAATCTAAATGGATCTGGCCCTGTCCACCCAGCACTTGCAGGTATGAAGCACAAAGCAGCCTTCGCAATGCCAAATGGGAGAGTAGTCAACTGTAAGAGTAACGTCTGGCCCCAAGTGAAACTATATGATCTGAAATCTGTGCACACACTATTCAGTCCTTTATTGTAGTGACTCGCCTCTCTGTCAGTCCAGGAATTCGATTGCCGATACCACTCTGCTAACTATAATCATTGTGTTATCATCATTGTGTGCCCCTTTCTAATTTCTGGATTAGTGGTGTTGGAAAATCGACACAGTTGTTGGTACTGCTGCCTCACGGTGCCGGGGACATGAGCTCAATTCCGGCCTTGGGTGACTGTCTTGTGGAGTTTGCCCATTCCCCATCCCGTGTCTGCGTGGGTTTCCTCCGGGTGTTCCGGTTTCCTCCCACGGTCCCAAGATGCACAGGTTAGCCATGCTAAATTGCCCTTTAATATCCAAAGATGTGTGGGTTAGGGGGATTAGTGGGGAAAATAAGTAGGATTACAGGGATACAGCCTGGATAAGATGCTCTGTCAGACAGTTGGTGCAAATTTGATGGGCTAAATGGCCTCGTTCTTCACTGTAGGGATTCCATGACACTCCAAATGTCTCTCCGATAGATCAGAAAAATAAATTTTCTGGAACGCGGTTTGCACCTTCGGGTGACTAAAGCTGAGAATGTCGAGATGTCGTTCCTATCTTCAGTTAAGATGACACAAATACAGGATACTTTTTTTTTACTGGGTGTGGACTTTGTTGGCTAGGCCAACATTTATTGTCGATCCCTAGTTGCCCTTCAGAAGGTGGTGGTGTGCTGCTTTCTTGAGCTTCCTCGGTCCCTATTACTTGGTAATGGTAACGAATCCAGAGCTGTCCCATCACTGGTTGAAGCTAACTTCGGTTGCATTTCACAACTACAGAAATTTCAACAGACCATTGGGCTACAATTTATCATTTTCTGTCAGTCTGTTCCTTAACGACTTGCAGTAATTTTGATCATTATAGCTGGAAAACAAAAACTAAAGGGTTTCAATCAGAGGATAGTGGCGGCATGAGTTGGGTTCTGTTTTGGTTCACTCTTGCCTGTTATGATTATAAGCTCGTAAGAAAGAGGAGCAGGTTTGGGCCTTTTGGCTCATTGAGCCTACTCCACCATTCAATACAATCATTGCTGATCTGATTGTGGCTTTTACTTCACTTTCCTGTCTTTCCTCCATGACCCTTTCATAGAATCATAGAACCCCTACAATGCAGAAAGAGGCCATTTGGCCCATCGGGTCTGCACCAACACAATCCCTCCCAGGCCCTATCTCCATAACCCCATGCATTTACCCTAACCAGTCCCCCTGACACTAAGGGGCAATTTAGCATGGCCAATGCACCTAATCCGCACAACTTTGGACTGTGGGAGGAAACCGGAGCACCCAGAGGAAACCCACAGAGACACAGGGAGAACGTGCAGACTCCACACTGGCAGTGATCCAAGCTGGGAATCGAACCCGGTTCCCCGGTGCTTGAGACAGTAGTGCTAACCACTATGCCACTGTGCCACCCCATCTTTGTGAATCAAAATTCTGCCAAACTCAGCCTGGAATAACTTCAGTGACCACTGGATAGAGAATTCCAATGACTAATGGCTCTCTGGAAGAAGACAGTCCCCTTCATCACCATTTTAAATAGGGGACCTTTTAGTTTTAATCTGTCACACCTTAGTTCTCAATTCCCCCATCAGAGGAAACATTCTCTCAGAACCTACCCTGTCGAGCCCTGCTCAGAATTTTATATCTTTCCATAAGATCACCTCTCATTTTCTTAACTTTGAGTAAAGACCCAAGCTGCTCAATCTTTCCCCTTGAGACAATCTCTTCACCTGATGAATCTGCCCAGTGAACATTTTTGGAACTGCTTCCAATGCAAGTATATTGCTCTCTAATTAAGGAAAGCAGAACCATACACAGTATTCTGGATGTGGTCTCACCAATGTCCTGTAATTGTAGCAAGACTTCCGTACTTTTATACTCCATCCTCACCGCAATAAAGATTAACATTTCATTGGCCTTCCTGGTTACCTGCTGACATTGCATTTTTGTGATTCATAGAATCATAGAATCCCTACAATGCAGAAGGAGGCCATTCAGTCCATCGAGTCTGCATCGATGCTTTGACATAGTGTCTTACCCAGGCCCTGTCCTCCGTCCAATGCCTGTAAGCCCGCACGTTCATCATGACTAATCCATCCAAGCTACACACCGTGAGGCATTAATGGGTAATTTAGCGCAGCCAACCCACATAACCCGCACATCTTTGGTCTGTGGGAGAAAACTGGAGCAGCCAGAGGAAATCCACACAGATACTGGGAGAACGTGCAAGTTCCACACAATCATTTAAGGCCAGAATTGAACCCAGGTTCTTGATGCTGTGAGGCAGCAGTGCTAACCACTGTGCTGGCCCACAAATAGCAAAGGGCTCGTATGGGCTATGAACCTGGGACATCTCGCAGACTATTGAGTTTTAACACCCGAAGTGAGACACTCAGGTCTCTCTGTACTGCAAACTCATTCTTCTCAATCAGCCTCAAGAGCAGTATTTGTAGCATCTTAACATGGAGTAGGAGGGTGGGGGGTAGTGGGCAGGGGTGGGGGTCATTGTTTCTTGGCTATGGACGCGCACTTTCTGAAGGAATTACTAGACATTAATCAAGAGCAGGAACCCTGGCCAATGTTGTCTAGTACTTGGTGTGAGGTCAAATAACTCAGCACAGAATAAGGATAAAACAAAGGTGATTCTTTCTTCTCCGCAGTTTAGTATCACACGACAAAACCATTGTGCCATGTGCAGGAACAGGATTACAAAACTATTTTAGGTGCTTGTGTCTGACAGTAGATCACTATATTCTTACACTCAACCCAAATTTGAGTGGCATGGTGGCACAATGGTTAGCACTGATGCCTCACAGCACCAGGGATCCAGGTTCAATTCCTGGCTTGGGGCTCTGAGTGTGTGGAGTCTGCATGTTCTCCCTGTGTCTGCGTGAGTTTGCTCCGGTTTCACCCCACAGTCCAACAGCCATGCTAAATTCTCCCTCAGTGTACCCAAACAGGCGTCAGAGTGCGGAAGCTAGGGGATTTTCACAGGAACTTCATTGCGGTGTTAATGTAAGCCTACTTGTAACACTAATAAATAAACTTCAAAAAAAACTTTAGACTTTAAAACATTTTCAGTCAAGGTATCTGACTGACAAGCAAATTAAGCCTATTCGCTATCTACAAAAGATAAACCTTGACTGTTATCTTCGCTGTTAAAAAAGGATTTTAATTGTTAGATCCAAAGTCTGGAATGGATAGAAGTGGGCACAAGTGGAATGACGGAACAAAATAGAGATGGGAGAATAAGTGCATTTCAAAGCTTAGTACGATAGATTAAGGGATCCCACAGGAATTCTCAGATTGTAATATCCATGCGGTGTAATTCCTTACGTTATATTAAAATGCGTTCCAAAGGGCAATGACATTTACGATTTGCAGCAAGGCTGATTTAAACTCTAATGATCTCCATTTGTATTGGACCCAGGAATGACGGGGATTCTGATGTGTGCAGCAGGACTCCCAGTGTGCCTGACTCGGGCTCCCAAACCCATTCTCCATCCACCACCTGTCAACAAGAGTGAAATCAAACCCGTCCCTGGGATCTCTGGTATCTGCAGAAAGACTAAGAAGAAGCATTTAAAGAAAGGTAGGTGTTCTAATTGTAACTGCAGCCCGAAACCTGTCAACCTGCCCCTCCTCCCCACCCCCCCTTTAATAATCCATAGCTGTTAGCTGTACGTTTATTGTAAAATGATCCCTTTAATATACAATGTATGTTAATACTTGATCCAAGTCTTAGTGGAAGATGCAGGGCTGTCTTGCATTTCCCCATCAGCACACAATTCGGCTCCCTTGTTCTTACACAGCAAAATAGCGATTCCTTAACCAGGGCAAGAAAATCTTTCAAAAGCAGCCTATACCAAGGAGATGTTTTGTCCATTTCTATCCCTGTTTCAGATGCTTGTGTTTAATTACTGCTGATACACAGTGAGGAGCTGTTTAAACCTCGCGGTGTGAGGGGAACTGAATTAAAGGAACACTGCTGGAAAAGACATGACCACCCGGCAGAGGCTGATTAATGATGCTGTTTCTCCTCTTGTTAATTCAGCTTCTTTGCACTCTCAGATTCAGTAAATGCTCCAGGCTTCGTCCCCTGACAATTTCAGCACTGCCGTTTATTCTCGAATATCAACCCAAATAAGGAGAAACCTTCGAAAACTGTTTGAAAGTGATATTTTGAAACTGACAATTGCCCTGTAAATGAAACTTCATTCATGAAGCTCACAGAGCATCTCACTTCATTCCATCGTCACAAAGGGGAGTGAGGAGAGAACTCTGTTCAAGTGGATTGTACATGGAACATACTGAAAACTGGGTGATGATAAATAGGGAGACCTGTGAACTCTTTGTATTCTCAGACAGCAATCTGTTTCTCCACTTCCACTCATTTCATCTTCCCTCTTACAGTTCACACACACTTCCCCGTACACTGCACACCCACCCCCCTATACCCTCCACTCTCACCCCCTTCTGTACCCTACACTCTCACCCCCAGCTATACCCTGAACCCTCACCCCCCCGCTACACCCTCCACTCTCACTCCCCCCACTATACCCTCCACTCTCACCCCCTTCTGTACCCTACACTCTCACCCCCCGCTATACCCTGAACCCTCACCCCCCCGCTACACCCTCCACTCTCACTCCCCCCACTATACCCTCCACTCTCACCCCCCTGCTATACCCTCCACTCTCACCCCCCTGCTATACCCTCCACTCTCACCCCCCTGCTATACCCTCCACTCTCACCCCCCTGCTATACCCTCCACTCTCATCCCCCTGCTATACCCTCCACTCTCACCCCCCTGCTATACCCTCCACTCTCACCCCCTTCTGTATTCTATACTCTCACCCCCCCGCTATACCCTCCACTCTCATCCCCCTGCTATACCCTATACTCTCATCCCCCTGCTATACCCTATACTCTCATCCCCCTGCTATACCCTATACTCTCATCCCCCTGCTATACCCTCCACTCTCATCCCCCTGCTATACCCTATGCACTCATCCCCCTGCTATACCCTATACTCTCATCCCCCCGCTATACCCTCCACTCTCATCCCCTTGCTATACCCTCCACTCTCATCCCCCTGCTATACCCTCCACTCTCATCTCCCTGCTATACCCTATACTCATCCCCCCGCTATACCCTCCACTCTCATCCCCTTGCTATACCCTCCACTCTCATCCCCCTGCTATACCCTCCACTCTCACCCCCCTGCTATACCTTCCACTCTCATCCCCCTGCTGTACCCTATACTCTCACCTGTTAAGCCTCTCAGTTGTAGTCCAGTAATAAAAGATGATGCAAGTACAGCTTCTTCACGAACTTTTACCTTGTTTATTCTCTTTTTTATAACTCCACATACACACGTCCAAAGCCCAGTCCCACCTGTAACTCCTTTATATATCCCAGTGTGTACCATTGAGCATTTAAACATACAAATTAGGTCTAAAATGGAAGGTTACAGTTAACCCATTCTCAGCATCACTACCCCCCTCCTCCACCCTGTACTCTATATTCTTACACCCCACCTCCTGTATTATTACCCCCCTCCTGATCCCCTCCCACCATACCCTGCACTCTCAACACCCCCCCCCCCCCCCCCCACCCCACCCTCTCCATGTATTGTCAACCCCCCTCCTCTGGACCCTGCCCTTTCACCTCTCCCTCTGGTCCCTGCCCTTTCACCTCTCCCTCTGGACCCTGCACTTTCACCTCTCTCTCTGGACCCTGCCCTTTCACCTCTCCCTCTGAACCCTGCCCTTTCACCTCTCCCTCTGGACCCTGCCCTTTCACCTTTCCCTCTGGACCCTGCCCTTTCAGCTCTCCCTCTGGACCCTGCCCTTTCACCTCTCCCTCTGAACCCTGCACTTTCACCTCTCCCTCTGAACCCTGCACTTTCACCTCTCCCTCTGGACCCTGCCCTTTCACCTCTCCCTCTGAACCCTGCTCTTTCACCTCTCCCTCTGGACCCTGCCCTTTCACCTCTCTCTCTGGTCCCTGCCCTTTCACCTCTCCCTCTGGACCCTGCCCTTTCACCTCTCCCTCTGGACCCTGCCCTTTCACCTCTCCCTCTGAACCCTGCTCTTTCACCTCTCTCTCTGGACCCTGCCCTTTCACCTCTCTCTCTGGTCCCTGCCCTTTCACCTCTCCCTCTGGACCCTGCCCTTTCACCTCTCCCTCTGGTCCCTGCCCTTTCACCTCTCCCTCTGGACCCTGCCCTTTCACCTCTCTCTCTGTCCCTGCCCTTTCACCTCTCTCTCTGGACCCTGCCCTTTCACCTCTCTCTCTGGACCCTGCCCTTTCACCTCTCCCTCTGGACCCTGCCCTTTCACCTATCCCTCTGGACCCTGCCCTTTCACCTCTCCCTCTGGACCCTGCCCTTTCACCTCTCCCTCTGGACCCTGCACTTTCATGATCACATGATTTTGCCTTCACATTCCAACTTGAGGATTTTATTCGCTACAAATTGTGCACCATTCCCGGGAAGGGGTTGGGGGCACGATTCTAGCTGTCCCTAACCCGGGATCGGTAATTCCCACTGAGGTCAATAGACCTGTCAGTGGTGGGTGAAATTGTCTATTCTGTCCGCAATGTTTCCCATGGAGAGCGGGTGGGACAGATTTATCTCCTCGTGAATCAGCAGTTGGGAGTTTGCGTTATGTGTCAGTACCACACACGTAAAATATATAAATTCTTATTGCGACAATGTACGGAATTCAGTTTGATTCTGTTTTCCCGAATGTTTAGTCACACAGCAACACTCTAAACAGACACTAAATCTGCTTGACGAAATTGCCCTTTCAGGAATGTGGTGTGATTATCAAGTTACTCGGAGTGCTGTCCCGTTCTCCCAGTGCTATTAAAGCCTGAATTCTGAAAATGTATTAACTTAGAGCTAATGAGTACAAAATTGGTATGAAGTCTCCCTTGGGGACTGAAAGGAATTAAAAGGCTTCACTATGTCAGATTGGTACACAGAATCTCTGTGTTACCCTTGACCATTGCAACTGCCTTTTATTAAATTAGAATTTAAAATGGAAATTGAATCTTTTTCAATCTGCTAAACATTAAGGCTGGGACTCTCCCACCTCGCTCTCCACGGAGTTGGAGCGGGCCAGGGTCCGACAGTGGAAATTTCCATTGGCCTCGAATGGAAATGCCCGGTCTCGCTCGAGCAGAGGGTGTAAAATCCCACCCAAAGCAGCCAGTGTATCTTTGCTTGTTGCCATTAATTTGCGTAGTCTTGAATTCTGCGACTCAATGCTCCAGCTCTCCCTCTTATCGAATTGCAAAGGATGACAGTGTAAAGAGCAGGGTGCTGATTGGTTGATGAGTCTACTCTGATCGGCCAAGACAATTGGGTGGAATTCTCCCAAACCCCCGCCAGTGGGTTTGAAGGCAGCGACTGGGGGAGAAAATGGCGGGAGGCCCAGAAATCACGTTCAGGCCAGAGTGAATTTGCAGCGGAATCTTACGCTGTTGCCCACCATGGTGAGTCGGAAAACCTGCCAGCGACTGGAGCAAGCCCCATTCGCATCCCATTAATGGATGCAGATGAAAGCCTGTCACACCCTTGGCAACACCGGATTGTCCACGGCGCTGGTTGGAAAACACATTTGGAACAATGCGACATGTAAATGTCGGGACTCAGCTGAACAATGCCTGGAGCTGCCTCCAGAATTCAGGATAGAGGCCACCCACAACCCTAGACCCTGGAATGTCAGAGTAGTGGGTCAGTGGAGCATCTGCAAGTGGATCTTCCAGACTCAGCGTCTTGGCAGGTCGCAATCTTCGAGTCTTGGAATGTTCTTGGAGATCCATTCTGTTCTCAGGAAGTCTACCATCCCGTCTCAGAGCGCTCTCAGACAGGAGGTCCACCAGGTGGGTCAATGATGTTGGCTGCCTTTTCAATATGGCGCCCGGACGCGATGGCAAATTATACACCATCCAGGCCTGCCCCACCATTGAGTACAGCAAGAAATACTTGGGTGCATAAATATTGGGGTAGGGATTGGAAGATTTGCCGTGTTTTCCGCTGGCCGCCACAGCGGGAAACACTCCACATTCCTGATCCCCGTCTCAAAATGGAAGAATTCTGCCCATTGCCATTGAGGAAGCAACCGGTCTTCCCAAGTTCCCTGGAGGTACGATATATCCTACTGTTCACTGTTCTTAGCTGTGACATTGCCAGGTGCTTTGCCAGTGTTCACTGTTGAAGCTAATCCATAAATCAACTTGGCATATCAACGGAAACCTAAACGAAGCAAGCACTAACAGAGGGAAGTATGATGCTTCCAGCAGAACTAAACTCGGCTGGTTTAATTACCGAGCTTCCAATTGTTCACGTTCTAAACACAGGGATTGCCAGCCTGCTCAGCACTGTCAACAGATTAATCACACGTAAATCTACAGAACACCCAACACTACACAGCCCTTCACTAATCAGCTCTCCGTACTAGAAGAAGGATTTCTTTTTTTAAAAAAATATAAAGACTACAAAGAATCTGGCTCAAATTAATAGAATCATCAAATCATAGAATCCCCACAGTGCAGATGGAGGCCATCTGGCCCATCGAATCCGCACCGACAACAATCCCACCCAGGCCCTATCCCCGCAACCCCACATATCCACCCTGCCAACCCCTCTCATCTACGCATCCCGGACACCAAGAGGCAATTGAGCATAGCCCATCAACCTAACCAGCACATCTTTGGACTGTGGAGGAAACTGGAGCACCTGGAGGAAACCCACGCAGACACAGGGAGAATGTGCAAACTCCACATTGACACTCACTCACGCTGGGGATCGAATCCAGATCCCTAGCGCTGAGACAGCAGTGCTAACCACTGTGCCGCCCCTAAATTCTTTGATTTTTCTCACAAATATAATTGGGGCCGTGTATGGGAAAGTGGCGAGAAACAACCAAGGTACATTTTTAGAGCCATCCATTAGACGTTTGTTGCATTTGACTGGTAAACATTTTTCAATATTCTACGAGCAACATGCACGCACCCAGAAGGCTGACCTCTGAGAAATGTAAGCTCCACTTAGTAACAACCAAATAGATTTAAGCAATGTATGGAATGAAATCTGCAGCTTGTTCATTACAGTAATGGTTCCCTGAGGCTGTGCTGGAAAATGCCCAAATCTTCAATAATACATTCTCTCATTGATGGCAATCAGTAGTGCACTCACTGTGGACAGGTCAGCGGTGCACACACTGCTATTTCTCCCCCATCTCCTTGCCCTTCATTGAACAGTGGACCCCTTTTACAATTTATCGCCCTGTACTGTCAACTTGTCGTCTCTTGTGGCTTCCGAAGACATTGCTGTGAGAACCCGTTTGCCACTTTAACTACCGTGGTGTGCATTGCAGCTTTGCCCCTTTTAGGTTGCTTAAGTGTTTGTACTTTAAGAACTTGTACCATAGAGAGTTTTGCAGCATGGAAAGAGGTCCTTCAGCCCATCGTGTTCACACCTGCTATCACTTATCCATTCTAATCCCATTTTCCAGCATTGAGCATGTAGTCTTACATGCAATGGCATTGCAAATCATCTAAATACTTCTTAAATGTTGTAAGGGTTCCTGCCTCTACCGCCTTTTCAGGCGGTGTGTTCCAGATCCCCACCACTCTCGGGGTGAAAAGGTTTTTCCTCACAGCTCCTACAAACCTCCCGCCCTTTAGCTTAAATCTATGCGCCTGGTTATTGACCCCACTGCTAAGGGTAAACGTTCCTTCCTATCCACCCTACCTGCACCCCTCATCATTTTTTACACCTCAATTAGGTCCCCCCTTAGCCTTCTGTGCTGCAAGGAAAACAACCTCAGCCTGTCCAGTCTCTCCTGCTAGCTAAAAACTCCAGCCCAGGCAACATCCTGGCGAATCTCCTCTGCACCCTCTCTAGCGCAATCATATCCTTCCTACTATAGTGTGGGTGACCAAACCTGCACACAATACTCCAGCTGTGGCTTAACCAGTGTTTTATACAGCTCCGTCATAACCTCCCTACCCTTATATTCAGTGCCTCGGTTAATAAAGGCAAGTATTCTATATGCCTTCTTAACCAGCTTATCTTCCTGTCCTGCTGTCTTTAAAGATTGATGAACATGCACACCAATGTCCCTCTGATCCTTTGTACTTCTTAAGATCCAACCATTCATTGTATATTCCTCCCAAAATGTATTACCTCACACTTTTCAGGGTAAAATTCCATTGGCCACTGTCCTGTCAATCTAACCAGCTCATCTATATCCTCCCTTCATCTGAGGCTTTGCTCCTCTCTATTTACCACACCACCAATTTTCGTGTCACCTGCAGACTCATTTATTGTACTGCCTACATTCGTGTCCAGATCATTAATAGAGACTACAAGCAACAAGAGACCCAGTACCGATCCCTGTAGAACACCACTGGACATAGGCTTCCTGTTACAATAACAACCTATGACCATCACCTTCTGCCTCCTGCCTCAAAGCTAATTTTGGATCCAGTTTGCTAATTTACTCTGGATCCCATGGGCCCTTACCTTCTTCATCAGCCTCCTTTGTGGGACCTTGTTAGAACCATGTGCTGGTTTTTGGGCTGTTTGCTATTTTACATTTTATGTAATGGACACACATGTCTACATTACCTCCAGCTGCATTTAGAAACATACAAGTGACCTTTGGTACGATCTTTGGCCAGACCCCCATTTAATGATAAGATCAGTTAGGGACCAATAACATTTTGCTTAAAGTAGGCAAATTTTTGAGATTCGGGACGCTTGCTAAGAGAATGAAGCTACAGGATTCCACTGGTTTTAAGCAAACAAAAATAAACTACTATACTCAATCAGAAAGACAAAACAATCTATCTTATGCTCTAACATTCAGGGTTAACATAAAGTACCTATGAATTTAACAGGGAAACTATGGTTGGACACATCACACTATACAATGAATGACAGATGCAACCAAAACAGATTTCATGGATTTCTCAACAGCCCACTCCATCATACTGAGAATCAACCAATTTCACCGAGACAAGAATTTCCAATCTGCACCTTCGAAGATTTTACCTTAGGATTCTCTCCAAAAAGTGCTTCAACTTGGACAGCTTCAACAATGGCCCACCTTGTAGGGTTTTAGTCTTGCCTTCTACGATTATGTTCCCCTGGATTCCCAAATACACTCGTGCATCGACTTACAAACACAGTTCCAGCTCTTCAACCATGCCAAGCAGAACACTACTGCTCCACAGAGAGTAGCTTTTCCCCAGTGGTCCACAATATGGAGTCACCAAACTTTGGCTGTCTTATTGGAATAAGCTTCTCTTTTGCCCTTTTCGACTACCAGAGACTTTCCTGAGCCCACTTCAGTGAAAGTCTGTGCCTTGCAACCCTTTTCTCTAATTGGAGTCTCTCCATCTGCTCCTCTCTTTCTCTTGGCCAGGATCTCTCTCTGTCCCTTCCTCCCTGTCCCTCTTTCTGGGACGCTTGCTTATTATGACGCTCTGCAGGATCTGCCCTTGGCCTGAAGAATGTAAAAATGCAGGACTACCCCATGTGCAGCCTGCTCCTGGCCTCAGCATGTACAGGAAGCCAGAGGTCCACCGGGAAATGGGATTCCTGGCCTTGGCATTCAGCAAGGGAAGCATGGGTTTTAAATTTTCTGCCTCTCCTAATATCAGGAAGACTAGACACTCAAGCCAGAAGTGCAAAAATCATATTGTTGCCTCTTACAGAGTATTGAGCTTAAGGGCAACCAGTGACTTGTTAAAAGTCACTCATGGCAAGAGTGCTGTCTTTGGAAGAACCCAAAGAAATCTTCTGCAGAGGTGTTCCTGCTTTGTTCCACTCACCTGATGAAGGAGTAGCGCTCCGAAATTATTGGACTTTAACCTGGTGTGGTGCGACTTCTTACTGAGCCCGCCCCAGTCCAACGCTGGCATCTCCACATCACTGCTTCTGTTGGAAATGACAGCGTTCCCTCATTTATTGTACAGTGTTGTTCCTAAAGTTTGGACTGTCTTTGATGACAGCAATGTGATACAAAGGGAGGGTAACTCAGATTATCTTGCCTGCAATCCATCAGCAATACCCCCTGGATTTTTGTTCCAACATTTTAAGAATACGATTGAAAAGTCTGGATTTTCACATTTCGCCTCTACGTTAGATAATTGCTAACTCACGAATCATTTGGCACATGTGCTGTTGGCTGTAATGTTTTAGCTATCAGGATTTAATAGACAATTTGGCTTCTTATCAAGAACCTCTCCGGTCCTTGTGTTTTAAGTAAATAGTAATTACTTTCAATATTATAAACGAGTGATAATTACACACCAATTCCTCATTCATTATTTCTATGAACTGTTAGCTTCTTTTTTAATCTAGTTTATTAATGTCACCAGCGAGATTTGAGCCACAGTTTGCTATGAAAGTAACAGTGGGGTTAATGATGTACACGCAATGCTGCACAAATGGTACAGCAAGTTCATGCAAAGGACGTAGGCCAGGTTAAACAGGGATATCTAAAAGTTTCTTCCCACATTATGCCACCTCACGATTTGTTTGGCGAAAACAACATTTCAATTTCACTGTCTGCCTCGCCGTTCAGTTATCTCGAAATTGCTGTACTGGCTTGGTAAATATAAAATACACTCACCACAGAAAGTTAAGTCTTGTCCATTCCAGCCTAAGGACACTTTTGAGGAACGTTAGTGAGCCTCTCTGGCACTGAAAATTGACAACACAAGGGTGCGGTTTTTTTCTTCCAGGTTTTAATTTTTGGAGATTATTTAAAAATGTAGAAGCTCATTTTTCTTTTCTTTCCTATTAATCCAATCCTTCTTCCCCTCTCTTTATTTCCCTGTGGGTACCTACTTTGGATTTATACTTCTTCTTTGGTGCTGACCCTGCTAATTTCTCAATCCTTCAGTCTGGTTAAGGAGGAAGACATTTGCTTGTCCTGTTGTCACTCGGATCCCAGATTCCTGGTTTCTCTCTGCACCATTATCAGTCACACTTTCAGCAATTTGTTATGCAAGAACTTAAAAAAAGCTGAACTGAGGACATAACTGACCATTGGCTGGTGCTATCTGATGCGCTGCCACATTGTGACCTGCTGCATGTTAAATCGCACTGCCCTCATTCTCTTGTACTAATGTCAGGCTTTTCCAAGCTAGCTTTTTTTTGCTATACACACAATGTTGGCCAGGCTACATTTATTGCTCATCCTAAGTTGCCCTGCGGTGATGCCTGAACCTTTTCCTCAGGCTGCTCCACTCTCTATAGTATTGATATGGAATTAGATACAGATATCGGGATTTTGACCTAGCAATGATGAAGTGATGTGTCCAAGTCAAAATGGTGTGTGAAGTAGAGCAAAACGTGAGTGATGATGTTTCTCTGACAGGAGCACTTGTCCTTCTCAGTGGTAGAGGTCACAGACTGAGAAGTACTTTTAGTATAAGATTGGCGAATTGCAGTGGTGCATCCTAAAGATTGTATGTGCTGTTACCCACAAGTGGTGGTGCTTGGAGGGGTGGATATTGAATTCGGTGGCAAGGCCATCAATCTTCCTGGATAGTGTCAGGCTTGTTGAATACTGCTGTGGCTGTGTCATCCAGGCAAGTGGGGAGTAGTCCATTAGAGAGGCTTTGAGACCACGGAGATGAACCATTCATCAAGTTCCCACCTTAACCCCACTTTGTTGGCAGAGCATTAACCTAACAGGCCTGGTTAAGCTTTCTGTGGCCCCAGGCAATTGACGGTCAGAAACTGCATGAAGGACAGCAGGGAGACAGTTGGACTTCTCTTTATTGGATATGGCCATTGCCTAGCACTTATCATAGAATCATAGAAACCCTACAGTGCAGAAAGAGGCCATCTGGCCCATTGAGTCTGCACTGACCACAATCCCACCCAGGCCCTATCCCCATATCCCTACACATTTACCCGCTAATCCCTCTAACCTACACATCTCAGGACATTAAGGGACAATTTTGGCATGGCCAATTAACCTAATTGGTTAATTAGATGTAGTAGTATATGTACTACTTATATTAGCTGCAGTCTGTTAAGCCAAGCTGCTATATGCAGACACAGACAGCTCCTTCCATGAAGCCTTGGTAGAATCATCAGTGAAACTCCAGATTCTATGACAGAGGGAAGGTTACTGATGAAGCAGCTGAAGATGCTTGGGCCAAAGAGACCCCCCCGGAGGAAGGCTCGCAGCAATGTCTACGGGCTGAAGTGATTGGTCTGTGACAACAAAGACCACCTTCATGTGCGTCAGGTTTGATTCCTGTCACAAGAGGATGTTTATCACTCTGCCTTTTGCTGGAGATCCTTGAACATTGCCTTGATATTCAACGAGAGAACATGGACATCTCTGGTATTGCCGAGAAGGGGGAGTGGGTGGAGTATAGTTTACAAATATTTTATGTGAAACATCAAACTCTGTGGGTTAATTTTGATTTTGGAGGACAGTTAGATTGGTCCAATCAGCTGGTGGAATCCTTCTTTAAACGTTCACTATCACTGACTTCACTGTGCAGAATATAGGCCATGGAGGGTGTTTAACCAGGCTGACATGGAAGTGCCAAGCTGATAATACCAGTGTTGCCCAAAAGTCGCTCTTTCCCTGACCCCAATTATCCCTAAGCTCTTCAGCCTTTGAATTGGGTGTACAAGCAGTTTGTTGTGAATTATATCACTAAGTTGTTGGGCTTCTGGTGATGAAAGGAGTTCATTGCTCTGCCATGGATTTATCCCGTGATGCTCAGCTATCTCCTTCTGCACAGGCATCCCAGCTGTAAAGGATACGACTTTCCAATTTCCCACTTTATTTTCCCACTTGAACCTGGGTAGCTCACTGGCCGTCCCATCTCATTTGGGGGCAAGTGGAATGGGATGGGAGGTGAGAGGATAAGAGGGGAATAGTGTAGTCAGACAACTTTCCTGATAGTGTTGCTGCAACTCCCAACATTAATAGGATTCAAGCCAGCTGGTGAAGGAGAAACCTCGAGGCAGAGCTTATATTGAGAGAGTTTTCTGACTTTGTACAGCCTCACAGCACTCCTCCCACCACTGCTCCCCAGTGTCCCTGATTTATACCTGCTCCAAGTGCTCAGTTAAACAGTGCCCTTCTCTGTCTGATCCTAACAATAACGTTAACATACTGCTAACTCCCAGGTGCATGACAGGTCTACCCTGAGCAATTAGACAATGGAGTCTTTGTATCAAAAGAGACAGACAAGATCTCAGTTATATGTCTCATTCTAGGGACACTACCCTCAGCAGCACCACAGAATCATAGAATGATGTAACACAGGAGACCATTTGTTGAACGCCTTCTTTCCACCAATTCCTGAGGTCATACACCAAACGACTCAAGAACAGCTTCTTCCCTGCTGCCCTGGACCTACCTCACACTAAGTCGATCTTTCTCTACACCCTAGCTATGAGTGTAACACCACATTCTGCACTCTCTCCTTCTCTGTGAACGGTATGCTTTGTCTGTATAGCGCACAAGAAACAATACTTTTCACTGTATACTGATACATATGGCAATAATAAATCAAATCAACTCAATTACAGTCTCTGGCATTTAGATTGGAGAGCAAAGATGCTGAATTTTCCAGATAGGGCAAGGATTGGATGAAACTACGAGATAGAGGCCAAAATAATAGGCTTATTTTCTAAAATGTATTCTTACCTTCAGGGAAACAAACAAGTGCTGCTGGAGAATTTGCAATGATGGAATTGACTGTCAAACTCTTTGAAATATGAATCTGTATTTATTGGATCCTGTAGTCATTACCGACCACAGAGCCCAGCAGTGATCGTATTAAATGGCGGAGAGGGCTTGTGGGACTAATTTGCCTTCTCCTGCTGCTAGTTCTACTGGAAACAAGTTATTGTGTGGAAAGATACCTGCGGTATTTAATCGGCACCGTCGGTCCAATACAAACTAGTTTAGGGTGCCAATCTTTTGTTGTGCGTGAGTTGCTGCCTTAGCAGAATTCTGCTTCTAAAGTAGGCTGACCTACATAGAGCAGCTGAACTGCTGGAGTGAGGGATTTCTTTTCCCCTTCTTGATGTCAGGACTAATAAAGGATGTGTGATCTCTTTTCTCTCCGGCAGGAAAATCTCCAGAGGACGTGGTGCGAAGATACATGCAGAAGGTCAAGAATCCGCCAGATGAGGTGAGGGTTACCTATCAAACTATCCCTCAGTCAGAGTGCTACAGAAAGACCAGAAGGTGATAGATAGGTGGCTGTGACAATTCACTTCCCTCTACTGTGTGTCTTTATTTCCATCTACAAAAACTATGCTCGTGATGGTGGCAGTTCTTAAAACAAATGCCGCTGTGATTTTATTTAAGTGTGTGTTCATATGTGTATGCACACGTGTGCGCGCGCGCATGTGTGCACTCGTGTATGTGTGCGTATGTGCATGTGTGTGTTATGTGTGTATGTGCACACGTGTGTGTGTGCGCACGTGTGTGTATGTGCACACGTGTGTGTGCGCGCACGTGTGTGTGTGCACATATGTGTGTGTGTGTGCATATATGTGTGTGTGTGTGTGGTGTGTGCATTTTTTCTAGGCCAAAGCATCTCTCTTTGTATGTCGGCTTTTCTCATTGTGTTTTCCATTGTTACATCATTTGTTCTGGAGCAGTCTTTGTGTCATGATTTCTCGGTGAACATTGTCTTTGCTTCTGATTTGTCTTTGTGATCATGTTCCAAATTGTCTCTGTAAATGACTGGAATAGACTGCATTTTTAAAGTGTGTTCCAAACTGAAAATAAAGAATTGATTTGGTGATGAAACGCAATAATATGAGCCGTCTAATCCTACTGGATGTCTGTGCCAAAAGCAACAAATATTTGAATTTGTATAGTGCCTTTCACAGCCTCTGGGGACCCCCTGAGGTCATTTTGAAGTGTAGTCTGCCATCATGGGGAAACAGATTTGGCTGGAGCTGCCCCTGAGCCCATGACTTGTTAAAAATAAAGTTTATCCAATTAGTTAAAGCTTAACGCTCTCATCCCTTCCCGATGTTGGGTTCCTCCATCAAGCAGTGAGTAGTTTGGAACAAGGAATCCATTCTGCGAGAACCGGCTAGCAATTCCAGTGAGTTTTGGTCGTCGTGATTCTCACATTACAAGCTCCTCCCCCCTCCCCCCATTGGCGGGTTAATGCCAGTAGATGTGCCCCTTCAGTTGGCATTAAGACTTATCTGGATAGCCACATGAGCAGACTGGGAATGGAGGGATACAAACGAATGGTCTAGTTGGACTAGTGAGCGGCGCAGGCTTGGAGGGCTGAAGGGCCTGTTTCCTGTGCTGTACTGTTCTTTGTTCTTTGTTCTTTAATTGCCCATTTAAAGGCCTCAGTTGCCAGCAGGGTAGAAAGTTGCCCACCAGCCTTCCTGCCACGGATATAATCGAGGTGGAGGGGTGAAAGTTGTGGACTCCCCCACCCATCCATCCCCAACCACTCTCCTGTGCAATTGAATGTTCCCCCATCACCAAACATGCCATGGCGGAGGCAGCCTCAATATCACACTCCCTCATACTCCATACACGCACTTGTGGAAGAGGAGAACTGAGCTCAGCAGGGGGTTGGCCAGGGGGCCAGAAAATTAGCAGCACCCTCGCTGTAGATTGGCTACCTCTGCATATACATGAAATAGTCAGCACAGACAAAGCTGATGCTTCACTATATCTATCAACAGGACACAGCTGAATATCCTTGCTAATAGCGCCGAAACTGTAATGATGACTTGATTAAGTGACCATTGTCTGAACAGACATTCCATCTATCTACAACTAAAGATTACCAATGGGATGCATTTAAACAGCTAATGTCTTGAGCCTACTTTTTTTGTATCATATGTAAATAATTTACCGGTGTCCATGATTAGAAACAATTATCTTTACTAGAAGTTATGCCCTATAAAAAAAGCTGACTGTACACTACTGAGAAGAGCAGGCTGAAGAAGCCTTAGGAACTCATCAGTTCTCCTCTCCTTATCGTTAGGAAGGCAATAAAGGATCCCTCACTCACCAAAGCTGCGTCTGAATATCTTTTTAGCTTTGACACATGTCCTCCTTGAAGCATTTTTCTCATCATTTTGTTCGAACCTCGCGGGATGCAGTCAGGCTCAGTAACATTTTACTGGGTTGCTTCCAAACTCCAAATTACTAAATCATTTATCACTCCTTTCGACAACTTATGCCAGAGTAGTGCCTGGAAGCTCGGAAGACATCCCAGCACAGACAAATTATCAAAGAAAAAGCAAGAAAGGAAGATGTTAGAAGGGATGAAAAGTATTGTTTTAATAAAGTTCTTTAAGGAGGAGAAGTTTCTGGAGGGAAGTCTAAATCTCAGAACCGAGGTGGCAGGAGGAACAAGTGAAGGGGAGGATGGGTGACCCTTGATGTAGTTTAGGAAAAAATGAGGGGCAGACTATCAAAAAAGTTCACAGAGGGTGAAATATTCAGTAGAAGGAATTCTTTCTGTGGGTTTCCTCCAGGTGCTCTAATTTCCTCCCACAGGCATGCTGTTTAGTTGCACTGGACATGCTAAATTCTCCCTCAGAGTACCCAAACAGATGCCACAATGTGGTGACTAGGGGATTTTCACAGTAACTTCAGTGCAATGTGAGTTTAAGCCTACTTGTGACACTAATAAACTTTAAACTTAAACAGACAACATTGAATATGCAGTGTCTGATGTTGGAGTCAATTTGAGGTGACTATCAGGCGTTGTCTATAAAGGATGGTCTGTGTATTGTCACCCATTTTACACTTCAGCCTCAACGAGTCTCCACCATTTCATATCACAGTGGAACTCACTGTGTACATTCATTGCACATTTGTTGCAGCCCAAGAGCTTGTCACAATTCGCTTGAATTTAATATGAGAAAGAGAACATTTAATACTTTTTAGTACATCACTGTGCTGGTTTTTATCTGCTGCAGCATATTGCTAATTACTACATTTCAAGGCTGTGTATTGCTGCGATAAACCTCATGCACTTTATCATTAATTTGCAAATTACCCACTTTTCTATTTTATTATTTTGCCTCTCTTAATTCCCTGTCTAACCTTTTCACTCTATTTTCATCCTCTGTCATTTTGGAGACTTTTGGGAAATGCAGCTAAGAAACAAAACGTCCCTGTGACAGTAAGGAGTATAACTGAATCATTTCAACTGTGGACAGAATAGCTATGGTACAGCAAGGCATTATGATGAAGAATTAAAGTTTTGACACCTTTCAATGAGTTAGCATGTCGCTCACAAGGGAGTGCACTGGAATCTCTTTAAAGCTGTACTGATTATCCTTAATCATTCCCTGTCTTTCCAAACGTATGTAGATTCTGTCTCTCAGAATCACCTCCAATAATTTACCCATCAATGGCATTCCTATGATAGAATTCCAATCTTCTATATTTCTATCCTTACTTCTATGTTGCTACAGCACTTACGGTGAATGGGATCAAAGGTTACGGGGAGAAAACAGGATTAGGCTATAGAGTTGGACAATCAACCATGATGAATGGTGGGGCAGGCTCAAAAGGCCAAGTGGCCCCCTCCTGCTCCTGTCTTCTATGTTTCTATTAGGCTCGCTGGTCGGAAAACTGGAGGCAGTTTGTGGAAGATTGGCCATGAAGTTGGAATGTCAAATAGCGTGTCGCAGACAATTAACATCATTTGTCTAGCAATTTGACGCAACTGTGTCTACTTTATGGGTGAACAATGGGTGCAGTGTTGACCAGTTTCTGGAGTCAGTATCCGCTCACTGACCCAAGAATAAGTGAAAGACGTCCACCCATTCCTGAAATTGGGCACATTCAGACATCTAGGGCAGCTATGTCAAAGAGGTGTTCGGCCCATGGTCAGTCTGTGTAAGCAGCCTCCATCCCTGTGTTAGGAGTTCTCTGAGAAATGGGGCTGCCCTGAGCCCAGGCTTTGCTGCCACAGCTGCAGCCTGGTCCCCAACTCCCCATTGCTATCCTGAGGCTGCTGCCAGCGGGGAAAGGGGTCTTCAATTCAATCCTGTGGGGTAGGGAGCAGCTGGAGCCTTTGAGGCCTGAGACCAAACCCAACACTGGCTTGCTGAGGGCCTCCTGACTTGCAAATATAGTGCAGCCACATCGGCAACTCTGAGACGGAAACTGGCACCACTGGATGTCGAGCTCCTTGTACTCTTCAGGAGACTATGTTATGACAGTGTGTTAGTAACAGCAATGGGGTGTGAGACTCATTCTATCAGAAATAGATTTGTGACAAGTGGCTCCTCCAGAACACCAGGCAGAATGTTACAGTCATCTGCCGGTGAGTTTGTTAACAGGGAGTGGTTATAAAACCTTTGAGTGTCTTTTCCACTGGGATCCTGCCTGTACCGACTTCTCCACAAGTTTACATTAAGAAAGGGCAAGGCCTAGGCTGGCACAGTGGTTTGCACGACAGCTTCACAGCACTAAGCACCCAGGTTCAATTCCAGCCTTGGGTGACTGTGTACACATTCTCCCCATGTCTGTGTGGGTTCCCTCCAGGTGCTTTGGTTTCCTCCCACATTTCAAAGATGTACAGGTTAGGTGGATTGGACACGCTGGATTGTCCCTTAGTGTCCCAAGATGTGTTGGTTAGGGGGATTAGCAGGGTAAATAAGTGGGGTTAACAGCATAGGGCTTTGGTAAGATGCTTTGTCGGTGAGTCAATGCAGGCTCAGTGGGCTGAATGGCTTGCTTCTGCACTGTGGGGATTCTATGATTCTAACTATTACAGGAGTTCCAGGTTATTTTCTCTGCCATTAGACATCAGGCGTGTTACTTATAATACTGCATTAAAATGAAGAGACACCCAGTATTCATGCCAAGTTGTGCAACCCTGTGAGAGCCAAGATCACTAATAGATTTCTCCTCCACAATTCCTTGAATTCTCCACTAACCACCATGGCCAGGATTTTTAGGATGGCTGGGGTTTGGCTTCCCATCATCCAAGAAGTTGGAGGAGAAAACATTCCTGCTGATACAGCTCAGTGGGAAAATAAAGACTTTTTTTTAAAGTTCATTTACGGGATGAGATATCCCTGAGCACAGCTGAGAGTGAATCACATTGCTGTGGCTCTGGAGTCATATGTAGGCTAGACCAGGTAAGATGGTAGATTTCCTTCCCAAAAGGATATTAGTGAACTGGATGGGTTTTTCATGAAACTTTTAATTCCAGATGTTTTTTATTGAATTCAAATTTCACCATCTGCCATGGCAGGATTTGAACCCAGGCCCCCAGATCTTGCTCTGGCTCGCTAGGCTACTAGTCTAGTGACAATATCACTACACCATTGTCTTCCCATGGGGAAGGATGAATGCCGGTCAGAACTTTTCACTGTATGTCAATACATGTGACAATAATAAACCAAATCACCATCCAAAAGACATGCTGGTTCGGTGCATTGGTCATGCTAAATTCTCAGTGTACCCCAGGCACCAGAGTTTGGCAACTAGGGAATTTTTTTTCACAGTAACTTTATTGCAGTGTTAATGTAAGCCTACTTGTGACACTGATAAATAAATTTTAAAATAAGGGGTACTTTATTAGCCATAGCCACTAATTACTTAGCACATTGAAGTAGCAATGTAGATTGACTCCCAGCAGGGCAAATTGCAAAACAAATTCAATAAATTTGCCAATTTGACCATGAAGCGTAAACGCGCGAGATTATTCTAAAAGCTAATTCAGCCATTAAGTGACTTCAGTCCACTTTATGAACTTGACTTCTAGTTTCTTCATTGCAACTCGGGATAGCAGTAAATATAAGCTTCGCTGCCGGTGCCTATAACCCACGAAGAAATACCTAAAAATACTCTCATTTTAACCAAGCTGGCATTGTCATCTCCATTTTCAGAATCATGACATAGTTGAAACATTCATCAATTTTCAAATTGATTTTGCTGTTAAATCTTACAATCAGCGATTTATTACGAATGCGCTTCAATCAGCTATTGATTCCTGCATGACGGACTGGAGTGATTTTAAGGAATTTTAATTAACTCCAATGCAAAGCCTGGTCAGCTCAAACCAGGGCAGTGTATATTGATAAGGAATTTGGCTCTTTTGTGTAAAAGTTAAAATAATTTATTTTTTAACAGCAATTGGGATTGCCCTCTGGAAAGTAAGAAGTGATAGGTTGGGATTGCTGGACATGTGAGACAGGTTTTCCAGCGGCACAGGCCGCCCGCCATTGGCTGATGGCAAAATCTTCCAGTTCCACTGCAAGCAATGGCATTTTCCAAGGCTCACCAGCCACGCTTTCAGGTTACCCAGCAGCCAATGGCGGATGCCTCCACTGCCAGTAAACCTGCCGCAGTGGGACTGGAAAATCCCACCCAATATCTCAATTATTCAGTGGGTGGAATTTTCCAAATAATTTTCTAAGTGTTGTCCCCAGCAGGAAAACCGGTACGATTCCCGTCAGATGGTTTGGGGTGATGCAGTCTGCAATTCAACCACACTTGGAAATGTTGTCCCCTCTAATCCTTCAGTCACCTTAAATCTGTGCCCCCTGATAACTGACCTTTCCACTGGGGGAAATCAAGCTTCCCTGCCTACTGTCTCTAGCAGTAGGAATTCTTGACCCAGATGCCACGAACACAGCCAACTGTCCCACAGCAATCCCTGTCCATCCATCATCTATACCCTCACTGACCTACAATGAGAAGGTGTTCCCCCTGCCCCCATGATATTGGATTTAACATCTTTGTCCTCATCTTCAAACCTCACCTTGTTTTTGAAGCCTTTTCCATTCTTGTAACTCTAGCCTTGCCACTCCCTCCCCCAGCTTGGGTCTTTTGTACATTTGCTTCATTGCACAGAGAACTTTGACTCCCTTTACACTCTCCATACCTTCAAAAATCTTCACAATGTCCATCCAGCAACCATACTGTTCATGGCGAAGGAAAGGAGTGAATGCAGAATGTAGAGTTACAGTCATAGCTAGAGTGTAGAAAAAGATCAGCTTCATTTAAGGTAGGTCCATTCAAAAGTCTGACAGCAGCAGGAATGAAGCTGTTCTTGATTCAGTTGGTATGCGTTCTCAAACCTTTGTATCTTATTCCTAACAAAAGAAGGTGGAAGAGAGAATGTCCGGGTGTGGGGGGTCCTTGGGTACACTGGCTTCTTTTCCGAGGCAGCAGGAACTGTAGACAGTCAATGGATGGGAAGCTGGTTTGCATGATGGACTGGGCTTCGTTCACAACCCTTTGTAGTTTCTTGCAGTCTTGATTGGAGCAGGAGCCACACCAAGAAAGGATACTTTCTAAGGTGCATTTGTATAAGTTGGCGAGAGTCATAGTGGACATTTCCTTAGCCTCCTGAGAAACTTGAGGCTTTGGTGGGCTTTCTTAACTATAGTGTTGATGTGGAGGGACCAGGACAGGTAGTCAGTGATCTGGACACCTAAAGACTTGAAGCTCTTGACCATTTCCATCTCATCTCTGTTGTAGACAAAGGCCTGTCCTCCATTATGCTTCCTGAAGTGGATGATACTCTCTTCCATTTTACTGACAATGAGGGAGAGGTTATTTTCGTTGCACCAATTCACCACATTCTCTATCTCTTTCCTGTGCTCCAGCTCATCATTGTTTGACTTAATACCATTTAAGGTTTGGCCAGAAATGTCTTACCAAGAGGCAAAAAATAAGATTTGTCTTTTGCTGGCAGCAGATGAAAATAACAGTGACAATTTGAGTGGAAACTTTTCTAACTGTTGATATGGTCTGTTGAGGTCAGTAACGTTAGCTATTTCTATAGATAACTACAGCGCAGTTAAAACCAATAAATCCCCCAACTCAGATAAGCTGCGGTCAGAGCTGATCCCCTGGCCTATTGCGAATCACAAATGAATGGAAAGCTCAGTGGATAATACGTGCAGAAAACAAGAGGATGGAGACTGGATTAGCCGGACGGGATAGTAATTGTGTTGTTTCTTTCCTCTTTGATCAGGATTGCACCATCTGTATGGAAAGGCTGGTCAGCTCATCGGGCTACGAGGGCGTCATGAGCCTGAAAGGGGTGAAGCCGGAACTTGTTGGGAAGCTCAGTAAATGCAGTCACATGTATCACCTCCTGTGTCTCGTCGCCATGTATAACAATGGCAACAAGGTGAGATCTGCCTATCTGCAGGTAGTGTCATGGTAAAGCATTGGAAGTAATGACTGCGTTTTTATTGGTAGCTTTTTCCTCTATTTGTAATACCAAAATGTATTGTTTTAGTTTTGCTTCAGTGAAGAATCTCAGTCTAGAAGCACCTACATAGTCCTGACTTTGAACTTTTCACTGATTCAACCTACCCAGAGATTGATTACAGTGGCACAGTGGCACAGTGGTTAACATTGCTACCTCACAACGCCAGGGACTTGGGTTTGATTACTAACTTGAGTTACTGTCTGTGTGGAGTTTGCCCATCAGGCACCCTGGCACTACCAGCCTAGCACACTGGCAGTGTCCACCAGTGCAAAGGGAGTGGGGCCTCACAGGGGCAGATGGGGGCAGAACCAGACCAGGGAAGGTAAGGAGAGAGGGAAGGGGACAACTGCATCGGGAGATGGGGGCTGATGTGGGGCCAGTGATCAGAGGACAGCGCCACCCGGAGGCCGGGGAGGGGGTAGGGATGGGGGATGGAATCAGAAGGCTGGCAATCAGAGGGGCATGTCAACCAATCTCCCAGTATATTGTAGATTGGCATATGCCTGATGGCTCTCTGAGCACTCCATTGCCAGCCACACTGACGGGTTTAAACCCTATCCCCTCCCCTACTGATATGAATCTCCTGAAAGCCTCTGTATTGCACAGAGTGCCATAAATGATCAAAAATTGGCTCGCCCAAAAAATGGGTGGGAAAATCTCCCACTTTCCTGCTTGTTGGGCACTTTGATTTATTTTGGGAAAATCGCGCCCATTAGTTTCCATGTTAACTCTCAAGTCACACTCCCTTGCTTCCTCCTAAATGATCTCCCAAGAGCTCTGAGATGTGCTGCTGCTGAGCCAGTTACTATCTGGTGCCTTTGAGTGGCTGGATTAATTAACTTGCCTCCTGATTCTCACTCAGACAGAGTTCACTCCCATTGATTTATTGCTGAGTCTCTGCGGTTTATTAGGGAAATTGAGGAACCTGCATCCAGATAATGCAACGGCAGGTTTTTTGGAAGGGGTGACTGTTGAAGTAATGTTAAACAGAGGACCCTGTGAATTATACATGATGCAGCCACAGAGGAATATTGAATCCAGTAACCTGAGCACTGATCAGCTGAAATGCACTGTCCTGAATGAGGGCTGTGGGCACATCTGTCAGGAAAGCGGTGAATAGTTCAGGGCAGTTCTGACTTGAGCTTTGTATCTGGTGAAGAGACAATAGAGGAGTCAGGAAGTGAGCCACACACTGCAGGCTATCCAGCTTCTGCCCAATCCTTGTATCCATGGCCGATCCAGTGCCCCAACAGTGGTGACCCCAAGCTGTTGATGGCCGGAGGCTCGCCAATGGTGCTGCCATTAGACTGCATGGGAAATGGTTGCACTTTTTCTTGCTCGAGATGCTAAACCATTGAGAAAAGTTCACAGGGGAGGCGATGGCCTAGTGGTATTATCGCTAGACTTTTAATCCAGAAACTCAGCTAATCTTCTGGAAACCCTGGGTTTGAATCCTGTGATGATGGAATTTGAATTCAATAAAAAAATGTGGAATTAAGAATCTATGGATGACCATGAAACCATTATCGATTGTTGGAAAAACCCATCTGATGCACTAATGTCCTTTAGGGAAGGAAATCTGCTGTCCTTACCCAGTCTGGCTCCAGAGCCACACCAATGTGGCTGACCCCCAACTGCCCTCCGAAATGGGCCAAACAAGACACTCGGTTCAAGGGCAACTAGGGATGGGCAATAAATGCTGGCCAGCAGGCGACACCCGTGTCCCACAAATAAATTCAAAAGAACAGCTTGCTCATGCGGAATGACACTGGGATAAGGTCAATATAGGGTCTTGGGCTTTAGCAAATCCATCAGGCCATTGGGACATTATATTCATGTCAAAGCTGCTGCAGCAGCACTCAGCTCTCAGCTGCTGTGGAATATTAACTTATCTGACTTCTGCTAATCCCTTTACTAAAAATACATTTAGAATATTAAAATGTTTCTTCTGCCTTATCCGTTTTGTGTTCCATCAGTACAAAGAGTACCAAAGACTCAAAATAACCTTCAAAGACAGACTCAAAAAAAACGTCTTATTGAAACCTAAATATAGGCTAGCGTTGGTAAAAGGCTAAATGACAAGGAGCACGTAGCAGAATGCAAATTGTGCAGGAGTCTTGTTGCTACTTTACTGTATTCAGAAGGCCTTGTCATTGTTCTACTTGCGAAACCAAGCTTTTAAGGATCCTCTAGACCAAGGGGCATAGCTTTGCTGATTTATAGTGAGGGATGTCGGCCAGTTGGCATGTTTGAATGCAGCTTTGAACTCTTGAAGACCTGTCAGAGGTGATACCATGATCAGGCACAGTGGCACAGAGGTTTGTACTGCTGCTTCACAGTGCCAAGGACCCGGGTTTGATTCCCAGCTTGGGTCACTGTCGGTGTGGAGTCTGCATGTTCTCCCCGTCTCCGCATGAGTTTCCCCTGGATGCTGCGGTTTCCGCCCACAGTCTAAAAGACGTACTGGTTAGTACATTGACGTGAACGGACGCAGGAGTGTAGCAACTAAGGGAATTTCACAGTAACTTCATTGTAATGTTAATGTAAGCCTTACTTGTGACGAATAAACATACTTTAAGGGAGGTGGGTAACCCATGACACTTAGGATGTGGTGACGTCTGCGATCATAGTTTGCCCAGGCTAGGGTAGAGTAAAGGATCAGGGGCGCCAATGAGGTTAAATCGAGGCTTTACCTGATGCCATTTTTCAAAGCCATCTCAGCCTTTCGGCGAGGGTGAAGCATTAGATCAAGTCCGGAAAGGGGTGCAATGCCTCATCCTGTCAGCTTGGATCTTGTTTGATCGAGCCCAAGATGGCACACAGTGCCCTTTTCTTGTCAGCTTGGATCTGGTTTGCCCCTCTTGTGGGGACCATGGTTGGACTTCATTGGCATTTTTGACTCGTAATAAAGTACCAAAAGGTACCAAAGAAAATACAGTCTAGATAGTGCCTAAAGCTGTTTTATATTACCATGTTCATCACCATTGGGTGGCATGGTGGCACAGTGATTTGCACTGCTCCTTCACAGCATCAGGATCCCAGGTTCGATTCCCAGCTTGAGTCACTGTCTGTGTGGAGTTTGCACTTCCTCCCTGTGTCGGCGTGGGTTTCCTCCAGGTGCTCTGGTTTCCTCCCACAATCCAAAGATATGCAGGTTAGATGGATTGGCCATGCTAAATTGCCCCCTAGTATCAGAGGGACTAGCTGGGGTAAATGACTGGGGTTATGGGAATAGGGCCTGGGTGGGATTGTGGTTGATGAAGAGTGAATGGGCTGAATGGCCTCCTTCTGCACTGTAGGGATTCTATGATTCTATGATCAATAAGAAGGGGCTACATAGCTGGCTCACACGCTTAAAACTATTATAGGACAACCTTTTAGAACCGAGATGAGGAGGAATTTCTTCAGCCAGAAGGAGGTGAATCTGTGGAGGTCATTGCCACAGAAGGCTGTGGAGGTTAGGTCATTGAGTGCAATTAAGACAGTGATAGAAATGTTCTTGATTGGAAAGGGGTTCAAAGGTTATAGGGAAAGGTGGAAGAATGGGGTTGAGAAACTTATCAGCCATGATTGAATGGCGGAGCAGATGCGATGGGTTAAATGGTCTAATTCTGCTCCTATACGTTACAATCTTATGATATAACACAGCTGAAACAGAAAATGCTGGAAGCCCCCAGAAGTCAGACAGCATCTGTGGAGAGAGAACATTTCCATTCACGATCTTTCATCAGAAGAGGATTGAGAAACTTCAGCTATGAGGATAGATCAGAAAGGTTGGTTGGGACTGTTCTCCTTGGAGATAAAAAAGATTAAGAAATCAGAGATGTTCTAGAAGGTTAGACAGAATAGATAGGGGAAAACTGCTCATTCTCGAAAGGATCGAGAACGAGAGGGAACAGATTTAAAGCGATTAGCAAAAGTAGCAAATGTGGTGTGAGGGAAAGCTTTTTCGCACAATGGGTGGTTCAGGTCAGGAACGCACTGCCTGGAAGTGTGGTGAAGGCCGGTTCAATCGAAACATTCAAGAGGACATTAGATGATTATTTGAATAAAGTTTATTTATTAGTGTCACAAGTAGACTTACATTAACAGTGTGAAAGTCCCATAGTCACTACACTCCGGCGCCTGTTCGAGTACACTGAAGGTGAATTTAGCATGGCCAAGACCGAGGGAGGAAACTGGAGCACCCAGAGGAAACCCATGCAGACATGGGGAGAACGTGCAAACTCCACACAGACAGTGACCCAAGCCGGGAATTGAACCCAGGTCTCTGAGGCAGCAGTGCTAACCACTATGCCACCGTGAATAGAAACAACGTGTAGGGGTACGGGGAAAAGGCAGGAGAATGGCACTAAGTCATAATACTCATTTAGAGAGTCGATGCAGACATGACGAGCCGAATAGCCTCTTTCTGTCCTATAATAATTCTGTGATTCTGACAGCACGATTGATGGAAGGTCATCAACTTGAAACGTCAACTTCATTTTTCTGCTCAGATGCTGCCTGATGGGCTGAGTATTTCCAGCATTTTCTGTTTTCGTCTCCAAATAAACTTGCTGGATTTGCTTGAGGATACCTGTGGAGAAAAACCCGGCAAAGAATCATAGAATCCCTGTGGTGTGGAAGGAGGCATTCGGCCCATCAAGTCTGCACTGACCACAATCCACCCAGGTCCTATTTCTGTAATCCCACACTTTTACCCTACTATTGCCCCTGACACTAGGGTCAATTTAGCACGGCCAATCCACCTAATCTGTACATCTGTGGGAGGAAATTGGAGCCCCTGGAGGAAATCCACGCAGACACAGAAAGTGCAAACTCCACACAGACAGTGACCCGAGGCCAGAATTGAATCCGGGTTCCTGGCACTATGTGGCAGCAGTGCTAACCACTGTGCCACTGTGCCGCCCTTAAGAAGAAATTCACTTTGAGGCTGTGGGGGACATATGACATGAGCTGGCAGCACAGCAGTGTAAAAATAGCATTTGCTTATTGTGGTTCAAGGGACATTTATATGTCAATTAAAGGCAGTGTTGTTTTTTAAAACCTTTTGCCAAATTACATTAAAGACAGAAGGAAATTTCTTGAATTAAGTGGCGCAGCGATTTGAATCATTCTCCCTTTCACATCCAAGAACGACACAGGGAGCTACCCCAGACTAACAAATAGCAGCTCTTTCCATTGCTGGCTGTCATTGCTATCAGTTAGTCAAGTTGGGCCTTTTCTGTCTTAATGGGAATCAGTCAACAGCTCAATAAGGTGGAGGCACAACTTGTCCGTCTTGTTCAGATGGACACAAGAGTTAGCTCATTTGGGAAGTGGAGTCCCCACACTGATAGAGCAAAGAACAGACAAAGACAGAGATGAGAAGGAATGCCTTCTCTCAGAGGATAGTGAATCTGTGGCACTCTCTAAGTTTTTATGTTTAAGATTATTTGTTAGTGTTGGCTTGTATTAACACTGCAATGAAGTTGCTGTGAAAATCCCCTAGTCGCCACACCTTGGCGTCTGTTCGGGTACACTGAGGGAGAATTTAGCATGGCCAATGCATCTAACCAGCACATCTTTCAGACTGTGGGAGGAAACCAGAGCACCCGGAGGAAACCCATGCAGACATGGGGAGAATGTGCAGACTCCACG
The DNA here is from genome assembly GCF_965287045.1 of Carcharhinus amblyrhynchos. Taxonomy (NCBI): domain Eukaryota; kingdom Metazoa; phylum Chordata; class Chondrichthyes; order Carcharhiniformes; family Carcharhinidae; genus Carcharhinus; species Carcharhinus amblyrhynchos. The sequence continues at coordinate 23,947,165 of NC_137343.1, forward strand.
CAGATGGCTGTAGAGGCTGGGTCGTTAAGTATGTTCAAGGCTGCGAATGACAGATTTTTAATCAGCAAGGGAATCATTATGGGGATAAGGCAGAGGAGTGCGATTGAGGATTAGATCAGTCATGATCTCATTGAATGGCGGAACAGACTCAGGGAACCAAATGGCCTACTTCTGCTCCTACCTCTTATGGTCTTGTAGATCATTCGACCCTTTGCTCCTTGGGTTGCCAACCCTCCAGGATTGTCCTTTGGTCACCAGGAGTTCGTCATTAAAAACCAGCAGACTGCAGTGTGCAATCGCAGAGAAAAATCATAGGAACACTGTTTGAAAAATTTTCCTTGAACATTTCTCTTTACCAGAAAAAAAGATATTGAAAATGAGGGGGGGAAGAGAGGTCGTTCAGCTGACAGACAAGCCTCATCCATGAGTGTTTTTGCTTTTCGATTGTCAGAAGAAGGCCATAGGTCACAAGGGTGGATGTGTTGGCTGACAAATGTATAGACCACGGGACAAAGTCACATGGTGAAATTTCCAGGATTATATTTAATCACAGTTGGCAAGCCCAACTTCTCCCCTTTCAGTGGGTAGTGAGGGAATGCGGGGGGGCAGGATCAGATGCAGATGTCTTTTAAATTAAGGCTCCTGGAAGGTGTGTCTACTTTTGGCACCTCTGCAACACACCGCAGCTTTCAAAGTGACGATGGCAAGGTGGGTGGGCGGGGGTGGGGGGGTGGGCGGAGGAGCCGACAACCTGTTCACATCCAATAAATTGGCCTTTGGGCACATTGAAGAGTTTGTCTGGTACGGGGCCAGAGATGTTCAAAGTGGCGAGTGTGAAGAGTGAACTCCAGTTGGGAACACTACAAAGATCCTCAATGTGATATTGCTACTGGATTGAATTACTTAATAAAAAAACAAGGGTTATTGAAACCAAGGTGCCCAAGCTGGCATTGAGTTGCCAGCTCAAGCAGAGAGCGGGTCAAGTACTTTGTGATTAACCGTTCGGCCACTTGTCTGCACTGAGGAGCCACTGGCATTCTGCCTCCTGCCTGCTCCAATGTGCAAGGCAGTGACAAGGTGAATCATGTCTGTCCTGGAGATTTACCGTCCAGAGCCAGCTCCTGCGGCTTCCCGTGACCAGGTAGCTCAGGTTCCCAAATCCAGGCAGTGTGAGTGGCACCAAGCTCATCTCTAGCCCAATTCTCAGCATTACACATTAAAATAGTGCCTCGTCCAGGACTCCAAGCCTTTGAGAGAAGTTATGCAGGCTTTTTTGGAAAGAAGCCTGAAATACGGCCAGATTAAAACATTTCTGAGTCAATTTACACGCTGATAAAAATATTTGTTCAATAACTGTAAATTTCTATTTTACAGCTCTGGAAAGCATTTTGAATAATAAGCACATTTCCATTACAACTTAGAACATGTTAATAAATTATTTCAATAAAAATCATTGGGAAGGGAACATTTGGTTAATGTTAATAAATTTCAGGTATACCAGATAGCTTCAAACTGCAGCAATATTCCACAGGGAGTTAAGTTTCATACAGCACGTCTTGAAATCCAGATTTTGTCTCAGTAGTGGATTTGGAATAGTCGCCAAACTACATTTAACTCAGCTGTATCTTGGGGCGGAGGCTGGAATTTTACCGGCACACTCGCCCAAGTCTCATAAGATCGTGCCCGAGGCCAACAGAGAATGCCGTTTTGCGTGCCTTGGGCGGGCATGCCGGTGAAATCAGGGCCAGAAAGTTACTCCACAATCTGAAGACCAAAGGGCTACTGAATCTGCCCTGATCGCAGAAGTTGGTTGTGTTTCACATTAGTTACTGGTGAAGCAGTCACTCCTATCTTATGGGAGAGAGGCTGAAGTGGCAAAAACTAGGTGTCAAGAATGTAAATGAGATCATTTTGAATAGAAATGGTAATTTTCACACTTTACTACTGTACCAGGGGAAACTATTCCAATATCATTCAGTCTGCTATAACCATACAGCATGGTATAAAATTACATCAAACCTCTGCAATGGAAAAAAATCGAGCGCTATTAATGGCAACAGAATGGAAACTATTACGGTTCCTCTTTTTCAGGATGGCAGTCTGCAATGCCCCACCTGCAAGGCCATCTATGGGGAGAAAACTGGAACGCAACCCCCTGGGAAGATGGAATATCACATTATCCCACACTCACTGCCAGGATACCCGGAATTCAAAACCATTCGCATTGTCTATGACATCCCAGCAGGACTACAAGTGAGTACTTCGAACAAGTTCAGATCTTGTTAGGCTCGCTTGAGTAACTTGTCATGTTTATACTGCAAATATAGCACAGCAAGGGTTTAACTGACAGTTATTCATGTTGAAGAAGCAAGCACAGTGTGGATTATGGACACTGGTACAAGTGGCTGTTATATATTTTCCATATTAATAAAAATAACGACCCATATTCTTAATGGAGCTAGAATTCGGACTCTGCACAAATGCCCTATCACAGATCTTGCTTTCCTCTCCACAATCCTGGAACATGCTATGTTGCTCACAACAAGGCAGCAATTTGTTTGACACAATGCTTCAAACCCATGGAAGTTTTCAAAATCGTTATTTAATTTTGTACATTAAAAAAGCAATGAGTTGCATTTCCCTCGAACGACAATAATCGCTGATTTACAATCCAAGGTCTTCAGCGTTTTTAAAAAAATTAATTTGTGGGACATGGGCGTCGCTGGCTGGCTGACATTTATTTGCCCATCCCTAGCTGTCCTTGAAACTGAGTGGCTCACAAGGCCATTTCGGAGAACTGTGGCTCTGGAGTCACATGTAGGCCAGGCCAGGTAAGGACGGCAGATTTCCTTCCCGAAAGGACATTAGTGAACCAGATGGGTTTTTCCAACAAGCGACAATGGTTTCATGGTTATCAGTAGATTCTTAATTCCAGATGTTTTCTCTTGATTTCAAATTCCACCTGGAACTCAAATCTGGGTCCCCATAACATTAGCCAAATTTCTGGATTAGCGATAATACCACTAGGCCATTGCCTCCCCTTCAGTAAACCCGCATAATGCGGAGTTAACGAAATTAAACAGAGACAGGAAAGCTGCCTATGGAAGATGACGTGTTGGAAATGGAAGGAATCATTATTCTCGCTCTCAATTAAATCGCAGTGCAGAAACCAGATTGCTAGCTCTCAACAGGGAATATGCTCCACTCAAAAAAAATTGTGCAAATAATCCTGCTGCATGCTTTTAATTAAGCGACATATATAACATGGCAAAGAGGAGATCTGTGACAGAATTCTCCGGTCTCACATGCCCCGCTGCCAGCAAGAATGGAGAATTTGACACATAGCCAGATCTCTGTTCACAGCAGCTAGACCGGATTATCCTAGCCACAAGCAAGGTCAGAGAAAACATAGAAGATGTAGAACATTACAGCGCAGTAATTGGCTCTCTATGTTGTGCTGACCTGTGAAACCAATCTAAAGCCCATCTAACCTACACTATTCCAATACGAGGCCCTCCTGCTGAAAAGAACGAAATAATCAGATGTAAAATTTGAAATTTAGAGTAGGCAATCAGGAGAGAGATTGTTGTGAGGCAACAGCATTTTCCAGGATTATGGAGAGGAAAGCAAGATCTGTGATAGGACGTTAATAAGGAAGGTGAAGGGTTGTTAGGGAACTTCTTTGATAAATGGTTCCTAAGCCAGATGGTAAAGCATAAAACTTGACATAAATCCATTTACTGATGGCTCCTTTATTTACAGAATGCAGCTTGACATATGTCTGCTCCTGACCGACATCAACCCCAGCTTCCCAGCACTTCCTCTTTATAAGTGCTCAAAGTATTTTAATTGAACAATGCCCTTCAGCTATGTGTCTTAAAGATATAAATAACATACCATCAACACCAATGTCTGTTTTGAAGGACGCAGGGGAAATTTTCAGAGGATGAAAGATAGGCTAAGAAAATACGTAAGGGCAGTGAGGAGGGAGAAGGGGAATGGTAGGGAATACAAATGTTGGGTCTCATGGTCAGAATGTGTTTAGTGATGCTAAGAGAAGGAAGGAATTAAGGATGGACAAAGCAGATAGCTTTCAGAGAGGAGAAACACCCTGTGAAAACAATCCCAGGTTGGGTCTCCACTTCCCAGCCACTCTTGAGCTCACCTCCATAATGTGCAATGTAGATGGGTGAGGAAATTGGCAGCCTGTGGCAAGATGGCACAGTGGTTAGCATTGCTGCCTCACAGCGCCAGGGGCCCAGGTTCGATTCTCAGCTTGGGCCGTTGTCTGTGTGGAATTTGCACATTCTCCCCATGTCTGCATGGGTCTCCTCCGGGTGCTCTGGTTTCCTTCCACAGACCAAGATGTGTGGGTTAGGTGGATTGGCCATGCTTAATTGCCCCTTAATGTCAGGGGGACTAGCTAGGGTAAATGCATGGGTTTACAGAGATAGGACCTGGATGGGATTGTGGACGGTGCAAACTCGATGGGCTGAATGGCTTCCTTCTGCATTGTATGATTCTGCCCACCATATTAAAATAAATAATCTGGGTTAATCAAGCGTGTTAGCAGGTCAGTTGATCCCAATAATAGGCTGCCCACACCATAAAACAGTTAGCATGGGCAATTGGACAGGAGTGGGCAGGCCTTTGATTTAAAAATAGTAGAGAGGGGGGCACCTTCTTAGTGGGCTGCCCTCCCTTTCTTTCTATCCACCTGCTCTTTGAAAGACACCGACCCCATCCCAAACTTCCCAAACCCTCCCTGCCCAAGACCCCGGATCTATCTGGAACCAGGATCTGTGGACCTTTCTTCTTCAACCTGCTTGCAGTCCCAGCAATGTCCACTAATGTGCTCTTGGCACTGTTGGAGCTGCCAGGTAATCCCAGCTCCCAAGGACAAGACCTCCTCCACAATGAAGGATAGGAATCTCACTGGTGACCCATTTACCCCACCCACAGCACATAATGGCTGCAGATTGGGCTCCATACCAACTCGACATTGTGGGGGGCAAGATTGAGATGTGGTCTCCCCAGTGATATGCTGCTTAAAGTATCAGGAGTTAGGGAGCAATAAGCAATGCAGGAATAACTTACGCATGGCTTAGATTTGAGGAACAACTTTCTCACATTGATTTGATTTATTATTGTCACATGCATTGGGATACATGGAGAAGTATTGTTTCTTGTAAGCTATACAGACAAAACATACCATTCATTGAGTACATTGCTAGGGTGTGGAGAAAGATCAACTTAATATATAGTAGGTCCATTATATCAAAGCATACTATTCATTGAGGGGAGAAGGAAAGGAAAGAGTGCAGAATATACTGTTACATTCATTGCTCAGGTGTGGAGAAAGATCAATTTAACATATAGAAGGTCCATTCAAAAGTCTGATGGCAACCAGGAAGAAGCTGTTCTTGAGTCGATTGGTAATTGATATCACAATTTTGTACCTTTTTCCCGACGGAAGAAGGTGGAAGAGAGTATGCCTGGGGTGCATTGGGTCCTTGATTGTGCTGGCTGTTTTTCTGAGGCAGCAGGAAATGTAGACAGAATCCACGCAATGAATGATACAACAGGGTTATTACAGAGGTTTGAAAATAATGGAAGGCATGTACTTAAATTTTGATATGCAGTGCTAGTGGGCAATGCTCCCCACTGGAACATACAAACTTACCTCAGATGTTCCATAGTTGGTGTGAAATTATGATTCATTGGTCAATCCAACTCTTTTCAATTGATTTTTCATTGTATGAAGGGCGTTGAACATCCCAATCAAGGAAAGAAGTTCACTGCCAGAGGCTTTCCACGACACTGCTATCTGCCTGACACTGAGCAAGGCCGAAAGGTAAGCTTTACATTTATACATGTCTGTTTATAACAAAATAAACCCTCCATAGCCAGCAGGGTTCATGGAATTTGAAATACTTTATGCATCGTGAAGATTATTGAATTGAACTCTTGTCTAGCTGTGGATTTCAAAAGCCTTCTGAAAGCAAATTCATAAATTCCTTTGAACCCTTGAGTCTTGCGATTTTAAACTTCTGCTTGAAATGGATATGATATTGTTTTTCAAAAGGACTTTAGGTCACTGAACACTGGTGCTGGAATTCTGCCAGCCCACCCGCCATGGAATCGGAGCGAGCGAGGCACGGATAACTGAAATGTCTGTTGACTTCAGGCAGGAATTCCTGGTATTCCAGATGGGGCGACATCGATAAAAGACAGTTAAATGGGAAAGGACAAGCAGTCTCATCATTGGAAATCTGTATACAGGGTCCCTTGTCAAATAACATTGTCTTGGTTGAGGATAACAAAATGCTTCAAATTAGCTGGAGAAGCCCTCCCAGGACTTGCCTCCATTTCTTTCTCCAAGCATCCTTCAGCTGGTTTTTTTTTTGTTTCTTAGAATTGAAATCTAATCACGTCAAATCTAAGGCATAAAATCTTCAACTCCCTACAGTGCAGGAGAAGGCCTTTTGGCCCATCAAGCCTGCACCAGCAACAATCCCACCCAAGCCCAATCCCCATAACCGTATCTATTTACCCTGTTAATCCCCCTGACACTAAGGGGCAATTTAGCATGACCAATCCGACTAATCTACACATCTTTGGACTGTGGGAGGAAACCAGGGCACCCGGAGATTTTTGAAAATCAGTTTACATTCTAAATTTTTAAAAACCTTTTCATTGTCCCTTTTCCCTCCCCCTCTAAATACAGCCATGGGGAGAATGTGCAAACTCCACACAGACAGTAACCGAAACCAGGAATTGAACCCGGGTCCCTGGCACTGTGAGGCAGCAATGCTAACCACTGTGCCGCTGTGCCACCCTGGGCAGCTAAGGCCTTGATGTATATCAGAACCAACTGTTTATCTCCTTAAGCTGAGAGATTTAAAGCTTACGAAAGAAGCATGAATATTGGAACAGAATGTAAATTAGAGCTAAGTCAGATAGAGAAAGAGAAATAAAGAGAGGGAAAGAACAATTGTATTTAGAGAGGGAAGGAAAAGGGACAAAGAAAAAGTAAGAAAAAAATGTAAAATATAAAGTGATTTTCAAAAATCTCTGGAGAGATTTTACCATCTGCAGGGATAAGGCTACAGAGTTTAAAACTTCCCTAACAAAAACAGAAAATGCTGGAAAATCTCAGCAGGTCTGATAGCATCTGTGGGGAGAGGAGAGAGCCAACATTTTGAGTTTGGATTACCATTTGTCAGAGCTGAGAGCAAAGAGAATCAGCAGGGATTTATACTGGACGGAACGGTGGCACACTGCTGCCTCACTGTGCCAGGGACCCAAGTTCGATTCCCGGCTCGGATCACTGTCTGTGTGGAGTCTGAACTTTCTCCCAGTGTCTGCGTGGGTTTCCTCCAGGTGCTCTGGTTTCCTCCCACACTCCAAAGATGTGCGGGTTCAGCGGATTGGCTATGATAAATTGTCCCTTAGTGTCAGGGAGATTAGCAGAGTAAATATGCGGGGGTTAAGGGATAGGGTTTAAGTGGGATTGTGGTTGGTGCAGATGGGATGGACTGTACGGCCTCCTTCTGCACTGCAAGGATTCTATGTTGAGAAGTCAGTTGGCATTACTTTTTTCAAATATCAAGTGGTTAGAAGGCTTCTAGTTATCAAACATCACTTTCTGCAGTGGATTTAAAAGCTAATTAATATGCAGATACAATCACGACTTCAAATATTCGGGAGGATAACAGAGCGATGCTCTTTGTGCAGTGAAGGTAGACTGGCGCAAATCAGCCAGCAGCTCCTGACAATTCACTATTGAGTTCCTGAACATTCACTCAGTGCTTCTTATCCAATTTGTACATCTCCCCAAGACGGTCAAAAAACGTACCCTAACCTCGCAGAGCGGAATTTTCCTGTCCTACCTGCCACAGGAATCGTCGCGGGCGGGACAGAAAACTCGATGGACCGTGCAAAGGTCTGCTGACCTCGGACGGGAACTTCCAGCCCTGGGGTGAACACAGCCAGAAAATCCCACCCATATTTTCTTCAGCTGCAGAGCAAGGAAATGAAGTCCCTAAACTCTCTTTCAGTGGCACCTCTGCGGAACTGATCACTCCGTCTTGTTACTGATTATTCAGTTAACTATCGTCCCAATAGTCTAGTAGCTCTCCTTTTCAGAGAGTTTAAATTCCCCGTCTTCTCTCTCTGACGCACTCTGAACAGTCCCTCACTCAACTCCTGCCTTTATCTCTGTGTCACTGGATCACTGTTGCTGGGCAACAATAACATTTGTGTTTGTCATTTCAGAATCACTGATTTTCAACCCCTTTTAACCCAGCTCTTTAATTTCAGGAGTTGTGAGACATCAATAAAAATGTCTATATATCTATATGTATATATCTGAAACCTTTTATCCAGGCTCCAAGGCACTAAAAGGTTCATAAACAAAACCTAAATAAAGCTCAACCCATTTTCACCTTTCTGAACAGAAATTGATACTAATTCAACATAAAACTGTACATTGTTCATAAAACTTACAATTCGAAACATGGTTTAGTTGAATTAGTAGATTTGTTAATGTGGGCATTTTTATATATCATTAATTCAATTCATTTAGACTGGTCCGTATTAGCATCAGTAGGAACTGTAATAGTGAGGGAGATAATGAAGGATGCATTAAGGACTTAAGGATGTATTGGTGGGTGACACGGTGGCACAGTGGTTAGCACTGCTGCCTGACAGTGCTAGGGACCAGGGTTTGATTCCCAGCTTGGGTCACTGTCTGTGTGGAGTGGTATGTTCTCCCTGTGTTTGCATGGATTTCCTCTGGGTGCTCTGGGTTCCTCCCACAGTCTGAAAAATGTGGGATTGGCCATGCTAAATTGTCGCTTAATGTCAAGGGGACCAGCTAGGGTAAATGCATAGGGAATAGGGCATGGCTGGAATTGTGGTTGGTGCAGACTTGATGGGCCAAATGGCCTCTTTTTGCACTGTAGGGATTCTATGAAATCTATGACAGGAGGATGAATGTAGGAGATGTACATACTGGACAAGGAATATGAAATACACTGCATGGAGCTGTTCGTTACCAAATGCAATTAATTATCCAATAGAACTGATCAGTGTGTTTCTAGATTTTGTGTCATAAGTTTTGAAAATGAAATTTAATTTCATTTAGAAAATTGGAAAGAACATGATGTTGGATTTAATTTTTACTCCTCTCCTAAAGGTGCTAACTTGTGAGATGCAGTTTTGCAGAGTGTGTTGACCTGTCCACACCTTAAAAACTAGTTTGTAACCTGTGAGCCCAGCCAGTGAATCGGCGAGTTATCTGCTCAAGAGGCAGTTCACAGTGTCCCCATCTGTGTACACATTCCATAAAGCTCCAATGGCTGCTGGCAGGATATTCCGGTCTTGCTAATCCCATTCAGGCCCTATTCCCATAACCCTATGCACTTAGCCTAGCTAGTCCCCCTGATATTAAGGGGCAGTTTTAGAATGGCCAATTCACCGAAGCCGCACATTTTTTGTGTGGCTCATACCGTCCGTTGCCGTGTGGCTCACACCTTCTGCCCTTTCTGGGCGAGAAGCCACTTTCGCCGGCAAAACAGTGCCATTAAGGTCAGGGGAGGCAGAAAAAAACAGGTGTGAACCCCTCCTGCCCAATCTGACCCCCTCACTGCAAGTTAGTCGGGTTGAGGTCATAAGATCGTGCCCATCTAATTTGATCTGCTACACGTGATTGGAGTAATTGCCATCCATTTCCATACATCGATACTGTTCTGCACATTTATTGCATTCTAAGCTGCAACAAAGCAGGACGAGCTGCAGTGATTTTATTGTGAATGTCACTGAAGGTTACTGGATCAATCAGATTGGACAGGAGCAACAGTCACAGGATTTAGTATCCAGTTCATTTGCAGTCTGTATGGCAAGAGGCAGAGATTTGTCTAAATCTTTACCACTGGACAAGAATGAACATCCAGGAGAATGGGGGAAGGACGGATGTTTGCAAGGTCCTTACATTTGGTCTTCCCGAAAGCACCACAGTTCCCCCTGTTAGCAGATGCCCAGGAGTTGGTCACATCCCACATTTCTTTAGGCACCCATGATCTGGGTACTCAGTTGGTAAATTGGCATGGCAAATGAGATGGGAGGCTGAGGGAGAAAACAGGACTCCCAATGCACCAGCAATATGGTTCCAATGAGTAAATGCTTGCTAGAAACAAAGACCAGTTCCTCCTTGTAAGAAAGCCCTCAGAGCAATGTAAAAGGGTGGTCACACAAAGACACCACTCTATGCCTCTTTTCTCTGACCTTTGACCCGGAGGAAATGGTTGCTCTCCAGCGGCAGGAGTCAGGAACAGTGTCCCATTTTGTCTGCGGCTTGCTGGATCACATGACTGTCATCCCTTCCACGTACTCGCTTCCATTCTAAAATTTTAACTTTCACTCTCCAGATTCTGAAGCTCCTGATCGTGGCGTGGGACCGCAGGTTGATATTCACCATTGGAACGTCCAACACCACCGGGGAAACGGATACTGTAGTATGGAACGAAATCCATCACAAAACGGAATTTGGATCAAACCTAACCGGACATGGCTACCCAGATCCTAACTATTTGGAAAACGTTCTGGCAGAACTATCTGCCCAAGGAGTCGTGGAGGACTGCATAAAGGACTGAGGAGAGGACCTGAAGAACTCGTCGATAAGATATTTGGACATGAAGATCCTACCCTGTGTGTAAAGTACATGACTAGGGTTTAAATATGCTTTGCTTTACTGCCTTGACCACTACTTTGTTAACTCCAGTTCAGGCTGGTTGAAACCAAGCTGTGTTGGCCTGATTCAGTTTATTGGTGGCAAATTACAGTGATATACTGTGCGAGTCTGCATCTGTTATTCCTTCCGGGAGGACCTCCACAACATTGATAATTTAGGGGCAGGCAAAACCAGGGAAAGAGAGGGCTGTCGAATTGACGGTTGATTGCACTGGTCATTCCTTTAAGTAAGAACAGAAATGTTTTCCATTTGGTACAATCTTTCTCTCACACACACACACACACATACACACATGCACATACGCACACACGTACACACACGCAGACACACACACACACATATGCACACATGCAGACACACACACAAACACATGTACACACAGTGCACCTCCTGCTATACCACAGCTAACTGTGCACACATAGAGGCAAAAAAAAGTGTCTGTTTAGTTGTAGGAATGCTGGCATCAGTCGACATGTCGCTTTCTAGAGAGCATAAGCCGTCCGTAAAACATGCAGCATTTTCGTAAATAACTTGTGTACATCTCTCAGGGATGTCAGTCTTTTTTAAATCGAGTGCGTCGCTGTAAATAGTGTACAGTGGACAGAGAGAGGAGGAAAGTAGCTTTGCATGTGAAAACTGTATGGCTTTAAAAGAGTGCCCATTTTATCTTATTTTGTCAAATGGACAGCAACACCATGGAGCATTCGAAAACAGTTTTGACAAAGGTAGTTTAAATTTTAAAAAAACACTGCTTCTAAAGCGTTGTTCCGAAATAACTAAGGGCTTGTTCTGTGTTAAAGATCTGTCTCGTTACTCCATTAGTCCAGCTAAGTATGAGTGTCCTGGTAGCTCATGATGCATGTCAGTAACAATGAATACATACGTCCTCAGTCGAGGTTGTTTATTTAAAGTTAACTTTTGTAACTATAGATGTTGCTATACTTCATAGCCAAGTATGTCACAGTCTTAACTGCATCATTTATGTCTACTGTGTTTGAGACTTATTATGTTTATGACTTTGGCAGTGAATGTATCTGAAGCCAAGACATTTCCTTCCCATTGATGTCTATGTTTCTGTTTTTCATTTTAAACAATGACTCAAAGCTCTACATGCAACTCAATGCACTTACTTAACTGTCAGATTATGTGAAAGGATTACTTAAGGTGAGGGGGGGGGGGTGGAAATTGGGGGGAGGTGGGGGGAGCCCTGAGAAGTTGCTTCTAAGAGGATTTTAAAGACACAACAGCTACACAATTGGGTAACATCCCAGCCAAATAAAGTCAATGGATCGGAAAATGGATGTCTGCTGACATTTGGGTAGGGCTCTTTTTTTTCTATCAGAGGGAGGCTGTGTGATGTGGAATGTTGAAAAGTTGTTGAAGAGCTTACAAAATGGTGATGGCTGTAGAAGTCTTCGATATTATCCCAAAATCGCTGTCGAATCCATTGTGTCCGCAGTCGTGACTGGCAAACGTAACGCTGTTTTTTGCGAGTTACGCTCTCGTCGCTGGCTTGTGTGGCATCCAACTTATAAAACTTATTGCCAAAAATCAAAATCCAAAGGGAAAATAAATGATGTGGGAGGAGATTATTGGCACCTCCTTTAGGAGTTATGGGGGGGGCAGGGGATGACGGTACAAAAAAGATGAACAAAATGTATTCAATAGCCAAAGTGTTCTGAAGGATGCTGGGTAAAATGGCAATCTCTCCTGGTTTTTTTTTATGACAACTTTTACAAAAAAGGAAATTCCAATTGCTTTTTTAAAAATTCGGAAATGAGCAAGCAAAACAGGGAAATATTAGATTCAAAAAGCGAAAAGAGATGTCAGCGACTTTCTGGGAAGCAGGCCTGAATGACAGGAGATGTTTTTAAAAAAAATAGTTGCTCAATTACTTTTACCCTGTGGGCAAAAGTGGAACTGCTCTGCCTGACTCTGTTTCTCAAAGCAACTGTTTGCCTGCTTGAGAAAGATGTCCCAGTGAACCTGTACTATTCAGATGACACTTGCAGTCATGATCTGAGTCTGAAGCCAGGAAGCGCCATAGAAATGAACTGGAAAGACCAACAAATGCACCGCATTTGATCCTGCAGAAGAACATGTCTTAAAGCTGTCAGCCACTGCACCTATGCTAAACGTACCAGTAAAACTGATCTGGCAAGCATTAGATTCAGCAGCAGATGGTGTCAATGGAGCTACTAGCAATATAGCATATTATAGATTCTGAAACAAATTTCTTTTTTTTATATAGAAATGAACACATTAACAAAGCATGTGTAAATAGTGTATTGACGTCCTTGTATTTTAAGAAGTGTATGGGCAATACCCATTATATAGACCTAGACAGGTTCAATTTTACAGATACTAAACTGAGCATGTATAATCCAGCCAGTGCCAGTGCTGTTGGAAGGTATAAGGTATTTTGATTAACTCTCATTTGGGAAGATCGAATATAGTCAGTTATTTTAGAAACCTGAGTCTGAAGATGTTAACATGGAAAATACAACAAATGATTTATTTTGTAATTGTATTTGCATAACAAGTTGAACTTGACTCCATCATCTTGAGGCTATATCCCTTGTACTCAGCTGACAGATGGGCTGCGAATTTAGATTCCTTTGAGGAACAGGCGAGGATTACGCTAAATAGGGCAGATGATGTTCCTTAAAGGGTCAAGTTAATGACAGTCAGTAAACAATATAAATGACCTACATTTTAATATTTTATTTAGATTCACTGAAATCATCACATTTTAAATGTATTTGCCAGGAAAATGTTCTTTCAAGTTGACAAGAATTTACATAGTCGTGAAGAGGGGCCCTGTAACAGTGAGCACTTTGCAGATCTAAATAACAAAAATGTTTCATAAGAAAAAAATAGTCATAGGGACCCATTACAAGCAGAGGATTCACTGACTCACTGAAGTATTAACTGGACTCTACTCTGATACTTAATAGTCTGAATCATACATTGACAGGGATGAGAATCTTACACTGACGGATGAGACAAATCCTTCTTGTACATTAAATAAATGGGCAACTTTGTGTTAATAGAGTAAAGCCAAAAAAACTGCTGCAAATCATCAACAGGTCTGGCACCATGTATGGAGAAGGGTGAAGGCAGTCAGTATGAACAGTTAACCTTGTTTTGCTCTGTGTAGGTATAGCCTGATCTGTTTGAGTATTTCCAGCTTTCCCTCACAGATTTCCAGTATCCACAATGTTCTGCTCTTGCTCCCGTAAAGCTAAACTGGTACTGCACACTGTTGTCCTTGGCCAGTCGGTATATTGTTTTCAGGAGAGCACCTTCTACTGATCGTTGAACAAAACACCAATTAAGAAACGGAGAGAAGCTTAATCATCACTCTTGAGAGCAAATGCTGCTTCTTATTACCCTTCCCAATTAGTGTAGTGTCATCATTATTCCACTGATCCATAGATTCAGCCTTTTGCACAGAAACTTTGCACTCACACTTTAACAGGGATAACACTGTGCTGAAAACAGGCAGGAGAGTCAGGTAGCAGAAAACAATGGTTGACTTTACACAAGCTCATTCTTTTTAACCTCATTAATTTTCTGGTGTTGACGAGTTTTACTTCCCACTTCCCCTATCATTTGGGTCAGAGTGATGCTTACTTAGCCCAAGGCATTCTTGAAATTTCCCAGTGTCCATTCCTTCATTCTCCACCGTCAAGAGAGTTCTGTATAAGGTTGTTTTCAATACAAGGAGCGTGCCTGATGTTTAACCAAATAACAAAATATCAAACTTGAGTTTAAAATCTTTGAGTTAAGTAATCATTAAGCACTGTAATTCTTGAGAAAAAATTCAGAAATAGAATCAATATCACTGTTCAAAACCATTGAGATATTTTTAACCTAGCTCACCGAGGAGAAAGCACACGGACTAGGTTGGATCATTGGTTTTACACCAGCATTGACTTCAATGGAAAGTAAAGTCAGTGTTGCAACCAATCCTGTCAGTTTCTTAATGTATGGGTTGGTTTAATATTGCCCCCATATGTAGCTAAGGAGAATAATGGTGATGGACAAGAAATTGTTATGTTAGCATTCCAGATAATCCAGTTCCATTTTTAATCTCAAGTATTTCATTTTAGGAAAAGTGTTGAGTCCTAAAAGTGTAAATTACGCTGAAGGGAAAAGTGGACAAAACACAATGTTGAAACAAAGGAAGTTAGACGGGAAGAAGCAGAAAATCACTGTTAAAATGTAGCCATTCACTTCAATCGTCCTGTTTGCTGCATTAAAGTGAAAGACAAAACTACAAAGACACAAACTTAAGAGCTTTCGCTGTTGGAGCACACTTTGCTGAAAGTTCCAGATTGTTAGATGGGATCTACATTCTGGAGAAGGTCTCAGACCTTCAACCTCCTTTATAGCTCCCAATTCTTCAGTTTCCTTGCTAAGAAAGCAAGCAGAACCCTCGACAAGCCTGATATGATGCCACTGTAGCTAAGCAATGATATTGTCACATCTATCATTGCCCTGCTCTGTATAGCTACTGAAAATGGCATTTGGGAGCTCCAGGCTATTCCCAAACAAGGCAAGTGCTTCTTTCTAATCAGTTTGACACAAACTCCTTAATTGGAGGGATCTTCACTTCATCAAGCTGGGCAGGACTTTCTGCCTTAAGACCAACTATGGTGACTAGTTGGGTGACATGGCCACATTTTACTCAATGGTACAAAACTATTCTGCAGAAATTCAAAGTTGGATATTATCATGTGTAATGAAAATGAATTACACAAAATAAGGACCTCAATTCAGCTTAAACTTACAAAGCCATTCATTGTGAATTCAACAGCTTCTGTGATTCAGCTGCCCAGAGAGATCTGGTTGGAGCCATGGGCCATGCTTAAATGTACTTACTTTTGCTTTGATAAATGAGAATGTTTAGCCATTATGGAAACAACCATATTTAAATATCACGCATAGCTGAAACCATTGTGTTAATACGTCATATATTTCATACCTTGAGGGAGCAATTTGTGGCTAACCACATCTCCAAGGTCCTAAGTGAGATACCAAATATGAATTGCCTTCACAAAAGTCCAAGTCGATTAAAGTGAGCTAAAATAACCTGTTAAAAAAAACATTTCTAACTGTATTGACATGAAAGTGTTCCTTGAATAGTAATGGGTGCCCTGCAAGCATAGTACATTAATAATTTCAATGGATTTGAATATCTAGCACCTAGTTTAACTTTAAACCCAAGCCAGTTTGGACATTGTGGAGACAAGACCTATCAGATCCATGTACAGCTACAGATTATGTAAAATGTTTCACATTTGAAAAGAATTGAGACATGTAAATATTTGTGTCCTATTCTAGTTTTAAGGAGAGATTGCCTTGGGCGGGGGGCGGGGAGGGGTGGGGGGACAGGGAATGTGATGTGTTGTGTTATATTTCATGCAATCTGGTTCTCTGCACAATATTGTTGTAGATTTTGATACTGCAAAATGCGATCACATTCTTTCTCTCATGACTATGTCTTGTGTTGTTACTTACTCACCAAGTCATCTTGAATTTATGTAATGAACTCATGCAATATGTATAAACTATTGGACAATATTGGATTTGCTTGTAATTGTTAGTAATAAATAAGGAAATAAACTTTATTTGGAGGATAAGTTTTTTTGATTTTTGCTTTTTTTTTTCTCTGAGACTTTTCCACTGCAATCTCTGCTGAAGAAATTCTTGTTCTGAGAACAATTTTACCAGATTCCCCAGGGACAGCTGTATTATGAACAGGTTCCTCCCTTCAGAAGAGTTTTCGAGTGATTAAAATCATTTTCCAAAGCCAAACCACTGAATAATGACACACAACGATTTGCAATATCAGAATCAAGTCACTTCACTACGCTGACCTAACCCTTGCGTTTGAAATTTCGCTGGATCTGTTTTTGTTATGACTCTTCAAAGTGGGATGGAAAGTGACTTAAGCAGCATCTGCAATCAAATTTAAATAGATTTGAAAGTGCAGATACTTTACAGTATTGAGTCTTGACGATGTAGCTTGTGTCTTTATGGCTGGTTGAGAAATGACAAAATTAGAAAATACAATAATCCATCACAGTACATCCTCTGATACTGGCAACTAGTATCCTTAACAGAACTGAGCTACACACCACAATATATATGCCATTGATATTCATACTTCCATTTGCAGGTATCTCAATCATAGAGTCCTTACAGTGCAGAAAGAGGGCATTCAGCCCATCGACTTTGAACTGACCACAATCCCACCCAGGCCCTATCCCTGTAACCCCTGTATATACTCTCCTAATCTCTCTTACACTGAAGAAAAATCTAGCACAGCCAATCAACCTAACCCGCACATCTTTGGACTGTGGGGGAAAACTGGAGCACCCAGAGAAAACCCACACAGACACAGGTAGAATGTGCAGACTCCACACAGCGTGATCTGAGGTCAGAATTGAATCCAGGTCCTTGGCACTATGAGGCAGCACTGTGCCACCATGCTACTCATGCATGGATGAGACCTTTAGAGGGATTGATAGCAGCCAAACTAATTATTTAAGGAAAGGAATTGAGAAAGGTTAAATGGATTAAGACATGGAAAAGAATAAGGATGCGTTTTGAACTTGAATATCGAACATATGCAGTGAATGAGTGTCCATTGGAAAAGGTGGAAAGGGAAAATGGGTTTGGTTGGTCAGTCCAAAGATGTGCAGCTTGGGTGGATTAGCCAAGGTAAATTGCCTCTTTGTGTCCCAGATGTGTAGGTTAGGGGGATTAGTGTTATAACGTAACCAATGCTAACATGCCGTGAGAGTCAACTGACCCAATGGCAAAATGTTATGGTGGCCAGTTGACCAGCTGATCCTGTATAAATAGAAAGTAAATGGGGATTGTGTGAC
The DNA here is from genome assembly GCF_965287045.1 of Carcharhinus amblyrhynchos. Lineage (NCBI taxonomy): Eukaryota > Metazoa > Chordata > Chondrichthyes > Carcharhiniformes > Carcharhinidae > Carcharhinus > Carcharhinus amblyrhynchos. The sequence goes on from NC_137343.1 coordinate 23,964,817, forward strand.
CTGAGTGTGGGTGTAATGAACTTTCTTTAGGAAGCCTTTTTTCTTTGATTTACTTTGTGAAGTTCTTTTATTGCTTGCAGCTGAAGTATCTGTAGCAGGGTAAATATGTGGTGTTATGGGGATAGGGCCTGGCTAAGATGGTGAATCAGTGCAAACTCAATGGGCCAAATAGTCATAGAGTCATAGAGGTGTACAGCATGGAAACAGGCCTTTCGGCCCAACTTGTCCATGCCACCCCTTTTTTTTAACCACAAAGCTTGTCCCAATTTCCTGAGTTGGTCCATATCCCTCTATACTAATCTTACCCATGTAACTATCTAAATGCTTTTTAAAAGACAAAATTGTACCCACTTCTATTACTATCTCTGGCAGCTTGTCCCAGACACTCATCACCCTCGGAGTGAAGAAATTGCCACTCTGGACCCTTTTGTATCTCCTCTCATGTTAAAATTATGACCTCTAGTTTTAGACCCCCCTACCTCTGGGAAAAGATGTTGGCTAGCTGATTTATGCCCTTCATTATTTTATAGACATCTATATGATCACCCCTAATTCATCCTTCATTCCAGTGTAAAAAAGGCCCAGTCATCCTGCCCCTCCTTATAATTCAAACCAACAAGTCTCAGTGGCATCCTGGTAAACCTTTTCTGCATTTTTTCCAGTTTAATATTATCCTTTCTGTAATAGGGTAACCAGAACTGGACACAGTATTCCAAGTGTGGCCTTACTAATGTCTTGTACAACTTCAACAAGATGTCCAAACTCCCGTATTCAATGTTCTGACCAATGAAACCAAGCATGCCGAATGCCTTCTTCACCACCCTATCCACCTGTGACTCCAGTTTCAAGGAGCTATGAAGCTGTATCCCTAGATTTCTTTGTTCTATAACTCTCTCCAACGCCCTACCATTAACTGAGTATGTTCTGCCCTGGTTCGATCTACCAAAATGCATCACCTCACATTTATCGAAATTAAACTCCATCTGCCATTCATTAGCCCATTAGCCCAATTGATCAAGATCCTGGTGCAATCCAAGATAACCTTCTTCACTGTGTGGCATCTGCAAACTTACTAGCCATGTCTCCTAAATTCTTATTCAAATCATTAATATAAATGACAAATAACAGTGGACCTAGCACCGATCCCTGAGGCACACCGCTGGTCACAGACCTCCGGTTTGAAAAACGATCCTCTGCAACCACCCTCTGTCTTCTGTCATCAAGCCAATTTTGTATCCATTTGGCTACCTTACCCAGATCCCATGAGATTTAACCTTATGGAACAACCTACCATGGTATCTTGTCAAAGGTTTTGCAGAAGTCCATGTAGACAACAACAACTGCACTGTCCTCATCCACCTTCTTGGTTACCCCTTCAAAACACTCAAATTCATAAGACATGATTTTCCACTCGCAAAGCCATGCTGACTGTCCTGAATCAGTCCTTGTGTCTCTAAATGCAGATAGATTCTGCCACTCAGAATACATTCTAACAACTTACCCACTAGGTATGTTAGCCTCATAGGCCTGTAGTTTCCGGGCTTTTCTCTGCAGCCTTTCTTAAACAAAGGCACAACGTTTGCCACCCTCCAATCTTCAGGCACCTCATTTGCAGCTGTTGATGATTCAAATATCTTGGCTAGAGGACCTGCAATTTTCTCCCTAGCCTCCCACAATGTCCTGGAATACATTCACCAGGTCCCGGGGACTTATCTACATTGATGCGCTTTAAGACTCCCAGCACCTCCTTCTCTGTTATGTGTACACTCCTCAAGACATTATTTATTTCCCAAAGTTCCCTAACATCCATGTCTTTCTCAATAATAAATACTGATGAGAAATATTCATTTAGGATCTCACCTATCCCCTGTAGATTCATGCATAGATGACCTTATTGATCCTTAAGAGACCCTACTCTCTCCCTAGTTAATCTTTTGCCCTTTAAGTATTTGTAGAAGCTCTTTGGATTCTCTTCGCCTTATCTGCCAAAGCAATCTCATGTCCCGTTTTTGCCCTCCTGATTTCTCTCTTAACTCCAGTCAACACCCTTTATAGTCTTCAAGGGATACACTTGATCCCAATTACCTGTGCATGTCATGTGTCTCTTTCTTCTTCTTGACCAGGGCCTCAATATCCTGAGTCAACCAGGGTTCCTTACTTCTACCAGCCTTGCCCTTCACTCTAAAAGGAATGTGTTTACCTTAAACCCTAATTAACACACTTTTGAAAGCCTCTCCCTTACCAGCCATCTCTTTGCCTGCCAACAAACTTTCCCAATCAACTTTTGAAAATTCCTGTCTAATACCATCAAAATTGGCCTTGCCCCAATTTAGAATTTTGGGCCAGACCTATCATTCTCCATAACTATCTTAAAACTAATAGAATTATAGTCACTGGTCCCAAAGTGGTCCCTCACGAACACTTCTGTCAGAGGAGGTCACGTTTTGCTCCCTCTCTAGTTGGGCCATCCACATACTGAATGAGAAATTCCTCCCGAATATACTCAACAAATTTCTCTCCATCTAAGCCTCTAATACTATGGCTGTTCCAGTCAATGTTGAGAAATCTAAAGTTCCCAACGATTACTACCCTATTTTTCTTGGAACTAACTGTAATCTCCTTATGTATTTGCTCCTCAATGCCCACTGACTATTTGGGGCCTATAGTACAATCCTATCAGTGATTTCCCCCTTCTTATTTCTCAGTTCTACTCAGATAGACCCTGTGGGCGAACCCTCGGATATAACACCTCTCAGTAGTGCCGGGATGTTTTCCCTAATCAAAAGTGCAACTCCCCCTCCTCTTTTCCTTCCTGTTCTATCTTTCCTATAGCATCTGTACCCTGGAACATTGAGCTGCCAGTTCTATCCCTCCTTTAGCCAGTAATAAGTTTCAGTCATACCTATAGTATCCCAGTCCCATGTACCTTTGGCCTCCTTTTGTATTGTAGTAATTCTATGATATGCCAGAAATTTGGCTGAAACTTTTTGTCAACAGTGCCGAGCAATTATTTGGCTGTTTTGCTCAAGAATTTGGTGATAAGCTTTTCTAATCAGTAGAAGTCACAGTTGAGACTACATTCAAATTTAATTGTGAATTATGTTGTAATTGGAGGACCCTTAGGAAAATTAACATATGGAGGGAGCTGTGTGTGCAGGTCCACAATTCCGTAAAAGTGGCAACACAGATAGCCAAGGAGATCAAGGAGACCTACGGCATGCTTTCCTTCATCAGCCAGGGCACTGAGTATCATGTTGCAGCTATATAAAACCTTAGGTAGGCTGCATTTGGAGTATTGTGTGCAATTCTGGTCACCGCACTACCAGAAGAATGTAGAAGCTTTGAAGAGAGTACAAAGAAGGTTCACCAGGATGTTGTCCGGTCTTGAGGGTGTTGACTATGAGGTGATGTTGTATAAGCTAGGCTTATTTTCTCTGGAAAGACAAAGGCTGAGGGTAAACCTGATAGAGGTCTACAAAATTAGACAGGGTGGATATTCAGTGGCTGTTTCCTAGGGTGGAAGTGTCAATTACAAGGGGGCACAGGTTCAAGATGAAGTGGGGGGGAAAGTTTAAGGGGTGCTGTGTGGGGGGAATTTTTCATGCAAAGTAGTGTGTGCCAGAGGAAGTGGTGGAAGCAGATACACTGGCAACATTAAAAAGACATCTGGACGGATACAGGAATAGGGAGAGAATAGAGGGATACAGGCGGAATAAGGGCAGAAGGTTTTTTTAGTTTAGTTAGGGCATTATGATTGGCACAGGCTTGGAGGGCCAAAGATCTTTGTTCTTTTAAATGATTGCAGTATTCTCACATCCAGAAAGATAGCAATGCATTGAATGTATTAGCTGAAGAATGTTTAAGAACATTCAAGAGCTCCACTGTAGAGAAATGAACAGTGATAGAATAATAATGCCAAACCTCGGTCATAAAGCTGCGGAGAGTCTGGAATAATGTAGAAATAAGCAGATTATTTAACTTAAAATAAGCTGCCACCAAATAATCAGCAAGCCTCAAAAGAGATCTTAAGAATCATTTTCCCTCACTGGAAAATGTCAAAAGTATTTCGCTGCTGCGTTTGAAATTTTTGAATTGAATAATATGAACACAATTGAAGATTATAAATGGAAGTGGAAAGTTGAATGGTTGAATAATACAGATTGTAGGGATGGATTGATATCCAGGCTTATACAAGGTCAAAAGATACAAATAATGTATCTTGCAGTTGTGCTGTGTGAGTATTCACTGCCTTGATCAGTTGCATACACAAGTTGAGGGGAATACGTTATCATGCAATCTATGGAAGGAGCAGTTTTGATGGATCAATCGACCTGTCTGTAAAATCTAGCCTCTTAATGCCCCGGAGATTCTTGGATCCTCTTTTTCATGGTTTTAGAAAATTCAGAACTCTTCAAAGATATCCAGTACAACTATCAGACATTTGACCCCAGGTTTAGTCTGTCTATTTTTCTCCTTGAGAATAATCATAGAATCGCTACCATGCAGAATGAAGCCACTCGGCCCATTGAATCTGCACCGACCACAATCCTTACGGGAATAGGGTCTGGGAATAGGAGCTCAGACCCGATTCCCATAACCCCTCGCATTCACCCTGTTAATCCCCCTGACACTAGGGTTAATTTATCATGGCCAATCAACCTAAACCCGCACATCTTTGGACTGTGTGAGGAGACCAGGGCGCCCGGAGGAAGCCCACACAGACATGGGTAGAATGTGCAAACTCCCCACTGACGGGGACCTGAAGTGAACCCGGGTCCCTGGCGCTGTGAGGCAGCAGTGCTAACCACTGTGCCATCGTGCCACCTACCAGTGACCACTGACACTAGTTGACTTGGGACAGGATTCTCCAGCCATTTACACCAGTGGGATTCTCCTGTCCATTGCAGTGAATGGAATTTGACTGAGTGCCAAATTCTCCATCTTCTAGTAGCTATGGTGGGGCATGAACTGTCGAAGAATTCTGACCTATGTTCTTTACCTCATTATCATTTGTGAGACTTTGCTGTGTACAAATTGGTTGTCAAGTTTCCCTGCGCTTGAACCTTGACTATGTTTAAAGAAGTATTTCAGCAGCTGGGAAACACAGCCTGGCTTTAGGTTATTGGGGGTTCTATACAAATGCAAATTCATTTTTTTCCTCTTTTTATCTCTTTCCCAACGATTTTCCATTGAGGAATCCATGAACCAGTCATGGAGGCAACATCTGATCAACTTTCACACACACTAAAATAACAGCCATGGTGACAGAGAAAATGAGAAAGCATTTGATTCCATCCCCATGGATATTTCCATAATCCAGTGTTTTTTCAGGATGCTCCAGTCAGTTATTTGCTTTCCACAGGAGTAACAACAAATTGGGTAGAATGTAAGCGGTCCCCAGGTGGCGAGGGGCTGGTAAAATGCCAGGGAATTGTGTTGAGATGGCACCCCAACACAGTCTGCCACTGGGTAGATTACTCAGCAGCCTGAATGACAGTGACTCAGCTGCTGGTTGGCCAGACGTGGACAGCCAATTGAGACAATTAAAGGCCCGATAAATTGCCGTTTTGCCAGCAGCCACAGGTTCCATTATCTAGAAGTGGGAGGCAGCAATTAAACCCTGTGGAGGGGCAAATCCCCTTCAATCGCTTCAGTGTGTCTGCTTGGCCTCTGGTGAAAAAGCACAATCTCAAACCGGAGGTCCTCTCTTATTTCCCTGGCTGCCTCGCAGTGGCTGTCTCTCTGTGGCATTTCTAAAGATCCTCCGAGTCAGCAGCCTGGAAGGCCCACCCACCTTCCTTAATAGGCTGCCTCCCCCCATCTGCCTTCCCAACTGGCTGCCTTCCCTGTTTGCTGAATCTTAATTGCGTCCTCTTGGCAATTTTATGGGGGAAGCCCTACCTTCCACCCAAGAATGCCAGTGACCTTGACAACCATCCTGATGCCAGGATGTCCCCCAGTCCTGAGAAGATCTCACCCATTATTTTCTGGTATTGGCACAGCAGAATCTGATGTAACTGGCAGCTACAAAGTACCAATGCCCATGATGCCCAGGCATCAGTCACTGGTTATCTTATTAAATGGCTCATGAATAATCAATAATGCATGTGCAGTATGCACTTTAATTGTATGAAATTAAGACCGATTACCAAGGGATGTGTTTACATGAATACATCTACCAGGTAAAATTGATTAATCCACTGAGTACAATATGAACAAACCTAGCTGGCCAATTGATGCCTATTCTTCGACAATCTGGCTAAAACTGCTGTACTGTGCAGATAGTATGTACAGTTTAAAAATAAAGACACTTGTGAAAAAAGGGCAGCTAATCCAACTCATGAAGTGTCTTTAAACAAGTGTAAATGCCTTTGCTGTAATTTAAATGTTTATTTCTTTTGATTTGATTTATTATTGTCACACATACTGGTATGCAATGAAAAGTATTGTTTCTTGCATGCTATGCAGACAAAACACACCATTCATAGAGTACGCAGGAGAGAAGAAAAGATGATGATGCAGAATGTGGTGTTACAGTCATAGCTAGGTTGTGGAGAAAGATCAACTTAATTTAAGGTTGGCCCATTCAAAAGTCTGATGGCAGCAGGGAAGAAGCTATTCTTGAGTAGTTTGGTACATGATGTCAGACTTTTGTATCGTTTCCTGACAGAAGAATGTATGTCCTGGGTGCGTGGGCTTCTTGATTATGCTGGCTGCTTTTATGAGGTAGTGGGAAGGGTAGATGGTGCCAATGGTTGGGGGGCTGGTTTTGTGATGGACTGGGCGATGTTCACAACCCTTTGTAGCTTGCTTCCTAGGCATGGATACATATCAGCAGTTAAGCTATAGATTTCCAAGTGGGTGTAATACAGAATGATACCAAAAGTGTGGGTTCAATACCTGTACTGGCTGTGGTAATTCACAGCCTCCCCACTTTGCCCCAGGCTTGCAGACTGGTGCCCCACAAACTACATGTTGCCATATTGTCCCTCCTTAATGGAATAAGTTGCCCATGGTGCTGTGGGACTCTGGCTGAGTGATAATGGTAAATTTCCAAAAATCCATTCTAGAGTAACAAGCTACCTTTACTTCAGTTTGGCAACTACCTCACCCTGCAGTTCCACTGATATACTCAATACAACACTGCCCAGGTTCCCATGGCTTACTGTTGCAATGTGACGAGGTTATGTCAAGTCTTTCTAATGAATGAAAGGCAGCAGTATAATGAGAGGTGCCTTTCTAAGCCTGTTTGCCCATTGAATGATATTCTAAAGCTCTGAAAGCTCTGCATTCCAGCAAAATAAAATACAGCATTGCAATCTCCTCTTTGATAACGTGTGGCTGGCTTTGCGTTATTCCTTTCCGTTCTGCTGGAGAAAGAGTTGGTCAGTTGTATAAAAAGCACCACAGGCCTGCGGTTCTCATTAGAAATAGTAATTAAAAGCATAATTTGCCTTGGGATTTACTGGCTCCTCACACCCAAACAAACAGGTGTTAATAATGAGGCCATTAAAGAAACATTACCTAATTAAAAATCATGTAAACATCTTGGAAACAGGTACATCGGGGCATTGAGGAGATTCACTCATACAATTCTGAAGCGCTGGAGATTGATTTGAATTAATAATGGTATGTAAGATATCACAGTGTGAGCTCCTTTTATTAATTAGCTTGGTGTTCCTAAAGTGTGGGACACAGGGCAGGATAGTGAATATTTAACAGAACACAAATGGGAAAGAATTACAGAAATAAACCTACTGTTCATTAATAGGCCGCAAATGAGAGCTTCACTCACATGATGCAGGGCTTAACAACTCCAATTGCATAATGCATTAGACAAGCCTATGAAATAGTGTTTAATTGCATTTAGAACATAGAACATAGAAAAATTACAGCACAAACAGGCCCTTCAGCCCACAAGTTGAGCCAAAGATATTCATACCTCCTAGGCTTACCTATAACCCTCAATTCTATTAAGTCCCATATACTCATCCAGAAGTCTCTTGAAAGACCCTATTGAATTTGCCTCCACCACCGACGACGGCAGCCGATTCCACTCACCCCCCATCCTCTGAGCATTTGTACCAATTTCTGGCAGATCTGGATCTGCTTCACATTCTACCATGTCTGAGAAATTATTTTACAATTGGCTATGTTATAATGGCATGTGAGATGGTTAGCATAGTGTGCATGCTGAGAGGAAAAAGCATAAAATGTGAATGAAGATTAAAAATTGGGGTGAAGCTAAGCAGAAGCGATGAGCTTGTGTAGGCAAGTGTTCCACTGTGATTTGAAGGGAGGGCTGTGAAGATGGAAAGGATGGATTGCCAGTGCTAGGGTCACATAATAAGGGGGGAAGATGATCCTTGATTCTGATTTGATTTGATTTGATTTGATTTATTATTGTCGCATGTATTAATACACAATAAAAAGTATTGTTTCTTGCGTGCTGTACAGACAAAACATACTGTTCATAGAGAAGGAAACGAGACAGTGCAGAATGTAGTGTTACAGTCATAGCTGGGGTGTAGAGAAAGATTAACTTAATGCAAGGTAGGTCCATTCAAAAATATGACAGCAGGAGGGAAGAAGCTGTTCTTGAGTCCATTGGTATGTGACCTCAGACTTTTGTATCTTTTTCCAGAAGGAAGAAGGTAGGAGAGAGAATGTCAAGGGTGCGTGGGGTCCTTGATTATGCTGGCTGCTTTGCCGAGGCAGCAGGAAGTGTAGACAGAGTCAATGGTTGGGAGACTGGCTTTGGTGAAGATTTTGTTTTGTTCCGCTCTGCAGCTAGGTACAGGAAGCAACATATGTAGCATTGACTTGCTCGGCATTGTCCTGACTCAATTTCTTGGGCACCCACTTCCCATTCGAAGGAAAGATGCCCACATTCTTGATCCTCAACTCTTACAAAGACATTCATGAGAATATCTAATGAGCAGGCTGTTCTGGCTAGGATTATCTTGATCCTGCTGTCCACTCAATGCCATTTGAATGGTATGGCGATTCTTAGTTCCTGCAGACAGGCTTCAAGCAGTGGCAGACCTGATGATTTTCCACCCTCCCAAATAGTTGCTTAAAAGCGTAACAACATAAGAAATAGGAGCAGGAGTAGACCATCTAGCCCTTCGAGCCTGACCCGCCATTCAACAAGATCATGGCTGATCTGAAGTGGATCAGTTCCACTTTCCCGCTTTCTCCCCATAACCCTTAATTCCCTTGTCTATCAGAAATCTATCTACCCATGACTTAAATATATTTAGCGAGGCAGCCTCCATCACTTCAATGGGCAGAGAATTCCAGAGACTCACCACCCTTTGAGTGAAGAAGTTCCTCCACGGTAGTGTGAGGATAAGGTGTTTTACTTCAAGTGTGATTCTATTAACACAGAAGGAAGCTTTTATCAAAATAAACTTTATTTCACAATAGGATTTAACTTTAACAAATAAATTAGCTTAACTTTTAGCAATTGAAATACTTAAACATGACAAGATACTATTCTTAGCTGCTAACCGATCTCTATTAGTTCCAATTTAAGCAATATTCCCTTACAGACTTAAACTCCTTTTCAAAATCAGTTAGCAACACAGGCTTATGAGTTTTTACTTGTTAACAGTCTGAGTCTGGAGAGAGACTGAGAAATCCCTGTCTTCCAGTTTTCAGGAGCAGTCTCCAGAGAGAAAGAGAGAGAGGGGGTCATCTCTTGCTTCTTGCAGGATCTGACAGAGACTAACTGTTTAAAATTTGAAGAAAACTGTGTGTTTTCCCTGCAAACTTAATTCCGCCCATTCACGTAGTTCTGTCTCTGTCAATCAACCTAATCAAAACACCATTCTGAAACCCCAGGGGGAAAATCAAAATAAACAAAAGTACATTACACATTATCTAAAATCTATTATTCTTCTCCATTCTCAGTATGGAGCTCCTTGGTCTTCAGGCAAATCAGTACCAGATGATCAGAGCTGTGTTTTAAACATGCACCCTATCAGAAACATGATAAAAATACATTTCTTAAAGGCACAGTATCATCACAAATGTAATCACTTAGGATAGGAGGCTTTTTTTTTCTAAACTTTGAGGGTGCCTCTGTGGTTAGCACTGCTGCCTCACAGCAGTAGGAACCCTACTTCGATACCTGCCTTAGATCACTGTCTGTATGGCATCTGCATGTTCTCCCTGTGTCTGTGTAGGTTTTCACCCATAGCCCAAAAGACGTGCTGGTTAGGTACATTGACCATGCGAAATTCTCCCTCAGTGTATCCGAGCAGGCACTGGAGTGTGGTGACTAGGGGATTTTCACAGTAACTTCATTGCAGTGTTAATGAAAGCCTATTTGTGACACTAATGAATAAACTTATCCTAATTTTGGGCAATCTAAGTTTATGTGCACTGCCAACCCTGTCAGTACCACTTATTAAAATTACCTCACTTTGTGTTAAGAAACTAAAGTCTCTGCGTCAGCAAGTTTTCTCTGATATTGTCTACTTCAGGCATTATTACAAATTCTTATAATAACTTTTATAAAAGTAGGCACAACCTTCTGAGGATAGAGTTGAGGCACATTGTTGAAATAAAATAGGAGATTCAATCTGTATCTATCGTTCAATATAATTGGGAATACTTGTTGCTGGGGGTACAAAGATATAAAGTCGACTATTAACTCTCACCCACCCCCCACCATATCTCTCACCTTAATAAGCAGGAAAAAATATCTCTTTAAGTATTTAAGGAAACAATACACATCACAAAGTGAACTATTTTCAGAGATGTTATAAACAGATCAAACTCCCGTTATAAAAAGATGCTGTGAAATGTGAGTTCACTAGAGTAATTACTGACATTCTCTGGCATTTCAGGCTTTTGAAAATGGCACTTACATGATGAGCAATTGTCAGTGAAGGCAGTTGCATTGTAAACTGGAACTCACTAGCTCTGTGGTGCCTAAGTCAATTCTAAAGATGTTGGCATCGTGTAAGGTGAACAACAGCACACTGGAATTTATAAAGTTAAAGTTTATTTATTTGTCACAAGTCGGCTTACATTAACACTGCAATGAGCTTACTGTAAAAATCCACAAACTGATATGGGCAGTGCGGTGGTAGAGTGGTTAGCACTGCTGCCTCACACTGCCAGGAAGCCGGGTTCAATTCTGGCCTTGGGTCACTCTCTGTTTGCACGTTCTCCCTGTGTCCTCCAGGTGCTCCGGTTTGCTCTCACACTCCAAAGGTGTGCAGGTTAGGTGGATTGACCATGCTAAATTGTCCTTTAGTGTCAGGGAGAATGAGCCGGGTAAATGTGGAGGTAGGGCCCAGGTGGGATCGTTGTCAGTGCTGAATGGCCTCCTTCTGCACTGTGGCGATCCTATGACTTTGAGATGGGTCAGAATAACTTAGCGGATGGGATTTTATGAGACTGGAAATCCCTGCCCGAGGTCAGTGAAAATTTCTGTTGTTGGACCCTTGCTCGCTCTGATTTCATGGCAGGCAAGGTGGTAGGGTTTTGGCTTATAAATTCACCAAGATTACAGGCAGAAGTGAGAATTATAGTTTGGAGTGCACACGGGACCATTGTGTACTCATCCTCCCCTCACTCCCTAAATGCTCACACAATGCCAATCCTTCTGCTCAGAGAAAGTTGAACCTTGATGCAACTTTATTGTGGGTATTCTGTGACCTCGCTCAGGCGAGGCTCATAAAATCCCGCCTGAGACCAATGGAGAATTCTGTTGTGCGAGCCTCGCCCGCCCTGTGCCAGTGAAATTCCAGTATTATATCTTTGGTGGAAATGGTCTTAATGGTGCAAAAGTGCTGTTGTGCCAGGGAAAATAAAAAAGAAACCATAATATTTTACAGTCTGGGCCAGGATTCTCCCAAAAAAGAATAAATGCCCAATGGGTTGAAAACAGGTGAATTTCCCACCTGTTTTTTGGGTGTCCTTACCTGAATGTATCTTGAGCACTCTGTACACCAAAGTGTGCCTCAGAGAGAGTCATGCTGGTAAGTGGGGGGGCAGGGCCTCATTCCGCCTGAGTGGTTGGCAGCATAGCACTGAATGGGCCGATCTGTCAGTGGGGAGATTGGCGCATGCGAACTGGCCCCCCCCCCATCGCCAGCCTCCCTATGTTATTCCCAAACATCCACCCTGATTGCTGGCATCCCCATCCCAATTGCTGGCTTCCTGACACCAACCCGATCGATGGCCTATCCCTGCCATCGTTAGCCAGCCCCAATCGCCCTCCTCTGTCGCTCTCCGACCAATCCTATTTCAGTGACAGCAGGTCCCCCCACCACTGAGTGCCCTCCAGTAGGCCCTGTCCCCCAGTATGTCCTACCCCTTCCGGCCCCGCCCTCTTGGCGCCACCCAGTGTCCCGTGGGCAGTGCCAGGTGACAAGCGAGGCTGGCACTACCCAGGGGGCAATTCCCCCCCCCTTTCCCTGACCTCTGGGGGAATGGCTTCAATGGACTCTGTCCTTATCAGTGGGGTGATGATGCCTGTTCCATGTTAGTGGGGAGCAGTTGTAAATCCTGGTGGTGAGAGCCTCTCCAGGCAGGGATGAGGGGGCGGTGGGGTTGGGGGGGGGGGGGTGCGGGTGTGGTGGGGGGGTGGGACTGTTGGGGGGTGTGGTGGGGAGGTTTGGGGAGCTTGATGTGGTGGAGAAGCTAGTGGGTCCAGAGACTACCATCCCAGGCCTGCTGATCATATTCTCATTTCAGGCATGGGGCTGATTACGCTGAGATAAAGACCCTGGGAGACTCGCGATGGGTTGGATGCTGGCCATAAATCCCATTAAAGGCCTCCTGCTGTGGTCTCCTGGCCCACTGCATTGCTTGAGCAGTGCGGCAGGCAGGGAGAACATGGGCCCTGGAGTTTGTAGTTCTGGAAACTGCGAGAATTGAACGTAAATGGTTTCTAAGCTGGAGTCCAGTGATTTTTTTAACTGTGCTACTTCAATACCCGTAAACATTGTTTTTCTAGTTAATATTGAGATGAATTCCACTCTTCCTGTGCCTGCAGCATACATTAAGCACCGTCCAGACACGCTTTATCAGTCTGTTTATAAGCCTTTAATATGTGGACTCAGATTTTTAAACACTAATGCAAAGTAAGTAATAATTTAAGCCATTGCTAAAGACAACCATCACTTAAGCTCCGAGGCAGTGATTGCTTTTCATCATCAAAGTGCGTATTTTTCTTCATTTATTTACAAATTAAATTTCCAGGACTACCTGTAGTGGGTGACAGGCTGGATTAATGGAGTTCTCTCTTTTTAAGAAGCTGATCTCATCCCTTTTTATTCTCATCACTGAAGTAAAATTGCTAAAACGTCAGCACCTGGTACAGTCATCACACAAACTCAGCAGGAGTCACACAGCAGGAGACTCTGAAAATATTGAAGATCGCATTCTCTTAAAACTCATCCTTTAATTGTGCCAGCGAGGAGAAAGCAAGGAGGCTAATTTATATGAATTATCTTCACTGAAAGTACACATTGTGCATTACACCATAGGTTGCATTGTTCGGCTGTGATAGAACACCCATCATACATCATTTTCTAAGAATGTTTCCTTCCCTGTAGCTACACGTTTAAAACAGATTATAAATAGAAATCACTGATTGTCTCCACAATATCACAAGGTCACCAAACACCTTATCGCCTTGGTTACCCTTAACCTCGATTTACCTCTAACTTATCTGAGGGAGGTAAGCGCACAAATACAGAAATAGGAATGCTGCGGATGCTGGAATAGAAGCAGGAAACACTCAACTGCTCAGGCACTGTCCATGGAGAGAAATGGTTCTGAAACATTGGATCTGTTTCTGTCCACCAATGTTGCTCGGCCAGCTAAGAGTTTCCAATGTTTTGTTTTTCAATTTGAAGGGTGCGTGTATTTTAATATTTGAATCAAACTTTCTAAAACTCAGGCAAAAATAAAATTACGTGTCTGAGGGGAGGTGATGGCCTACTGGTTTTGTCGCCAGAGTATTAATCCAGAAACTCAGCTGATGTTCTGGGGACCTGGCTTTGAATCCTGCCACAGCAGATGGTGAAATTTGAATTCAGTAATAAAAAATCTGGAACTAAGAATCTACTGATGACTGTCAAACCATTGTCAGAAAAGCCCATCTGGTTCACAGTTGTCCTCTGGGGATGGAAATCTGCTGTCCTTACCTGGTCTGGCCTACGTGTGAGTCCAGAGCCACAGCAATGTGGTTGACTCTCAACTGCCCTTGGGGACAACTAAGGATGGCCAATAAATGCTGGCCAACCAGCAATGCTCATGTCCCACGAATGAATGAAAAAAATTAATACTTTAAATCAGTTCAATCCAGACAAATCAGACAATTATGAAAAAAAATTACGCAGTTTCTTTATTTGTTAGTGTCACAAGTATGCTTGCGTTAACACAGCAATGAAGTGATTATGAAAATCCCCTAGTCGCGCCACACCAGCGCCAGTTTGGGTACACTGAGGGAGAATTTAGCGTGGCCAATGCACCTAACCTGCACGTTTTTCGAACTGTGGGAGGAAACCAAAGCACTTGGTGGAAACCCACACAGACATGGGGAGAATGTGCAGACTTCACGCCGTTAGTGACCATAGCCGGGAATGGAACTCAGGTGCCTGGCGCTGTGCACATCACTGTACCACAGTGAAAGGATTCATTCCAAATATATGCTGTTGTTTTGGAATTAAATACAGTCTTGACTTGGTTATATTTCACGTCTGAGTGTTCAAGCATGGATAATCAAGAATATTTTCCACTGGGATAGGCATTTTGTGTAAACGGAATTTACAGAGAGTGGTTTGTGTATTGGAATTCTGTGATTTGACCGGACTTGTGATCGCCTGGAATATGTGTTTATCAGGAATCAGATATGATGAAACTGTGATAGAACTGCAAAACATTGTTTTCTTCTGAAGTCCTACAAATAATGATCGTCACAGTTCCACACTAATTGAAGTATTAAACAACCCTCTTGCACGCTGAATAACAGATCTGTTTCATCCACTACTCTCACAGCCTTGTGATATCCTTTATATTGGATTTTCTTGTTTGGAACAAGCTGAGCTTTCATCTATGTTGCCATAGCAACCGAAATGTTCTCCGCCGTAGCAGAGCATTATTTTTATCCTGAGATTCTTCAAAGGTTTTATTAGAATAGAGTTGTCACTGTGGTTAAGTGTCTTGCAAGTGTGAAATAGAGCCTACTGTGCTTCCCCAGTGGGTTGAAGTGGATTCCCCAGGGGAGCTCAGAGACCACTCCTGGTGGTCTGTTTCAGAACAGTGTTATAAAAAAATCTCCTCCCTTCACTCTCCTCCCACCGCTCCATCCTTTTTCTCTCTCTCGAAGGAACAGCCTCTGCCATGTTGCAATTCACCAACTATTGATGGCTCTTTGCTACCTTTCCCAAGCGGCCATCGTTCCTGTGTGAGCCCAGGTAGTGAGCATTGGTGTGCATTTGCCTTTGGGGGAGGGAGAACCGTGGCTAACTCAGCTCTTCTCCTCATCCTATATCCACAGACACGTCCGCAAAGATGGTATTCCACAGTCGGTGGTTTATTCCCTGATTCCCAAAAGGCTTTCCCAGCACCTGCAAGGCAAAAGTCATGGAATACTTTCCAGATGCCTGGCTGGTACAGCTCCAAAAATACTCAAGAATCTCGACACTGTCAAGGACAGAGCAACTGTCGCGATCAACACCCCACTCACAAACTTAAGCATCCACTCTCTCGGTGCAATGCATCTGCAGTGTACGATTTCTGCGTTCACTGCAGCACTCACCAAGAATTCTGTGCCAGCAGCTCGCAAACCATGACCGACTGATCGGAAAGGGCAAGGGCAACAGGTGTAGGGAAATGCCAACACTTTCACATTCCCTTCCAAATCACACGCTATCCTGGCATTTTCTTTTTTTCTCAGTCATGGGATGCGGGCATCACCAGCTCGACCATCATTTATTGCCCATCAGCAATTGCCCATGGGAAGTTGGTGGCACAGTGTCACAGTGATTAGCGCTGCTGCCTCACCCCGCCAGGAACCCAGGTTCAATGCCATCGTTAGACCACTATCTTTGTGGAGTTTGCATATTCTCATAACTAACAGAAAGCAAAGAGTGGGGCTAAATGGGTGTTTTTCTGATTGGCGATCAGTGACTAGTGGTGTGCTTCAGGGATCAGTGTAGGGACTGCAATTGTTTACGATTTACATTGATGATTTGGAGTTGGGGACCAAGTATAGTGTGTCAAAATTCGCAGATGACAGTAAGATGAGTCGCATCACAAAGTGTGCAGAGGATGCTAAAAGTCTGCAAAGGGATATAGAAAATCAAAATGAGTGGGCAAGGGTCTGGCAGATGGAGTACAATGTTGGGTAAACGTGAGGTCATCCATTTTGGTAGGAATAACAGCAAAATGAACTATTATTTAAATGGTAAAAAATTGCAGCATGCTGCTGTGCAGAGGGACCTGGGTGTCGTTGTGCAGGAATCTCAAGGAGTTGGTTTGCAAGTGCAGCAGGTAATTAAGAAGGCAAATGGAATTTTGTCCTTCATTGCTAGAGGGATGGAGTTTAAAAACAGCAAGGTTATGTTGCAGCTGTATAAGGTACTGGTGAGGCCACACTTGGAGTACTGTGTACAGTTTTGGTCTCTTTACCTGAGAAAGGATATACTGGCACTAGAGGGGGTGCAGAGGAGATTCACTAGGTTAATTCCAGAGTTGAGAGGTTTGGCTAATGAGGAGAGACTGAGTAGACTGGGGCTATACTCATTGGAGTTCAGAAGAATGAGGGGAGATCTTATAGAAACATGTAAGGTTGTGAAAGGAATAGATAAGATAGAAGCGGGGAAGTTTTTCCACTGGCAGGTGAAAGTAGAACTAGGGGGCATAGCCTCAAAAGAAGAAGAAGCAGATTTAGGACTGAGTTGAGCAGGAACTTCTTTACACAAAGGATTGTGAATCTAAGATTCCCAGTGAAGCAGTTGAGGCTATCTCATTGAATGTTTTTAAGGCAAGGATAGATACATTTTTGAACAGTAAAGCAATTAAGGATTATGGTAAGTGGGTGGGTAAGTGGAGCAGAATCTACGAAAAGATCAGTCATGATCTTATCAAATGTCAGAGCAGGCTTGAGGGGCCAAATGGCCTACTCCTGCTCCTAGTTCTTATGTTCTTATTATTCTTCCTGTGTCTGCATGGGTTTTCTTCAGGTGCTCCGGTTTCTTCCTACAGTCCAAAGATATGCAGGTTAGGTTGGTCAGCCGTGCTAAATTGACCCTAATCTTTGAGGATTAGGCAGGGTAAATCTGTGAGGTTACAGGAATAGGGTGTGGGTGGGATTTAGGTCACTGCAGATTCAATGGGCTGCACTGTAGGGATTCTAAGATGATGGCGAGCTGCCTTCTTGAACCACTCTAGTTCATGCACTGTAGGTGCATCCACCATGCTATTAGGAAGGGAGTTCCAGGTTTAGACACAGCAGCAATGAAGAAATTATGATATAGCTCCAAGTCAGGATATTATATGGCTTGGGGAATCTGCAGGTCATGGTGTTCCCAAACATCTGTTGCCCTAAATTGTCCCTCTAGATGGGGGTGCTGTGTGTTTGGAAGGTGCTTTTGAAGGAGAGTTGGCGAGTTGCTGCAGTGCATCTTGTAGATTATACACATGCATCAGTGGTGGAAGGAGTGAATGTTGAAGGTGGGGGATGGGATGCCAATCAAACAGGCTGCTTTGACCTGGATGGTGTCAGACATCTTGTATGCTGTTGGAGCTGCACTAATCCAGGTAAGTGGAGAGTACCCATCACACTTCTGACCTGTGCCTTGTAAATGATGGACAGGCCTTGGGGATACAGGAAGTGAGACAATCTCCACACAATTCCTAGCCTCTAATCTGTTCTTGTAGGCACAACATTCATTTGGCTGTTCCCGTTCAGTTTCTGGCCACCGGTAACACCCAGGATATTGACAATGGAGGATTTAGCAATGATAATACCATTGAATGTCATGGGGAAATGGTTAGATTCTCTCTTGTTGGAGATGATCACTGCCTGGTGCTTGTGTGGCATGAATGTTACCAACCATTGAAGACTTTTCCACTGATTTCTATTGACTTTAGTCTTGCGCTGGCTTCTTGATGCCATACTCAGCCAAATGCTGCTTTGCTGTGAAGGGCAATCACTGTCACCTCACAACCATCTTCAAACTGAAGTGCTGAGTATGTGCCCCACAGCTTTGACAAAAGGTCATCTGGACTCAAAACATCAGCTCTTTTCTCTCCTTACAGATGCTGCCAGCCCTGCCGAGATTTTCCAGCAATTTCTCTCTTACTCTCACCTCACATCTTGAGGACAGCTATTTTGTCCACATTTGGGCGAAGGCTTTAATGAGGTCAGGAGCTGAGTGGCCCTCGTGGAACCCAAAGTGAGTGCCAGTGAATAGGTTATTGCTGAGTATGGACCATTTGACAGTTTCCATTATTTTGCTGGTGATTGAGAGTAGGCTGAAGGAACAGTAATTGGCAGGGCTGGATTAGTCCTGCTTTTTGTAGATAGGACATACCTAGACAATTTTCCACATTGCTAGACAGATGCCAAAATTATCGCTGCTTTAGAACAGTTTAGCTTTGAGCGAGACAGGTTCTGGAGCACAAGTCTTTAGTACTATTAACCGAATGTCGTGAAAGCCCACAACCTTTGCAATATCCAGTACTTTCAATCATTCCTTGATATCATGTGGAGTGAATCAAATTGGCATCTGTGATGCTTGGGGACCTCTGGAGGAGGTCAAGACGGATCATATACTCAGCGCTTCTGGCTGAAGGTGGTTGTAAATGATTCAGTCTTGTCTGTTGCACTGATGTGCTAGGCTCCCACATCATCAAGGATGGGAAGATTTGAGGAACCTGCTCCTCTAGTTTGTTGTTTAATTGCCCGCTATCAGATATGATGGGATTGCTGATCTGTCGGTTGTGGGATCTGTTAACTCTGTATTTCACATTCTACTTCCACTATTTGGCGCACAAGTAATCCTATGCTGTGGCCTCACAGCTTGACATCTCATTTTTAGTTATGTCTGGTGCTTCTCCTGGCCTGCCCTCCTGCACTCTTTATTAGACCATTGATCCCCTGGTTTGGTGGCAACAGTAAAACAGGGTTACAGCGAGCCATGAGGTTACAGATTGTGTTTGAGTACAATTATACTGCTGCAACTGACCCACAGTGCCTCATGGGTGCCCAGATTTGAGTTGCTAGACCTGTTCAGAACGTATCCCCTTTAGTATGATGGCAGGGGGACATGTATCACCACCGTTCCTTTATCATCACTAGTCAAACTTGCGCAAGTCTCTCTCTAGCAAGGTACTTACCTTCATCAGACAAAGCACAGTGGCTCAGTAAGACAGTTCATCCACCTCCTCAAGGGCAACTAGGCATGGGCAATAAATACCTGTGTTGCCCATAGCCCCAACTTTTCCAGTAGAGATGGCTGAGTAAAGGTCAGAAACAGGATCTTAATTGCTTTATTTTTTCCTGAGATCGTTACCATGTTGGTGATATGGAAACAAGTTAACAGACCTTGGGACACTAAGGGGCAATTTAACATGGCCAATCCCCTTAACCCGCGCATCTTTGGAGTGTGGGAGGAATCAGAGCATTCGGAGGAAACCCATGCAGACACGGGGAGAATGTGCAAATTCCTTGGAGTCACCCAAGTCCAGAAGTGAACCTGGGTCCCTAGGGCTGTGAGGCAGCAGTGCTAACCATTGTGCCACCATACGTGTAGGCTGCCCTGTAGAGGGGCTCCTCTACTATGCCCCTTGGCCCCCCCCCTACTCCTTCATCCCCACACAACCCAATCCCACCACAGTGGTAACCTGGTTGCTTTCCCTGTATTCTAATGGATTTTTACAAGGATTCAGTGAGAGGGCATTTCTATGTTAAAGCACTCATTGAAACCAGCTGCTCCACTACAGCAGCAAGGCCCCTGGTTGGCCTTTCAGCTTTGAGCGCCTGCTGAGCCCTCTTAAATTGACTGGGAGTCAATTCCATTCCAATTAACGCTTCCTGCAGCCACTCCCCTATCCCCGTCAAAATCCCAAAGAGTGACCCTGAGGGTGTCTGGGAACAATCCCTGCTCCACTTTCCTGCCTCCAAAGTGAAAAACCAACCCATTGACTTGGGTAACTTAATGACTTGGTAAGCAAAATGAAAAATATGGGATGACATGGTCCATTAAAAATCTGAAAATGATATGGTTGTAACTGTTTCTCAGCTGATGTGTGATTTAATTCAATGTTTCTATCTGAGACATTTCCAGTGCACTTAGATCAGAACAATCATTATGACAAGAGTAAATAAACTAATAACACTTTGATGTAAATGCTGACCTTCTCCAGTTCATCCCTTGATTTATTTCACTGCACTGACATGTCTCGGTTCTGCATTGGTTAGCCCTATGCTACTGATTACAAGTCAATGCTTTGCTGAACATTTTAAGGTAAAACAAGATTGATATGTCTGTGGTTGAACAGGATTTTTTTTCACTCAGTTGTGGGACATGGTTATCACTGGCTGGCCAAAATCTATTGCCCATCCCTAATTGCCCAAGAACAATTGAGACTCAAACACATTGCTGTGGCTCTGGAGTCACATATAGGCCAGACCAGGTAAGGATGGTAGAATACGGGACATTAGTGAATTAGATGGGTTTTTCTGACAATGAACAATGATTTCATGATCACTTGTAGATTCCTAATTCCAGAGTTTTAAAAAATTATTGAATTCAAATTCCACCATCTGCCAAGGCGGGATTCGACCCAGGGTCTCCAGAACATCTCCAGCTGAGTTTCTGGATTAATAGTTTAGTGATAATATTACTAGGCTATCGCTGCTTCATAACACCAGGGACCCAGGTTCAATTCCCGCTTGGGTCACTATCTGTGTGGAGTTTGAGTGTTCTCCCCCTGTCTGCGTGGGTTTCCTCTGGGTGCTCCGGTTTCCTCCCACATTCTACAAGACATGCTGGTTATGTGCATTGACCCAAACAAGCATCAGACTGTGGCAATTAGGAGAATTTCATAGTAACTTCATTGCAGTGTTAATGTAAGCCTTACTTGTGACGAATAGATAAACTTTTACTAGGATAAAAAGGATAGCAAGAGTTTTTATAAATATATAAAAAGGAAGAGGCTGGCTAGGGTGAACGTTGGTCCTTTAGAGGATGAGAAAGGGGAGCTAGTGGTAGGGGATGGGGATATGGCGAAGGTCTTGAATAACTTTTTTGTTTCTGTCTTCACGGAGGAGGACGTGAATAATTTGCCGGGTGTTAGCGATGGAAAGGTGGTAGGAATGGAGGGTCTTAATGACATTACTGTTACTAGAGAGGTGGTGCTCGACAGACTGGAGGGGCTGATTGTGGACAAGTCCCCAGGACCGGATGGAATGCATCCGAGGGTTCTGAAAGAAATGGCGGAGGTTATAGTGGATGCCTTGGTGGTTATTTTCCAGACGTCGCTGGATTCCGGGGAAGTGCCGGAAGATTGGAAAACGGCTAATGTTACGCCGTTGTTTAAGAAGGGTGCCAGGCAAAAGGCGGGGAATTATAGGCCGGTTAGTTTAACGTCTGTGGTAGGTAAAATGTTAGAATCCGTCATTAAGGAGGAAACTGCGAGGCATCTTGAAGGGAATTGCTTGATAGGGCGGACGCAACACAGTTTCATTAAAGGGAAGTCGTGTCTGACAAATTTACTGGAGTTCTATGAGGATGTGTCTAGGGCAGTGGATAGAGGAGAGCCGGTGGATGTGGTCTTTCTGGATTTTCAGAAGGCGTTTGACAAGGTACCTCACAAGAGGTTATTGCAGAAGGTCAGGGGACATGGAGTTGGGGGTAGGGTGTTAGCGTGGATAGAGGATTGGTTGTCAAATAGGAGGCAGAGAGTGGGGGTCAATGGGTGCTATTCGGATTGGCGGTTGGTGACTAGTGGGGTGCCCCAGGGGTCGGTGCTGGGGCCTCAGCTATTTACCATTTATATAGATGATCTGGAGGAGGGAACCGAGTGCAGGGTGTCGAAATTTGCTGATGACACCAAGATTGGGGGAAAGGCAAATTGTGCGGAGGGTGTGGAGAGTCTGTAGAAGGATCTAGATAGGCTGGGCGAATGGGCCAGGAAATGGCAAATGGAATTTAATGTTGGCAAGTGTGAGGTGGTCCACTTTGGTAGGAAGAATGGTAGGAAGGACTATTACTTACGTGGCGAAAAACTGCAGCAGGCAACGGTGCAGAGGGACCTCGGGGTCCTTGTGCATGAGTCGCAAAAACCCAGCTTGCAGGTGCAGCAGGTGGTCAGGAAGGCGAATGGGATGCTGGCCTTCATAGCGAGGGGGATTGAATATAAAAGTAGGGAGGTCTTGCTGCAGCTGTATAGGGCATTGGTGAGGCCGCAGCTGGAGTACTGTGTGCAGTTTTGGGCGCCGCACCTGCGCAAGGATATTTTGGCCCTGGAGGGAGTGCAGAGGAGGTTTACTAGGCTGATACCGGAGTTGAGGGGATTGAGCTATGAGGAGAGGCTGAATAAACTAGGCTTGTACTCGTTAGAGTTTAGAAGAATGAGGGGAGATCTCATTGAGACGTATAAGATGATGAATGGGATGGATAGGATAGAGGTGGAGAGACTCTTCCCGCTCAAAAAAGACAGTAGGACGAGGGGGCACAGCCTCAAGATAAAGGGGAGGCGGTTTAGAACGGAGTTGAGGAGGAACTTCTTCACTCAAAGGGTGGTGAATCTCTGGAATTCTCTGCCCGTTGAAGTGGTGGAGGCTGCCTCGCTAAATATTTTTAAGAAGCAGGTGATGGGTTCTTGATAAGAGAGGGGATTAAGGGTTATGGGGAGAGGGCGGGAAAGTGGAACTGAGCCACAACAGATCAGCCATGATCTTATTGAATGGCGGGGCAGGCTCGAAGGGCTAGATGGCCTACTCCTGCTCCTATTTCTTATGTTCTTATGTACTACTTTGCTTTGTCAATGGAATATTGTGTAGTCACAGAAAGAATTAGACTGTATAGCTTGGGTAGGAAATAACATCGGACCAAATCCAATGGAGAAATTTCAGGCTGCATAAAAAGCCTACAAGGGGTATTAGTTCATCTGAGAAACGTTATCTTTCCTGAGATCTGCATTAGCTGCAGTAGTTAATGGCTGCTGTCTACAATTCACACTAAAACACTCTTCATGGAACTACAGGACAAATGAATCATGCTGTTTTGACTCAATTATCTGAAGTGGAAAGGTATGATTGTGTTGTGTACTCCTATGACTGTGTAAGCAATTGGTAATAATAACTCGCTGAGTCAAGGAGCTTTCAGAAATCGAAAGGAGAGGGATCAGGGTGAAATTGTCGTGGTAATCCATGAAAGAAGCAAACATTGTGTGCTCCAGTTTCCTCCCACAGTCTGAAAGACGTGTTGATTAGGTGGATTGGCTGTGCTAAATTGCCCCTTAGTGTCAGGGGGATTAGCAGGTAAATACGTGGGGTTATGGGGATAGGACCTGGATGGGATTGTGGTTGGTGCAGGCTCGATGGGCTGAATGGTTTCCTTCTGCACTGTAGGGATTCTACAATTTTATGCTTTGTTTGTTACCAAAAAAAAGTTAGTGTAAGAGCATGAAACTCTATAATATTACAGACAGAAGAATAAAAGTGATGCTTTTCATGACGGAATTATCCCAGAAAAATTAGAAAAGACCAAGATGTCGCCACTGGGCACTGAACTCAGTGGGGTAGATTTTCAACTCAATGCCTCGCCTGAAACTGGCTCTGTCAATGTGCCACCAATCGTAGGCACAACCCAATTTTCATTTCTGTTGATTGCTGCAAAGCATGACATTGAATATCATCACCATTATTGAATTCCTCAGCATCAACAAGTGGGGGTATTACCAGAAGCTGAACTGGACCAGCCATATAAATACAGCGGTTACAAGAGCAGGTAAGGCTAGGAATTTGGTGCTGGAAAATTCATGATTTCCCCATGCCTGTTCATCATCTATATGGTGTACATCTGGAGTGTGATAGAATATTCTCTGCTTGCCTGGATGAGCGTAGCACCAACAACACTCAAGGAGCTCGACACCATCCAGGACAAAGCAGCCCGCTTTACTGGCACCCCATCCACCACCTTTAACATACACTCCTTCTACTACCAGCTCCTAGTGGCATCATACATTGAAGCAACTCATGAGAGCTCCTTCAACAACACCTTCCAAACCCGTGACCTCTAGCAGTTAGAAGGACAAGAGCAGGAGATGCGCAGAGATACCACAACCTCCAAGTCCCTTTCGAACCACACACCTTGGAACCTTTGATGGGCAACACGACAGCTCAGTGACTATCACTGTTTGCTGTGCAGATACATGGACCGGATCTCTGACTTGGGTTGGTGTCTGTGGGAGTTTGCACATTCTCCCCGTGCTTGCGTGGGTTTTCCCTGGGTGCTCTGGTCTCCTACCACACCTCAAAAATCTGCTTTTAGGCTGATTGATGTGAACAAATTGTCCCTAAATTAGACCTCCCCAAATCTGGCGTAGAGAAAAGTCATGGGTAGAAGAAGGTAGATGAGGCATTCACTGAATGTTAAAATGATGGCGCGAGCCTGTTGGGCCAAAGGGCCTGTTTGCTGTGCTGTGTTGTTCTTTGTTCTTTAACCATTTCACCATTCCTTCACTGCTGCTGGGTCAGAATCCTAGAGCTTTCTTCCTAATAGCACTGTGGCTATACCTACACCAAATGGACCGAATTGGTTTAAGAAAGTGGCTCACTATCGCCTTCTCAGAGGCAATTAGGGATGGGTAACATATGCTGGCCTAACCAGTGACATCTGCATCCTCTGAATTAAAACAGCAAATTGAAAAGCTACCTCAGTATCGCTGCCAACCCATGCAGAGTTACAATCCACAAAGCCAATGGTAAGTTGAACTACACGACCATAGTACAACCCAATGCAATCACGATCAACCTCTGGAATATCCAGGATCCCAAATCCAGGCTGGACTCCCAAATCCACCCAACACCAGCTGTTGGCACCAATCTGATCCACACCAACCATCCAGCCCACTAGAGTCCAGGTTGCTGTGGTAACATGCACTTTTACCTGCATTCTGTAGCCTGGAGCTATGTAAGATGGTACAGGCTCCAACATTCTTCCCATCAAATGGAAATACAGGAATCTGTCCCACTCTTACCATTTGCTTTTGGCATACATTGAAAGGATTTATATGTTGATACTCAGCCTATTTGATAATGCTATCTTCCATGATGTGGAGATGCCAGTGTTGGACTGGGATAAACACAGTAAGAAGTCTCACAACACCAGGTTAAAAGTCCAACAGGTTTATTTGGTAGCACAAGCATTCAGAGCACTACTCCTTCAAGAGGTAAGTGGGAGTTGGATTCACAAACAGGACATATATAAACACAAACTCAATTACTCAAGATAATGGTTGGAATGTGAGTCTTAACAGGTAATCAAGTCTTTACATGTACAGACAAGGCAAGTGGAGAGAGGGTTAAGTCCAGGTTAAAGAGATGTGTATTGTCTCCAGCCAGGACAGTTCGTGAGATTTTGTAAGCCTAGGCAAGTTGTGGGGGTTACAGATAGTGTGACATGAACCCAAGATCCCAATTGAGGCTGTCCTCATGTGTGTGGAACTTGGCTATCAGTTTCTGCTCAGCGATTCTGTGTTGTGTGTCTTGAAGGCTACCTTGGAGAAGGCTTACCTGAAGATCAGAGGCTGAGTGCCCTTGACTGCTGAAGTGTTCCCCTGGAGTGGGACTTGATACCAGAGCTTCTGGCTCAGAGGCAGATACGCTACCCACTGTGCCACAAGACCACACCATGAGTATTATGTCCCAAAATGCAAGGGAGACAGATGTTCAACTGTCAGAGATGGGCAGACAAGAATAGCAAGGTACTGCCTTAGTGCCAGGGATCAGAATTATGAAGCAAAACTGCAGCATTGTGAGAGATGAATAAAAGCTATACAAAGTTATTCTGAAATATTACTTCAAATTAAACAGAAATTATATAAGGAAATGGAGGTGTAAATGAGTAAATGATAATTTAGGATTGATATATAAAAAAAACTTGCATTTACATAGCACCAGTCATGACCTCAGGATGTCCTAAGATGTATCTCAAAGTGAGTGCATCGTCACATTGCATCTGCTATCCACTGTAACATTGACCGCTCATGCTGCTCGATGCACCACACACCCATTGTTCTGCCAGCCTGCACTCCTTGGCACTCACCATTCACCTCTAACATCCAGGTACTCCCACCTCACCCTCCGACGCAGTTATCGATGCTGCCAAGCTCACACCCAGCTCTCGCTGCCTTCGCACTTCTCCAGCTATTCAGCCATGGCAGAAGCAGCACCCAAATATCGTGCAACACAGTAACTGGCATTCTGTTCTCTCTGTTGCAGGATAAGGTGTTCGCACAACACAAGGGAGTGGAGACAAGCCAGGGTGGACGGGTGGCAAATGGCACCTGCATTTGCGAGCCCTCACAGAGGAGATGGTTCTTTGTATTACTGGGCTGCCTGCAATTTTTTTTTATTCATTCACGGGACATGGACATTGCTGGCTGTTCAGCATTTATTGCCCATCCTGAGTTGCCCTTGTTTAGAAGGCAGTTGAGAGTCAATCACATTGCTGTGGTTCTGAAGTCACATGTAGGCCAGACTGGGTAAGGATGACAGACATTCTTTCTTAAAGGACATTAGGGAGCCAGATGGGTTTTTCAGATAGTGGTTTCATGGCCATCAGTAGATTCCAAATTTCAGATATTTTTTATTGAATCCAAGTTCCACCATCTGCCGCGGTGGAATTTGAACCCAGGTCACCAGAACATTAGCTGAGTTTCTGGATTAATAGCCTAGTGAGAAGACCACTCGGCCATCGCCTCCCCTAAAATGTTGGGTGGTATCCATTCTTTCTGAGAACATTGCGGATGATGGTATCTTCCTGGCCTAGTGCTCTTCCTCAACTCACAGCCCTGGAACGATGAAGGTTGAGGGTCGACCTGATAGAAGTTTGCAACATTACGAGTGACATGGACAGAGTGGATAGTCAGCTGCTCTTTCCTAGGGAGAAAAGTCAAGTAGTAGGGGACATAGGTTTAATGTGCATGGGGAAAAGTTCAGAGGAAATGTGCAAAGCAAGTTTCTTACACAGAGAGTGCTGAATGTCTGGAACGCGCTGCCCCCCGTGGTGGGAGTAAGTACGATAGCGACATTTAAGAGGCCTCTAGATGAATACATGAATAGGACAAGAATGGAAAGATATGGACTCTGTTAGGGCATACAGTTTTAGTTTAGGCAGGCATCGTGATCAGCACAGGCTTGGAGGGCTGAAGGGCCTGTTCCTGTGCCATACTGTTCTTTGTGCACTGCCTCATGTAGCTATCAGACAAGGTGCTGGTACCATCACAGCTCCTGTTTTCCACCCTAACAACAACTTCCCTTTTTTTAGGGGAAGCGAGTTCCTGCTTTCAGACTCATAGGAACTGATGCCTGTCCAGATACAGCAACCCAAAGAAGAAGTGAGAGAGCAACAGCCCAGCACTCGACTAAAAGGAACCATAGCTTCCTCTGACACTCACAGCCACCAGCTCAGTGTTGGCACAGCAAGTATCTTGGCAGCTAACACTGAGTTGGGATCAGCACTTGGTGATTCACTGGGCACCATTGGCTGCAATAAAGCATGGGGTAAAGGATGTTTCCTTTGCCAGCTCTACAGGAGGACAAAGTGGCAGATGGGTACTGCTACGGAGGTCGCAGATGAGCATCTTGAAGGGAAGGCATGCAGGGAAGTGCTGAACGAGTACACACACCAAGGTTGTGGACAGCCTCCTGTCACTGTCCAGGACTCCAGTCCAGCCTACGACAAGGAGAATCAGGCAGAGCCTGCCCTATCTTCAGCCTTACTCCATCTCTGTGTCATGCCTGGAGACACTGCCACTGTTGGCCTCAAACTGGTGCAGCCTTCGTGTGGACAGATCCCACCCTCTCTGCCATCACTATGAGGCTGTGGAAACACTCTGATGAATGCACCAAACCAGCTCCAAAAAACAATTCAGAACTCTTTCAGACATTTTGCAACCGATAAAAAGTTCTATGAATTTTACTGACCCACTGTCCAGGTGCCTGGTTCATGAAATAATGCTCCTTCAGGATGCACTTTACAGCCTCTCTCTTCAGGAGTGGATAAGTCCAGACCTGCACTGTCTAAATATAAAATCCTGGCATCACTAGGCTGTGTGATGCCAGTTCAATATGTTTGGGCACATTGAGGGGAGGCAGCTGTCTAGACCGCATAAATGAAAGGCGCAACAAGTACTATGTAGATATCGGCCAGCAGTGCTGCCTGTCCTCAGGAAAACAAAGTAGGCCTTTGTAGTGCTGCTGGAGACTCTGCCTTTGTTCCGAGCAGAATCGGAGGAGTGTGCAGTTTATCCAGACCCAATAGTACACTGACAGCACCATTAGCTTAAAAGTTTAATTCATTCACCTAAATGGCCAATTATCTATTATGATCAATTATGTGTGGGTGGCACAGTGGCACAGTGGTGAGCACTGTTGCCTCACAGCGCCAGGGACCCGGGTTCAATTCTGGCTTGGGTCACTGTCTGTGTGGAGTTTGCACATTGTCCTTGTGTCTGCATGGGTTTCCTCTGGGTGCTCCAGTTTCCTCCCACAATCCGAAAGACGTGCTGGTTAGGGTGCATTGGCCATGTTAAATTCTCTCTCAGCGTACCCAAACAGGCACAAGCGCATGGCTACTAGGGGATTTTCACAGTAACTTCATTGCAGTGTTAATGTAAGCCTTACTTGTGACACTAATAAATAAACTTTAGATCGCTAGTCATAGTGGAGGCCTGGAGGTTTTCACCAACAAAACTTCAGCATGGGGGAGAATATGATGGATCAATCCTTGTCTCAGGCTCTCGGATTTCTCAAAGACAGGCAGGTTCCAGTGAGAGGAGGATCCAGGGGCTGGATGCTGCTAACCCCTCGATCTCAGGCAAGATGAGAGAATGTGAACGAGGAAGTTTCTCACTTTCTCAGTTCAGTTCCGACTGAATTCAAAAAACAAGTTTAAAGTTCATCCCTGTCATGTGATTTCCAGTAAGACTTTGCCAGTTTTTTCCCTCCCATCAATTAAAAATAATTGTCATGCAAACAAGCAAACAGCTCTTCCTCTCTGAAGTATTAAACTGGTTGGGTGATTTTTTTTGAGAAAATGTATTCTTGCTCCCAGTCCAAAGGTGAACTTAGGAGTGTAGGTTTTCCAGCCCCACCCACTGCAGGAATCGCCACGGGTGGCACGGAAAGTTTGATGGACCAATTCCAGATCCGTTGACCTCAAGCGGGGATTTCTGTGTCTTGGGGGGTGCAGTGGGTCCATTGGAAAATCCTGCCATTTTGTAAAAAGAAAATGCAACGGTCCAAATAATGTGTTTTTTCCCAACACTGCATGAATTTCTCATTCCTGATGTGTTAAAGTAGCGCAGAGTGTTGTCAAGATCACTGGTTAACTGAGCCACACGCTGAACGCATGTATGTCCAGGATCATTTGCAATAATAGTGAGCTGTACAAGGCCTTTGGCAAGCAGATGGCAATAGTTATTGACAAGTATGTGTGTCATGAGTAATTAACAGGAAATCAGCAAGTCAGATTTAATAATACTTCTTATCTAGAAACAAAAACATCCCTGAGACTATATGAAAACAGCTGTGTCTACTGCAGCAGGGTTGCATGCACCAGTCTGATTTTGCTTTCACCTTTAACCCCTGACCTGAATCCACATATCCATTCTTAGAAGGGATTCAGCGATTATAGTTTTGAGCCACATTACATGTCGGTAAATCAACTTTTGTTGTGGCAGGGCTGAGAATGCGTGTATACCTGTCCGCCTTCAGTGATCCACACTGACTATGCTCTGCATTTACTGATGGAAGGCTAAAGTTTAACTACTTCAGCAGTTTTTAACAGCTGTTTAAGAACATAAGAACATAAGAACTAGGAGCAGGAGTAGGCCATCTGGCCCCTCGAGCCTGCTCCAGCATTCAGTAAGATCATGACTGATCTTTTCATGGACTCTGTTCCACTTACTTGCCTGCTCACCATAACCCTTAATTCTTTTACTGTTCAAAAATCTATCTATCCTTGCCTTAAAAACATTCAATGAGGTAGCCTCAACTGCTTCACTGGGCAGGGAATTCCACAGATTCACAACCCTTTGTGTGAAGAAGTTC
The DNA here is from genome assembly GCF_965287045.1 of Carcharhinus amblyrhynchos. Classification (NCBI taxonomy): domain Eukaryota; kingdom Metazoa; phylum Chordata; class Chondrichthyes; order Carcharhiniformes; family Carcharhinidae; genus Carcharhinus; species Carcharhinus amblyrhynchos. The sequence continues at coordinate 23,995,136 of NC_137343.1, forward strand.
CTCCTCAACTCAGTCCTAAATCTGCTTCCCCTTATTTTGAGGCCATGCCCCTAGTTCTAGTTTCACCTGCCAGTGTAAACATCTTCCCTGCTTCTATCTTATATATTTCCTTTATAATCTTATATGTTTCAATAAGATCGCCCCTCATCTCATTTGCACTTCTGATATCCCAGGTCTCTTCACAGGGGTGACGTTTAAACAAATTTGACACAGGATAGGACAGGTGATCAGAAGCTGAGCTAAACAGTGTGAAGCAGATCCTTCAAGGAGAGAGACAGAGAGGTTATGGGAGGGAATTCAGGCAGCAGAAAGAGCGCTCACCAGTGAGGGAGTGAGGAAAATAAAGAGGCCAGACTTGGAGTAGCACAAGGATCTCCAGGGCTGAAAGGAGCTTACACGGATAAGCTCCTTGTCAGGCTCGGCCCATGGAAGGATTTGAAAACAAGTTTGACAATTCTTGATGATGATTGCCACAATAATGGGCAGAAACTTGTGCATAATCTTTGCTGGTGTGGTGAGAGTGATTGCCCTTGAATCAAGGCAGTATTTGACTGAGTGCCAAGGAGAATGAAGGACAAAGAAAAGTAGAGCACAGGAACAGGGCCTTTGGCCCTCCAAGCCTGTACCACTCATGATGTCCAAACTAAACTAAAAAAAACCTTCTGCCCTCACTCGGTCTGTATCCCTCTATTTCCTCCCTATTCATGTACCCATCCAGATGCCCTTAAATGTTACTATCTCCTCTGGCAGCGCATTCCAGGCACTCACCGCAATTGACTTGAATAACTTCCCCTGCACATCTCCCTTAAACTTTCCCCCTCTCACCTTGAACCTGTGTCCCCTTGTAATTGACTAATAAAATTGAAGTCAGGAGAAATCGGGGGGAAGCTGTCCCCTGGCTGGAGTCAACCCTCAGGCAAATGAAGATGGTTGTGGTCGTTGGAGGTAAATGTAAAAGTAAAGAAGGAGGTCAGATTGGTTAGAATAATAAATAAGGAGGATTTACTTAAAAGTGGGCAGCCTACAGAGTAGAAAAGTCATCGGGTCCAGATGGGATGCATCCTAGGTTGCTGAGGGTGAAAATCATGGAGGACCCTTGGTCATGGAATTGGTCATGATGTGGGTATGCCGGCGTTGGACTGGCGTAAACACAGTAAAAAGTCTGACAACACCAGGTTTTAGTCCAACCTATTTATTTGATAATATACTCGCAAGCTTTCGGGTTAGCCCCTTCGTCAGGTGAATGGAGAGTTCTGGCCTCAGACAGAGCATATAAAGCACAGACAGTTGTGTTTGTGTCTGTGCTTTATATGCTCTGTCTGAGGCCAGAACTCTCCATTCACCTGACGAAGGGGCTAACCCGAAAGCTTGCGAGTATATTATCAAATAAATAGGTTGGACTAAAACCTGGTGTTGTCAGACTTTTTACATGGAATTGGTACCAGAGGATTGGAACATTGCAAATGCTACACTCCTGTAGAACAAAAATAAAGTAAGGTAAAGCTGATTTATTAATCACAAGTAAGGCTTACATTAACACTATAACAAAGTTACTGTGAAATTTCCCTAGTTGCCACATTTTGGCAGTTGTTTGGGTCAACCAGCATGTCTTTCAGACTGTGGGAGGAAACCGGAGCATCTGGAGGAAACCCAGGCAGACATAGGGAGAACGTGCAAACTCCATACAGACAGTCACCCAATCTGGGAATTGAACCTGGGTTCCTAGTGCTGTGAAGCAGCAATGCTAACCATGGGACAGGGAGCCTAACATCAGTGGCAGAGAAATTTTTAGATGCAGGAAAAGCTTGAGCTATTAAATGGAAGTTGTCTTGGATTTTTAAAGGCAAATCAGATTTGACTAATCTGATTGAGGTCTTTGGTGAAATAATAGGAAGCATTGATGAGAGCACTACAGATGAGGTTGTCCATGTTGACTCTTAGAAGGTGTTTGGCAAAGTTCCATATAATATAGAAATAAAAACAGAAAATGATGAAAATATTTAGTGAGTCAGATAGCATCTGGGGAGGGAGTGTAAACCTACTCAGTAAATAACAAGAAGCTAATTGTTAAAATCCATCTTTATTATTGGAAACAAACATTTAATTTTATTAGGGCCTTGTCTTGGTACCATGGGTAAAGTGGGAAAACCTACAGATAGGGCACTATATTGAATGATTCAAAGATAGATGGATTCTGGGAGTTTATGTCAAGTTTAATGAACTTACTGCGACAAAACAGCTGAGAACTTGGGCCTGCTTGTCTAAGCTAAAGGCTTACATGTAGATGTCTTGGTCTGCAAGAGACCATGGGATGTAGAAGCCTTAAGATACAGTGGTGGTAGGAAGGCCATTATGTAAGTTTAGCAACAGGACCTGATTGGTCAAGAGAAGCATACAGTATCATGAGGCTGAAGATGTTTGGGAGAGGGAGGGGTTAATTGGGTAACCAACATAAACAAGGGTCTATTAATCAGACTTGCATGGTGGAAAACTCTAGAAACAAGATTTTAGTTATGTACTCTGTTACATTAGTGTACCTTGAAGAGATGTATTTTTTTAAAATCATGTTCTCTGTGCTCTCAGCTTTGAGCATTGCTGAGCTGTCTGTAGAAATCCTTTTATTGTTACTTAAATGGGGTTTGTTTATTTTTATTCTGGGATCTTTTATGACCTGCACTGTTAGGAGGAAGGTCATGTGTTTTGGACAGTTTTTTCTCCTTCCGAGTGAATTTAAGATTTTATTTTCTGTTTTGGCTGGCAGCAGTTTTGGTTTCGAAGGGACATCAAGCTGGAAATAAGTGTTTTTCTCTCTGCCTGGCTTTGGAAACTGTTTCGAGTGTCAGAAGGGTCATTAACCTTGTGGACACAGACTTAAGGTCATTGGCAAAATAACCAGAGGTGACATGAGGCAGTTTATGTTTATCCATTGAGCTGGACTGATTTGGAATACTCTGCCTGGAAGGGTGATTGAATAGAATAACATTCAAGAGAGAATTGGATGAAAACCTAAAGGGAATTTTAAAAATCATGGGGCGATGGGAGATTGAGATTAACTGGGTAGTTTGACCAAAGGGCCATTATAAGCACAATGGACTGGATGACTTCTTCAATGTTCTATCTCTCTAAGAGTTTCTAATTTTTTTTACAGGTTAAACGTAGTATTTAACAGTAGGAACGTTTAAATTATTTCTTTGAAATGCTATATAAAGTGTATAAATACACTCAGTGTATTTTGTTCCGGATTTAAAGAAACGTGATTATCAGTTAAACAATGTTCTCTTAGCAGTTGAGAAAAATTAGTGTAAGAACATGTGGGAGTTCCAAAGAAAATCAATTATCTTGATTCTCTTTTATTTCATTTCTGCAGAGCTGTCTTGCATTCACTAATTATTTGGTTTTGTCTTTGTCATTGTAAGGTACAATAGACAGGAGTCCGCTCACTGTAATTGGCCACAAACTAAGGGGAGACAATGGCATAGTGTTAATGTCTTTGGACTAGGAATCTAGAGGCCCAGGCTAATACTCTGGGGTCGTGGGTTCAAATCCCACCACAGTAGTGTTGGGAGTTTGAATATTGAATTAATAATTCTGGGAAATAAAGCTCGTAAGAGTGACTACGAAACTATCATTGATTGTTGTAAAAACCCATCTGGGTTCACTAAAGTGAAATCCAGCATCCTTACCTAGTCTGGCTTATGAGTGACTCCAGATCTGCAACAATGGACTACTAGCAAGCCAATTAGTTCAAGGACAATTAGGGATGGGCAGTAAATACTGGCCTTGCTAGTGATGCCCACATCTCGTGAAAGAATTTTAAAAATGCAAATATCACCTCATCATCAGTATAAAAATTAACTTCATGTAGGTATAATTTAGTTAACTGCAAAACAGTCCAAATAGTGAAATGTGATTCCTGAAACATTGAGTGGAAATCCTGAAATCATAGAATCCCAAAAGTGCAGAAGGAAGCCATTCAGCCCATCACACCTGCACCAGCAACAATCCCACCCAGGCCCTATCCCCGTAACCCCACATATTTACCCGCTAATCTCCCTGATACTCAGGGGCAACTTAGCACGGCCAATCAACCTCACCCGTATATCTTTGGACTGTGGGAGGAAACCGGAGCACCTGGAGGAAATCCACATGGACACGGGGAGAACGTGCAAACTCCACACCGTCACCCACGGCTAAAACTGCGCCTGGGTCCCTGGCGCTGTGAGGCAGCAGTGCTAACCACTGTGCCACCGTGCCACCCACATCCCACAATTAAAATAGATTTTAAATTTCTTAATGACAGTAAAACATTGCTCCTGGCCTTAAAACCAGAACTCAGGGCTACTTTCGAGTTGTGTGCTCTTCAAATTGTCTGCGCTTTTGAACTCTTGTCACCTTTTTTGTGAGCTGCTGTAAGTATATCGCTGGCATAAACTCTCGATTCTATTTTAATCTGGATAAGTAGGCTGAATATTTTTAGTCTTGATGTCGTTCTTCTCATTAGGTGGCGAGGCCCAACGATAGGAATAGACTTATCATCATGTGGCGGGGATTCGAGACAAGTCACCGCACGGCCAAAAGACAGACATAAAACTCAAATCCAGCATTCGGTAAGGAGAGAGAGAAAATAATTCTACAGAAGCGAAGAGTGAGTGGAGGGGGGAAGAGGTGGGGTAGTGTATGAATAAAATCTAGCAGCTGGGTGATCTAAATGTGGGTCAGAAGCATTATGTGCACTTGATAAGACTTCCTCTTGCGTAGATGATAAGGTGAAGGTGTGGGAGGGGCTTACTGGCAATGATCCACATGTGACAAAATTGAGTAAGAAGTCTCACAACACCAGGTTAAAGTCCAACAGGTTTATTTGGTAGCAAACGGCACTAGCTTTCGAGGCGCTGCTCCTTCGTCAAAATTGAAACATTTTTCACCGTGGTGGCTCGCTATGCCGCATCCTAATTTACTGTTGTGATAAGTGAATCATAGATAGTTACCCCTCCCCCGGCTCACTACCTCGGCACTGTAGAGGTCTGAGGATTCTCAGAATGGAAGGTGACATTGGAACATGTCCAAATCACAAACAATCCCACCTTAATCAGGCCTCATTAAAGCACAAACACTATTCTTCCGTATATAAAAAAGACAGGATACCCAACTGTGCTCGGGAGTGAAATACTGACTGATTGTTGGTCTGATTTGATGTAACAAATAGGGTTTTAGCAGAGTGTTTGCTGGGGAGAAAGGGGGAAAGAGTCTTTTCCTTCTGATTTGCAGCCACTCTATCTGAGCTCGCTGCCTGCTCATTGAGCTTTAAGAGACAGGAGCTGAGTGTTGATGAGGGAAAGAGAGAGAGAGAGAGAGAACATTCCCAGCCTAGGCAGTTTTTCAGAAGATGCTTCAGAGAGACAAGGTCATTTTACTGACAAATCAAACATTTCATTGACGGCAAATAAATGAGAGTAACACTGAGAAAGCAAAGCCCTTTTCCATCTGATAGGTTCTAACTCCATATTCGCTCCAGCAATTATCCATGCCGGATTTGTCCCTTTTAGATTACAGCAAAACTAAGTCTGGTAAATTCATCGAAGGCTGGTGACATTTGTCTTTATCACTGAAGCATAACTTAACTAAAGAATCTAATTGGGCTGTCAAAATGTTTAATGAATTTTGAAGATTGGAATTTCATTATAATGAAAGATTTCTCTGGCTCAGCAGGACCCCAGTAAAACGAACTGAGGGAGCTCACACTAGTGTAAAAGCAGCTGTTGATAAGCGTGGCAGCTCCTTGCATTTATATAGCATCTTTAATATAACAAAGAACAACATCCCCTGGCACTTCACTGAGGTGTAAGGAAAAACACTTTCAGAGTCAAACTATAGGCACGATCTTACCACCCATTTATATTACTCTCCTATTGCAGCGAGGTCGAAGAATTTGGCAGCCAGCCATTTGCCCTCTGGCAAGGGCCTTTCTCCTTGTCTGCAATGTCAACAAGTTGTCCTCCAGATGAAGTGCACCTTCCTTTAAGAGGCTCTTTAGCAACCCCACAAAATTCACTCCTCAATTAGTGAACCTTGAACTGCACTCCCCCATGCTTCTATGGTTGAGCTAACCACCAGCTGCAGAGGTATCTGGACCAATGGAAATTTAAATGCTAGGCAGTGGATAGTTCTGCCTCATCACTTGTAAGTGAGATGGCCGGAATGCTTTTTAAAAGGGGAAGAAATTATGGTTGGAAAAGGATAGGGCATGTGAGTTATGAGGGAATGTGAGTCATGAGGGATGCAGGAAGCGATTAGAGATGGTAATGATATAGGAAGATATCAGTTTTGAGAAGAAGGCATTAAAAGTGATGGGATGGTGGGATTGTCCTCTAAGGAAAGATTGAAGTCACTGGGCCTGGACCCTCTGAAGTTTAGAAGAATTGAGAGGTGATCACCATGAAACAGACAGAAATCCTACAGCGCTCAACAGGGTAGATGCACCGAGCATGTTGTCCCTAGCTGGGAGGAGTTGAGAACTGAGAGTTCTCAATCCAGGGAACACAGTTACAAATAAGTGGCAGGCCATTTAGGACTGAGATGAGGATGAATTTTAGGGCTGAGAAGACTCAGTCATTGAGTATGTTTGAGGCCGAAATCAATAGGTTTCTGGATATCACAGATACCAAGGGAAAATAGTGTAGGAAAATGGTGGTTAGGTGGAAGATCAACTCTGATCTTCAAGACATGGATGTTAGGGAACTTGGGGAAATAAATAGTGATCTCTTGAGGAGTGTATGTATTACAGAGAAGGAGGTGCTGGTTTTAAAGCACATCAAGGTAGATAAATCCCCAGGACCTATAAAATGATGAGAGGATTAGATAAAGTAGATAGTCTAAAGGTAGGGGAGCCTAAAACTAAAGGGCATAGGCTTAAGGTGAGAAGGGAGAAATACAAAAGGGTCCAGAAGAGCAATTTTCTCACTCAGGTGGTGACTGTCTGGAATGAGCTGCCAGAGGCAGTAGCAGAGTCAAGTACAATTTTGTTTTTTGAAAAGCATTTAGACAGTTACATGGGTAAGATGGGTATAGAAGGATATGGGCCATTTGGGACTAGCTTAGTGGCATGGGCAAGTTGGTGGAAGGGCCTGTTTCCATGCTGTAAACCTCTATGCCTCTATGACCTGATAAAGTGTACTTCAGGACACTGTAGGAGGCTAGGGAGGAACTTACAGGTCCCCTAGCAGAGCTATTTGAATCATCAGCAGCCACAGGCGAGGTGCCTCTGATTGAAGGGCGAGAAATGTTGTGCCTTTGTTTAAGAAGGGCTGCAGGGAAAAGCTCGGAGACCCCGAGAGCCTAACGTCTGTAGTGGGTAAGTGGTTGGAAGCTATTCTGTGAGACAAGAGTTACAGGCATTTAGAAAGGCAAGGACTGATTAGGAACAGTCAGCATGGCTTTGAGACTGGAAATGATGTCTCACAAATTTGATTAGGTTTTTTGCAGGGGTAACCAAGAAAACAGATGAGGACAGTGCAGTTGATTTTGTCTACATGGACATTAGCAAGAACTTTGACAAGATATTGCATGTTAGGTTGTTGTAAAGGTTACATCTCAGAGTCCAGGGTGAGGTAGCCAAATGGATACAAAATTGGCTGGCTGATAGAAGGTGGTTGCAGAAGGTTGTTTTTCAAACTGGAGGGCTGTGACCAGCAGTGTGCCTCAGGGATCGGTACTGGGACAAATACTGTTATTTGTCATTTCTACTAATGAGAGGCATGGTAAGTAGGTGACACTAAAGTTGATGGCATGGTGGACAGTGAAGAAGGTTATCTAGGACTGCAATGGGATCATGAATAGTTGGGCCAGTGGGCTGATGAATGGTGGATGGAGTTTAATTTAGATAAATACAAGGTGATGCTTCTTGGTAGATCGAACCAGGGCAGGGCTTATTCAATTTATGGTAGGACACTGGGGAGAATTACAGAACAAAAAGATTTAGGAATACAGGTTCATAGCTCCTTGAAGGTGGAGTTATAGGTAGACAGCATGGTGAAGAAAACATTTGACATGCCTGGTTTCATTGGTCAGAACATTGAATACGGGAGTTGGAACATCTTGTTGAAGTTGTACAAGACATTGGCAAGGCCACACTTGGAATGCTGTGTACAGTTCTGATCACCCTATAATAGAAAGGATATTATTAAACTAGAAAGAGTACAGAAAAGATTTACTCTGATGCTACCGGGACTTGATGGTTTGAGTTATAAGGAGAGGCTGGATAGACTGGGACTTTTTCCCCTAGACCGTAAGAGCTTAGGGATGGTCTTATAGAGATCTATAAAACAATGAGGGGCATAGATCAGCTCAGTGGTCAACATCTTTTCCCAAAGGTAGGGGAGCCTAAATCTAGAGGGAATAAGTTTAAAGTGAGAGGGGAGAGATACAAAACAGTCCAGAGGGGTAATTTTTTCACATGGAAGACGTTGAGTGTCTGGAACAAGCTGCCAGAGGTAGTAGTAGAGGTGGGTACAATTTTGTCTTTTAAAAAGCATGTGAGTTATGAGGGAATGTGACAGTTACATGGGTAAGTTTGGTAAATAGGGATATGGGCCAAACATGGGCAATTGGGACTAGCTTAGTGGTAAAAACTGGGCAGTATGGACAAGTTGGGCTGAAGGGCCTGTTTCCATGCTGTAAACATATATGCCTCTATGATCTAATTGAATAGGAGAGCCAGCTTGAGTGGCTGAATGGAAATTCTCCTGCTCCTATGTTTTTAATATTGCAATGTTGCAGCAAGCCTACTACTTATAGCCTGAGCACAATCCTAACATCTCACCTTGTCACCATATACCTTCCTCACTAGAGAAATATATCCAATTTCCTTTCCTATTTTCCTTAATTAACTTCCCTCCTCATTTTTTCTACAGGACTGCTATAAAAAAAAGTTCCACCTAACCTCCCTATTTCCCTGTAACAGTCCCAACATTGTGGTAATGAAGTAGTACTAGTTAAGGCGAAGTAGTACTCGTTAAGCTGAAGTAATACTAGTTAAGGTGTAGTAGTACTAGCTAAAATGAAGCTGAGAGTGGAAATTTCTGAGGAATGATTGTTGACTGGTTCTGAAAAAATGTTTATTTGTCTTATCACCATTATCTGTTGACATAAATAAGGGCCGGCGAAATATCTGCCCACCCGATTTGATTTGTAGCACCTTCTCAAACTGAACCTCGGTGCTATACTTCAAGAAATGAATTTTCCAGTCTTTGGGAACTATAAATAAGTCATAAATCACAAACAAAGTTTGCAGAAAATGACAGCTCGAAATGTCAAAGATGTGGAATGAATCATTCAGGTCTCCTGAGAGTAGCCTGTGTTTCATAACGGGGCTTTCATTTAACGGTAAGCCGCAGACTTCTCCATTTTCACTGAAATCTTCTCAAGCAGGGACTGAACACAGGGCACGTGACCTGGCACACAACTTCACGTGAGCACAAAATGAGAAAATAAACTCATCGATTAAAAACAATGGTATCACTTTACCAGATTCCTCCTTCAGATGGCAAGGGACACAATAAAAAGACAAAATGAATGTCAATTCTGATTTTTCTTTCTAAAATAGGCTGGATAATTGCTGCAGTTGGTCTTTTACTGAAGCCCTCGTCACTTGGTGTGCTAGGTCATACATCAAGAAGCCAAGAGACGAGCTATCACAATGGTCAGAGTGTTGACTTTCCACCTCTGGACAAACCTTTGAGTCTGAAATATTCTGAAATGTGATTTTCCAGTAGAAATCTGAAGTATTATTGCTAGACTATTAATCCAGAGCCTCAGACGATATTCTGGGGACCTGGGTTCAAATCCACCATGGCAGATGGTGGAATTTTAATTCAATAAAAAATATTTGGAATTAAGAATCTATTGATGACTTTGGGTCCGATTTTACCATCACGTTACACCCGTTTTCAGGCGTAAAAACTTGGTAAAGTCAGGCATGAGGTGAGTAGTGTGATCCGCAACTATCTCCGCATCCGTTCCCCCTTTACCAAGCGCCTAAAATGGGCGTGATCGGGACTGCGCCCAAAATTTGCATGCATTAAAATTGACTTAATGAGCTGGATGCCCAAACTTACCTGCACTTCCCCCTTTCCCACCGCATTCGCCCATCCAGATTTGGCGCGAAAGAGACATAGTCCACAAAGGCCCGATTCAGGCGCTCCAGCTTCTGAAGAGGTAAATTCAGAGCTTCCGGCGACTCACTGACTCAGGTTAGTGAGTGGGGGGAAGGGGTGGGAGGGAGGTGGGTCAGCTGGCTCTATGGTGGTGGGGGGGGAGGGAGGGCCCGCTGCCACTCTGCGTATGATTGTTGTGGGAGTAGGCAGGCAGGGGGTCGTGATCGGTAAGGGGAGGTGGGGAGATAGGGGGGACAGTTAAGTTGTGGGGGTGGGACAATGTCTGTAGGGAACAGGGAGAGGCATTATCCAGCCCGGGAGCGATGTGGCAAGGGAGCGTTTTCTATTTGTTTTACTGCACATGTGCAGTTGAAGGCTCCAATTGAAGCTGCAGTGTTTTGGGCACAATAAGCCCCACCCACAGGCTTGTTCAGCGCGATTCAGAATCACTGCTTTCCTCAGGCAGCATGTGTACGGGAGCACCACCAAATGCGTCTAAAAATCAGATCTGAAACATTCCCAGATTCAGCACTTCGAATCAGAATGGTAAAATAGGGCCCTATGAAACCTTTGTAGATTGTTGGAAAAACCCATTTGATAGGGGCAGCAGAGCGGCACAGTGATTAGCACTCCTCCCTCACAGTGTCTGGGACCCGAGTCCGATTCCCAGCTTGGGTCACTGTCTGTGTGAAGTTTGCTCGTTTTCCCTGTGTCCGTGGGGGTTTCCTCTGGGTGCTCTGGTTTCCTACCACAGTCTAAAGATATGCAGGTTAGATGCATTGACCATGTTCAATTGCCCCTTAATGTCAGGGGGTTAGTATGGTAAATAAGCAGGGTAATGGGGAAAGGGCTTGGGTGGGATTGCAGTTGCTGTAGTCTTGATGGACCGAATGATCTCCTTCAATCAATTCTTTTCAGCTTGGCCAGCTCCTCAGTTTTTTGTTTCTTGTCTGAAAGACTGTTTTGATAGCTGGCTAGGCTCTGGATGAGATGATTTTGTACAATCTTGCTTCTGTGTTGCAGTCCATAGCACAGAGGATTGCATAGTTTAATAGCAAAGGTAAAGTCGCCATTGTGCCAGATGACAATAGGCACTGACTGGTGGTGATTCCAGCCTGAGGACCACCTCACCTCTGGCTGAGGGACAAGGTTGAGAAATCGAGGCCTTCATGAAGAACCTCAGTTGGTATGGGAATTGAACCCATGCTGTTGACGTCGCTAACCAGCTGTCCAACCAACTGAGTTATCCCAATCCCCAAAACTGGCAGCAAATTTACAGTTTTCCTTTGCATGGCTCCAAGGATGGCTGGTTCTGGGAAATGCAAATACCAAAGAGATATTGTGGAGAGACACCGAGGGGTAGATATTGATATAGGGGTAGATATAGATGATGCAAGCTTTTTGAGTGAAAGATGGATTTGGCGCAACAAACTCACCAATGCCGTGGTTTATGAGCTAAAATTATCAGGCCCATTTTTTTAGGCATCCGACGTGGCCAGCTAAAGCAAACATGCTACACTTTGCACAGGTTAATAGGGGGCCTACACCTGGTTAAGGACCCCTCTGAGAATTGTTTTTGCCTAGGATATGCCTGTTGTACTGAGGGTTCTCCAGCATCCACTATGCCTGAAGTAATGGCTGATACCAACAGTATAAGTTAAATTTACAAAGCGATTTTGTGAAGCCAGTAGAGGAGCAGACACACTATCTGGATTCCAGAGTCATTGTGGTTGGTCCTCACAACCCCGACATCTCATTGACTCTCCAAAGACACTCCGCTTGACCCCCATCCTCCACTGAGATCTATCTCTGCTCACGAGGTATGTGACTCGTCATTCATCAGAGTGAAACACAGTAGCTGCACGTGGAGGTGTGATGGGCATCCAGGAAGTAGTCAAACAATGTGACTGTATTCAAAATGCTGAGTACTCATCAACGTGGCAAACACTAATGCTTCCCAAGTAGCAGCATCAAGAAGACCAAGGCTATGGATAAGACAAATCATCTGCAACAGTGGACAGTGCCAAGGTGCCCCCTGGGGATTGCCACTTGGGGGCCAGGCTGGCACTCCCAGCTGACAATACCCAGAGGGCATCCTCCTTGCCCCCAACCTCCTAGGGGGTCTCCATGGCTTCCCTTCACCCCAGCAGGGTCTGGCCCCAAACTCCCCACTAGTGGATGCCCGCTGCATAGCCTCCATTTAAATCTCTCGGCCTGCTGCACTGCTCGAGAATCACCCCCATTTCAATTGAGTTTTTCAATATAACAATGATTGTCAAATATTATGCAGGTTTAAACATGGAATCATTTCTAAATATCTGTCAATAGAAGATTAATCCAGGAGGGATTACTGCACGTAGAATTTGTTTTTCTTGATTTATTGGATTATGCCTAATTTTTGTAATCAGTTCCAACAGAGTTTGATGTAATAAGGTTATGGAAAGGGAAATGGGTTGTTCTATTTCCTAAAGACAAACGTGTATTGTTGAGTGTTTATATAAATGATGGCGAGGAAAATGCATTTCCTCTAAATTATCTCCTATCATAAATGTCCCTGGCTTACACACCTTCTGTTTTTTGTAAAGGATAGCTCAAAGGGCTCTCTTAATAACAGTCTTGGCTGGTGCTCAGAAGCTACGCAACCACAAACAAACCATCTGCCTTTCTCTCTCGTCTCCTAACGCATTGGACTTTTTCGATCTGATCTCTAGGTAAGATTCTGAACAGAGACACTGATAGAATTGCATCCTGCCGTTCCACCTCTTATTCCTTAATGCTGTAATGTCTGCTGTTACAGCATACCTGAGAGGCCATTCAGCCCCATTCAATGCCAAATGCTTCATTGGAAGGCTTAAGGGCGGTTGGATGAGTGTTGGTGAATGCTCAAAAAGGTTTTGGAAAATCAAATCCAGGTTTAAGAACATGCATGTGGAATGTTTAAAAATTTTATTCTGTTTTGAATTAATGTAGAGGCAATAGTAACATTTGTTCCAACAGTTAATTTGAAAGGTCTAAGTTTCCAACAAGCAAAGAAACAAAGTACAACATTAGAGCCAACAATATGCACACAGCATATGCAAGATTCACTAAAGTTCAGAACCGAAGGACATAATTAAAGAAAGAAGGTTAAAAATGATGGTTCATGGTAGACATATTCCACAGATGAAGTAAGAACATACATGTTTAAGTATTAATGCCACTCGTAGGCTTACATTAACACTGCAATGAAGTTAGTGTGAAAATCCCCTAGTCGTCACACTCTGGCACCTGCTTGGGGACACTGAAGGAGAATTTAGCCAGCGTGTCTAACTAGCACATCTTTCGGACTGTGGCAGGAGACTGGAGGACCCAAAGAAAACATGTGCAGATGTGGGGAAAATGTTCAGACTCCACACAGACAATGACCCAAGCCAGGAATTGAACCTGGGTCCCTTGCGCTGTAAGGCAGCAACGCTAATCACTGTGTCATCATACCAAAATTTCCAGAGTGGCTTCCTAAATTAGTCTCTTTTTCCCTCTTTTGCTGCCTCTCTCAGGAGATTATGTGCCTGACATGTTGATAGATGGGATAGACTTTTCTTTCCTCCAATTGGTTTTTTCTCGTCCCTTCCATCTGTATCTATGATAACATCAATCTACAGAGTTAGGAGTTAAGAATCTGTATAGTTTTGAAATGATCACAATAAGGCCGGCACAGTGGTTAGCACTGCTGCCTCGCAGCGCCAGGGACCCAGGTTCAATTCCCAGCTTGGGTCACTGCCTGTGTGGAATTTGCACGTTCTCTGCGTGGGTTTCCTCCAGGTGCTCCAGTTTCCTCCCACGGTCTGAAAGATGTGTGGGTTAGGTGCATTGATCAGAACAGATGCCGGAGTGTGACGACTAGGGGAAATTTCACAGTAACTTCATTGCAGTGTTAATGTAACCCTTACTTGCGACTAATAAATAAACTTTAACTTTTAATCACAATGCCAATTCTACGGTAGTGCTAATCATTATTACTGCAAATATAATCAAATAGTCTTCGAATAAAACTCCTCTGGTATGTCAGAGTTAACCTGCACCTCACTCAACGTTATATTGTAGCTTTACCTTTGGTGAACCTAAGTTAGCTGGGGACAGTAAGGGTGCAACCTTACCTGCTGTTCATGCCGCATGCCCGCTGCAGTGAGATTGAAGGACTTGGCAGCCAGCCAAATCTCTATCCCGTTGGCGTGAACGGTGGGGTAAGATTCTGACATAAACACAAGACGTGAATAAATATATTAGGCAATTTAATCCACTCAAATGTGAGGTAATGCATTTTGAAAGGTCTAACACAGATAGGAAATATACAGTAAATGACAGAACCTTAAGAGTATTGTTAGATAAAAGTATCTGGGTGTACAGGTATGCAGTTCACTGAAAATGCCAATGCAGGTAGAGAAGATAGACAAGAAGGCATAACAGCATGCTTGCCTTCATCGGCGGGGCATTGAGTTAAAAATTGGCAAATCATGTTGCAGCTTTATAGAATCTTAGTGAGGTTTGGAATATAGTGTTCAATTCTGGTCACCACATTACCAAAAGGATGTGGAGGCTTTGGAGAGGATACAGAAAAAAATGACCAGGACGTTGCCTGGTATGGAGGGCATTAGCTATGAGAAGAGGTTGGAGAAACTTGGTTTGTTCTCACTAGAACGACAGAGGTTGACGGACAACCTGATAGAAGTCTACAAGATTATGAGCGGAGAGTCAGAGGCTTTTTCCCAGGATGGAAGAATCAATTACTAGGGGGCATATGTTTAAGATGCGAGGGACAAGGTTTAAAGGAGACGTATGAGGCAGGTTTTTTAACAGAGAGGGTGGCGAGTGCCTGGAACTCGCTGCTGGGGTCCCAGCAGTGGAAGTAGATACGATATTGACTCTTAAGGGGCGTCTTGACAAATACATGAACAGGATGGGAATAGAGGGATATGGTCTCCGGAAGAGTAGGGGGTTTTAGTTCTGTCGGGCATCATGGTCAGTGCAGGCTCGGAGGGCCAAAGGGCCTGTTACTGTGCTGTAATTTCCTTTGTTCTTTGTTGCATTGAATGAGAAGTTTGATTAACACATGATGGAGAAAGGTTGAGGAGGATGTGCTGAAACAGTTTGATAAAGAAGAGGGGGCCAGAGGCCAATGTGAAACATAAACACCACTAGGTGCTGGTGTGAGGCATGAATGATATGTTTCAGTATTGTAAAAACAATCTTAAAAATAGTGACTATTCTTTAGGCTAATGCGGGCAGGGGGGTTGGGCAGGGGGAGGTGTGTTGAAACAAAAATTTGGTGAAAAAAGGGGGTCAAGGTGGGGAAGAGAATTTGCTGTATGAAGCTTTTTAACTCAATGTTGAGTCCAGAAGGTTATAAAGTGTCTGTACGGATGATGAGGTGCTGTTCCTCCAGATTGCACTGAGCATCAATAAAACATTGCAGCAGGCCAAGAATAGAAATGTGGGCATAGAAACAAAATGATGAGTTGGAACGGCAAACGACAGGAAGATCAGGGTCATGCTTGTGAATTGAGCAAAGGCGTTCCTCAACAGCCCCCAAGTACTTTTGGACCCATGAGTCTTGAGGCAAATGCTCTGGGAAGCATGCTCAAATCCCACCTTCGAAGATGGTCAAATGTGAAATCAGTCAAAAGTTGGAATGAAAAGTCTACTGATGGCCACAAAACATGGTCAATTGTTGTAAAAACCCATCTAGTTCACTAAAGTCTCCTATAGATAGAAATCTGCTGTCCTTACGTGGTCTGGCCTACATTGACGCCAGATCCACAGTAACATAATTGACTCTTAAATTACTTCTGAAATGGCCTCAGTTCAAGGGCAATTAGGGATTGGCAATAAATGCAGCCCAGTCAGTGACATTCACATAAAATGAGTTAAAAAAAGTGGATAAAATTAATGAAACTTTAAATGATGTACTTGTAAATTTATTATCCATTGCAAAATGGCCATTATAACTCTTATTTTAGAAGGGAATCATAGAAATCCTACAGTGCAGAAAGAACCCATTCAGCCCATCGAGTTTGCACCAACAACAATCCCATCCATACCCTATCCCTACATAACTCCATGTATTTACCCTGCTATTCCTCTGACACTAAGGGCAATTTAGCATGGCCAATCAACCTGATCTGAGCATCTTTGGAGTGTGGGAGGAAACTGGAGAATCTGGAGGAAGCCCATGCAGACATGGGGAGAACGTACAAATGTCACACAGTCACCTGAGGCCGGATTTGAATCCTGATCCCCGGTGCTGTGAGACAGCAGTGCTAACCGCTGTGCCACCGTGCCACCCCAATCATACATTGTATATGGGAACTAAAGATATGGCAAGTTTACATAAGAACATAAGATAAGAAATAGGAGCAGGAGTAGGCCATCTAGCCCTTCGAGCCTGCCCCCCCATTCAATAAGATCATGGCTGATCTGTCGCTGCTCAGTTCCACTTTCCCGCCCTCTCCCCATAACCCTTAATCCCCTCTCTTATCAAAAACCCATCAACCCGCGTCTTAAAAATATTTAGTGAGGCAGCCTCCACCACTTCAACGGGCAGAGAATTCCAGAGATTCACCACCCTTTGAGTGAAGAAGTTCCTCCTCAACTCCGTTCTAAACCGCCCCCCCTTTATCTTGAGGCTGTGCCCCCTAGTCCTACTGTCTTTTTTGAGCGGGAAGAGTCTCTCCACCTCTATCCTATCCATCCCATTCATCATCTTAAACGTCTCAATGAGATCTCCCCTCATTCTTCTAAACTCTAACGAGTACAAGCCCAGTTTATTCAGCCTCTCCTCATAGCTCAACCCCCTCAACTCCGGTATCAGCCTAGTAAACCTCCTCTGCACTCCCTCCAAGGCCAAAATATCTTTGCGCAGGTGCGGCGCCCAAAACTGCACACAGTACTCCAGCTGCGGCCTCACCAATGCCCTATACAGCTGCAGCAAGACCTCCCTACTTTTATATTCAATCCCCCTCGCTATGAAGGCCAGCATCCCATTCGCCTTCCTGACCACCTGCTGCACCTGCAAGCTGGGTTTTTGCGACTCATGCACAAGGACCCCGAGGTCCCTCTGCACCGTCACCTGCTGCAGTTTTTCGCCCCGTAAGTAATAGTCCTTCCTACCATTCTTCCTACCAAAGTGGACCACCTCACACTTGCCAACATTAAATTCCATTTGCCATTTCCTGGCCCATTCGCCCAGCCTATCTAGATCCTTCTGCAGACTCTCCACACCCTCCGCACAATTTGCCGTTCCCCCAATCTTGGTGTCATCAGCAAATTTCGACACCCTACACTCGGTTCCCTCCTCCAGATCATCTATATAAATGGTAAAAAGCTGAGGCCCCAGCACTGTTAATTGTAGGGAATTTCTTTGAAATGACTTTGAGAGATCCAGGGAGTGAAACATATAACCTAACAAAAAATAGCCTAACTTTAGAAAGAGAGTTAATTGACTAACTAATTTATTGGAGTTTGTTTTTTCAGAGGCATCACAGGCCTTGAGCTCTGGGAAATGAAAAGTGAAATCGTGTTTACTTGGATTTTCAAAAGTCCTTTGGCAAGATTCCAAATTGGCGATTAATGACAGAGATAATGAATCAGAGAGTAGGACATGATACACAGCTCTAAATAAAAACAAAATTAGCTTAAAAGAGGTGTCAGAGCGTCAATACAAATTGGCATGCTTCAGGATGGGAAGATATATAAGCACAGGCACTGACCCCTGAGGCTGTGCAAATTTTAATCTGTATTAATCACTTGGACAGAAGTAATCATAAGTTTGCAAATGGTACAAAACAGGAAGCAGAGCAAATAATAAGGAACAATACAACTTGATGCATTAGAACAGGAACTTACTAGACGGTTCAATGTTATAAGGTAAATTTTGCACCATTAAAAGGTCTTTCCACTGGTTGGGGTTGATTCGTAAAGGTCATTTGTATAAGACCGTAGAAACTAGAAGCAGAAGTAGGCTATTTGGTCCGTCGAGCCTGCTCCGCCATTCATTCTATTCATGACTGATCATCAAATTCAATATCCTGATTTCCCTCCTACCCCCATATCCCTTGATCCCTTTAGCCCCAGAGATATATCTCATTCCTTCTTGAAATTACACAACATTTTGGTCTCAACTACTTTCTGTAGTAGTGAATTCTACACATTCACCACATTCTGGGTGAAGAAATTTCTCCTCCCCATAGTTCTAAAAGGTTTATCTTATTTTCAAACTATGACCCCTAGTTCTGGATTCCCTGGGCATCATCAAAAGAATGAGGAAGAACATTTATTATTAGGGTTGTTCAGGCATGTTGACACATTCACTTTACAGATGGAGGCATCCAATGTAGTCAACAGCACACACATGTAAATTCTCAGTTGGATGTAGAAACATAGAAACCATAGAAACCTTACTGTGCAGAAGGAGGCCATTTGGCCCATCAAGTCTGCACTGACAACAATCCCACCCCACAGCCCTGTGTGGGGCGGCATGGTAGCACAGTGATAGGGGCAGCACAGTAGTACAGTGATTAGGGCGGCACGGTAGCACAGTGGTTAGCACTGCTGCTTCACAGCTCCAGGGACCTGGGTTCAATTCCTGGCTTGGGTCACTGTCTGTGTGGAGTTTGCATGTTCTCCTTGTGTCTGTGTGGGTTTCCTCCGGGTGCTCCGGTTTCCTCCCACAGTCCAAAGATGTGCGGGTTAGGTTGATTGGCCGTGCTAAAAAAAAAATTGCTTCTTAGTGTCCTGAGATGCGAAGGTCAGAGGGATTAGTGTGTAAAATATGTAGGGATATGGGGGTAGGGCCTGGGTGGGATTGTGTTCAGTGCAGTCTCAATGGGCCGAAGGGCCTCTTTCTGCACAGTAGAGTTCTATGATTTACCCTGTTAATCCCTCCCACCTACACAGCCTGGGACACTAAGGGGCAATTTATCGTGGCCAACAAATCTGGCCTGCACATCTTTGGACTGTGGGAAGAAACCATAGCACCCGGAGGAAACCCACACAGACTTGGGGAGAATGTGCAAACTCCACACAGGCAGTGACCCAGGCCAGGAATCAAACCCAGGTCCATGGAGATGTGAGGCAGCAGTGCTAACCACTGTGAGACCATGCCACCCTGCTCTGCCCACCATATTGGTAAAGGCCCCAGTACAGGCATCCAGGTCCTTTGCATCATACATGCTGCAGCCAGTACTAAATGTTTCTTTATGAACAAACCAATGGTCCTTGCCTCTTGAAGGATAAGCTTTTTTTTCAGCATTTGCATGCTCACTTGTGATTACACTTATGTTGGTCGAAGAAATCAGAAACCTAACATCTATCCAAGCTTCATTCCCCGATTGGATTGCGACTGACGACAGCATGCATTCAGATTGACCGCAAATTAGAGATGCAAACTTCCAGGATCAGAATTATGGAATAATTGAATGGTTACAATACTGAATTAGGCCATTCTGTCCATCATGCCTGAGCGACTTACCGAGTCTCACGCCACTGTCTTTTCCCCATAGCCCTACAAATTTACTTTATATTATTCATTCGTGGGACATGGGTGTCGCTGGCTGGCCAGCATTTATTGCCCATCCCTAGTCACCCTTGTTCAGAAGGCAGTTGAGAGTCAACCACATTTGCTGTGGCCCTGGAGTCACAAGTAGGCCAGGCCAGGTAAGGACAGCAGATTTCCTTCCCTAAAGGACATTAGTGAATATTTTCTCTTCTGACAACTATACAATTCTCTTCTGAAGACTTTCATTGAATATGTTCCTAGCACATTCCCAAGTGGTACATTCTACATCCTGATCACTTGCAATGTCATTGTTGCTCCTTTTGCCAATAACCTTAAATTAGTGGCCTCCCATTCCAGGCCTTTCCTCCAATGGTAACACTTTCTCCCTATCTACTCAGTCCAAAGCCCTCATGATTGTGAAATCTCCTCTTAACATTCTCTTCTCAAAGGAGAACAGACTCAGCTTCGACAGTCTGTCCCTGTAGCTGAAATTCCTCATCCATGGTACTATTCTAGTAAATCTATTCTGAACTGCCTCTAATGTCTTCATATTCTGCCCAAATCATGGTGCCCAGCATTGGGCAGGACAACCCAAACCAGTATTAGTCATTGCTGGGCTCTCCCCGTTACCACAGTTATTACAGTCACCAGATGTTCACGGGAATTGTAGAGTCTCCTATTACTGTTTAGCTACATATTAATGGTCATATGTGAGACTCCAACCCCATCAAAATATTGTGTAACTCTTCTAAATGATATTTGTTCAAAAGATTGTGACTAGCCTGGCGTGTTCACTTCTATAATCCTGCAACAACCAATGGAAATATCAGGAGATGATTCAGCCATTCAAACCTCTTCTGCCATTCAATGAGATTTGTATTCTAACTCCCGCCTGCCCAGCATGGTTCCATAGCTAAAAGTTCATCTTCCCCGGTTTAGCGTGTGGGGAACATCATCTGTGGCCTGCCTACACCTGTTCCATTGGAGGGGGACGGGACATAAACTTGATGCTCCCACCTCTTTACTATAATTCCAGCACGAGACGGAGTGGGTTCTTCACTGCTGACTGCCTCTACACACAGCATTGCCAGTGTTGAGATTGGACATATGGAACCTGAATTTCCATGGAGAATTTCCTGATCTATAACTTTGGGTGGAGTCTGGCAGAACTCCCAGAGAAATGGGAAAGATGACCATGTTCCATTGCTATGGCACGGCGCCAGGAGAAATTCAAAGTCATGGCTTTAAAAGTCTCATTATTTGCTGCGTTTAATACATCCTTTTTCATTTCAACTCAATTATTTTGGGGGAATTGATTGCAGATAAAATGCCAGATGATAGCCTGAATCTTAAAAGTCACAATTAAGCTTTGATATAATTCCGTAAACTTGCAATTAAAGATATTCCGACCATTTTCAATAGGACCATTATGGAAGCCTTCAATATTAATAGGGGATGAATCTCTTCAAACAATTTACAATCCTTGGGAGGATATCTATAAAAGGATTTCTAGAAATATTTATTTAAAATTCTGCTCTGGGCAACTTTGATAAGAATTGCACTATTTTTGGCCATGTTTAATGAGCGTATTGTTCATAGGGGAGGCAATGGTCTAGTGGTATTATCACTAGGTTATTAATCCGGAAACTCAGCTAATGTTTTCGGAATCCGAGTTCGAATCCCGCCACGGCAGACGGTTGAATTTGAAGTCGATTTTAAAAAAAATCTGGAATTAAGAATCTACCGATGACCATGAAACCATTGTCAATTGTCGGGAAAAAACCCATCGGGTTCAGTAATCCCCTTTAGGGAAGAAATCTGCTGTCCTTACCTGGTCTGGTCTACATGTGACTCCAGAGCCACAACAAGATGGTTGACTCTCAACTGCCCTCCAAAGGCAACTAGGGATGGGCAATAAATGCTGGCCTGCCAGCGATGCCCATGTCTCATGAATGAATAAAAAAAATGAATGAAGCACTTTTGCTAGAAGAATAATTTGAAGACATTCCATTGCAGAGCAGCATTAGTGCTAGATATAAGCACTGTTTCATAGAATATAGTACAGTACACCACAGGAGCAGACCCTATGGCCCATGATGTAGTGTTGAACATAACATCAAATTAAACTAATCCCTTCTGCTTGCCCTTGGTTGATATCCCTCTATTCCTTGCATATTCATGTGCTTATCTAAGAAACCCTAAACACCCCTATCGTATCCGCCTGCATCACTATCCCTGGCAGTGCGTTCCAGATATCTACCACTCTCTGAGTAAAAAAATTTGCCCCTCATATCTCCTTTGAACTTTCCCCCTTAAGTGCATGCCCCTTATATTAGACATTTCAACTCTGGGAGAAAGATTCTGACTGTCAACCTATCTATGCCCCTCATAATTTTATGAACTTATACTTATGGTCTCCCCTCAGCCTCCGCCACTCCATAGAAAACAATCCGAGTTGTCCAGTCTCTCCTTACAGCTCTTATCCTCTAATCCAGGCAGCATCCTGGTAAACCTTTTCTGCACCCTGTCCAAAGCCGCCACATCCTTCCACTAATGTAGTGACCAGAATTAAATGCAATACTCTAACTGCGGTCTAATGAAAGTTTTATAAAGCTGCAATGTGACATCCTGACTCTCGTACTCAATGCCCCGACCAATAAAGGTAAGCATGCTGTATGTCTTCTTTACCACCCTATCTAATTCTCTTCCTGTGTTCACTGCTGGCAAGAATCCTATAAGTAGCAGCAGTCCCTGGCAAACATTCGCCACATAATAGTAGCGAATCCCATGATCTTTGTTGTGATTGATTAATTACTTCATGTAACTAGTCGATTTGCTAGCATCCATTAAAGGCTATACAAAAAAAAATTGGTCATCTACTTTGTCTGTTAGTGATGTTGATCATTTCAAAATGCATATGTGAGATGGCATGGAAAAAAATCAAACTATAGACTGCCTACAGTGCCATTCAGCCCACAGAGCCTGTACAGCCTCTTCCAAAAGAGCATCTTACCCAGGCCCACCCCTCTGTCCTATCCCTGTAGACCCACACATTTTCCATGACTAATCCACCTAATCTGCATTTCTTTGGACACTAATGAGCAATCCAGCACGGTCAATCCATTTAACCTGCACAGCTTTGGACTGTGCGAGGAAACCGGAGCATCTGGACACAAACATGGGGTCAATGTGTGACCTCCACACAGACAGTGACCCAAGCTGGGAATCGAACCCAGAATTGAGTCAGCAGTGCTAACCACTGAGCTGACTGTCTGCACCTCCCAAAACAGTTTCCTTTAATGTGACTTCAAGAAGCTATTACTGTGGAGAAATAAGTTATCCTGTGTTTAATACACTGTCCGCTGTCACCCAAAACACTTTTTTTGTTATATTCAGTGTTATTTTCAAATCCATTGGACAAAGTGGTAAAATTTTGTTTGCTGCTCCGAAATTTGCCAAGTACCCACAACATGACCTGTAAAAGCATGATGTTATTTGAAAACACATGATGCGCCCTTCCTAGTGTTACAATGTACATTGACCCCAGGCTGAAAACTCAACTCTTTAACTGGCCTTGTGCAATTGTTTTTCGAAAGTTTATTTATTTGTGTCACAAGTAGGCTTACATTAACACCGCAATGAAGTTACTGTGAAAATCCTCTATTTGCCACACTCCGGCACCTGTTCGGGTACACTGAGGAAGAATTTAGCACGGCCAATGCATCTTTCGGACTTTGGGAGGAAACTGGACCACCCAGAGGAAACCCATGCAGACATGGGGAGAACGTGCAAACTCCACACAGACAGTGACCCAGGATCAGAATCAAACCCAGGTTCCTGATGCGTGAGGCAGCAGTGCTAACTACTGTGCCATCATGCTTGCCAGCTCAAAGCAGGTGAGAGCTCATGGTGAGTAATGGTTTGAAGTGGCAGCCATTGAGTTGTCAAATAGGCAGGCTGAGATTAATTCAAGTAAGGGAGTGAAAAGTTGGAGGAACAGCACAGTGGGAGTATTCCTCATATTGGAGTGTCTTATTAGAAGAGTATATCCCAAGTCCACTTCCACGAGGGCAGGCAGCATTAGAGGGCTGAAAGGCTTTGAACATAGGGGGCTACAGTTATCAGTGGGCAGTATGTACTCACTCCTGCAGTGAGGAGGAGAGTGGGAAAGAGAAGTAGGTTTAACCACATGGAGTACAGCAAAAACCAGAATAGTAACAGTCTCTCACGGTGTGAGGGGACTTAGAAGGGGCATTGGGGTAAGGTTTGCAGAAGGTGCTACACAGTTAGAAAGGTTTGGGATGGCTGGGTACCATTGTGCCTGAAGATTCTGGGCCAGATTCTCCAACCTTGTCCACAGCTGGGATTCTCTGGGCCCATTGCAATGAACAGAGATTTGTCTGAGTGACTAATTCACCATTCTCACTGCATGAAGGGCTGAAGAACTGCAGCCTTTGTCTGACCAGGGGTGGTGGTAGTGGACCTGACTAGAATACTAGAGGAAGAGTAAAGGCCAAAAGGATTTTAGGGCCACTTATTGCTTGTGACAGTGGAGTTGACAAGGCATTCAATCCTTACGCCTACGCTCATTCCAAGATCACCTATAGACATCAGTGAGATCGCCCAGTCAGTGTCTATTGATGCATTATGCAGGTGGCAGCTCCCACGTACATGAGAATTGGACAATACATCAGCTATCACATTAATCGGGCCAGTCAGACAGAGAAGACAATAAAATTCGGGGTCATCACTGGATTCCCTCAGGAGCAGGGTTAATCAGCTGCATACACATAGCCATCAACATCCCACCAAACAGCCAGGAGCCTCTGTGAACAGGAAGGGATGCCACTCACTGAATGTTCAATTAGTATGCAACCCTTACATGAGAGGGGAGATCTTGTGCTGTAATGGATTGTATTCCTGCCTCTGAGCCAGAAGCTTCGGGTTCAAGTCCTACCCCAGGGACTGATGGCCTGGGAAGATGTGTTCATAATATGGTCAAACAGGTTGAGTGTCCACCTCCAAAATCCTTCCAAACATGTCAATGACTGGCAGTGACAGCGAGTGAGACTCCTGGCCTGCTATGCTTGATGTGGAGTGGCGTCCCTCAAACTAAGGAGAGCTTCAAGATTTTAGGTGTCCAGATCACCAACAACCTGTCCTGGTCCCCCCAAGCCAACACTATAGTTAAGAAAGCCCACCAATGCCTCTATTTTCTCAGACTAAGGAAATTGGCATGTCAGCTATGACTCTCAACAACTTTTATAGATGCACCATAGAAAGCATTCTTTCTGGTTGTATCACAGCTTGGCATAGCTCCTGCTCTGCCCAAGACCACAACAAACTACAAAAGGTCATGAATGTAGCCCAATCCATCACGCAAACCAGCCTCCCATCCATTGACTCTGTCTACATTTGCCGCTGATTCAGCAAATCAGCCAGCATAATCAAGGACCCCATGCACCCTGAACATACTCTCTTCCATCTTTTTTTGTCGGGAAGAAGATACAAAATTCTGAGGTCACATATCAACCAACTTAAGAACAGCTTCTTCCCTGCTGCCATCAGACTTTGAATGGACCCACCCTGCATTAAGTTGACTTTTCTCTACACTCTAGCTATGACTGTAACATACATTCTGCACTCTCTTGTTTCCTTCTCTGTGAACAGAATGCTTTGTATAGACCGCAAGAAACAATATTTTTCGCTGTACGCTAACACATGTGACAATAATAAATCAAATTTTAAAAAAATCAAAATCAAATCAAAAAAATAATGAGGCTCTGGTGACAGGCAAGAGACTTAGTTCAGGAAATTTTACCAATGGAAACAGGTGAAAGTCTGCCTTGGTGGACCACTAGGTGCAGATGCAGAAACATACAAACAAGGTGTGTGTACGATTCCCAGGAAGTTACTACAGCTCATATAAACCCTTGATTTCCTACAATTTGTGATTGTACAAAATCAGTGGAACCTCTGCAATTTTGCTGCATTTAAACATATTCCACAACAACTAGCTATTTAATGAACTGCATGCCTTGTTACTGCAAATACATTGTGCTGTTGTGACAAACTTAGTTAGGCACTGAACAATTGTGAACAAAATATTTTACCATCATTGTGAATTCTCAAATTCTAGTGTCTGGACAGATGGAGGTGCTCTTACAAGTTCTAAACAGGTACATTACAAATGTTCAAATTATATGTTTTTTCTTTGGTAGCTTTCCTGTCCTTAAGATGCTAGATGTTAGTGGTAGGGAAAGGAATATGATTGATCATTTAACATTCATCATCAGTATGAGAATCAAATATAACATAGGAGCAATGTCCAGGATTTTCTGATCTCGCTTGCAACCACTGCCAACAAGAACAGAGAATTTGGCACTCAGCCAAAACTCCCATTCGCTGCAGCGGGACTGGAGAATCCCAGCTGCTGGGAAGTTAGAAAATTTCGGCTGTAGGGAAAGTGTGGCTGGAATTCTTCGACCTCCCATCAGTGGGTTTCTCGGTAGCGAGAGGCGGGGTGCCGTTAGCTAGCTAGGATCTTCTGGTCCTGCCTGTGATTTCCCATTTTAGCCAGGCGGAAGTGCACTGCCAGCGGGACCAGAGAATCCGTCACTTACTAGCGAACAGCCGGTGAATTGTGTCAGCTCTGACCCACAAACGTATTCTTGTTCTAAACTTTGAAAAGCACCTGTGCAACAATCAAATGTCAAAATGGAAGGGTCAGCCAGGACAAAATACACAAACTTCATCCAAAAGCACTGCAGTGATAAAGGACAACTGTCAGATGAGTGAATATATTGGTGGCCAGAGCAGACCAACTGTTTATCCAACCAGCATTAGAATTTGATGTAAAAATAATTCACTTCAGTGAGTGCTTGAAGGGAAAGGCGCAGAAAGATTTCAAAAGATCATCTCAGGGTGCAAGCCCATGAATTAAAAACGCCCGAATAAAAATGTGTTAACTAAACTGGAAATAGTAATTCATTAATGGAAAGATTGTAAATTAATGACCGGGTTTGGGGTCCATTTGACATAATGTAAAAATAATAGGTGGGATCTTATGGCCCCACTCATCCTGAAACCATAAAATCCAGCCCGAGGTCAACGGACCTTCCCATTGTCCGCCCCTCACCCGCTCCTATTCCTGTGGCTGGCCAGGTGGTAAAAATCTGGCCAATTACTTCAAAAGATTGAGTCACTAAAGAATGAAAGAAAAATCACAAGCAAATTAACTGAGAGGCACCATTGAAGAACATCTCATTCGCGGAATATGTAGCATGTTTAATACCATATTATTGAATATGCAAGATAAATCTAAGCACAACTAATAATTAAACCAGAAATGGATGAAAAGGCAAATTAAAATGGAAAATTGCAATATGGGAGGAATGAGAATTGAACTTGGGAGGAAGGCAAGGACAGGTGAAAACAACTTAAAAGAGACATCAGTGATGGAAAATAGGCCCTGGAGATGAGAATAATTAAATAAGGCAAGAACAATAATAAGCATCTGTCAGTACCAGAAGAGAAAAAAGATTAATTAGAAGGAAAATTAGCATTCTAAAAGATAAAAGTGAAGAAGGTAATTAAAATACTAATTAAACCTCCTTCAGAAGTATTCATTAACGTGTACAACAAAAATATTGTTGTCTGATAAAATAGCTTAGCAACCTTAAGGTCAATGTAGCAGATATATTAGACAAGGCAAGAGAGCTAAAGTCAAACAAATCCATTGGGAATGACGATAATATCTGAGGGAATTGAAAGAGAACATTGGCGGGGGGATTAAAGGAGCATCATGGAAGAACTGAAGCGAATTAATAAATTACTACAGGGATGGAAACAGAAATATGTGAAAGTTCTATTTAACCCAGGGCATGCAAACGATGATGAACTGGTAAAAACCCTCTGGTACATTCAACCTGGCCCAAATAATATCTGTCACGCTTTATCCCACCTGAAACCATATGATCTACTAAGAAAGGCAATAAGCATCAGATTAAAAACCAGATCAAAACTAGACACAATTTTCCAAGTCTAATAAAAACTTATACAAGAATACTAAAATAGTATTTCTGAACTGATAATTAGTTGTCCTATGAGTTGTCCCAATTATCCAATTGCTCTATCTCACGTTTCACGGCGTTACTCAAGCACAAAACACAGAAAGACCGAGATATTTTTCTTTCCCAGCCTTCTTTAATACTCTTATAGTGTGCATGAATGTTGAGCACTCATAAGGAATATAGGAACATGAGCGCAGGAGTAGTCATTCAGTCTCTCAAGCTTGCTCCATCAATTAACTAGATCATGGCTAATCTTCTACCTCAACGTCATCTTCCTACACTGCCATTAATATCTAGAAAACTATCAACCTCTGATTTAAACATTCTCAATGACAGCTTCCACAGCCCTCCAGGGTAGAGAATTCCAAAGATTGGCCACTCTCTGAGTGAAGAAATTCTTCCTCATCCCAACCTGACCCCTATTCTGAGACTGTCACCCCTAATTCTAGATACCCCTGTAAGAATGTAGTATACTTTAATGAAACCACCTCTTATTTGGTGCAGACTCAATGGGCTGAATAGCCCCTTTCTGCACTGTAGGGATTCTAGGTAGTAGCTAGAAGTCAGAATGTTCACTGATGACTGTACAATATGCAGCATCATTCATGGCTTAGATGTTGAAACAGTCTGTGATTATATGCAGAAAGACCCGGACAATACCCGGACTTAGGCTGACAAGTGGCAAATAAGATTTATGCCACACAAGTGCCAGGGAATGACCATGTCCAGTAAGAGAGAATCTAAATACCTGTCCTTGGCATTCAATGGCATTTCCATCACTGACTTCCCCTATATCAACATCCTGAGGGTTACCATTGACCAGAAACTGAACTGGACCAGTCATATAAATACTGTGGCTACAAAAGCAGGTCAGAGGCTATGAATTCTGCAGAGAGTAACTCATCTCCTGACTCCCCAAAGCCCATCCAAGGCGCAAGTCAGGAGTGAGAAGGAATACTCTCCATTTGGCTGGATGAGTGCAGCTCCAACAACACTCAAGAAATCTGACACCAGTCAGGACAAAGCAGCCCTCCTGACTGGCACCCCATCCACCATCTTCAACATGCACTCCCTCCACCACTGATGGACAGTGGTAGCAGTGTGTGTACAGTGTGCATTGCAGCAACTCACCAAGGCTCTTCCAACAGCTCTGTGACATCTAACATCTGGAAAGATAAGGAACACCACCAGCAAGTTCCCCTTGATGCCACATGCCATATTGACTTGAAACTGTGCCACATTTCCTTCATTGTCGCTGGGTTAAAATCCTGCAATTCCCTTCCTAACAGCACTGTGGGTGTTCCTACACCCCACATGGATTGTAGAAGTTCAAGAAGGCAGCATGCCACCATCTTCTCAAGGGAAATTAGGGATTAGCCATAAATGGCTGCCCTAGCCAGTGACACCCACATCCAATGAACAAGTAACAAAAATATTATCTATGGCATAGGGCACATGCGAAAAGCTTTGATGAAGCTCCACATTCTAATTAAGATGAAAGGCATCTCAACCAAATGAAAGGAAAACTGTTCATGGAATCGTAAGGGAATAATTGTGTAATCTATAACCAAGGTCCCTCAAGTGGTTCAATTGTATTGCAATTATTTCTGAAGGTAATTCAAGAACAGCAGCCCCTTTACTCTAATTATGAGGAACAGGAGAATTATTGCAAAAGTCACTGGTGATAAGTATGCTGTTTCTCCAGCTGTTAGTTCCAATGTGTTGTGGAGAATGCTTCAGACTGACAGAGGTAATTAACAAAATAGAATCACCAAGGTCAATTCACAGAGCAATCTTGTCCTTGTTTCATTCAATGAGTAGACTATCAGCATGTGATGTGATAGTTTACAGTGTTAGGCTAAAGTGATGTTACTCATAGGTTTCAATCCTAAAAATCTGAGATCCTTTTGGCAAGATTGTGGTCGTAAGACTACAAGCAGCACGGTGGCACAATGGTTAGTTGCCTCACAGGGTTCGATTCCCAGCTTGGGTCACTATAAGTGCTAAGTTTGCACATTCTCCTCCTGTCTGCATGGGTTTCCTCCGGGTGCTCCGGTTTCTTCTTACAGTCCAAAGATGTGCAGGTTAGGTGAATTGACCGTGCTAAAATTATCCCTCAGTGTGTCTGAACCGGCGCTGGAGTGTGCCAACTAAGAGATTTTTATGATAACTTCATTGCAGTGTGAATGTAAGCTTACGTGTGACTAATAAGTAAATTTAAAACAGAAGTAGGCCATTTAGTCCATCGAGTCTGCTCCGCCATTCAATCACGGCTGATATTTTTCTCATCCCCATTCCCCTGCCATTTCCCCATAACCCCTGATCCCCTTATTAATCAAGAACCTATCTATCTCTGTCTTAAAGGCATTCAATGACCCGGCCTCCACAGCCCTCATGAAGAGGGACAAGACATTGTTTTTCTGAAGCATTAGCGCTTCTGAGGCGGACTGGGGTTTCCCTTTGCAACTTCACATCACACCTGAAGATAGCACTGCATCATGGCATCACGCAGCAGAGTTCTCACTTCCACGAACAACATATTGTACTCCAGCATGAAGAAGGTTTCCCGGGGCTTCATGCAGATGCTTATAGGCCACACCGGATACTGAAGGTTTGTCTTCCTTTCTGCAGGATGCCACAAAGGGATTGCAGCTGCAACCTTTCTGAAAGTGGACGATTTTTATCTCTGTCACTGAAGGTTGATTGAGATAATGGCTGGAATTCTCCCATCCCACCCGCTACAGGAATTGTAACGGGATAGGGGTGGACCATGTGAAGATCCATTGACCTCGGGCAGGATTCTCTGAGTTTGAGGCGAGCATGGCCGGAGAATCCCACCCAATATTTTTGCTTCCGTTTGTTAACCTGTTTGTCTGTAAAGAACAAAGAAAAGTACAATATAGAAATAGGCCCTTTGGCCCTCCAAGCCTGTGCGAGCATGATGCCCTCACTAAACTAACAAAAACTTTCTGCCTTCACTCGATCTGTATCCCTCTATTCCCTCCCTATTCATGTGCCCATCCTGATGCCGCTTAAATATTTCGAATGTGCCTGCTTCCTCTGGCAGCACGTTTCAGGCACCCACCACTCTCTACATGAAAAACTTCTCCCTCACATCTCCCTTAAATTTTCTCCCTCTCACCTTGAACCTGTGCCCCCTGGTAATTGACACTTCCATCCTGGGAAAAAGCTTCTGACTATCCACTCTGCCTGTCTCTCATTATTTTGTAGACCTCTATCAGGTCTCTCCTCAGCCTCCATCTTTCTAGTGAAAACAATCCTAGTTTATTCAACCTCTCCTCATAGCCAATACCTTCAAGACCAGGCAACATCCTGGTGATCTTGCTTTGCACTCTCTCCAAAGCTTCCATGTCCTTCTGACAGTGTGGTGACCAGAACTGCACGCGATATTCCAAATGCAGCCTAACCAAGGTTTTATGGAGCTACAACATATATTCCCAACTCCTGTACTCAATGCCCCGGCAGTTGAAGGCAAGCATGCCATATACCTTCTTAATCACCTTGGCCCCTTAGTTGCCACTTTTAGTGGACAGGCACATCCAGGTCCCTCTGTATGTTAGTGTTCCTAAGGATTCTGCCATTTGCAGTATAATTCATACCGGAATTTGATCCACCAAAATGCATAAACAATGTGAGCCAAATTTTCCAGGAGTCTGGGAGACTCCACATATATTTGGAAATAGTGGGTGGGATCTAGATCTCCCTCTGTTTCTGACAGACTCCATTTTTGCTGAGAATGAAAAGGGAGTAAAGTGTGATTCACACATGAGGAAAACCTGAACTCAACAAGGCCATTGGACCTCAGTGCTGTTCAAACAGAGCCCAGTTTGCTTTTGCAAGAGCCTTAACCCACAGTGGGGGGAGTCATTAACCTATGGTGTGGTCATAAACATTCTTAAGGTGGTTAAGGTCTCTTTAAACCATCATGATCTGAAGTTATTAAATCTCTTACTCTTTAAACTGTAGAAAAACACAAATTGCATGTTTCACTTAAATTAGAAAAACCTGTTGCTGAATTGTTTTGATTGACAACCAATGTTGTGCCTATTATGCACTATTTGTTGACATTTCTTGAAAGGCTATTATGTCATTATGAAAGCTTGGCTGAGTTTCAAAATCTACAGTTATCTCAGTGGGGAGTTCTGAGTTCACAAATTGATTGACAGCTTTAATAGCTGTTTTTGATATAGACTATGCCTAGAAGTTTGTTTAGATTATCTGCTTGAGATTTAAAAAGTTTGAGTAATCTTGACCAATGGAAATTTCTTTTGTGATCATGTCTATAGTTGGAGAGCTCTCGTCAATATTTATTTTATTTCATCTCTGCATGGCTCCTGAAGTCTGACCATGGTGAAAGCTGGATGAGCTGGCAATGAGTTAACATGGACAGTATGGGGGGCTTTGGGGATGGGTGATGGCTTGAGTTAGCAATCTAGAGAGCATGGAGACTGTGTGGGCAAGTGAGGAGACATGATGGTTGAGGCCTAGTTATTTTTATTACAACTTGGATGATGTTCTGGAGAACAAAGGTATGCCTTCTATACAGCCTTCTTCAGCTCCCATCTCCTCTCAAGGCCATTTAGGATCTTCTTCTGGTGTCAGCAAACCTGACTCTTTCCTGTGCCCGTCTCTCCTGAGGGTGAATTGTTGAGTAACTGGGCACTTTAAACCAAGATGAGTGCGCTGAGTCAGAAATCCCTTGTTGTGAAGTGGCCAATTGTGTCTTAAATTAACACAACTCAAAACTCGCAAGGCAAATATCCCTGTGCAAAAGATGTAACAAATTTATTTAACATAAAACATAATACAATACAAACATAGAGCCAACTGGAGGCTCACGAAGGGTTAAATAGCTCTATGGACAGAGTGACAGAATCATTCCAAAAGAATTCAATTATGGAGTTAAATACAGATCAATTCAATAAATCCGCCTTTCATCAACTTAAAATCAATTCTATTTAACAGCTATGCATCAATACAAATCTCTGTCAAGTACTTCAGCCAACCATAATTTAACATAATAGCATGATGATATCTTATTTGTTCAACTAATTCCAGACGTAATCTTCCCTTTTGGCACTAACTGCCTTCCTTCACCTGGTAAACGCACATGTCCCCACAAGGCCAAAATGGATGTTCCCACCAGTTCACTGCCAAGTTGAATAGACATGTGTTCCTGCATTGTGGTTCATATCTATTCTGTGTCTGGGCATTGAATGCATCCATTCATTAATGTTGCATAATATGTCCCCTCTTAGGAATGCCACTGATAAAGACTTGCTGACTAACCTGTTCAAAGACCTTTGGCTTTAAACTATTGACCTTTCAGTAACTTTGCTTGGCTAAAGCATATAATATTGAAATACATTTAAAATATCAGCATATATGTTTCAAAAGCAGAATTACATGTTTTAATTCGCTTACCGCATTCACAAATGTGTAAGCTGATTGTGTTAGCTTGCCCTATAATCATTTAACTCTTTAGTGATTTCTTGTCCTGTGAAAGAGTGCATTCTGCCTATAAATCTTGTTAGCTGGTTCGAAACCCCTATCCATATTCCTCAACTCAAACTGCACCAAGAGACTCAAAAGCTAACGGACATGTTTCAGTGAACATGTCCCAGGGAAAAATTGATTAATTTTTGGTGAAGATACAAATCTGAATCCTGAAATTTTACAAAAGATTTGATAAAATTGGGAAATGGGACAGATTGACTTTTTTTTTCCAGAATGTTGTGGGTTATTTGACTTGTTGAATGTTGTTGATTGTTTTAGAATGTTCAGAATTGTCCTGTCTGCTGCAGTGGAATTTGTCACAGTTGTGGAAAAGTATGAGCAGAGTTTTCAGAGCAGGTCGTTGATTACAGATCAGTGTGAAGCATTGTCAGGGAGATGGAATCTCTGAATAAAACAATTTCACTTTTTAGCTTTGTGGTTACAGAGAATCAGTCAAGCAGGGTGAAGCCTTAAAAAGAGTTTTGCAATTGTGATAATGTTGGGCAGAACATCTCTGTTCTGGAAAATTTTAAGTGCCATGAAAGTCTGAAAATAAAAATCTTCCATACTGGTCTTTTGGGTGGGTTTGGCATTGCAATCTGATTGTACTTGTCAGTTTTTCGACAGCTGGAAGCTTCGTGGTGGTAGGGGGTGGGAGGGTGGGAGGGGAGGTTGCTGGGTAGAGCCTGTGTATGTTGGGGAAGCCAGCTTTAGAGCTGCTCGTTCACCATTGTCCTGATCTCCTGTTGAATTGGGAAACCTCCTCCCACAGCCACACAGACATCAAACACTCGCTCCCCCCTCGCCCCATCATCAGTGGCATTGCTAATCTCAATGAGTCCCCTGATAGCCCCTAACATGCTCCTTCCATCATGACCCTCTCCAGGGAGGGTCCTGATGTCCCAATGTCGGTGACCCTTATTTATGTATTGATGTGGAGATTAGCAATGTCATTGATGATGGTGGGGAAGTGGAGGAGTGGGGGGGGGCGGGGGGGCGAGGGTCTGATGTCTATGGGATTGTGGGAGGATGTTTCCCAATTCAGCAGGAGATCAGGGCATGACCACCACCTCCCCCCCCACCACACGGCAGCATTTCATAGTCCTCCTACTCCCTCCCTTGCAAAGCCCCCCTGCATGACCACCCCCCCCCCTTTGCATAGTCCCCCTACAATGCCCTTCCCCTTGTAATCCCCCTGCACAGACCTCCCCACTTGCTGACAATCCCCCTTACGGAGCTCTCCCTGTATTAACCTCATTATCATACATACAGCCTCTTCTCTTGTCATAGCCCCACCTGATCCCTGATGCTGCAGAGCTGTCATGATTCATGCTGTAAGAAGTCTCACAACACCAGGTTAAAATCCAACAGGTTTATTTGATGGCAAATGCCACTAGCTTTCAAGGCTTTGCCTCTTCATCAGGTGGCAAAGTCCCGAAAGCTAGTGGCGTTTGCTACCAAATAAACCTGTAGGACTTTAACCTTGCTTTGTGAGACTTCTCACTGTGTTTACCCCAGTCCAACGCCAGCATCTCCACGTCATGATTCACGGCAGCAGAGTGTGTTTCCCTCGGGGTGCTGTTCAATCCAGATGAGTTTCTAGTTGGTGATAACAACACAAAATCCTTGAAATGAATGATGCTGCAGCATAGTGGACAATTATTGTTTAGTTTGCTTGGCAGGCAATAATCAAAGACTTTTAAAATAAGGTAGGCTTTGTGAAGTGGAGGAGTGGTCACTGGCTGCTGCTCGCTGGGCTGAGAGCTGCTGGAGTCCGTTCCAGTTGGTGTTAAGTCAGCAGTCTGAGGGTTTCTCAATTCTCAAAGGAAGAGAGAGCTTTCAAAAATGGTTACTCCACTCATGTGACCTTCCTTCTCCACAGTGATGTCAAAAGGGATGTTTCTCTATTATCCGGAACTAACCTTTGGTTTCAAGACTGATAATGTCGCACTCATTAGCTTTTTGAAACAGTTAATACCAATATTGAAGTTCTTGTGGAGTCATTATCTAGGCAGATTCTCTGACTCCACTAGACAGGTAAGCTTATCAAGACACAAATGACATCAATTTACCCGTCAATGGTCCCCTGCTGAAATGAACCTGGACAGTCTCAGGAGTGAGATGAGGCTGTTAAAAACGCTAAAGCATAACAAGTTTCAATCTGCAATTGCCCTCTTTTTGTGATTAAAATGTCCTTACAATTACGGTGAGCTTCCACGATGATGAACAGAGGGTTCTTTTGCTTTATTAATCGCTGTCAATAGCTTCCAGAACAAGATAGAAGTGCTCTCTCTCTTCCTTATCTGCAACAATAAGTTGCAGCTTCTTTGGTGTAAGAGGGCCTCCTATTGACCCTCCAGCTTTGGAGGCCTACTCACTGTTCTTAATGGGTTGGCAAGCAGACCATTTGGACATTAGTTGGGCAACCCTCCAGAAAGACTGTTGCCGAGACAACACGGGGTCAGGACCTGAATTTGACCACAGGTCACATCATCAATCCTGGGTGATATGAATTGTGGCAGCCATCTTGTTAGTTCAACAGGAAGTCCATTTCTGAAAAAAAGGTTAAAAGAATAATGTTTAAAAATACAATTTTGGATTTCTCTTTATGTCTCATTCACATAACAATGAACTGAAAAGCCATTAAGTGGACCCATCACCCAAAGCTTTCCTGCTATTAGTGCCAAAAGGCTTTTGGCAGTGGGTGTGTAAAAGGCCCAGGGGACGTTAGATCTGAAAAAACTACACAAAGGTTGGAGAAACATGATGAACTTATTCAGTTCCGAGTCCTGGGGCTCATTAAGAAGAAGTGCTTCTAAAGGCTGATATCTCGGCTCATGCAGTGCAGAGGTTTATGGATCCTCTTGATGTTTTATTCAGTAGTGCAGCTCGTGTCAAGATGCACAATAATGATTTATTACCCAGATTTTTACAGACCATGGTTTTACTGAATTGCCAAAAAATACAAACATCTTCAGGAACTAGCTGGAAAAGAACCACATTTAAGCAATGTCAACCATTGTTGGGATTCAGGCTGTTGAATAAAAGTCACATGGGAAACATGTTGAGTGTCAACACTCGCCTTCATAGACAGACAGGATTTTCTTCATTGAGTCTGAGCCGGCGTTTAAGACCAAATTCAGGGCATGTCTCAAGATGGTGCTGGGGCAGGGGGGCTTCTTGCAAGCTGTGCCCAGCATACCTTCTAATACTATCTTTTACTCTCATTACATTCTACATTCTCTCCTTTCCTTCACTATGAACAGTATGTTTTGTCTGTACAGCGCGCAAAAAAAACATTTTTCATGACATGTGACAATAATAAATCAAATCAAAGTCTTGACCCCGCACTGTGTCGGCAACAGTCAGCTGACCTGATTTTTTTTGATTAAATTGATTGAATTGATTTATTATTGACACATGTGTTGGGATGCAGAGAAAAGTGATGTTTCTTATACACTATATAGACAAAGCATACTGTCATAGGTCAATATTTTATGACCTTGCTCGGGCGAGAATCGTAAAATCCCACCAGAGACCCAACGGACAATTCCATTCTGCAAGTCCTGCCCACCCCAAGTCCGGGGCAGATGAGGTGGTAAAATTCCGGCCATAGAGTACATAGGGGAAGGAAAGGATAGGGTGCAGAATATAGTGTTGCCGATAGGGTGTAGAGAAAGATCAGCTTAATATGTGATAGGACCATTCAAAAGGCAGCAGGGCAGAAACTGTTCTTGAGTCGCTTGGTACGTGATCTCAGACTTTTGTATCTTTTTCCCAATGGAAGAGAGAACGCATGTGGTCTTTGATTATGCCAAGGCAGCGGGAACTGTAGAAGGAATCAATGAATGGAAGGCTGGTTATTTCCCAATGAGTGAGCAGATTGTGAACTTGCCATCAAATTAAGAACAGTTGGCAAGCCCCATAAAGCCTGAGGGTCAAACAGAGGCTGCACTGAGGAAGCTGCTGCTGCAGGTTAGGGAGAGAGAGAGAGGGCTCCTCCATTTTGAGGAGTCCTCTCAGCAATTTGTACAAACTTTTATGAAAGAGATGGCAGCAGCTGCTGAGCCGCCATTGTGAAGGGGAAACCCCACCACAGGAAAATCCAAGCATTGGCCTTATTAAGGCTTCCAATTACCTCATCAAGTGACCTGAAGTGTTTCTGTAGTGTAGCGGCTATCGTGTTTGCCTCACACATGCAAGATTCAAATCCACGCAGAGACATTGTTGGGACCACGGCAGGGAATTGGCACAGTGGCCAGCAGCAAAAAAATCCTGCCTGTCCTTATTCCCACCTCCATATCGGCACCAAGATCCTTACTGACATTTATAACAAACCTGCCTTTGATTTTTAACCTCCAGTTAAAAAAAGGTGGCATCAATATCAGTTAATATGTTTGCATTGCATGAATATATATACATGTGGATAAATGTCAGGGATGAATTATATGACAGTGGCACAGTGGTTGACAGTGCTGCCTCACAGCTCCAGGGACCCAGGTTCAGCTCCAACCTGGGGTAACTGTCTGCAGGCAGTTTGCACATTCTCCCAATGTCTGCTTGGGTTTTCTTTGGGTTTCCTCCCATACTCCAAAAATGTACAGCTTAGGTGGATGGACCATGCTAAATTGCCTCTTATTGCCCCAATATGTTCAGGGGGATTAGCGGGCTAAATTTGTGGAGTATTTAGGATTGGGCCTGGGTCAGATGCTCTGCCAGAGACTTGATACAGACTTGATGGGCTGAATGGCCTCCTTCTGCATGGTAGGGATTCTACGATAAGCTTGGAATCTCAAAATTCGGAAGTAGGAGCAGAGTGGACGTATCTGTTATTGCTACAACTGTGTTCGTTTTGATTTTCCATGTGTGAGTGAGGTGAGAGCACGGTGATCAAAATATTTACCTAACTGTACTGTGAAATGACTTGGAGTATTTTGCCACAGAACAGGAGTGACATAAATGCAATTGTTGGTGCTTTCGGTTAAATGCTGACTTTCACAGGCAACAACAAGATGTGTTTCTGAATTAGTGTCCAATTTCCCTGAATCACTCGTAACAATTCAATGCAGGTACAGTTGCTGGAAACCAGTTTAAAAGCAAATTAATTCACAGTACGTCGCAGTTGATGGGTCATAGAGGGCATGAAGACTCTATGGCGCGTTGTATGTGAAGGAAGATGGATTGAGGAGGAATAAAAGTAGCATATTCACCTTGAAGTCTTTGTCCTCGAGTACCCAGTACTTGACTGCCACGATTCTAATGGCTGGTTGCTTTTATCAAGCTCAGAAGAGGTGTATGCAGTGTGCTGATGGTGTATTCAATATTGTAGCTTATGCCAGGATTTATTTTGCGGATTTATCACACGAATGCTTGCAGCAAGTGTACTGGCAATTTAGGAAGTGAGCTGACATTCATCAATAATTTTTATCATTGTAGTATGGAACTACATTTTCAATGGATTATTTTAGTTTGTTGTTGACTGTAAAATTGGAGGTTGCTGTATATAATACAGCCCTATGTATCAATTTTACTTTTCCCTTTTCACAGCAGTGCATCAGTCACAGAGTCATTGAATCTTGAGATACAGATGGCGACCATTCAGCCCATCATGTTTGTAACAATTCTACTTAATCCAACTCTCCTGCTCTTTCCTTATAGCTCCGCACAATTTCATTTTCAAGTATTTATCCAATTCTCTTTAGAAGATGACTGCTGAATATAAAAGTAGGGAGGTCTTGCTGCGGCTGTATAGGGCATTGGTGAGGCCACAGCTGGAGTACTGTGTGTAGTTTTGGGCGCCGTACTTACGCAAGGATATTTTGGCCTTGGAGGGAGTGCAGAGGAGGTTTACTAGGCTGATGCTGGGGTTGAGGGGGTTGAGCTATGAGGAGAGGCTGAATAAAATAGGCTTGTACTCGTTAGAGTTTAGAAGAATGAGGGGAGATCTCATTGAGACATATAAGATGATGAATGGGATGGATAGGATAGAGGTGGAGAGGCTCTTTCCGCTCAGAAAGGACAGTAGGACTAGGGGGCACAGCCTCAAGATAAAGGGGGGGCGGTTTAGAACGGAGTTGAGGAGGAACTTCTTCACTCAAAGGGTGGTGAATCTCTGGAATTCTCTGCCCGTTGAAGTGGTGGAGGCTACCTCGCTAAATATTTTTAAGACGCGGGTTGATGGGTTTTTGATAAGAGAGGGGATTAAGGGTTATGGGGAGAGGGTGGGAATGTGGAACTGAACCACGACAGATCAGCCATGATCTTATTGAATGGCGGGCAGGCTCGAAGGGCTGGATGGCCTACTCCTGCTCCTATTTCTTATGTTCTTATGTTCTTATGAACCTGCCTCCAGTAACCTTTTACAGTGACATTGTATTCCACATCATAACAGCTCACGGCATTAAAACATTCCCATCTTCCTTTCTGTTCTTGTGCCATTTATCTTAAGTCTGTGACTTTTGCTTACCAACTCATCTGCCACTTTCTCCTTATTTACCCTATTAAAACCCTTCATAATCTTGCATGCTACTAGGAAAAAAATATGTATACCATGTCAGCTCCGTGGGGAATAATCCAGCTTCACCTGTGTCTCCACATAACTTAGCATTGTTCTGGTAAATTCCCATCATGCCTTCTCCAAGGCCTTGACATTCTTCCTGAATCTGATGCCTAACACATGTTGTGGGTCAGTTAGAAACTCCAAAGCACTTTATGGAGACTGCCAGGGCCATAAATTTTACATCTTGAATTTGGCTAGGATGAATATATGTTTCACTTCAGGTATGATTCAAATGACACATTAGGGAGTTTTTATCAAACAAAGTTTATTTAAGAATATAGTTAACATGTATAGAAAGAAAATTAGCAATACCTTTCATCAATTACAAGCAAAAAAAACCAGAAAGAAAACAACCACAATAATGAATTAACCCTCAATTAAATATTAAAGCTGCTCCAACAAACAAATACTTTTCAAAGACAAAACCTTTTTCACAGGCTTAACACAGCATAGATTAAATTCTCACTTGACTGGAATTGAGTCTTTTCGAAGGCTGCAGTTTCTGTCCTGAAGGCAAAACGTTGCCTTGAGATAACCAGCAGAATTTCCAAATAGAACAGGGAGACAGAGAGACAAACTTCAGCTTCTTTCTTGTTCGATGCCCTGGCTAAAACAAAAAAAAACTAAACTGCAGCCTAAGAACTTTACAAACTGAAAACTTAAATTCTCTGAAAAGATAAAAAAAGTCCAAAAATACATGACCATTTCTCCTAACAATGCAGAATCATAAAACCAATCCCAGAGTAAACATAACCCACCATTTAAACTATTGAAATAGCAATAAAAGAACTCACCATGGTCAGCCCGGCAACAATGATGACATTACCGAAGCTGTGAGCAAAGAAACCACTAAAACTGTCGGAGCTGCAGAGATCATGATTTAAAAAATACCGTTCTTAACGATACACTAATATCACACAAAATACAAGTTCTGAAGCCAAGCCAGTAACTTAAGAATTGAGCATAACTTTTCATTTTAGTGCTCTTTAGTTCTACTTATAAAGGAGAGATTAGTGTGGATTAGGGAGATTAGTGGAGTAAATACATTGGGTTACGGAGATAGGGATGTTCTATCAGAAGGTTAATGCAAACTCAACGTGTCAAATGCACTGTAGGGATTCTATCCCATTCCTGCATTAAACAACATTATCATTTTGTCCTGCAATTTCTCTATTCCCAAATCCTCTTTAAAATTTTACCAAATCGTCTCTCCTCCCCACTCTGGCTCCTAAAATACATCACTTCAATGGCCCACTGAACACAATCCTGTAAGTTGGGTAGCCGATTATATTGCTGATCAGTCAGACAAGAGATGCAAGTGTTGGCGCTGCTGAACAATGTGCCAGTCAGCTGCTGATACATTAGTGGTGGCTGGATCAAAGATATTCAGTGCCCGATTGAGGGAAGGGGCTTGCTGGCGAGACCCACTCACCTGTCCTTGCTGCCAACTCCCCCTGTACCTCTTCCCACTCCCACACAGCCCGAAATGAACGAACTGTGGCCTGGGTCATTCTGTGATCCTGGGACTCTGGTTCCTGCCCACCAAGCAGCACCCAGTGGTGATGCTGAGCACTCAGATTGGCCAGCAGCTCTCCTGCGGCCCTGATTCCAGGTGAAGGCCCACAACACTGCCTGTTTGGCGTGTGGTTCAGTGGATCTTCCTGTTGCACGGATCTCTGTCCAGTTCTCCAGCCAGCAGGCAAGACCCCAGCATCCTTCATGAGATATTGCTCACCTTCTTTGTCCTCTTGTGTGAAACTCTGTGGACAAAGGCAATGGAAGAAATTCCCCAAATATTGCAAAGGATAAATAAAATCTTAAGGGATCCCTTTCCAACGTGTGACACCAAGGCAGGCTTATACCAGCCATTCGGCAACAGGGGAGAAAGGGGGATGAGATTTCCGAAGGCCGCTTCATTATTAACTATGAGAGTCAGAAGCTGGTGGGTTTAACTCCCATTCTGGAGTCTTAAGCACAAAATCGGGGCTGACACTGCAGTGTGCTACTGAGGGAGTGCAGCACTGTCAGACAGACTGATTTTTGGATGGGATATTCAACGTAGGGCTCATCTGTTCTCTTAGTGGGACGTAAATGATCCCATAGCACTAATTGAAAGAGAGCCAGGAGATTTTCCCACTGTTCTGGTCAGCATTTATCCCTCAATAAACACTGAGGGATTTTCTGGTCGCACTCACCAGAAGACCAGATATTCCCATTCGAGGTTAATAGACTTTGCATGGCCCCTCACCCCTCCACCCCCCCAAAACCCCCTACCCCTCCCACTCCGCCCTCCCACCCCCCTCGTCCTGTGTGCTACAATTCCCATGGTGGGCAGGATGGGAAGATTCCTCTCTATGGGTTGGATCTTCTGCACAATCTGCTGCATATTCGCCAAGGTGGAGGTGGCCTGTCATTAGCCAGCAGCAGGATCCTCTGGTCAGGCCCTTGTCAATGGATTTTCCCTTTGAATGTACCCCTCACCACCAGAAAAACCGTAGCGGGGGTGGGGGTGATCATATGATCCCGCCATCGGGAATGGCCAGAAAATTCTGGCTTGTAAACAGATTATCTGGTCCCTTTTTTTCCCCACTACTCGCTGGCTCTGTGAGAATTCAAATATAATAGTGGAGATATTTGAAAGTATCTCATTGGCCATGAAGCACCATGGGATGTTCTGACATTGTGAAGCTTGTGATTTAAATACAATTGTTTCTTTACTCATTGAGTCGGCCTGTGAGCGCGAACATAGCTGGAGAGAAGACCCCACACCTAAACGCATGGGCAGCAAGTGAGTTTGAAAGCTTGTTATTTTTGGTCTTTTCTCTCTTATTACTAATACTCACTTACTTTATTAGAGCGCTATAGTTTAAAGTTTATTTATTAGTGTCACAAGTGGGCTTACATTAACACTGCAATGAAGTTACCATGAAAATCCTCTGGTTGCCACATTCTGGCACCTGTTTGGGTACACTGAGGGAGAATTTAGCATGGCCAGTGCATCTAACCAGCACGTCTTTCAGACAGGGTTGGAAACCCACGCAGACACAAGGAGGACATGCAGACTCCGCATGGTGGGGGGAGTTTTCCTGTCCCACTCGCCACAGGAATCGTGGGAGGGGGTACGGACTGTGCAATGGTCTGTTGACCTTGGGCAGGATTTTCTGGTTTTGGGTCAAGCGTGGCCAGAAAATCCCACCCAGAGACCCAAGCCAGGGATCGAACTCAGGTCTCTGGCGCTGTGAGGCAGCAGTGCTAACCACTGTGCCACTGTATAGGTTAGTTAACATTATGGGTGTTATTAACAGTGTTGCCTGATCAGGCATTTTATTCTTCCTCTCATATCTAAGACATTCAGTGTTTCAGCATGAACATTCAAGGAAACTGCATCTTTGATTTAACAATAGATTGACTACTGATTGCTTCATTTTTATGCATGTAAAAAGATAAATTCAACATCCAATAAGTCTATTACCTTACTGGTATGACAATATATTCAACCTAACTTGTTCCGCGTGATTTGATTCAATATGATAATTATATATGCATCCCTTCTCAGTTTGGCAGTTGCTATTACTTGCTGACAAGATATTCCACTTCAGGACAAAGTCATTTAAGGTTTTACTTAACAGCCTACATCAGCGCACAGCACTTATCTTGGCAAACAATCAAATGACTGCACAATGTCGAGCAGCAAGATTGTCTAATGATTGCTTCACGTGTGTCACATCATATCCGACCTTATCCAACTAAAGCTGCATCTAACAAAGCTCGTGCCAGAGGCACAGGGCTGATGTGAATTCAGCTGAGATTAGATGAGATGAGACATGAAGCCACATGCATGGAAATAACCTGATTATTCCACATTCTGTCTATAATGCAAACCAGTGAATGTGCAACATAACCACTCAGATGCATTCAGTGACTCAGGAACTCAGGCAGAGAGCAAGTTATCTGATGCGATTCACTCATTACAGTTCCCGTGGACAGATCGGGGACACGAGGGAGTGTACCTAATGATACCTTTTGATAGTGAATGCTATCAGCATCTTTCTTTTGTTGGAGATGGTCAAATATTGTGCAATCCGTGTGTCAA
The DNA here is from genome assembly GCF_965287045.1 of Carcharhinus amblyrhynchos. Lineage (NCBI taxonomy): Eukaryota > Metazoa > Chordata > Chondrichthyes > Carcharhiniformes > Carcharhinidae > Carcharhinus > Carcharhinus amblyrhynchos. The sequence goes on from NC_137343.1 coordinate 24,039,060, forward strand.
ACGCCAGAGGCTTTGGAAAATATTTATGAGTATTTTCCCTTGCTGCTCCTGTATTATTAATGAGGCAGTTTAACGACTGGCCAGATTTAAAAGGTCATCAGCAAATTGACAGATACACATACACGTGATAAGTCAGTTTACACACAAAGGGATTTATCAGTAAGTATTTTACTCAAAGGCAATAGCTGGAATTAATTGCTAGGAAGAGTCATAAAATCCCTACGGTGCAGAAGGCGGCCATTTGGCCCATTGAGCTTGCACCAACAACAATCCCATCCAGGCCCTATCCCCGTAACCCTATGGATTTACCTTGCTAGCCCCCCCGACACCAAGGACCAATTTAATATGGCCTACTAAACCTAACCTGCAAATCTTTGGACTGTGGGAGGAAATTGGAACAGTTGGAGAAAACCCACTCAGACATGGGGAGAATGTGTAAACTCCACACAGTCACCCGAGGCCAGAATTGAACCTGGACCCCTGGCATTGTGGGGTAGCAGTGCTAACCACTGTGCCACCATGCCGCCCTCCCCATCGAAGGTAAAGCATTAGACTCAATTATAGTACAGGTATGCATTGTAATTATTTAATACAGAAGTCCATTTGGCCCAACATACCACTGCAACCCTTTGCTGGAATAACCCAAAACTAGTTACTCTATACATTCTCTCCCCATAGCTCTTTATTTTCCTTTTCAAATATTTATCCAATCTTCCTCAAAGAGTCACAATTGTCTCTGCTTTAACCAGTCCTTGAGGTATACAATTCCACGTTCCCACAACCTTGTGTGTACAAAGATTTCTTTGAAGCTAATCTGTCAGTGAGAATTTTAAGCTAATGATTTTCTCGTCACGAGTTCCAACCGGAGGAAATAGCTTTTTCATGTTCACCCAATGAAAATGCTTAAGCCTACATAAAATCTCATGTCAGCCATCGCTACTCCCAGTGGAAATATTCCCAGTATCTGAAGACTCTCCTCACAGATTTTCATCCCTTACATCATTCTGGTGTATCAATGCTAAGCTCTTTATAATTTTAATCTTCCTTCTATAAGGGATGCTCAAAATTGTACACAGGGCTTCAATTGTGGATTGATTGTCCTTTACTCTTCAAATTTCTCTCTACTTCTAAAATCCAAAACATCATTGACAGCGTCTGTCTGCATTCTCATGTGTGTTTTGTATTTGAACCCGTCAATCTTTATTTATTTACACACTTCAGTACCTTCCCATTGAATCTGTCACCTCACATTTCTCCACATTAAATTGATTCAACAGGCATTTGGTGCATTCTGCCAACTGCCCATGCCCTAGTAAAGTCTTTTAAGATCTTCATTATTGTGAAATCTGAAACCATTATCTTGGGTCTGCAATACAGACCATTCCTTCGCGACCGATCCTATCCTTCTACCTGACCATAGTCTCTGGCTGTAGTAGACTCTTTACAACCTCAGCATCCTAGTTGGTTGCAAGCTAGACTTCTGACCCCATATGTCCTTCATTACAAAACTGCCCATCTCTGACTAGGCTGACACACTGGCCTAGTCAGTTGCACCTGAAACTATTATCCATGTCTTTGTCGCCTCTATGCAATGACTACAACTTCCATTACGACTCTCATTGTACAGATGCACGATAGAAAACATTCTTTCTGGTTGTATCACAGCTTGGTATGGCTCCTGTTTTGCCCAAGACCGCAAGGGACTACAAAGGGCCGTGAATGAAGCCCAGTCTATCATTCAAACTAGCCTCAGCCTCAAACTAGCTTATTTAGGATCTCTGTTCATTTGTACAAAGCAGGCAAATCCTTAAAGCAGAGATTTCTTAATACTGTAGTTGAGTGGAGCTTTGAGATACCTTCATTGATTGCGTAAGAATCCATGGCACTAAAATGATAATACCCTCACTTAGCTTTCTTGTTATCTTTTTGTTTAGCTTCATCACCTTCATTACAAAGGATTGTGAACGGAGCCCAGTCCATCACTTAAACCAGCCTCCCATCCATTGACTCTGTCTACACTTCCCACTGCCTCAGAAAAGCAGCCAGCATAATCAAGGACCCCAAATGCCCCAGATATTCTCTCTTCCACCTTCTTCCATCAGGAAAAAGATACAAAAGTTTGAGATCACGTACCAACTGAATCAAGGACAGCTTCTTCCCTGCTGCCATCAGACTTTTGAATGGACCTATCTCGCATTAAGTCAATCTTTCTCTACACTCTAACACTGTAACATTACATTCTGCAACCTCTCCTTTCCCTACTTATATACAGTAGGCTTTGTCTGCATAGCATGCAAGAAATTATACTTTTCACTGTATATTAATACATGTGACAATAATAAATCAAATCAACTTAAATGTTGAACTATTTCAAACTCTTCTGGTTGGTTTTCTACCCACATAACCTCAGCTTATCTAAAACTCTGCTGTTCATACCTTATCCTATACCTGTACCTGCCCATCCATCACCCCTGTCTTTGCTAAGCTACATTTGTTCTTGACTCTGTACCTCTGTCAAACATCACCAATTTAAAATCAGTTCATGTTCTTACCCCTCCCATTCCAGTAACCGCCCTCAGCACCACAGCTAATGCCCACACCCCAACATTCCCCAGTGCTCTTAATCTGTCTTATGTGTGCACCAGTCTTCTTTTTTCCTGGACAATGCTCAGAAGGCGAGAATAGTTTCATCTGAAAATAACCTGACGGATCAACAGAACTGGTAACTTCCAGTTCAAATCACTGCGATTGCAAACTCACTGAATCTCTTAATTAAGTTTGTTTAAAAGAATATATTCCTCTTGAGTTATAGGAGACTTAGTCAGGATTGCAGTGAAGCATATTGTTTCTTGTCCAGAGATTAACCATGGAGTTTGTAATGAGTTGAGATTGAATTTGTTGTTCTATCAGTAATATTCAGCTAGCTCCCAACACAGTTAGATCATTCTTTGGAAAGAATAATTAATTTTAAAGGGCTCTATTTTGCTTCATTTGAATCCTGCTGAAATAAATTAGAACTGCATTGTCAAGATGCCAGGAAGAAGATTTCTGTGTAACAGCAATGTACAGAATTGGCACAGTCACAGAGCAATCCAGAGGCCACTATTTAAAATCTGTTTATCAGCTGTTGATTAATAGAACATTCCAGAGCTGTTATTAAATTAACTCGATGTTGACTCAAACCAATTCAAAGTTGCTATTTAAAGAAATTGATGGGTGGCATGGTGGCGCAGTGGTTAGCACTGCTGCCTCACAGCACCAGGAACCTGGTTAATTCCAGCCTAGGGTCACTGTCTGTGTGGAGTTTGCACATTCTCTCTGTGTCTGCATGAGTTTCCTCTGGGTGCTCCGGTTTCCCCCGACAGTCCAAAGATGTGCAGGTTAGGTTGATTAGCCATGCTAAGTTGATCCTAGTGTCGGGGGATTAGCAGGGTAAATGTGTGAGGTTATGAGGATAGGGTCTGGGTGGGATTGTGGTCAGCATAGACTCGATGGGCCGAATGGCTGCCTTCTGTACTGTAGGGATTCTATGATCCAAGATGGCAAAAAGGATGTAATTCCACGACACAGGAAAGGTCAATTGAAAACAGTTATAGCTAATTTAAATCAGACCACATAAACTCCAAGGCCAAATTTCTCCCACTGCCTTTGCTTTATTTCCAAGAGAGTTACATTTGGATCAATTTGCCATATGGCAGCAGGTGTGATGCAATTACAGTTTCCAATTGGCATCAAGAATGGTTGGAAAATTCCAGATCTGGATCATGTTTTGAAAATGTCCATCCTAAATCAGGAGACCAGTCTAGTCAGTCATCTCCGTAAGTCTTTGAGCAGGGTACAAATGAATGTGATCACAGGAAGAGAGAGAAGCTCACAGTCTTGCAAAAAACTAATCCAATGTTCTCAATAGTATTCCATTCCGAACAGAAATATACAACACTGAAATTAAACTTGAAAAAAGAAACACCATTCAGAGATCAAGGAATTGTAAAATAGGTTAGATCACGGAATTTGTACAGTGCAGAAGGAGGCTATTTGGCCTATCGAATCTACATTGACAACAATCCCACCCTGGCCCTATCCCTGTAACTCCATGTATTTACCCTGCCAGTGCCTGACAGTAAGGGTAATTTAGCATGGCCAATCAATCTTGGAGTGTGAGAGAAGGCCAGAGCACCTAGAGGAAACACACACAGACATGAGGAGAACATGCAAACTCCACACAGACGACCCGAGGCTGGAAATGAACCTGGGTCCCTAGCGCTGTGAGGCAGCAGTGATAACCACTCTGCCGCCCATTTTGCAATTTCTTCTGTCATTTTCCCTGGCAAGTAGAAAACCTAACCTATTATATAGTTTGATGGTATCAGCCAATGAAAAACTACCTCTACCTGATCTACTTAATTACTGATCATAAAGAGTTAAAAAATCCCACTTTCTGTTATGTGTTGCTGTGTTACTTAAGAAAGGATTGTCACATGGGAGAGAAGCCATTTCATGTTTGTTTTGGCGAACAACACTCTTAACTGATGAAAATGTTATTGCTGGAACAATAAATACTTAGTGAATTTCCTAGCATTATATTGCTTCAGTAAATTTCTTTATTTTTTAGGCAGCTTTTGAGATATAGACAATTGGGGTCTGAAGGAACTCATATTGGAATGGGGTTGTCCTGAAGTAGCATCTCTCCCATTACTCTGTCCAGGTAGTGAGCCCATCCAAAATTGTAGGAATGGGGACATTTATCTAAGGCACGGCTGGCAACCATAAGATCCCTACAGTGCAGAAAGAGGCCATTCAGCCCATCAGGTCTGCATCAACTCGCCAAAAGAGTATCTCACCGAGGCCTCATCTCTGTCCTATCCCATGCACTTACCATGGTTAATCCATCTAACTTAAACACTGTGGACACTAAGGGGTAATTTAGCATGGCCAATCGACCTAATCCAAACAACGTAATGTCTCACTAAGATTCTACACCTATGTGATGCCTGAAAAGCAAAGAGAACCCTGCTATTCCAAGCAATAAAATTCATGACTTGTAAAATGCTGAAGCAATGAGAGAATAATAAGCTTCCTTTCCTCATGGTCAGGTCAGAAGGGCTACTGTCACAAGGTAAATAAAATTGCTCTGGGATCCATTGTCTTTGTTCCCTTACATGCTGGACTTCCTTCAGGTATTGAATAGCCTGCTTTCAGTTTGGCATCCACTGGGCAAGTGGGACAAGCTAACATGGAACTCCTGGATGTACCTGGGAATGATCCAGGAAAACGTCCAAAATGCAAAACATCCACCATAAAATTGAGATTTATTTGGGCACTGGCCAGAGAGATCAGGAAACCGATGGATTTGGATTCCAATACAACTTTTTTCTCTCCCTCAGATCTGGGAGGTTTGCAACGTTCGTGTTGCAGTAACACGAACAGAACACTGATTAGTGATTGAAAATTGATAGTGCAATTTGTATGCAAACAGTAATTAGCCAGAGTGCACTATAATGACTCAGGGAGTCCAATTGGAAAGAAACATAGTTTATTACAGAATACAAAGTAAAATCCACTAACACACCCTCTCTGGGACTATAGTTCAGCAGGCCCAGTCCTTGGTCTGCCTTGTAAAAGGCAATGAATTCCTCCAGCTGGACAGGACACTACCTGTTACCAGAGGAACTCATACTCAACGAGCCCCACAGGGAGATCAATCAGTGATTCTTCACACACCTCGTGGGGACCATAAGCATCTCTTGCCATTGGGGAAAGACAATTGGTTACACACAGCTTGAGGGATGACAATCTGCAGGCACAAACTCAGTATGGGGATTGAACGCATGCAGTTGGCATCACTCACTAGTCACCTAGCCAGTTGAGCTAACCCACCTCCAGATTGAAATGTGACCCTCGCCTACTGTTAAATGATGACATCAACATAGACTGACTCAAAATAAACAAATCGAGAACTGCTCCAACTCTCCTGCAAATGTTAAATAATGTTCAAGTTAAATAATTAATGCATCCATTTCCATAAACTGAATGAATCAATTTAAATGTAACTTATTTGATTGATGATCAGATTAACTGTAACATACCAGGAATTCACATGGATGAGTTGAAGGTTCACCAGCTGGTAATTAGTTTAGAGATTAATCAATTCCCCTTTATGAAATTATTGATTACTCACACATATTTGTTTAATTTCTCATTTTACTGTAACGATGAGTTTTCCTTGTTGCTGCCTGAATTATTTTAAGTATGGATGACATTCAGCCATTGCCCAGATGCTTCGCTTGTTGTAAAGCTCCTAAAGAAAAGGATCCTAAAGAAAGGATGTGAATTTGATTCGATTTATTATTATCACATGTATTAGTATACAGTGAAAATTATTGTTTCTTGCACACTATATAAAGCATATAAAGGAAAGGAGATATTCTATCTCAGCTATCAACGTAGCTTAACAAAGACAGGGGTGATGGATGAGCAGGTACAGGTGTAGGATAAGGTATGAACAGCAGAGTTTTAGATAAGCTGAGGTTTATGTGAGTGGAAACCAACCAGGAGAGTTTTGAAATAGTTCAACGTTTGATTTGGTTTGGTTTGATTTATTATTATCACATCTATTAGTATACAGCAAAAAGTATTGTTTCTTGCATGCTATACAGACAAAGCATGCTCTACATAGGGAAGGAAAGGGGAGGGTGCGGAATGTAGTGTTACAGTCATAGCTAGGGTGTAGAGATAGATCCATTCAAAAGTCTGATGGCAGCAGGGAAGAAGCTGTTTTTGAGTTGGTTGGTACGTGATGTCAGACTTTTGTACCTTTTTCCCAACAGAAGAAGGTGGAAGAGAGAATGTCCAGGGTGCGTGGGGTCCTTGATTATTCTGGCTGCTTTTCTGAGGCAGCGGGAAGTGTAGACAGAGTCAATGAATGGGAGGCTGGTTTGACTGATGGATTGGGCTACATTCACGATCCTTTGTAGTGAAGGTGGTGAGGCTAAACAAAAAGATGACAAGGAAGCTGAGGGATGGTTTTATCATCATTTTAGTGCCATAAATTCTTATGCAATCAATGAAAGCATCGTGAAACTCCAGTCAGCTACAGTATTAAGAAATCTCTGTTTGTAACGATTTGCATGTATTGTATAAATGAACAGAGATCCTAAGTAAACAGCCAAAATTGCTATCAAATCTCTCTTCTGGATACTATTACTCTCCCTCTCACAGTTTCTGTTAAAAAAAAGGAATGCAAATTGATGATTGTGTAAAGTGCACCCTGAATTATTAACCCTCAGTACATTAGGAAATACACAGATAAATGCCGTTCATTGAGATAAATTGAAGGAATTCTCTTCCTAAGCTTCTCTACTGCATCTCCTACAGCCTTCAGCAAACCCCTCTCAATCAACACATTTAATGTCACCTTCACTGGCTCTTCTGTCTTAGGGGTGGCACGGTGACACAGTGGTTAGTGCTGCTGCCTCATAGTGCCAAGGACCCGGGTTCAACTCCTGACATGAGTCACCGTCTGTGCGGAGTCTGCACATTTTCCCTATGTCTGTGCGGGTTTCCTCTGGGTGCTCCGATTTCCTCCCACAGTCTGAAAGATGTGCTGGTTAGGTGCAATGACCGTGCTAAATTCTCCCTCAGTGTATCCAAACAGGTGCCAGAGTGTGGCGACGAGGGAATTTTCATAGTAACTTCATTGCAGTGTTACTGTAAGCTACTCGATTGAATTTGCTACTTTGTAAGTTTAATGATAAACTTTAAAATGCAGGACACTCTTGACTTTGTAAGGCACCTTGTGATGTTTTCTGAATTAAAGTTGCATTATAGATTTTTGAAGGAATGTTTGAACAGTATTTGTACTGTCATACTATTGTGACAATGGGTGGGATTTTATGGTCTCACTTGAGCAAGACCAGAAATTCCCACCTGAGATCAATGGACATGTCCATTACCCACCCCTCGCCCGCTCCAATTCCACAGCGGGTGGGACGGTATATTTCCGGCAAATGTCTTGATGTACAATACTATCTTTTTCTGTCTTTAAACAGAAACAGATAAGGAAGAACTTGACTTAATAATTGCTTCACAGGTGGGATTAGATTCTGAAGTGTGGTCATTGTTGCAATGAAACAAAGCACAATTTGCACCCAGTAAACTCCCACAAAAAACAATGGGCTACACGATGAGATAATTCGTAACTTCTGTGCTCCCCAGCATTATACTGGGGGGGTACCCCAACCTTGCACTGGGAAATCCCCTTCAGAAATTCAAGGACAATCACATGGCAATTGTCGAGAAACGCAAACTTTCTCTGGGGAATTTCCCTGCACTGGGAAACATCTGAAAACGTGAACTAAATCACAAACATCAGATGACTCCGAATAGGTCACTCCAGTTGCTCAGAAAAGTTTAGAAGAATTAAAACCTCTTCTTTACGCACCCGAATATTCACCTGCCCATGGGATTTTCCCCCACCCCCAATGGAACACAACCACTGACAGGAACTCCCCAACCCACAGTATTCTGCTACCCCCATGAAGGGTCTTCCACCAGTCCCCAACAGACACAAATCTCCCTTTCCGCTGCCACTCCCCCACCCCTTCCCCCACTGTCCAGCCCGGCCTCCAGCCCCACCCCTAATCTCCAACCCCTTCTGAAGGTAAGAAATTGGATGTGGAGTAGCAATCTGATTGCCACTTAGAAGTAGTTCAGGCCCAAATGTGTTTTACTGATTTGATTTATTATTGTCACATGTATTAGGGCACAGTGAAAAGTATTGTTTCTCGCATACTATACAGACAAAACATGCCATTCATAGAGTACATAGGGGAGAAGGCAAGAAAAGGATGCAGAATGTAGTGTTGCAGTTACAGATAGAGTGTAAAGAAAGATCAATTTAATATATGATAGGTCCATTCAAAAGTCTGATGGCAACAGGGAAGAAGCTGTTCTTGAATTGGTTAGTACATGTTCTCAGAGTTTTGTATTTTTCTCCTGATGGAAGAAGGTGGAAGAGAGTATGTCTGTGGTGTATGGGGGTCCTTGATTATGCTAGCTGCTTTTCCAAGGTAGCAGCAAGTGTAGACAGGGTCAATAGATGGGAGGCTGGTTTGCGTGATGGACTGGGCTACATTCACAACACTTTGGAGTTTCCTGTGTCCTTGGACAGAGCAGGACCCTCTCTCAGGTACCTCTCTGAGTGAGACTACAAAAAGGAGCAAATTTGTGCTGTAGATCCACACACTGCTGTGTCTTCAGATTTTCGGCCACTTTGCTTCTGGTTAATTTTGAACTGAGTGACCTGTTCCATTGAGTTCCCAAATGTAGAAGGCTCACATAATGCAGCCAAACCAGGGACTAAAGCTGTGCATTCATTGCATGTTGGACAGAGCTGTTGGTGAAATGTTGCCTCTTTAAGATCAGACAGTCTGTAGGCCATCTATGTGCCTTGTGTTGCGATAACCTAAGTCACTTTGAAAACAGTCGGAAGTCATGGGGGATAGCGTTATTAACCTGAAAGGTTTAACTCTGTTTCTCCCCACAAGTGTTCCTTTACCTGTTGAGCATTTGCAGCACGTTATATTCAATGAAAATATGGAATAAGGGTTAACATATTACTTTACTGTTCAATTCTAACCACTACATCCTTGTCTTCATATTTTTACTGTTTAACATAAGTTTCAGCAAGAAAATAAAGATATTTAGTAAAATATGACAGTGAAAGGGCCAAGTCCAGATTTGCACTCAATGTCCTGTGCTCTGGTGTGGGGTGACATCAATGAGAATTGACAGGAGAGAGACCAGGGAATCCCGCCGCTAGCAAACAACACGCCACTGCACGCTGGCAGGTAACACGCAGCTGGGGGGCCAGAGAATTCTAGCCTTGATGTTTCACAAATATAAAATTAGTTTCTCAAGGCCAGTGGGGATGTTTCAGCAGTAATTATGAAGTTTAGTTTTGTTTAAAAATTTATTTATTAGTGTCACTTGTCGGCTTACATTAATACTGTAATGAAGTTACTGTGAAAATCCCCTAGTTGCACACTTTGGTGCCTGTTCGAGTACATTGAGAGAGAATTTAGCTTCCTCAATGCGCCTTAGCTAGGTCAGTTTGGTGACACTTCATTCAGCAAGTAACTATTTCAAAAATCTTTTGCAATGAGACTAAGAATGTATGAATGGAAACAATGGTTAGCACTGCTGCCTCATAGAACCAGGGTCCTGGGTTCGATTCCCAGCTTGATCACTATCTGTGTGGAGTCTGCACATTCTCCCCATGTCTTCATGGGTTTCGGCTGGGTGCTCCGGTTTCCAACCACATTCCAAAAGATGTGTCAGTTAGATGCATTGGTGTTAAATTCTCCCTCAGTGTATCCACAGTCTGAAAGATGTGCCAGTTAGGTGCATTGGCCATGCTAAATTCTCCCTCATGTATTGGTTCATAGATTTCTCAATGATTGCCATCAATCTTTGAGAAATCTATGAACCAATCTCAGCAACATACCCTCTTCAGAAGATAGAATCATCGACAACAAGGCCTGGTTTCCCACATTGCTCTGTGCATGTGTGGACTTCTGAAGTTGCCAAGAGTTTCAATGAAATAATGATAGCGCATTCTGACAGTTTTGGCATTGTTACCACTGCAAAATCTAGGTCGTCTATGTGTTCATAGAGGTGCTAACAATGTATAAAAACGCCTGTTACAAGCTGAAGAGGCAGCAAGCTGAATCTGAGGGAAGGATTATCTGCTTCATGATCAGAGTTACCAATTTATGGACTAGTCTGCCACCTGGTGCAGTGGATGATGACTCCACTGAAACACTCAGCAATGAAAGGAATCTATCTCAGTGTGCTGCAGAACAGTGTAGCAGGCTTGTTACAAATCAAAAAAGGAACGACAAACTGATAGATAACTTAAAACATCTAAGCTACAAAGTGAGATTGAAGAGCTGTTTATGCTGGTGGTTCAAAATCTCAATGACGACCATAATTCAGAAGAGAACATACAAGTTGGACCCTGTTAATAGGGCAGCATGGTGGCACAATGCATAGCACTGCTGCCTCAAAACACCAGGGACCTGAGTTCAATTCCTAGCTTGCATCACAGTCTGTGCAGAGTCTGCACATTCTCCCTGTCTGCGTGGGTTTCCTCTGGGTGCTCCGGTTTCCCCACACATTCCAAAAGATGTATCAGTTAGGTGCATTGGTGTTAAATTCTCCCTCAGTGTATCCAAACAGGCACCAAAGTGTGGCAACCAGGGGATTTTTACAGTAACTACATTGCAGTGTTAATGTAAGCCTACTTGTGACACTAATAAATAAAGTAATATGTTGGTTAGCTTAAATTCTAAACCCAGGGCAGAGAGGCAAAATCTTCAAAGGAATGTAGTTTAAACGTAACCGCTTTATACGGTGAACATTGGCTCAGTCAGGCAGATAATGTGGTAACATTTTAAGTCAGACAGAAAGCAAAATACTGTGTCTGCTGGAATGAACATTTTGCTAGATTGGACCGTCTCATCCAGCTACAGTATAATATCCAACACATTCTCCCTCTCTTTAGTTCTGATGAAGAGTCAGACAGACTCCAAATGTAACCTCTCCCTAAAAGATCCTGGCAGACCTGCTGAGTTTTTCAAGCTTTCTCTGTCCACTAGAAACCAATTGGCCCAAAATGAACTGAATACAAGGGTTTATTGCCTGCCTGCCCGCATTGACTGAAATAAAGAAAACATCATGACTGGAATTCTCCAGCCATTCACGCCTCTCCCCTGTTGCAAGCCTGAACGGAGAATGTGGTACACAGCCAAATCTTGCAATATGGAGGAAGTTCGGTCTCCTTCAATGGCATGGTAGCACAGTGGTTAGCACTGCTGCTTCACAGCTCCAGGGACCTGGGCTCGATTCCCGGCTCGGGTCACTGCCTGCGTGGAGTTTGCACATTCTCCCCATGTGTGCGTAGGTTTCCTCCAGGTGCTCTGGTTTCCTCCCACAGTCCAAAGATGTGTGGGTTAGGTTGGTTGACCATACTAAAATTGTTCCTTAGTGTCCTGAGATGTGTAGGTTAGAGGGATTAGCGGGTAAAATATGTAGGGATATGGGGGTAGGGCCTGGATGGGATTGTGGTCGGTGCAGACTCGATGGGCCAAATGGCCTCTTTCTGCACTGTAAGGTTATATGATTCTAAGAGTTAGGGCTTTCCTGTCGATTACTGGCATGTTGTATAATATTAACACATGATGAATGAAGTCCAGCGGGCACCAAACAGGACAACAGCACAGATCCTGACCTGGCGTCCTGGGCTCTGAGTATTGAGGGGGGGGAGTGCTAGTTATTAAGTCTGTGCCCATGAGCCCCACTGTCAGGCTGCAGAGGGATGGTCCCCCAATGAACCTGGGGGTTGGGTGGATATGGGTTGGAGGAGAAGGGTTTGACCTTGGAATTCTTCTCCAGGATGGGCTTCTCATGGCTGGACTGCCTTTTCTTATTTTGACATGATGATCTCAGGCAGCTTTCTGTTCAAAATCTTCATACTTGTCAGTGTACTGTGAAACCATTGAAGTGACCTGGTCACTTTAATATCCATGCCCCCAGACAACTCGAAGCCTTCCTAATCACTGCAGCACTCCGTTCTACAGAAAAGATTCCTTGTTCTCTCTCTCTCAGTAGCCCCAGGTGTGAGTTTTTTAAATTCATTTGTGGGACACAGGTGTCGCTCAGTGGCCAGCATTTATTGCCCATCCCTAGTTGAACTTGGAGGGAAGCTGAGAGTCAACCACATTTTTGTGGCTCAGGAGTCACGTGCAGACCAGGAAAGGATGGCAGATTTCCTTCCCTGGAGGACATTAATGAACCAGAAGGATTTTTCTGACAATTGACAATGGTTTCATAGTCATCAGGAGAATCTTAGCCCTGGATATTTTTTATTGAATGCAAATTCCACCATCTGCAGTGGCTGGATTCGAACCCAAATCCCCAGAATGTTAGCTGAGTTTCTGGATTACTAGTCGAACAATAATACCATTAGGCCATAATGGACCCCTTTGAAGTCCTCTGACTGACAGGAGATGTCACTTTCACGAGGGGGATTCCATTTTTTGCCTGAATGAGCAGCAGGTGAAGCCTGGCCACTTTGCACTGATCTGATTGACAACTTCAGGGCTGGTCAAACACTTCAATGTTGATACAATCCAGTAAGCCTAAAAGAACTTCCTCTTCTCTCCACACCTGCTCATGCAGTGCCATTCTTTTAAGCTCAAAGGCTTTGAAATGCTTTGGTAATGTTCCACTTCATGCTTTAGTACTTTTAACTAGCCCCTTGATTGATAGGCTGAGGCAATTGCACAGCAGGCAGGACCATTGCGATGTTTATAATGCAATGTTTATAAACAGGTTTGTTTGTTGATTTGAAAACCTTGGCGAACCATTTTTCTGCCGTATTGTATCTTTCACAACTACACATCCTGGAATTGTAATCCTGCACTGGAGCTGACTTTCTGTCGTGGGAGAGGCTGGCGCCATTGCCCCTGACACCTTGGCAATGACATTCTGGCAGTGACAGCCAGGTAGTGATACCCTGATAGTGACACTGATATCTCTGTCAGTCAGTGGACTTCAAGAGGGTCTCCTCATACCTGGGTGTTTCTGAGAGAAAGCAAGAGAATCCACCCAGTGAAACTGACAACTCCTGTCAGTTAGAGGGGTCCTTGCAGTCTCTGTGTGACAACCAGTCAGACTGTCAATCTGGGTTGCAGAGAGGGAAACAGAGAAAAATATATTAATGAAGTTGATAGGGTTAAATATGGAAGGGCGTAAGTATGTGTCATTGCTGGGTCCAGCAGCTGTTTCTGGTATCCTCACATCCTTCCCACAACTCCATAAATACCAGGACCTTTATCTTTTACTGAGAATTCTTTCAGAATTCCTCCGACGCCAATCTGGCAGATGATGGATTTCTAGCCGGCAGTGTGTGTGCACTTGTTATCTGCCATTTTGGCATCTCCGTAGGCTGCTCAGTGCCTGGATGTCTCTGACAAAGCCCCCTATAATTATAGGCCTCCAATTTAGTCAAATGGGTTTGGGGAAATGCATTTCCATCTGCTTGCTTTGACTCATAAAAGAAAATGAGAAAATAGCCACTTAGATACCGAAAATTAATCCCAGATCAAAACATCCAGTTAAAAAATGGAATATGTGGCAATGCAGAGATTCCTATTGGCTCTTGAATGCCTAATTGCTTAATTATTACGCTGGGTCCATGAATCTGTTCTATTCATTCATTCTTTAGTGGCCCTCGAGAAGGATGCCGAGGGCCTTCCTTCGAATTGCTGCTGTCCACATGGCGAACGTTTATTTATTTGTGATTCTAGCTGCTTTTGCAGGTTAAATTTTCACCCTGGCCTGATTTTGAGAGCTGTAATCACCCCCTACCCCCATCTCCAACCTCTTGTTTCCTTTTCCTAGTGTTGACCGGGATGATTTATTTTTGCTTCTAAATATCATTAAGTTGGAGCAATGGACTGGTTCATTATGGAAGGTGCTTCTGTCATAAACAGTAAAGGGAGCAGTGAGCTCAGTGCACTGCTGGAAGCAGTTTCATTTTACTGGCGACAGATGTGTTGAGTCCTGCTAGACTCATTTCAAACATGAATAACAATAGGTTCTTTCAAATTCATTCGTCTGCTGAGACCGTCCTCAGTGTAAACTTTCCGAGTTAGCCATTGCTATTAAAAGGCTGCTGTCTGGATGAGCAAATGCATCTGAGGATGTTAAAAAAGAAGGAAATTGCGTTTATACAGCACCTTTCATGACCTCACGGTGTCCTAACGTGCTTTACAGCTAAGCAAGTACTTTCGAAGTGCAGTTGCTGTTGGAATGTAGGGATCACCACGGCAACCGATTTACACACACACACACACACACACACACACACACACACACACACACACACAGAGCAGTCTCCCACAAACAACAATGTTGGTGGGGGAGTCCAGAACTAGGGGCCATAGTTTGAGGATAAGGGGTAAACTGTGTGGAGCTGAGTGGCAGCACGATGGCACAGTGGTTAGCACTGCAGTCTCACAGTGTCAGGGACCCAGGTTCGATCCCTGACTTGGGTGACAGTCTGTGTGGACTTTGCATGCTCTCCCCATGCCCGTGTGGGTTTCCTCCGGGTGCCTCAGTTTCCTCCCACAGTCCAAAAGACGTGCTGGTTAGGTGGATTGACCATGCTAAATTGATTAATATTGTCAGCGGACTAACCAGGGTAAATGCATGGGATTATGGGGTTAGGGCCTGGGTGGGACTGTGGTCGGTGCAGACTTGATGGGCTGAATGGCAATTTAGGATCCATGGGTCCATTCAATGAAGAAAATGAATCATGGAGTTCCTATACAGAATATTTTCAATACTTTGTACAAACGAATTAAATTACAAATCAGTTACTCACACCAGCTTTTCTCAGTACAATAGGAAGCAAAACCTTCAATTTGTTCCAGAGTTTGATTCTTCTGGCAAATCCAGGAATCAAAACTTATGATGACTTGACAAATGTCCTTGTATGGCATTCCTTTCCAAAGCCACTGATCATCGTGGACCGAAGGAATCAAGTGGATGGCAAAAGCATTGTTCAGTTTGTGATAAAATTTGTGAGTTTGGTAAGTCATTAGAAGATATTCTTTGAGATCGTCTTGTTTATGTTCCATAAAATGAGGCTATCCAGAGAAGATTTACTAACTGAACGTGCTTTAAAGAGGCTTCACAATTTGGTGCAGGAATGACGATCCACAAGATGGGAACTTGCCCACATGAAGTCAAAACAGCAACAAGCATGTTACAGATGTGCTAAAATAGGCCATTCAGCAAGTGAATGCTGAAGCAAAGATAGTCAATGCAAGAATTGTGGCAAAATGGGTCATATACCACAAATATACTAGATCAGCTCCCCCTAAGAATATTCAGAAGGAAAATATGGGTACCTTCAAAAAAGAACTTACAACAATCAGTTAAAGTGCCCCACTAGAGTTATCTGCCACAATATTCTTTGTCTAAATGGAGATGACGACATACGTTGCTTGTTATGTAAACACCACCCTAATGACCATTATACTCAATATAGAGTTCCCAGATAGGGGTGTGGTGCCCTGCAGTTTATATTTCAGATCAGCCTCTTGTAATGGCTTTCCAATATTGCCTGAAGCTCCTTCACCACTATGAGGTTTATATTGTGAGGTAGATTTCCATTGCACTGGGAAAACAAGAAGAACACTCACAAGCTTGTACACGCTTGGCTGGTTCAAAGTCACGGCTCACAGTTCTGATCACTCGATGTTGCTTGATGGCTCCAGAAGGTCTGTACAGGTCAGTGAGCAAAATACAAATCACAGCCTGGTTGTGACAGCGAGGAAAGAAACATTTGGAATTGATTTGTATTTCCTCCAGGCGTGAGGGGAGGAGGGTGGGGCACAGGGGTGTTGAAAAGCACCCAGTAAGAGAAAGCATTTCCTTTGCCACAGAGTCACTCAATACAAAGCCTCCAGTAACAATTAACATTTAGAATGCAAGTTTGATGTAAAGAAACCTCTCAGCATCAAAACGATAGACGTTGAGCCAACAGAAAAGATATTACAGAATTGGCTTTGAATCACCCCTCCATCTAGAAACCCCAGACTGAAACCCTGGGGTAGAAAATTTGTGATGGAGAGCGCTTCATGCTTGCCAGTGAAGAGTCAGCACAAAACGTGCTACTGCCGACCCTTGGAGAACCATTGCCGTTTAGCGTTCACTTGAGCGTTGATTGGCAGTGGGGAAATTTTCCTTCTGCCCTTGGAAGCTGTCAGCCAACCTGATTGGCCTTCAGCTCCCCAGCCATCCAGACACAGCACTGCAGTGGCCAGAAGAGGTACTGCAGCACCGTGCCTGGAACTAAGTCCCAGCACTGCTCTCAAGTGGAGCAGGAAGATAGGGGATACCTTGGGGGTCAGGAGGGGGGCAGTCACAGCATGGGGGTGTAGGCCGGGGCAGGGTGGGGGGGGGGGGGGGAGGGCCAGAACCCCAAGGTCCTTCGGATTGAGGTTCCTGCCCAAGATGGCGAAACGTTTCTTTCTCTGTTTCCCACATACCCACGCACATGCCCATTCCCACCAGCTTAGAAATTGAGGCTAGGTGGGAAAAATCACTTAAGTAGCCATTAATTAGTCAATTTAGGACCTTAAAGATGTAGCACTGCCTGCTCAAGGGTGAAATTGCATCTGGGATGAAGCAGTGAATCCCAGGAGAATCCCGTCCAGGCAATTTAACACAACATTCCCACCATCTCAGACCCTGTCCTGGGGAGAGCGTAAAATTCTGCCCCTGGAGTTAAAATGCAGTGGGGGGACTCATCCACTCGCTTTCCACCCTGATTTGATGTACTGCCTCAAGACCACATGTTCTTAGAATATACCAATGATGCCAGGCCTTTATTCCAGGTTCAGCCTCCCTAACCAATCGGAAACAGGAACCAGGGCCTGACAAGGCTTAACTATTTGGGCTTCATTTTTTTGGTTTAGTTTGTTTTTTTGTTTTCCTTCAGGGTCAGACAGAGCTGCTCAGTTTTCTGCCAACTATTCCCACCCAATAGTGAGGAGGTTAGCAGGCAGTATGAATAAGACTGGCCCTTGGAACCTGATGTGGAGATGCAGGCGTTGGACTGGGGTAAACACAGTAAGAAGTCTGACAACACCAGGTTTAAGTCCAACCGATTTATTTGATAGTAAACTCACAAGCTTTTGGGGTTTGCCCCTTCGTCAGGTGAATGGAGAGTTCTGGCCTCAGACAGAGCATAAAACAGCACAGACAGTTTACAGATTACTGATTAGTATGCGAGTCTTTACAACTAACCTGCTGTTCAAGTCTTAAGTTGTCTCAGACTGTTTGGAGACAATACATAGCTCTTTAACCTATTCATTATGCTCTTTCCACTCACATTGTTGGCATCTTTAAGACTTGAATAGTAGGTTAGTTATAAAGACTCGCATACTAATCAGTAATCTGTAAACTGTCTGCGCTGTTATATGCTCTGAGGCCAGAACTCTCCATTCACCTGACGAAGGGGCAAACCCCGAAAGCTTGTGAGTTTACTATCAAATAAATTGGTTGGACTTAAACCTGTCGGACTTCTTACCTTGAAACTTGGCCAAACCAATTAACTACCATCCTCGTCAGGCTCTTGGCTCACTTTGAAGTTAAAATCGAGAGCTAAAAGGAGAAGCTCAGCCAGTAATGAATCAGGTTTTAAGAAAAGGCAAGAAGCAGAGGGCTTTAGCAAGGCAATCCCAATGCATCGAACCTTGGTGGTTGAAAGAAGGTTCACTAGGCTGATACCCGGAGATGAGGGGGTTAGCCTATGAGGAGAGATTGAGTAGACTGGGTCTGTACTCGTTGGAGTTTAGAAGGATGAGGGGGGATCTTATAGAGATGTATAAGATAATGAAGGGGATGGATAGGGTAGAGGTAGAGAGATTCTTCCCACTTAGAAAGGATAGCAGGACTAGAGGGCACAGCTTCAAAATAAGGCGGGGGGGGGGCTGCGGTGGTGGGCAGTTGAGGAGGAACTTTTTCACTCAAAGGGTGGTGAGTCTCTGGAATTCTCTGCCCATTGAAGTGGTGGAGGCTACCTCACTGAATATATTTAAGACACGGGTAGATAGGTTTTTGACAGACAAGGGAATTGAGGGTTATGGGGAGAAAGCGGGAAAGTGGAACTGATCCACTTCAGATCAGCCATGATCTTGTTGAATGGCGGGGCAGGCTCAAAGGGCTAGATGGCCTACTCCTGCTCCTATTTCTTATGTTCTCATGTTCTTATGAAATCACAGTCACCTCGGTGAGGGTGATGGGAGAGACTGGAGAAAACAAAAGGCCAGAACCGAAAGGTCAGAGATTCAGCAGTTGGTTGGTGAGATAGGGAGCGGGGTGGCATTTGAATTGGTGACAATTACAGGGATAGAGAGGGACAAGCCCAAGACATGTTTTAAATACAAGAGTGAGAATTTGACGTGGTTAAAATGTGTTTGAGCCTCAGAATTGTTTGGTCTTCCCATTGGTTACAGTGCCCTCATACACCGATGGGGTAGGCTGTGATGTGTTGTGGTATTGTCACTGGAATAGAATCCAGAGACCGAGAGTTGGAATCCCACCATGGCTGATGGTGAAATTTGAATTCAGTAAAAATCTGGAATTAAAAAGTCTAATAATGGCCATGGAATATTTGTTGATTGTTGTAAAAACCCATCTGGTTCGCTGATATCCTTTAGCGAATCTGCTGCCTTTATCTGCCCTGGTTTGCAGGTGATCTAAGTACCCTCTCCCACTAAGTTCAAAGAATGGGTGTTATACGCTAGTCCAGCTAGTGATGCCCATACACCATGATAGAAATTTTAAAAATTCATCTCAAGTTAAAAATCCATCTTGGTTAAGTGAATCATATCAAGACAGCGTAATAAACAGTTCAGCAATGGTCAGTGGGGATTAGAAACTGGTTCAGTCAGTCACAGGGTTGCTGTGAAAAGGAGAAATGTGCCAAAGGAAACCAAGAATATTGTGACGTGGATTATTGTTGGAAGAGGTAGTAAGAAGGGTAGGAAATTAAGTTTTTCAGGAAATCCTAAGGATGAACAGTTGTGAGGCAGCATCCAGTAATCTAGAATGAAGCCAGATGATGAAAGAAGAGGCACTTCTGAAAGCACAAGTCTTAGCTGGGGTGGAAGTGCAGACAGTAAGGCACAGGGAGATTGTAGTCATAGGAGATATTTTGCTCAGGAAAGTGTTGCCACTTGATCCACTTTGATACTACAGTGATCCATTTTGGTGAACTGCCTTCCAGTCATTAGAACACCAGACAATGAGGGAAGGTTAGAAAGGGTAGATAAGGGGATGGGAATGTAGTGTGTGCTAGTAACTCATATAGGAGGAAACTGCATAAGGCCACTCAAGTTACACAAAGCTTTCAGCACTGAAACAAACCATTCAACTCTGTATCAGTGCTCATGCTACACGCAAAGCCTCCTCCCACAACATCAATGTAACCTTCTCTTCCTTTCCCTTTAAATTCAGCTTTCTCCATGGATTTGAATTAGGTCAAAGCCGGTGAACATTCTCTGGTGTTTTTTTGCTGGTAAGTGAAGAAAGGAGTTACCCACAATAGTGTAGGATTTAAATAAGTAATTAGAACTGATCCATGGATGTTAATACAAAAGGCAGAGTGCATTCAGCCTTTCCTTTTTACTCGATAAATTAAGGAGATTTGTGGTTTACAAGGTACTGTAATTATACATATTCTGAAACCTTCAAAATTATGTATCCTTTTAATAATTTATACTTCATTTTTATTTTAATGATTTTGTCTAGCTATGTAATAAATTATGATTACTTGTTTTATTTGTTTCATCATCACAGTTCAACGCCTGCTCCATGGTGGTTGTTCAATAAGCCAAATATCTATTTATCTATCCGTCTATCTATCCCCCATGTGTCTGTCCTATTTCCATACACACTATCCCTCTTTCCTTCAACCATCTATTTAACCCTCTCTTATCTGTTGACTTGCTACTGCATTCAACCGCTTCACAACCTGTTAGGTACTTCATTGGCTGCAATATCTGGTGGTTATGAGAAGTGTCACACAAATGCAAGAACTTGGGGGCGATTTTAAGCTTACACTTTCTGTTTGCGGGAATGGTGGTGTGCACTCAAAATCTGATCTTCCAGATGCCTCACCAGGAGAGCTCTGTGAAACACGCCACAGGATTCCAGGAAGCTCATTTTTATACATTAGTATGTCATTAATGTGGACTCGTTCCAGGAGGTCCCCACTCACCGAATATTCAAGGGGTGCCAACATTGACGTTACACTGGCATCAGACATGAACCTGTTGTGAGAGTCTCCTGGGGGTGTAAAGGTGAGTGTAGCCCCTGGGGTAGAGAGACATGGCAAGGCAGTGTCCTGGCAATGCCCCCTACTACTGTCCTTGGCACAGGTTGGCATTTCTGGGTTGGCACCATGCTCATGCTAACCTGCCAATACCAGCTGGGAAGGGCCCATCTGTGCCAAGGGGCAGGCCCCAGTCGGGGCCTTACGGGTGTGGGAGGAACTCATTCAGAATTGGTTGTGTGCTGGGAGCAGACGGAGGAGAAGAAGTGGCTGCTGTGATGGCCATTGGGAGAGGGAAGGAGACGCCAGCTCCAGTTGTGTGAGTGGGAGGGAATGATCAGGGGGAAGGGGAGAGAGAAATGTTGATATTGATTGGGGGTCGGGGTGGGGATTTGGAGCCCCTGAGACCTCTGGTGAACTAGGGGAGAGGTTTATTCGGGTTGTGATTGGATTCTCTTTAAAGATGGCGCATCCAATTTCAGCACAGTCGGGTATTGCTGTCATACAGATGCCCCCTCCCCCGCATTATGGCATAAAACTAATTCCCTTGATTTTTTTTAGGCAGAATTTTGTAAGATCTGCAGAGACAACAGGAGAGACAGATGCCAGTTTCCTCACCGAAAACAACACTGCCAATTTTTGGTAAGATTCCTTCCCTTCTTGTTCCCTTCCTTCCTTCCCTCTCTCCCTCTCCCCTTCCTTCCTTTCTTTCTTTCTGTTTTTCTCTCTTTCTCTGTTTGTAAGTTTAAGCTTTTCCTGCCCTCTATTCAAAGTCTCTCACATTTAATCTTACACAGAAACCAGATGGCAGATACTGGGAGACCAAGAAAGGAGACAAATTTACAATGAAATGTATTGAAAACTCAAAGCATTCAGAATAGGATTGTAAAAAACTATAGCAGTAGAAAACAGCGATACGGGAGAAGTAATTAAAACAAGCCATATCCCAGAGGAGGGTAATAAATACTGTGTGTATAACTGGGGTCTAGAGTGTTTAAGAAAACCAATGTAGGCAAAAGAATCAGCTGTTGTAGCCTCACGCATCAAAGAAATCTGAGACATTAGCTAAGCTGCTCACATGGAGGTGAAAGGTTGTTTAATGAACTATTTAAAGTGACAATTAATGAAGCTGCAACTCTGACAACGCTGCAGACCATCAGGATGACTTATGGCCAAAGGATAGCATCGGTTTTTAACTAAGGGATAAGAAGTATATGAGAAGACGAGAAAATTAAATTAATGGGTCAATTCAATCAACCAAAAGTAAGAAGGAATACCCAGATAATTCGGAGTCTGAGGTAATACGATACATGACTGATTCATGACCCAGTGTTGAGAGAAACGTCAAAAGGTAGTGCATATCTTGATCTGCTGATGGTAGCTGTCACAATCCCTTTTGGAAAGATATTTGAATTTCCAATGAGTAATTTGAAAGATCAAGATATCAAGCTTTAACACTTTTACTGTTACAAACAAACTAAAAACAATATTGTCTAAACACCATTCAGTAGGCAATATATTCTCTAAACTGGAGAAAAGATCCCTCCATTTAACTTTTAAACAACCAACAATCATACCTTACTCTGCCCTTAAAATAGACATTTAATCCTCCAAGAAGTACAAAGCTACTTTCAGTACCAACTAACTTTTAATCCTCAAAGTGATTTCTATCACTGTTACTATTTGATATAATCAGAAATTTAATACAAATTGGTTAAATCTCTAGACGACATCAAATTTGAAATGGTGATTGATTCTGAAGCAGCAGCCAAAGAAACACAAAATGAATGGGATAGAATATGTAGAGTGAGGAGCAATGGCAGATAAAACTAATTACAGAAAATGTAACAGTGGGTGGGATTTTATGGCCTTGCTCATCCTGAAACTGTAATATCCCCCGAGGTCAACGGATCTTCCCATGGTTCTCCCCTCGCACGCTCCGATTCCCACGGGCAGGACAGTAAAATTCTGGAGTACATCTCACTCAGCAAAGGGGATGGAAGAATTCATTCCAGGTTGGCCCTTTAGTTAAGCTGCTATCTCCGATGTTATTTACTGGGCGGAATTTTGTGATTGTAATTACATTGAAACCGTCACCGTTCACTGCCATTACTCTGTGAAGCTGACAGTTCCGGCATCTGCACATCCACAGTTGAATGCAGAAACCAAGAGGTTTCTGTCAGTGATTCTCTACTCGTCCGTAGGATACACTGTTGACATTTGCACCAAAGGAATTCAATTAGAAATCACCGATCTATGTTAACTTCCACTTTTTACACAATTAACCTACCTTAAAAAAAATTCTAAAAATTTATTCCTTGTTGAATGAGGGGTAACCAGGCTTTCGCCAGTGTAAAATGTCATGATCACTGCTGAGCAGCTTCACTGGCCTAGTAAAACTAATTTTATATTTATGGAATGTCAAAGTTTTCCATTCCATGATGAATGTTACATAGATATTTAAAATATTATTTTTGATAAAGCTGGTTTATGCTATTTCAGCTCCTTCCTTGATCCCATGTGTCTATGCCCCATGCTCTGTTTTTGTATCTGTAAAATTATTTGAAATAGTGAAAGATCAAACCTGTTTGACAGTTCTTTGGTTGCTTAGCCTGTGTGATGACAAGGCTGTTGCTGGATGCTGGAAATCACCAATAGAGCAATTATCAAGAGTGGGGCCAGAAGCTTGACAACATCCAAGGTAAAGCAGCTCACTTGATTGGCACCACATCTACGCATCTCCATTTCCTCCAGCACCAACACTCAGTAGCAGCCGTGCGTACTATCTACAAGATGCACTGCAGCAATTCACCAAAAGATCCTTAGACAGCACCTTCCAAATGGAAGTGGTTGTGGGTTTGGAAGGACAGGAACAACAGATACATGGAAACACCACCACCTACCAGTTCCCCTCCAAGCCACTCACCATCCTGACTTGGAAATATATTGCCATTCCTTCGCAGTCGCTATGTCAGAATCCTGGAATTCCCTCCCTAATGGCATTGTGGGTCAATCCACAGCACATGGACTGCAGCGATTCAAGAAGACACCACCTTCTCAAGGGCAACTAGGGATAGGCAATAAATTCTGGCCAGCCAGCAACATCCCATTAATGAATAAAAAAAAGAAAGGGGAAATTCACACCACTGATCTTAGTGAGCAGCTGTCTGTGAGGTAAATAGTGAGTAGCAGCAGTTCACCCTTGATTGAAAAATCTTGGCTGATGCATTCATTTTAGTTCACAATTTACAATGGGACTCCTCCTTTATCTTATGTCTTTCAGTGATCAGTTAATGCAATAATTTCAAGACTTTTAGTCTTTTTCCGAGCAATTAATTCAAGTTTGCTATGCATTTCTTGTCTCTTGTACTGAAAAAGATTGTCACAATGCTGACTGCATTGCTTAGAATCAATGTGATGGGCTGGCCACTTTGTCCAGATGGCAGGAAACTCTCTTCCCCCCAGGTCCTGTTTTCCCAACTCTCAACTTTCTGGGAAAAATTAAGAAAATGCATTAAAGAGACTCTGAACTCTCCACGAGACCTGGCAGCATTGACATTAATGACTGGGAGGAACATGTTGGTTTCTGCAATGACAGGTCAGACATATGAAGAGAGACTAAGTCAGTTAGGATTATATTCACTGGAGTTTAGAAGAGTGAGGGAGAATCTCATAGAAACTTCTAACAGGGTTAAAGAGGGTAGATTCAGAAAGAATGTTCCCAATGGTGGGGGAGTCCAGAACTGGGGGTCATAGTTTAAGTTTAAAGGGTAAACCTTTTAGAACTGAGGTGAGGAGAAATTTCTTCACCCAGCAAGTGGTGAATTCACTATCACAAAATATAATTGAGGCCAACACTTTGCAGGATTTCAAGATGAAATTAGGTATATCTCTTAGGACTAAAGGGATCAAGGGATAGGGAGATGGGGGGAAATCAGGATGTGAAATCCAATGATCAGCCATGATCAAAATGAATGGTGGAGCAGGCTCGAAGGGCTGAACGGCCTACTCCAGCTTCTAGTTTCTATCTTTCTATGTTTATCATGCAGAATGCAGATACCTTGTCCATCAAGCTGCATCACGCTCTGGGTCACAGCATCTTAATGATGAGGTAGGGCAGCAGCAGAGGAGGAAAAGGAGGCAAGTCCTGTGAGGTAGTGGATCCCACTACCTCACAGGACGTTCTGTGGGTCAAGAATCGGCCTGTTCAGTCATGTCAAACCCACGCTGGAAAACCCGCAATCCTGAGTAGACGTCATCCACAAATCAAGGGACAGCCGAAAACAACATCTTAGAATCACCACAAAGATTTTTATTTCACCTCTGACGAAGGGTCATCTAGACTCGAAATATTGACCCTATTCTCTCTCCACAGATACTGTCAGACCCGCTGAGATTTTCCAGCATTTTTCTGTTTTTGTTTCAGATTTCAGCATCTGCAGCATTTTGTGTTTATATGAAAGATTTTTAACTGTTGTTACAGCAAAATCACAAAGATTTTCCTTCTTTCTGAAACCTGAGTAAAAATGCTTCATGTAAACTAGCAGCATATCAGCCCTAATGAAATACAAGTATGACTGTTGTAGCTAACAGGTAGGTAAACGAGATGCTGCAACTTACAACAATGTTGGATTATTGTTTTAAACCCTTGCAATTTTTCAGATTTCTGGAAGAATAATTAATAATTCAGGTAATATTTTTAAACTTTCGTGTTAAACTTGCGTTCCTCAAAAGACAATATTAAATTCACGATGATCATTCTTTCTTAATGGAACATGGCCATGCAAGATAATAATGCAAAAAAAAACACAGTTGGCTGCACAATATTTGAAGAGATATAGCTCAGTGGGCTAAACAGCTGGTTAGTGATGCGGAGCAGTGGCAAACTGCACAGGTTCGATTCCTGTACTGGCTGAGGTTATTCATGAAGACCCTGCCTTCTCAAGTTTGCCCCCTTGCCTGAGGTGTGGTCCTCCTCAGGTTAAATCACCGCCAGTCAGCTCTCCCCCTCAAGGAGCAGAGCAGCCTATGGTCATCTGAGATTATGGTAACATCACCTGAAGACAAAGTGCCTGGACTTTCTCATTAGCTCCATCAGTTTTTGTCCCTAAACCATGTTGACTCAAAAGGAAACTGGAGCAGAATTTTATCATAGCGGATATCTGGCCATTTTACATCCTACAAAATTTCCCATCAGCAGACAGCCCTAACAATGGAACTGTTCCCGTCAAATAAATACAAACTTCAATTAATTATCAGTTTGGGAATGGGGCTTCCTGAATGATATTCATTTACCTCCTGGTAGGATTCCAAAAGCTGCCTATGTGAAAAAGTGTTTTGAGGGCCTCAGGTATAATTAGTAGCAAGTCCACAAACCAGAGGAACAGCACCTTATTCTCCGATTAGGCATTTTACAACCATTTGGACTTAACACTGAGTTCAACAACTTCACATTGGGAATTCTACCTTCCACCTTCAGCCCATGACCATCAATTTTTGTTTTCATTTCTTCCATTGATTCATTCTTCCATTCTCCTTTTTAAAAATACAATTTTCTATCTTTTTCCTTTACCACTCTCTCCCCTCTCTCCTGACCCTACCCCGCTAAGGCCATTTGTTACCGGTCCCAGGTTGCCCTTTGATGGCATGGTGGCATAGTGGTTAGCATTGCTGCCTCACAACGCTGGGTACCTGGGTTCAATTCTGGGTCACTGTGTGTGACAGTTTGTACATTCTCCCCATGACTGCATGGGTTTCCTCCAGGCTCTCTGGTTTCCTCCCACAGTCCAAAAATGTGCAGGTTAGGTTGACTGGCCATGATAAATTGCCTTTAATGTCAGAGGGATTAGGAGAATAAATATATGGGGTTACGGGGATAGGAAAGGATCTGAGTAGGATTGTTGTCAGTGCAGGCTCGATGGGCCAAATGGCCTCTTTCTGCACTGTAGATTCTATGACTCACTGCTCACCTATGTTCTGCCATTAACACATGCTGATCTCTTAACGCGCTGCCATCAGCACCCTTCTTATCCTCGATCACCACCATTTACATTCCCTTTGTTCTTCTGTCCATGACATCTTTGTCAAACTCTCCCTTGCCTCCATTTATCGTTGGTCCCCTATCCAGTCCCCGCAGACCCCTCTGCCTGCAACAGTATAAATCTTATCCTATATCCAGTTTTCTTTAGCTCTGATGAAGTGTCACCCAGACTCAAGACGTTTGCTCTGTTCTCCTTCCACAGATGCTGTCAGACCTGTTGAAATGTTCCAGTATTTTCTGACTTTTCTTGCAGATTCCAGCATCTGCAGTAATTTATTATTATCGAGGTACAATCAGTAGTTGACTAGACCAACTCATGAGTGTTTAGAATGTGAAAACTCATTGCCTCATAGATGCATTCAAGAAGAAATTAGATAACTTTGTGATGGGTTAAATATTGAAGGAAATGTGGATGGATTTTTTTTTTAAAACAGATGTGGGCATCATTGGCTGGGCCCAGCAATTTTGCCCATCCCTAACTGCCCTCCATTTCAGTGGGCATTTGAGAATCAAATACATTGCTATTGTTATGGAGTAGTGAGCAGGCCACACCAGGTAAGGACTGCAGATTTCCTTCCGTAAAGGACATTAGTGAACCAGGTGGGTTTTTGACAATGGTCATCATTAGATTTTTAATTCCAGTTTTTTATTGAATTCAAATTTCACCAGTGGTGGGATTCGAACCCAGGTCCTCAGAACATTACCCTGGGTCCCTGGATTACAAGTTCAATGATAATTCCATTGTGCCACTGCCTCCCTTTATTGGATGAAATGAGACTGGAGCTGATGTGTATGGTGCATAGATGCCAGCGTAGAGCTATGGAGTTGACTGTCTCCTTCCTGTCCTACAAATAACTGTGTAGCATTATGTAAATTGATTCTACAAATTGAAAACTTCTTTCTTAGGCCATTCGATTTTTTTTCTGCACTAGCACACTGGCACCTCTTGCCAATTTTCTTTTTATTGCTTGTCTACCAGATGTCCTATTCCTGGCGATGATCCCAGTCCTCACTGGGGGTTTGGCTGTCTGATAAATTTGGAACAACAACAATACCAATGAAGAAATACCAGGCAGGTCTGAGTGCCCAACAGTTGCTCTGTGCCCAACCATCAGTACTTGTACAGCCTTAGCTGCAGACTGAGATTGCCAGGTACCTGTCCAAGCTCCTGTAGGAGCTGTGATTGTGCCTTCTAATTTTTAAGGACATCTAAACCCTGCAGAAGCATCAGCATCATAGTCATGTTTTCAATGGCAGCTGATCAAAGAGGCATTGCCAGGATGATCCATAGATGGTGGCACAATAGTTAGCACTTCTGGGTTTGATTGCTGGCTCGTGGAGTCTGCACATTCTCCCCATGTCTGTGTGGGTTTCCTCTGGGTGTTCTAGTTTCCTCCCACAGTCTGAAAGATGTGCTGGTTAGGTGCATTGGCCACGCTAACTTCTGCCTCAGTGTACCCGAACAGGCACCAGAGTGCGGCGACGAGGGAATTTTCACAGAAATTTCATTGTAGTGTCAAAGGAAGCCAACTTGTGACAATAATAAATAAACAAGCAAACTAATATAGCCTGATAGGT
Source organism: Carcharhinus amblyrhynchos (assembly GCF_965287045.1). NCBI lineage: Eukaryota > Metazoa > Chordata > Chondrichthyes > Carcharhiniformes > Carcharhinidae > Carcharhinus > Carcharhinus amblyrhynchos. Next base: position 24,067,589 of record NC_137343.1, read on the forward strand.
CATGCCTGCCAATGTGCTGCCAGCTGCATCAAGGACAACTACCCTGCAACCTGGGACTGCCACATGCCAATGCATTCGACCTCAGTTACTGTCTGGAACGTGACTCTGCTTCCTTGCAGACCTGCTGCACTGTTAATCCACAGGACGCTAAAACGTAGAAGCAGAAACTTTACCCATGGCTAACACTCATTTCCATTTCTTTACCTTCCAGTGCTCAGAACGTGGTTGACAGATTGGCTAACCTCAACTTAAGAAAATCGGCAGCACTGATACCTAACCACGTGCAGATTCAGATTTATAGGAGCCAATATTCGCTTCCTCTCTGAATATAAAGCTGATATATTTGGCTGCCTATTAAGGATTCTGCCTGATTTTCCTTTACAGTGGCATTCTGCACCCTCTCCTTTCTTTCTCTAATGACAGTGTTTTTTGTCCATATAGCACACAAAAAACAATGACCACGATTCTCCCATCGCAACCCGCACTTTTTCTGTTCGGGCGCGGTGGGAGGTGCATGTTGCCGGCCTTGAATAGGGATTTGCACATGCACTGGGAACACATGTGCATCTCTCAGAACAGTCGCCAGTCAGGCCACACTGGAAACTGTCGGGAAGGCAGGTAAGTCATTTCAATCTTTTCTGCATGTATTTTAAATATGTATATTTGTTCATTATCGGGACCTTTCAGGTCCCAATTGAATCTCCCACTCCCCATCATTCTGGCAGGGTTCAGACTACCTCCCAATGTTCAGGGAACTAGCAGGAGACCCCACCGAAATGAAGAGGGGGGGGAAATTGGAGCCCCCCCAGGCGATAGGGCTGTGGGGGGGGGGGTTGCCCCCAGGGCATGGGCACCCTGGCAGTGCCAGCCTGTACCCCCTGGTGCTGCCCACGGGACAAGGTTCCCATGCCCAGGGGCCACCTTGGCACTGTCCATCAGGCATCGGGCAGTGCCAAAGGGGCAGGGCCTACTGTGGATGGGGTTTAGGGTGATGGGTGGGTGTAGGAACTCCCATTGCCACTCTGCAGATAGGATCGGTCTGGGTTGGAGGGAGGGCAACGATTGGGGTGGGCAGGGTGGGGCGGGGGGGGTGTAGTGGTTTGCCTCGGTGGGGGGTGGGGTCTGATCCCGGGGGGGTGGTCAGCGGGGATGGGGATCTGCTGGGGTGTGAGGATCACCACTGCTTGGAGGGGGTGGTAGGCTGGACATCAGGGCACTCTGGGGTGGGGGGGGGTGGGTGTCAGGACTGGCCTGGAAATTGTTGTGGGGGCCACAATTGGGCTTTGGTGGAGCTGAAGGGGCAGCACTGCGGGGGTCCTGGTCCTGGGCTGGCCAGCGAGTGAGCTGGCTAGCAAATGGGTAGTCTGACAGATAGGGACCACTGCGCATGCACAGGGTTCCAGAACCGTCAAACTCAGGCCCTCCTGGGTTTTCAATGGTATTCATGACTGGGACATCTGCAGTGCACAGAGTGCGGAGGTTCGGATGAGAAGAACAGCACAGCACAGGGAAACAGGCCCTTTGGCCCTACAATGAAGCTGAACTGACAAAACAGTTGGGATCTAGAACAGTTTTCCTGCCAATTCAGCACTTTTGGGAGTATCGCGGCCAATATTCTCACTGTATACTAAAACATGTGGCAAAATTAAATCAAATCAGATCAAATCAAATTCCTTCAGAAGAAAGTCAGAGCGGATTCACCTTGAGCAGCCAATTGATAGACGCTGGTTTTCCACCTTTAACCTAAGCGTGCATCAATCCTCAAAAAGAAATGTTATTTTCCATCATTCTAAGACTTCTGCCAAAGAATTCCAATGGAGATCATTCAAAAAGCGGGCACTTTAACCTTACCTGCGCTATGAAATTTACTTTCAGGTTGTTGTGGTGGGACAAGTTATTTGGAACCTGTTTGTCACCGTTCCTTAAGAGAACTGGGCAGAATGTGAAATGAACAGACAATTCGTGACTGAAATCCTAGTTTGCCCTAAGGCTGAACACCAATTTCATCCCCATTATTCATTACATTCCATTCTCCAATGTTATGCTGACACTAAAAATAATATGAATCACTCTGGCATGTTTTCCTGTTTCACATCGGAATAGGACTATTCAGAAATGATGCTGACAAAGGGTAATTGACCAATTACTGTCTGCACTGGATGTTCATGTCTATCTAACACCACTCATATTTGCCAAATCTACATGTGCTATAATTCAATTCTGAATATTTACCATCCTGCCTGTGTAAAATCTGATCTGTGAAAGAAAGATTTGCATTTGTCTAGCACCTATCACCTCCCCAGCACAGTCCCAAAGCTCTCTGCAGGAAATGAATTACGGTTTTGAAGTGTTGTCACTGTTGTAATGTAGGAGCCAAGGCCAACAGTTTGGGAGCAGTAAACAGCAAAATGCTGCTGGATGTTAGGGGAAGGGGGATTTCTCACCCTCCCGCAGAAGGAGATTTAGCCGGCAGCCAACAAACCAGAAAGCAGCGCGGCCTTCAGCCATTACACACTGGAATTGAATAAAAACACAGGAGGTCGGAGCAGGAGGAGGCCATTCGACCCTCCGAGCCTGCTCCACCATTCATTACAATCATGGCTGATCATCCAAATCCATTGCCTGATCCCACCTCCCCTCCAGGCCCTACCAACTCCAAAACAGCTTCTTCCCTGCGATCATCATTTTGAATGAACTTACCTTATATTGAATTGGCCTTTCTCTGCCTTCACCCTAGCTACGACTGTAACATCACATCTTGCACCCTCTCCTTTCCTTCTCTCTTATGTGCTCTATGTACAGTATGCTTTGTCTGTGCAGCGCGCAAGAAGCAATACTTTTCACCGCGTGATAAATCAAGTCAAATCCTTTGATCGTCTTTGCCTCAAATACTACATCTAACTGCAACGTTTTAGCCTCAACTACTTTCTGCAGTAGCAAATTCCACACGCTGACCACTCTCTGGGTGAAGAATAAGGTAAGAGTGGGACTCCCTCGAGTGGGTTTTGAAGTTAAACTTACTTTCTGACTCAGGGATTAGAGTGTGACTGACTGAGACATAACTGATACAAATGAATGGATAAAGATAGAATAATCCTTATAATTGAGTGATGTAACTGTCTGAAGGGCAAATTATTGGTATTATTATATTCATGAATCAAGAAACTGTTACAAATCTGTTGAGAGATAACAAGCCCTACCATTGCACAGGTAGCAGAAGAAAGAGCCCATGTCCAGGTTTAAAATTGCCTGGCCCTCATCTACACTATAAATTGCTGGAACATTGGAACATCCATGTCTGTGCCTTCAAGACTAATTCATCGCTACATGCTTTCTCCCATTGTGAAAGTCCTCGCTTCCAGAAATGCAGATCATACTGCACTTGGATTACTACCCTCTAAAGGAATATCCCTTTGGGCTTTTGATTCCGGACCTTGGAATCAAAAACCATAACTCTTATTTTTATTGTGGTCTTGTACTTCTTCCTTTCCCTTATTCCCGTTTTATTGTATTAGTAAAAAAGGGGAAGACATTGCAAAGCATCCCGTTTGAGTGTAAAATAAATTAATCTCTTATTTCACCTCATCTTGAGTTTGCTGCCGGGTTATTAATAGAGAATTGGATCACACCAAATGTAAGGATTGGTAAAACGTATACAGGGGGACATCAGAAACACCTTTCTGTTTCCAGAAGGGGAGTGAGAGGAGAAATCAGTGCTGTTTAAATTAATCCCACTCTAATTTCTTTACTGATGTAAAGCGTGGTAGCGAGAAGGGATAAACTTATCAATGTCCAACACCATTCCTTAATTTGACTTCAATGATCTTTGGAAACAACCAAGGGAAACACTTGGTGTACACAGCAACATATGGAACCAGCCGGTAACAGCAATCCATCAGTTACTGCTCATGATGGAATGGTTAGGTTGGCGGCAAATACTTTTTGTGCGTGACTCACACAAATTTTTATTTTCACAGTTAATTAAATAAGGATGTAATGCACCATCATCGTGACTAAACCAGCAATTAAACCAATTATTAACTAAAATAAACCAACCTACAGCCCCCTAAAACTTTTTTCTGTGTTAATCCGTGTTCTGTGAGTCACAGGTTTGCCAAGCATGCAAATACGATGAGTATTAACAATTGGGATTATTTTTGCAATTCACAAAATAGCAGCAATGTACAATTCCTGCCTTTTAAAAGAAATAATGGTCAAAATTTCCCAGCCATTCCTGCCGGTGGGATCTTGCCATCCCACTGGCTGTGAAGGGTGGGAACAATAGGGAAATCTGTTGAAAGCAGCGGGAGTGGAAGATCCCGCCATCAGCCAGTGACTGGCCACCTCTGCCACCACAAAACACAGTAAAAAGTCTGACAACACCAGGTTTTAGTCCAACCTATTTATTTGATAATATTCTCACTAGCTTTCGAGGGGACAGCCTCTTCGTCAGGTGAATGGAGAGAACTCTCCATTCACCTGACGAAGAGGCTGTCCCCTCGAAAGCTAGTGAGAATATTATCAAATAAATAGGTTGGACTAAAACCTGGTGTTGTCAGACTTTTTACTGTGTTTACGCCAGTCCAATGCCGGCATACCCACATCATGACCACAAAACATGCCACTGGTTACTCCTGCTCCTATTTCTTATGTTCTTATGTTCTTATGTCTGAGTGGAAAATCCCACTCAATATTCCCCGGGTCCAGTATCCCTCCTTCATTTCCGTTTCCAAATTATAGCACCTCAAATGTCCATCATCAGCCCCTTGGGCTGTCGTGAGATAGTGAGAGGCACAATATAAGTTTAATTTATTCTTTTTCCCTGATTAATGTGAAGTTAGATATATAAACCAATCTCATTCATACATGAAACATGTCAGAGTGTGGGGAATGGGGGCAAGGAATTGTTAAGAGCGAGTTGGAGAAGGGCAATAACGCCAAACCTGGCTGACTTATCAATATGCCTGCCCCAATGGGAGGGCAGAATGAGATCCATTACTGTCCCATATCACTGACTTGTGGAGCTGACGTAGTTAATCAGAGTGAATCATAACAATTCCCCTCACCCTGACGTTAACCAAGAGTGTGAATTGAATAGGAAGGGGGTGGGGTGAGGGGAGCATTTTTTCTGATCCCATGCATGCACTACCCCCAGACTTCATCAGCATGAGTTCCTGGGTGATTTTGAGACATGGGCCTCATTCGTCCACTGCTGGTCAGCTGCCTGGGGAGTTAGGTGCAGAATAGCAGCCAGCACTGAGAATTGTTCATGGCAGCAGGGTAGTGGGAACAGAGTTCTAGAATGTTATCTGATTTTGATTTGATTTATTATTGCCACATGTATTGAGATACAGTGAAAAGTATTATTTCTTGCGAGCTATACAGGCAAAGCATGTTGTTCATAGAGAAGGAAAGGAAAGAGTGCAAAATGTAGTGTTACAGTCATAGCTAGGGTGTAGAGAAAGATCAACTTAATGTGAGGTAGGCCCATTCAAAAGTCTGATGGCAGCAGGGAAGAAGTCGGTTGGTACATGACCTCAGACTTTTGTGTCTTTTTTCCCCAACAGAAGAAGGTGGAAATGAGTATGGACAGTGTGTGTGCGGTCCTTAATTATGCTGGCTGCATTTCCGAGATAGCGGGAAGTGTAGACAGACTCAAAGGACGGGAGGCTGGTTTGCGTGATGGACTGGGCTTCGTTCATGACCCTTTGTAGTTTCTTGCAGTCTTGGGCAGAGCAGGAGCCGTACCAAGCTGTGACACAACCAGAAAGAGTGCTTTCTATGCTGCATCTGTAAAAGTCCTCCTGGTTTCACAAGAAAAGTTGAAACAAAAAGGTTTTCAAAGGCTTACCCCCTGCCAGATCCTTTTCCCCACACAGGCAAGTAACAGCAGCATCCTTACTGATGCCTCAGTTAAAATTGCAGTCAGGGTTCAATGTTATCTCTGATCTACTTATTTAAAGATGAGCATTGTCTGCTTCAGACAGAAATTTATATCTCTAACTCGGAGAAGCAGGCTGAAATTGCACACAATGCAAACGGAGTGGGACGTCAGTGGGTAAGGCAGCCATTTTAACTGCCTCTGATATCATGACAACATTTTACGTTCAGCAAAGTTAATGTTGGAAGATGTACCACGAAACATTAGTCTAACAGAATAGGAAATGTTAAACTCTGTTAAATATGCCCTACAACACAAATGCCTAACCCACGCGAAGCAAGAAATAGGAGCTTCATTTCTTTTAGTCAGGTCCTTCCCTTCATCAGCAGTTTGGTTATTGTGAATGTATTTATTATAACTGCTTCCATTGCTGAGGAAAATGCAGATTGGGGTTAATTACATGAGGTGGAAGGATCAATAACACACATAGGGTGACGTACATCATCAAATAGGTGATGGTACCAGCCTGTAGCCTGATTATCAAACAGGCTTTGTCACTCACTGGAAAATGTTTTTGTGACTAAGAATGGAAACCGATCTTGTTTAATTAGATTAGTTTACAAGGAGAACTAAAGTTACAATAAAGTAAGTCAAGGACTTTCTTTCAGATGTGAATGTGGAATTTCTTTCTAAATATATAGCAGCTATTCTTAAGGATGCTTTCAGTTTATGATGGGTGGAATTTGTTGCTCTTTAAGTTCTTTGATTGAGCTGTGACTGTGGGACAATAAGCCAGCCAGCCAATTCCCTAGCTCCTGTAGGGACCAGTACAATGGCCATACTCTGCTGCCCACAGTGAATCACTGTACAATTGCACACATGTACAACTGGGGGGGGCAGCACGGTGGCACAGTTGTTGGCACTGCTGCCTCACAGCACCAGGGACCCTGGTTCGAATCCTGGCTTGGATCACTGTCTGTGTGGAGTTTGTACATTCTCCCCACGCCTGAGTGAGTTTCCTCCCACAGTCTAAAAGACATCCTGGTTAGATGCTTTGGCCATGCTAAATTCTCCCTCAGTGTGCCTGAACAGGTGCTGGAGTGTGGTGACTCAGGGATTTTCACAAGAACTTAATTACAACATTAATGTAAGCCTACTTGTAACACTAGTAAATAAAGAACCATAGAATCCATTCAGCCAATCTTGTCTGTGCCCGTTCTTAGCTGGGCAACTCTAAACTAATCCCACTGTTTGATGGTGTCCCCACTATTTTGAATATTTCTTCATTCTTTCTTTCAAAGGTGCAATGGTCTTCACCTTAACCGCTCCGAAAGTCTTTACCGTAACAATTACTCTCCAAACAAAATCTTTCAGAGTTTATAAGAAGATCTGGAGTCCCTTCACAATCTTCTCTGTAATAATAATGAGGGAGTAGGTGAATAGGATTTGAACCACCTGTCTTACTGAAACAATTTACCTATTTATTATTCGGAGACATGTCAATCCTCTCCTTGCTTCCCATCCCTGATATTACTCTGGCTTTCAGTGAATGTCATGTTGCTAATGTTCAGCTTTTAGACACTCTGCACCATCAACAATACAGTAAGAAGTCTCACAACACCAGGTTAAGGTCCAACCAGTTTATTTGATAGTAAACCCACAAGCTTTCAGAAACGCTGTTCCTTCATCAGGTGTGTGGAAAGTTCTGATCAGAGAAGGATTTCTGATCTCTGCCCTGAAGAAGGAACAGTGTTCTGAAAGCTTGTGGAGTTTACTATCAAATAAACCTGTTGGACTTTAACCTGGTGTTGTGAAACTTCTTACTGTGTTTACCCCAGTCCAACACCAGCATCTCCACACCATCAATATGGCATGGCGACAGCTCCCTCTACATTTCGAGTCTAGAACATTTGAAATATTGATTGGCATTAGTTGCACTGAGATCAGCTGCCCACCACTGCGCAGAGATGGACAATCCAACCACAACAAATACCAACCTTTGCACAGGATTGATTTTGTCACTTCCTTCATGTAATAGGTTGACACTTAAAGGGTTTTTTTCAAAGCTGAATATGACAAGAATGTGAAAATATTTATTCTCACTCAATGGGAGTAGGTCAGGTCTTTTCACCATTGGTAATTGTGTGAAATTGATATTGGAACAGATGCTCAAGGTACTTCCTATGCTGCCCCTTATATATATATATATTATATACTCAATTTTCTCCTATCAAAATGCCCTTTCCATGGAAAGGGGTGGAAGGTGGGTAAGATGTAGGGAGGATGTAGTGCACAGAGAGTTAGGTGTATAGTGGGGTACATAGAGGGTGGAGTATGTAGTGAGTGAGGTATATAATAGGTATGGTATATAATGAGTGGGGTATATTGTTTTGATGCCCAATCTTATGGACTTAGATATTGAAAATATGGGTTAGACTGTTTCCAGTTGCAGCAGGCAGGGCAGGACTGGGCTGGGCTTAATTCCTTAGCCAGCCTGCAGAGGGAGCTCTTGCACATGTGCAGACCTCTGAGTCAACACACGCGCAATTCCAACAACAGAAGTCTGACAGAGAGGGAGCTCTCAGACGCCTGCTGTTGCCTCAGAAACTATTCTCCTCCCCCATAGTCACAGAGCCTATAGCCAGCCAATCACGAGCCCCACACTGCACAAAAATTCTAGAAACCCGCCACCAAGACCAATCATGACCCCTCCCCAATCCAATCATAATGCAAACTGTGAAGCAGCCTCCCTCCCCTTGATCTGACCATGATGCAGAGTATGCAGCGGGCCCCATCCCTCCATGATTGGGCTGATACTTCAGGCTCCGCCCCTTCAAGTCATGCCCTTTCAGGTCCCACCCCTTCAGGTCCCTCATAGGCCCCGGTCCTGACACAGCCCAGTGGGCAGTGCCAAGGTATCTGGTGGGCATTACCAAGGTTTCAGACTGGCAATGCCAAGGTACTGGGGTGGCACTGCCCAAGGGGCACCTCTGTCTTCCCCTCGGCCGCAAAGGTCTCCGGTTCCCCATTCATGGGGAGAAGATGTTTTTCTCGCTGGATCGGACCTCTCCTGGTGAGACCATAAAGGCAAGTGAGCGCCAAACTCACCGAGCAGATGTAAATGAAGATTATAATAAATTTGAATAACTTATTTGGCCTCTCGGCCAGTTCTGGTGAGAGGCTGTCTGCGCCAGAAATCTGAAGGTTGTAAGATCATGAGAGCCAAGAAATCGGGGGTGATCCAGATTTCTCAGCTCTTGGACAATTTTATCGGTGAGGTGAGCTGGTAAGAACCCGACCCATATCCAGTGTGCCTCTCTCCCTGTCCTTAAAGCTGAGAGCTGAACCTGCTTCGAAGTGGGGCTGAGTAGCAGTGACACGCACTGCCTGTTTGATATTTGTAGCAATGATTCCTACAGTTTTCCTCCAGGTGCTCCGATTTTTGTCATCAGCGGCCATGTTTAATGTTACAAAATGACCTCAAGCCCTGCCAGGCATTTTTAGCTGTACTCCCAGTTATTTATTTGCCGCGAGATTGCTGTCAGTGGCCTAATTTGTTGCAATAGCTTGGAAACCCTCGGCTGCGATCAGTCCAAACAAACACCATCTAAAATTCAGTTTCTCCAGGTTTACTGCTTCCAGTGAGATGAAATGTGATGTCTGGAGATTCCTGACTAACGAGAACATTACGTCCGGTATCAGCTGCCTTCATTCCGTGGCTAATCTCCTTTGAGCATTAAAGGTGGCCCCACTTTATTCAGTGGGATCTGCTAAATTTAGTCAGTGCTGAAATACTAGCCTAGATTTTGCTGCAAGTGGTGAAGGAGCGGCTTTGACTGTTCACCTTGTGTACAGTCACTCTCGGATTTTTAGCAGACTTGTCAGTGGATATTTATGTTTCATCTGCATCAATTTATATTGGGAAAGGGCCGGGGCAGGATTGTTGTCGGTGCAGGCTCAATGGGCCGAATGGCCTTCTGCACTGTAGGGATTCTATAAAAAAAAAGAGGAAATATAGATTATACTTAAGTTAATGCCTTGGAATCAAAATAAAGATTGGAATATACAAAGTGGTGACAGAAATACAAAAAATTTTTTTTTAAATTATTAACATTTTTATTTTGTTGAAGAAACCTGAAACATGAATTTTCCTCCTAAGATGTTGAACTTGCAAAATTAAATTTTCAAAGCCAAAGATGTTCTTCAGCAGTGTACACAATTATTTATGTTGTTACATCAACTGCTCAAGTGTTTACTGAATTGCTTTAAAAGGACTTTCATAAAGCATTAGAAGACACTGACCTAAGATGGCTGCCACCTGTCACCTGATGTCTGGTCTGACAAATTGACCATTTCTGGACAGTTCCAATGTGAAATCTAATGAAGACATGCTGAGACATCCTCCCATGTGATATAATACCTGCTGACGTCAAGCAATCCTTCAAAATATGAAACCATGGGCGTCTTACCATTTGTATTTCTATAAATCTACTTTTCATGGGGAAACAGAAAGTCCACTGGGACAAAGCTATATGGTAGCTGTGCTTCTCATCTCATCAAGCTGCAGAATGGATTACTCAGAAGTTAACGGCAGGGGCATTACAGAATTAAATCATCTAGTCCATAGAAGAATAGTCATTGTCTGTCCAGAAATAATCTAATCAGTAACCTTCTGAATTCATTATGGGCAGGGAAAACATGTGATTAGAATAATCATTTTCAAATGTCTTTTGCTACAACACCTAAGCTGATAAGTGGGAGTCTGGAAGAAATCTACCAGTGGAGCAGTACTCTCCCCTTCCTCTCTCTCAACAACAAGACTACATATCTTTTACAGTTTGAAATCCCGGACAGAGATAAGAAACACCCATTGAAAGGAATTCCAGGTGCGAGATAATCATCAAATTTTGGAAAATATGGATTATATCTCCAGAAATTGCAGTTTATATCAGCTTCAACTCCACTGAAATAGATAAACTGCTGTGAGAGGTTTGCTTCACCCACAAGTACTTGTGGACGACTCATAAATGGTGAACTCCCTTTTTAAAAATCTTTTACTGTTAAATTTCAAGGAGTAACCTCAGACTATGTAATCTGTTAGAGAATGTGTGTGTGTGTGTGAGTGTGAGAGAGAGAGAGAGAGAGCCTGACCATCAGTTGAACAGCAAAATCCAGGCCATTTTCTCATGTATGCGCAGAACGAATAAACTTGTAATGAACCTCAATTTAAATAACATTCTTCTCTGTGAATGATGTTGCAATCTCAGGCACTGAGTCCAAGTTTGCTTCGCATCCATCATTTTAAACTCCAGATGACTGTTGTCACCACTTAGAGATCGACATAAACTTTGCCCTAGAATATCTACTCTGCTAAGTGCTTCCTCATGAAATAAATACTTGATGATGACGTTACAAATAACAAAGAAATGCCGCATTCTTTTAGAAAGCTTGATTATTTAACCCATTTGGGGAAACCTACTGTTGTAAAAGAAACCAAAAACTTGTAAAGAAATATCTCTGAAGTTTCCAGTGGTCACTTCATTGTCGATTGCATCATTCTCTCAGGCACTGAGAGACTGGCACACAATAGCCAACAAGCAAATGTCTGTCCCTATTTCTCTCCTCACCTACATCTGACTAAGCCCCAATTTTAAAATTCTCTTACTTGTTCTCAAATCTCTCCCTGGTCTTGTCACACCCTATGACCTCATCCATCCCTCCAAAACACCCACTAATACTGTCCTTTTATGCATCCTAGAATTTAATCAGAATCCCGACAGTGCAGAAAGAGGCCATTTGGCCCATCATGCTTGCACTGACAAAAATCCCACTCAGTCTTTCTCCCCATAACCCCATGTATTTACCCTGTGAGTCCCCCAACACTAAGGGGCAAATTAGCATGGCCAATCGGTCATTGGCAAGATTTGGAGTCTATTATTAAAGTGAGATCACAGAGTACTTGGAACTGCATGTCAAAATAGGACTGAGTCAGCATATCTTCGTCAAGAGGAAGTCATGTCTCACAAATTGTTAGAGTTCTTTGAGGAGGCAACAAGGAAGTTAGATAAAGGAGAACCAATGGACGTGATTTATTTAGATTTCCAAAAGGCTTTTGCTGCATATAGGCAACTGTTAAATAAGTTAAGATCCCATGGTGTTAAGAGTAAGATGCTAGCATGGATAGAGAAAAGGCTGACTGGCAGGAGGCAGAGAGTGGGGATAAAGGGATCTTTCTCAGGTTGGCAGCCTGTGACTAGTGGTATGTCTCGGGGGTCTGTGCTGGGACAACAATTTTTCACAATATACATTAACAATTTGGAAGAGGGAACTGAAAGCACTGTTGCTAAGTTTACAGATGATTTAAAATATGTAGAGGGACAGGTAGTATTAAGGAATCGGGGGGCTGCAGAAGGACTTGGACAGGCTAGGAGAGTGGGCAAAGAAGTGGCAGATGGAATACAAGGTGGAAAAGTGTGAGGTCGTGCACTTTGGAAGGAGGAATGGAAATATGGACTATTTTCTAAATGGAGAAATGCTTAGGAAGTCAAAAACACAAAAGGGACTTGGGAGTCCTTGTTCAAGATTCTCTTAAGGTTAACATGCAAGCTCAGTCAGCAGTTAGGAAGATAAATGCAATGTTCGCATTCATGCTGAGACGGCTAGAATACAAGAGCTTCTGAGTCTGTATAAGGCTCTGGTCAGACTCCATGTGGAGTATTGTGAGCAGTTTTGGGCCCCATATCTAAGGAAGGATGTGCTGGCCTTAGAAAGAGTTCAAGAGGAGGTTCGCAAGAATGATCCCTGGAATGAAGAGCTTCTCATATAAGGAACGGTTGGCGCTGCCCCATATCTGATTCAACATCACATCAGTAACAGTACAATGTGTAGACTCTGAACTGACAATTATCATGGGGGCGATCTTGCCAAAAACATTCTAAGCCTGAACAAGAGTGAAAACAGGATAATTTCAGATCCATTTTTTCAGCAAGGCAACAAGTCCAATCTTGTATCACTGTGCGAAAAGAAATGCACAATCTGTTTCCTGCCAGTATGTGCAGTTGCCAGAGTTGGCTGATGAAGGGGCAGTGCTCCAGAAGCTTGTACTACCAAATAAACATGTTGGACTCTAACCTGGTGTTGTAAGGCTATTTACTGTGCCTACTTCTGCCAGTAGGGGGAGCAGGCAGGGCCTAAGCTCACTGGAAAGCTGGCAGCTCAGTAGAAGATGCAGTTGCGCATGCACATATCTGCCAGTTACCTCTAGCCCCTGAAAGCCACCTGCCACTACTCCCGTGATAGCTGGCCTTCCAGGCTGGTCAACTCCTCCCACTCACCCCTGGTCGATCATGCCCCCCTTGCCACAATAATCAACAATCACGTTCTCCACCCAGTCCAGCCCAACAAATTGCAACCCCCCCCTCTCCAGTCTGGTTGATCAGCGCACCTCCCTGTTGATCATCAGTTATAGAGTGGACAGCTTTCCACCCCGATGATCCTAGTTGCAGAGTGCATAGCTTCCCCCTGCCTGCCTTCCCATATGTCCCACTCTTCTTCAAGCCCCACCTCATTCCTTTAGGCCTCTCCCCTCAGGTCTCGCCCTTCTCCTTAAGCCTTGTTCCCTCAGACTCCGTCTCCCTGCCCGGTGCTCAGCAGGTACCGCAGTGTGCTCAGCGGGCAATGCCAGGGTGCCAGGCTGGCACTGTCAGGACACCAGGCTGGCAGTGCCAGGCTGGTATTGCCAAAGGGTCTCTGTCCCCACCAACCCCCAACTTCCAGGGTCCTTAAAGGCCTACGGTCCTACCAAAGCTATCATGACTGATTCCCACATGCTTTCAACAGGAACCCTATTTGATCTTTTCACCCTCACATCAGGTTCCTCACAACTATCCTACCTGAGACCAGCTACTTCCACTCAAACATGGCTCTTCCTCATCAATCCCATAACAGTTGCACTTGTGGGTGGAAGAGCAGCCTGGTCTGGTTTGTTCTAACTCTTTAATCTGAGCGAGTACACGTACACCGGCCTCTGTTCAATGCTTTTCCTGACAGAATGCTCATAATCAAATCACAATCTGCATTTACAAAGGGCCTTCAATGTAGTAACACATCCAAAGGCACTTCACAGGAATGTGATCAAACCAAGTTTGACAATAAGCCACATAAAGAGATGTTAGGGCAGGCAACCAAAGGTTAACACAAGTAGGTTTCCATTGGAGGGTCTGAAAGGGAGGAGAGTTGATTGAAAAGTGGAGAGATTTGTTGGGAATTCAGAACTTCGGGTCTTAGCAACTAACACCATGGCTGGAGGGAAGAAAATCAGGAATGCATAAAAGGTCAAAATTGGAGGTCCACAGAGATCTCACAAGTTGGTAGGAGGTTACAGGGATAGGGAGGGTCAAGGCCTTGGAGGGATTGGAAAAGCAAATTTGCCATGAGGGAAACTGAGGGAGCCAATCCACTCTGACAATTCCATGGCTCAGTGTTGTTTGCAGCAACCCAAGTGTGCATGGCTGCTCTGCGGTAAATATCTAAAATGGTAACTCCAGACTTATGGTGAGATTTCCCAATCACAAGTGTGAAAAGTAATAAATCTCCACTGTAAATGTTGTTCCTTACCATTGACTTCACTGAAGAAGCAACTGAAGGCCAGCCCTGCAGCATAACCATTGAAATTCAGTCACTCAATTCTTTCTGGTGAGGAATATATCTAGAAAGGTTTTAATTTGGAGGAATATGATTGTGAAATCTATCAAGAGAGTCATGTATCAGCTATATTACTTTGCACTGATATTTTATGTGCTTATATTATTTAAAAATACTTTTTGATTTGTGGTTCCATTTCCATATATTGCTGAAAAAAAGATAGATCATTCTCCCTTAACTATTCCAGTGACCTTATTAATCGTGTATGCAGGTAGCCTGCATGTTTTTTCATGCTTATCGTGCTGCCAGGCATAGAATCTTAGAATCCCCACAGTGCAGAAGGAGGCCATTTGGCCCATTGAGTCTGTAGCAACCGCAATCCTATCCAGGCCCTATTCCCACAACCCCACACATTTACTCCGCTAATCCCCCCTACACTAGGATCTATTTAGCATGGTCAGTCAACCTAACCCACATATCTTTGGACTGTGGGAGGAAAACGCGGCATCTGGAGGAAATCCACACAGACAAGGGGAGAATGTGCAAACTCCACAGAGTCACCCAAGGTCAAAATTTTGACCCAGGGTTAAAATCGAGTCCCTGGTGCTGTGCTAACCACTGTGCCATCTTGCTGTAGATGGAGAATAACTTGAGAGCACCACATCCAAGCAGTTGCACCAGCATAACGGAGAGACTGAATCAGCAGAGACATGGACTAGAATTTTACCATCCTGCAAACGTCCTTTAACCTCGGGCAGGATTTTTCGGCTTTGATTCCTTGAAAATCCCGCCCGTAGACTGGATTCACCTCCATGACACTACTAGAAAGGGGAAAAGATAGCAGCAGAAAATCAGCCAATACTAGACATGAGACCTCCTACTTCAATGCCCTGACTTCAATTTCACTCCCCCCCACACACAAGGTGCAGGCATTAGAGAGGGGGAATAAGATAAATTTATTAAAAGGGGCTGAGGGCTAACATTCCTGACTTAAAGAACCCATGCTGGTTAAATGCCTGTCGTCTAATGAACCTCACACACCCTAAGGGCCCATATCAGCAGAACTCCCCATTAAGGCCTTGGGAAACAATTCTTTATTTATATGGGGACAGGGATTAATGAAAAACGTGCTCTGGCAGAAGACAAATAGTATCTAACTTGGAGGAGATAACAAACCTGCTCAGATGAAGTAATAGAAACCTATATCTGGATCAGAATTTATACAATATTCTGTGGATGCGACTAACAAGGTATAAATAAAGTGAGCATTTGTGATTTGGCAGAATGCTCTTGTAGGGATCTCTTAAGGCAATCCTCTCCCTGAATGCTGGAATAAACAATTGTACCTGAGTCTCCTGTGATCAGTTCATAGAATTCCACCTCAACAGAGGGAAAAGGTTCACGAGAACGGCTCCAGGGATACGGAAATTCAATTATGTCAATAGATTGGAGAAGTTGGGATGTTTTCCTTGGAGAAGACATGTTCAGAGAAGATTTAAAAGAGGGGTTCAAAATTATGAGGGGTTTCGACAGGGAAGGTAGCAAAAATCTGTACCTATTGGTGGAAGGATCAAGAACAAAAGGGCATATCTTTAAGGCAATTGGAAAAAAAAGCAATGGAGACATGAAGAGGGAATTTTTCATGCAGTCAGTGGTTAAAGCTTTAAAGATTATTTACTTGTGTCATGAGTAGGCTTAACACCGCAAAGAAGTTACTGTGAAAATCCCCTAGTTGCCACACTCCGGCGCCTGTTCGGGTACACTGAGGGGGAGTTTAGCATGGCCAACGCACCTAACCAGCACATCTTTCGGACTGTGGGAGGGAACCGGAGCACCCAGAGGAAACCCATGCAGATACAGGGAGAATGTGCAGACTCCACACAGACAGTGATCTAAGGCCGGAATGGAACCCGGGTCCCCAGCACCGTGAGGCAGCAGTGCTCACCAGTGTGTGTCCCCATAATAATAATCCCAAACTTAGGGGTGCGACAAGCAGTGAGGATGATAGAAATTATCTATTTTCTAGATAGGGCATAGATAGATGAACAGCGTAGGCAGACAGGAGATGGGTGGAATTTAATATCGAGAAATGTCTTTTGGAAGAGGAAACAGGGAGAGGCAATGTACGGTTAATGGCATAGTTCTAAAGAGCATCCAGAGTCAGAGGGAGTTGGGGTGCTTCTGCTTAGATCTTCAATAGTAGTGGGACATAGTGAGAGAATTGATAGCAAAGCATATTGGATCTTGAGCTTCACTTTATAAAGGAACTGAAGATCCCTGGGAGGATGGAGAGGGGATTTACCAGAGTGGTTCCAGAAATGGGGGATTTTAGCTACAAGGTTAGCTTGGATAAGCAATATCATGATAACTACAGGTTTTAAATGTTATTGATTTCAAGGGGAGACGAAAGACACGAGCTTGTTTTACACCATCAACCAAAATGTGAAGCCGCACAGGAATAAAGAGTTATTCACACAGTTTCGATGCAAGCCTTTTCTATTGGAAATGAACAGCAGGCTGGTCAGTCTCAGAAAACAAGACATCAGCATTTCGAATGAGGCCTTTAATTATCATTCAACAGAAATATTAACCTATCTTTCTCTCCCAGAGACTGCTGCGTTTGCTGTTCACTTCCAGCGTTGGCAGTTTTTCTTTATATTTCTTTTAATAATATGAGCTAAATCGCCTGGGGATTGCTCCAAACACAAACAACAGTGATCCCCTGAGGGAGAATGCAAAAACAATGAATGTTAGTTCAGCCTGCGCTGTACTTCTTTGTCCCTAGTGTGTGGTCAGAGTGGATAGTAGTCATGATGTGGGTATGCCGGCGTTGGACTGGCGTAAACACAGTAAAAAGTCTGACAACACCAGGTTTTAATCCAACTGATTTATTTGATAGTAAACGCACAAGCTTTCGGGGTTAGTCCCTTCGTCAGGCCATTCACCTGACGAAGGGACTAACCCCGAAAGCTTGTGCGTTTACTATCAAATAAATCGGTTGGATTAAAACCTGGTGTTGTCAGACTTTTTACTGTGGTCAGAGTGGCACAGGGGTAACCATGATAACAGCCACTGGCTTACTGTCGTAGATGGAAGAACAAAGAACAACACTGCACGGGAAACAGGCCCTTCGGCCCAACGAGCCCACGCCGCCATTTTAACAATGTGAGTGCCCTCTTCTATCTATGACCTTTGTCTACGCCTATTGGGGAAGATTGAGGGAAGACTAATTTAGGGACAATTTCAAGAGGGTCTAAATAAGCAGGAAGAGATAACTTCCAAAGAAAAAGGTTCAACAAGGATGAGTGCGTATATAAATGATGGAATTCTAGATTGATACAGCACAGAAAGAGGCCATTTGACCCATCAGATGGGATTTTCCAGCTGCACTTGCCCCAAGACGAAAAATTTCTCCAGAGGTCAATGGATCTTTGCAAGGTCCGTGTCCCACCTGCTATGATTCCCGTGGTGGGCTGATTGAGAAAATTCAGCCCATCGAGTCTAAGCTGGTCTTTTTGAAGAGAAACCCAGTTAGTTCCATCTCCCCACTCTGGCCTTGCAATTTGTTTGCCCTCAATCATTGATCCAATTCCCTTTTGAAAGTGACTATGTCCACAATCCTGTCAGGCACTTCATCCCAAATCCTAACCACCTGTTGCAAAAAAAATGTTCTGCCTCCTATTGGCCACTGTTTCTTTTGATAATCACCTTAAACCTGTGCCCTACAGCCATTGGAAAAAGTTCCTCTCTATGTTTATTGGTCAGAATTCTTCCAAAAAAATTTTAAATGTCAACTTCACATGAAAACTGGAGTAATTCACGCTGGTTTTTTCAATGGTAGTTTAGAGAAGAATCTCCCCCGCACTCTGTGCACTGCAGAGACCACCGGTGTGAATTTCATTAAATTTCAGGGGGCAGGGCCTATTCCCACTGGAGAGGCTGGAATCAGCGTGCTGAGCAGGCGACTGTGCACATGCCAGTCTGTCAGTGCTGGGATCGGCGCATGTGCAGTGGCCCCACACTGCTGGCCTCCTGATGGCCAGCCAGCTCGATCGCTGGCCAGCTTCATGACCGTCGCATCGCCAGCTCTCCCAACCACCCGACTCCCCTTGCCCCACAGTGCCGACCCCTTAGCGGGCTGACTGATCCCCCCACTTCAGCTAAACCCCCACCCACCAGCCTGTCCCGATCGCTGCACTCCCTCCTTCCCCCACCGATCCCTGTGCAGAGTGGCAGTAGGAACCCACACACCCACCAATCGCCCGCCCAGGCCCCATTCCCCTTATGCCCCACTCCTTGGCACTGCCCAATGGCTAATGGGCTGTGCCAAGGTGTTCCCTTGGCATTGGCACTTTGTCCCTTGGGCAATGCTGGGGGCACAGTCTAGCACTGCCTAGGTGCCAGCGCCTCAGGGTACCACTCCCCCCACCACCTGACTTCCCTTGGATGCCCTAATTGCCCCCCTCCAGTCCAGCGGCGTTGGGCCAGTAGTTCCCCATGAGTGGGGAGCTACTCTAAACCCCGCTGAGGTGAAATACTCCTGGCAGGGGGCAGATGCTAGTCCAGGGCTGCTAATAGCATTGACATGATATTAAAATTATGATTTAAACATTTACCCCGGCTCCCCGCCGATTTCTGATGCAGAGCAAATGCCGCTGGAAATCTGATGCTGGGAGATACTATTGAGGCAGGAACACATGCGTGAACCCTGCACATTGCCTGCTGCAGGATTCTTCCAACCCATTGCATGACCAAATTAGCGCAGTGGGTGGGAGAATTGCCCCCTACGTGTCTAAATTCTTTGTTACTTTAAACACCTTAGCTGAATCTACTCTTAATCATCTCCACTTTATAGCAAGTACCCCGCATCTCCAGTCTATTCACGTAGCTGTAATCCTTCATCCCTGCAAATCTCTTCAATCTTTTGCAGTACCAACTCAAAGCTTTTATGGCCTTCTTAAAGTGCAGTGCTCAAAATTTGACACAATATCCCTACTGGAGCTGAACTCTTGTTTTATACAGGATTGGCAGAGCTTCTTTGTTTTTATGCTCAACGACCCAACATATAAGGCCCAGGAAACAAATGTGTTAACTGTATTGTTAATCTGTCGTCTTCAAAGATTTGCACACAAGCCCCTTCAGAATTCTCTCTGTTCATGCAAACCTCTTTCAAAATTGAACCAGTTATAATGTATTGTCACTGCTCATTCTTCCTACTACTTTACACTTTACTGTGCTAAATTTCATCCACTACGTACATCCATTCATTCCATCAATTGGTCCATGTCTTCTTGAAGTCTGTTACTGTCTTCCTCAGTGTGTATACTTACACCGGGCGGCACAGTAGTTAGCACTGCTGCCTCACAGCTTTGATTCCCAGCTTGGCTGACTATCTTGTGGAGTTTGCATGCTCTCCCCGTATTTGCATGGATTTCCTCCAGATGCTCTGGTTTCTTCCCACAGTCCGAAAGATGTACTGGTTAGGTGCATTGGCCATGCTAAATTCTCCCTCAGTGTACCCAAACAATGCCAGAGTGTGGTGACTCGGGGATTTTCACAGTAACTTCACTGCAGTGTTAATGTGAGCTTACTTGTGACATTAATAAATAATCTAATACATCTTAAATTCTAAACCCGAGGAGCGAGGCAAAATCTTAGAAGAAATACATTAGTAAATAAATTTAAACTTTCCAAGTTTCAGGTCCTCTCTGAATTTCAAAACTCTGCTTTATAATCCCCAAACCCAATTAATCATTGAATGCCAAGAGCAACAATGATCCTAGCACTGAACTATGGATATACATCCCAGCTGTCTGAAGAACAACCATTCACACATCTCGTTATCTGTGCTTTGCAAATTTTGTAGTTTGCAGCCACTTCCCTGCAAGAGCTCTAGTTTTACTAACTCGCCTAATATGTGGTATGTTATCAAAAACCTTTTGAAGTCCGTATACACTACATCAACTACACTGCCCTCATTCACCCTTTCTGGACCTTATCAAGTGCTAATCACTGCGTCACCGTGCCACATGCAAGCATAAGAATTGCATATTAAGGATATTTTGTTCCCAACACAGTTCCTATGCACATTCAATTGCACATTTCAGGTGCAATTATCCAAATTCATAATGGCAGTGGGCACACTGCACGCAGGCAGCTCATACAGGAACATTGGGCCCACAATGTACATATTTCCCAATTGTTTGCATAAATGGTCAGGCATCACGTGCTGTGTGTGTTTCAGTGTCCAAAGTGTGCTCCCGGTAGGTGAGGATCCCTGCTGAGAGTGCAAATCTCCCAAGTTCTCAAACCAATATGTTGTTTTTTTTTAAAACATGAAAGTGTAACCAATTGTGTGCCTGTGTGAGGTTGCAGGAAGTAAGCATCTTATACAACCCATGAAATCCTTTTGTCACAGCGCCAGAAAAAAGACAAAAATGTATTTAAATGTATTCTGACCAGAAGGGATCTTCCTCAACGCTACAGTAACAGATAATGTTCTGACTTCATTCTATTAATGAAGAGCTTGGTCCATTGGGAATATATATTAGTAATGCACCTTCCTGCATAATTTTCCAAACATTTAAATGAATGGTCTGAAAATCATGGATGCTTAAGTTTCCTCATTTGTGCTCCTGTAGTTTTGGAAAATTAGCTGTGTGAATTCAGCCGAGCATCTTGTGTTTTTAATAGAATTATATAATATCTGTTATAGATTCACTACCTGACCCACTCATTCAGCCACATTAGTTCAATTCATTTCAGATATGCAACATTAAATAGTTCGTCAGGAACAAAGGAATTCCAATTGATGAGGCTGCCTACGTATTCAAGAAGCACCTAGATATAGCACTTGGGGCAAATGGGATCAAAGGTTACGGGGAGAAAGCAGGATTAGGCTATTGAGTTGGATGGTCAGCCATGATCATGATGAATGGTGGAGCAGGCTCGAAGGGCCAAATGGCCTCCTCCTGCTCCTATCTTCGATGTTTCTATGTTTACATGAGATGTGTAAAGATATTTAAACCTCCAGTTACATAACATGTGCACCAAGATATAAACATCCAAAATGGATAAGTGACAGGCAGTGTGATGACTTAGATTATTCGCTGGTAAATGAATAGAATCACAGAATGGTATAGCACAGACAAAGGCCATCAGTCCATCAAGTTTGCACTCGTTCATTCAAAGAACAATCCAGTTAGCCTCACTCTCTGGCTATTTCTCCAAACCCCCATTAAATGAAGGGTAACATATGAGAAAATACTTTACTATGTAATAAAATGCTGGGTTGCAATTCACAGAGGTAGACAAGTGGAATTGTGGCAGAGTTTCAGTCTAGGAAGCAGTATTGAATGATATTAACGTGTCTCGAGTTCTTAGTGATGCCTGGAGTTGTGCATTCTCTGCAAGTATGTTTACGACCAGTCTCAGTTTTTTCTGTATATTCTAACCAATTAGGAGTTACACTAAGGTGTCCATTCACTTATGCATAGGCACAAGGTTAAATGTTCATCTCTGTCATTTGGTCCAATTCCGTCCCCTAGCTAACATTCACCATCCCTCCTCTCCCTGGCAATTGTCTAGGACTGAACCAGTCGGTTTGCAACACTGGTGTAATATTTAAAACCAATCATATAATTCCTACAGTGCAGACAGAAGCCATTCGACCCATCAGTTCTGCACTGACTATCCGAAAGAGCATGCCACCAAGGCTCAAACTCCACCTCTTTCCCATCCCCAGAACTCTGTGCATTTACCATGGTTAATCCATCTAATCTCACATCTTTGCACACTAAATGGTGATTTAGACCATAAGACCATGAGATATAGGAGCAAAATTGGGCCATTCAGCCCATCAATTTTACTCCGCCATTCCATCATGGCTGTTAAGTTTCTCAACTCCATTCTCCTGCCTTTTCCCTGTAACCTATGATCCCCTTACCAATCAAGACACATCTATCCCTGTCTTAAATACACTCGATGTCCTGGCCTCCACTGCCATCTGTGGCAATGCTTCCATCTGCACTGTAGGAATAATAACTTCATGACCCTTTAGCTGAAGAAATTCCTCACCTTCTCGGTTCTGAAGGGCTGTCCCTTTACACTGAGGCTGTGCCTCGGATCCTAGTCTCTTCTACTAATGGAAACATCTTCCCCACATTCACTTTGTCCAGGTCTTTCAGTGTCCTGTAAGTTTCAATGCGATCCCTCCTTATCCTTCTAAACTCCATTGAGTACAGACCCAGAGGCCTCTGACACTCCTCATATGTTAAGTTTTTCATTCCTAGGACCATTCTCGTGAATCTCCTCTGGACACCTTCCAGGGTCATCACATCCTTTCTTAGATATGGGGCCCAGAATTACTCAGAATACACCAAATGTAGTCTGACCAGAGCCTTGTAAACCTCAGCAGTATATATCCCTGCTTTGTATTCTTATCTTCTCAAAATGAATGCTAACATTGTACTTGCCTTCCTAACTACAACTCAACCTGCAAATTAACCTTAAGAGAATCCTGAACATAGTAGTTCAGCAGTCCCAAAATCCTGAATTTAGCATGCCAACACTACAGTCAGGAAAGTCCACCAACGCCTCTACTTTCTCAGAAGACTAAGGAAATTTGGTATGTTAGCTACAACTCTCACCAACTTTTACAAATGCACCATAGAAAACATTCTTTCTGGTTGTATCACAGCTTGGTATGGCTCTTGCTCTGCCCAAGACCGCAAGGAACTACAAAAGATTGTGAATGTAGCCCAATCCATGACGCACATCAGCCTCCCATCCATTGACTCTGTCTGCACTTCTCGTTGCCTCGGCAAAGCAGCCAGCATAATTAAGGATCCCAAGCACCTTGGACATTTTCTCTTCCACCTGCTTCCGTCAGGTAAAAGATATAAAAAAGTCTGAGGTCACGTACCAACCGACTCAAGAACAGCTTCTTCCCTGCTGCTGTCAGACTTCTGAATGGACGTACCTTTCATTAAGTTGCTCTTTCTCTACACCCTATGACTGTAACACTACATTCTGCACTCTCTCATTCCCTTCTCTATGAAAGGTATGATTTGTCTGTATAGCGTGCAAGAAACAATTCTTTTCACTGTATATTAATACACGCAACAATAATAACTCAAATCAAATCAAAATCTAACCCACACGTCTTTGGACCATGGGAGGAAACCAGAGCACTCAGAGGAAACCTATGCAGATAACAGGAGAATGTGCAAACTTCATACCGACAGTCACCCAAGGCCAGGATCGAACCATTGAACCTGGGTTCCTGGCGCTGTGAGGCAGCAGTGCTAACCACTGTGCCACAACCCTAAAGATGACCTTCCAACTTCATAAGTGGGATTCTCCAGCTGTGCTCGTCTGAAGACCAGAAATTCTTGCCTGACTGCAATGGACCTTTCCAATGTCCATCCCTGCCCTCCTGCCCACTAGAATTCAGTGGTGCACAGGATGGGAGAATTTCATATTCGTGATTCACTAAGCTCTCAGCTCTGGCTAATCCTGTAGTTTAAAATGCATGGATATTAATTGCACCTTCGTAGACACTGCTTCCATTGGGGTAATGGGACGAAAATCTGAGGTTATGCCCATTCATTTGCCCATTTTGCCAACATCTATTTACACCACATTTCCTGCCAATCTCATTAAATGCATGCTGTGGGCATATTCAAGCAGGAATCAGCACTAAGAAAATGGGGGGTGTAAAGAAAACAGCAAACTCACAGTCTGGGCGGGATTCTCCAGTCACACTCGCCCCAAAACCAGAGAATCCCACCCGAGATCAATGGACCTTTGCGTGGTCTGCCTGCTCGCTATGATTCGCGTAGTGAGTGGGACAAGAAAATTATCCCTCTATATATCCCTGTTTAATAATTATTCACACATGTTAAGCACAATGTGATTCAACATCTGCAATTCAGGAACCTCCTGCATTGTGTTGTAACTTGCACTGATGCCATATAAACACATTCAAGAAAGTGCACATCTCAATGGGGATAATTTATAACAAATTCCTCAAAAATTGCAATAAACCATCAACTAAATGGTTTTGTTCCCTGCTGTGCCCACAATTGGCTTTAATTTTAATTTCAATTTTGTCTCATGTTGAGTCAGTCTAATTGCATAAAATCTGGTGATGCATTTCTTTAGCCTGGGGTGGGTGGGGGACAGCCATTTTAATGAACTGAGATTGGTTTGGGTGCAAGAATTAATGGAACAGGGAAACTTGGATGCAGCAAATGTGCATAACACAATAGAGCCTGAGATTCCTCAATCTTTTACTCTAGATATTTGTTTCATGTCTGGTTCTCATGTGCCGCTGGGTGCAAATTTGAGAGAATTTCAGGGAATGTTTTCTCCTCAGTGAATGTCACAATTTCACACTTTGTTACCTCCATCCAGCTTAAATTTTAAAAATTAATTTGTGATATTGACATCACTGACAGAGATTATATTTATCATCCTGAGGATTGAATGGATATTTGAACTGCTTACTCACAAAGTCATATGCAGGTGAGACTGCGGTGGGGTGAGAGGATGAGATTTTGATACATTTGAAACCCATCCAATTGCAGAGTTAGAATCGGTCTCCTGAAGGGCAAACACTGTTATAATATTCTGAAAGCTCCCATAGTCATTTTAACTGTCACAGTCTCCTTTCATTTCAGCCAACACACTTGGGGGTTACCATTGACCAGAAACTCAACTGGACTCACCGCATAAACACAATGGCTACAAGTCAGAGGTTAGGAATACTGCAACAAGTAACTCAACTCCTGACTCCCCAAAGCCTGTCCATCATTTACAAGACACAAGTCAGGAGTGTGATGGAATACGCACCAATTGCCTGGATGGGTGCAACTCCAACAACATTCAAGAAGCTTGACAGTATCCAAGACAAAGCAGCTTACTCGATTGACACCACATCTACTCCCTCCATCACCGACGCTCAGTCGCAACAGTGTCCACTATAGACAAAATGCACTGCAGCAGTTCACTAAAGATCCTTAGACAACACCTTCCAAACCGACGATCACTTTCATCTGGAAGGACAAAGGCGACAGATACGTGGAAACATCACCACCTGCAAGTTTCCCTCCAAGACACTCACCATCCTGACTTAGAAATATATCACTATTCCTTTGCAGTCACTGGGTCAAAATCCTGGAATTCCCTCCCTAATGGTTTTGTGGATCAACCCACAGCACATGAACTGCAGTGATTCAAGAAGGTAACTCACCAGCACCTTCTCGAGGGTAGCTGGGAATAGGCAGTAAATGCTGGCCAGCCAGCGGTGCCCATGTCCCGTGAATGAACAAAAAATATGTTTTTTTAAAATCCAAATTCCAATTTACAAACAGCCAGGGTGGAATTTGAACTCACGTCCTCTAGATTATTGCATACTGATTACTTTGTCCACTCACATAAGTACAATCCCTACAGTGCAAAAGGGGACCATTCAACCCCTCAAGCCTGCGCCAATAACAATCCCATCCAGGCCCTATCCCCATAATCCCCTCTACTTAACCAGCCAATCTCTCTGACACTAAGGGGCAAATTAGCATAGTCAATCAGCACATCTTTGGAGTGTGGGAGGAAGCTGGAGCACCTGGAGGAAACCCACACAGACATGGGGAAAATGCTGGAAAATCTCAGCAGGTCTGACAGCATCTGTGGGGAGAGAACAGAGCCAATGTTTTGAGTCTAGATGACCTTTTATCAGAGCTCTGACAAAGGGTCATCCAGACTCGAAACACTGGCTCCATTCTCTCTCCACAGATGCTGTCAGACCTGCTGAGATTTTCCAGCACTTTGTTTTTATTTCGGATTCCAGCATCCACAGTATTTTGCTTTTATCTTAAATTTGGCATTCTAGCTCTCATTGTTTTATTACTATCGCCAGCCAAGAATTGCTTTGTGATTCAATAATGAGGTTCGGGGTGGTTTCTTTAAGCTAGACTTCAGCATTTTAACAAGCGTTTAGCGATGGAACGATTCACTATCCCCTCTGGCATCTTGACTCTGACCAAATTTCGAAGATCAGATTGTGTGACCTTGTCTGCATCCTTGTGAATCCATGGTG
Source organism: Carcharhinus amblyrhynchos (assembly GCF_965287045.1). NCBI lineage: Eukaryota > Metazoa > Chordata > Chondrichthyes > Carcharhiniformes > Carcharhinidae > Carcharhinus > Carcharhinus amblyrhynchos. Next base: position 24,094,210 of record NC_137343.1, read on the forward strand.
GTTTCATGTTTTGCTTCAGTACTCAGCCAATTCATCATTTATTTAAACCGATAAATTAGATATTAAAAGTGTATGTTGGATAAAGCTCAGCCCCCAGGGTCTGTGGGAAAAGCTTGACAAACTTAGAGTCAGCAGTTTTTTCTTGGCCTTACCAAAATAGACTGTTCAAGGTTTAAATTAGTCTCCTCGAGGTGGGAGTGTTACCATGCCAAACAAGAAATTTTGCTTTTTAATAACAGTTACCTTAAGTAATCTACTATGCCCCACAAGGAAGAGGACAATAAATCAGTTTGAATTTTAGCCAGTGCTGAAATGTACAGGTAGTGATCTGGATTCAAGCTACTGAACCAGATTTAGAAAAGGGGAGTAGGTGGCATTAAAATTCGCTGATAATCCCAATTTGAACATTTTGTAAAGAATAGCAGTTTGTAAATACTGCAAATATATTGCTCATACTGGATGCCGTTCATCGGTTTATTTAAAGTTAGTTGAAGTTTACGTTGAACTTGTATCCTGAGTCTCGGCTGTCACTCCGTTATTTTATTTAATGACAAGATGTGAATCTCATTGGCTAGGTCAGCATTTATTATTAGTCTTGTTGTTTCTCTTCCCGTGCCTAACGGTGCATTGTACCGCTACAATCTGCACACTCCTTTCCTTCTCTATGATTGGTATGCTTCGTCTATGTTACACACAAGAAACAATACTTTTCACTGTATACTAATACATGTGACAATAATAAATCAAATCAAATCTGAGGCAGACTTTCATCTGTTTCCATAGCTAGATTTGTTTAGAACATGTCTCTAGCCTATCACCAGGGGCTTATAGCTTGAGGAGCGTCACTCACATCAAGCATGGCTGATCAGGAGCCTCTCCCCTCTTACTACCAGCTATTGGCGTGTTTGGAAGTATTTTGCAGGCAGACACTCAACCTGTTTGACTGTTAATGAACACACCTTCTTTGGCCATTGAGTCCTGGCATGGGATTCGAACCCAGAGCTTCTGGCTCAGAGGCTGAGACGCTCGCTACCCACTGTGCCACAAGACCTCCCCAGCAATTATTTTCCATCCCTAATTGGCCTTGAGAAAGTGGCGGTGAGCTGCCATAGAGTCATAGAGGCTTATAGCATGGAAACAGGCCCTTTGGCCCAACTTGTCCATGCCGCCCTTTTTTGTTTAACCACTAAGCTAGTTCCAGTTGTCCACATTTGGCCCATATCCCTCTATGCTCTTCTTAACCATGTAACTGTCTAATGCTTCCTAAAAGATAAAATTTTACCCACCTCTACTATTACCTCTGGCAGCTTGTTTCAGATACTCACCACCCTATGTGTGAAAAAATTCATGTGCTGTAGTACACCCGCTGTGCTGTTAGGGAGACAATTCCAGGATAGCGATATATTTCCAAATCAGGATGGTGAGTGGCTTGAAGGAGAACATTCAGGTGATGTTCCCATGCACCTGTTGCCCGAGATCTTCTAGGTGATAGACAACATCATTGGAAGGTACAGTTGAAGGAGATTGCACTGTCATCTCTGAAGCACAATGTCCTGTCTTCAAGACTTTACTGTCTTGAGCACAAAAGAAAATGTCACTCCAAAATGGTGCTAACAAAATGCTGCGCTATTTGAGGTACTGCCTTAGGGGTTAGAGCTCTTGCCCTGTCAGGTAGATGTAAGAAATCCCAAAGAAAAGTACAGCAATGGAACAGACCCTTTGGCCCTCCAAGCCAGTGTTGATCATGATGCCCTAACAAAAAAAAACCTTCTGCCCTTACTCATTTCCATATCCCTCTATTCTCTCCCTATTCATGTGCCCATCCAGATACCAGTTAAATGTTACTAATGTGTCTGCTTCCACCACTTCCTCTGGCAACACGTTCCAGGCACCCACCACTCTCTACATCACAAACTTCCCCTACACATCTCCCTTAAACATTCCCCCTCTCACCTTGAACCTGTGCCCCTTTGCAATTGACACTTCCACCCTTGGAAAAACCCTGTCTATGTCTCTGATAATTTTGTAGACCTCTATCAGATGTCCCCTCAGCTTCTGTCTTTGCAGTGAAAACAATCCTAGTTTATTCAACCTCTCCTCATTGTCAACACCCTTGCGATCAGGCAACTTCCTGGTGAACCTTCTTTGCACTCTCTCCAAAGTTGCCACTTCCTTCTGGTAGTGTGGTGTCCAGAACTGCACACTATACTCCAAATGCGGCCTAACCAAGGTTTTACATCACTGCATGACCCATGGAACTAGTTCAAAGAGCAGGGACGTTATCCCTGGTGTCCTGACCATAAGTAATCCTTCCACAAATATACAAAAAAAACAGACGATAAGGTCGTTATCACATCACTGATTGCTGTGTGCAAATTAGCTGCCATATTTCCAATATTACACACCTCAAAATGGTGACATCCAGTGAAAAGTGCTGTATGAATGCAAGCTTTTTTTTTTGAAAGAACGTGTTCAAAATGAAGGTGATCACGTAACAGCATAAAATATTCCAGTAAATTGACGTACAGTGGCAAGGTTCTCTCCAGCTCACAACACTGTACACAAATGTTGGTCTGGTGAAGTCACATTAAACTCCATCAAGGGAATATTGAACATTGATCAGGTCTTACAGTAAGTGGTGTCACTCCATAATTCAGAAACATTGCTAAGAGGCAATACATTCAGAGATTGTGGATGAAAAGGTTTCCTACCCAAAGGCATATTTAGTTGAATTGTTGGTGGAAAGAGTCTCCAGACAGAAATATCTCTCAGTTTCACAGCATTGGATAACAGAAGTTACTGGAGAAATGCAGGCAGCAAGACTCATTGTACCCAGTAAGAGTCAGATTTATCCTTGGAGGAATCACAGTATAGAATCAGAGGGGTGAATTTTACCACCCTGCCTGCCACGGGAATCAGAGCGGGCAAGGGGTGGGCCATAGAAAGGTCTGTTGACCTCTGGTTAGATTTTCCAGTTTCGGGGCAGGCGAGACTGGAAAATCCCTACAGTGAAGAAGAGGCCATTCGGTCCATGCACCGACTCGCTGACAGAATATCCCACTGAACTTCTCCCCGTCCTATTCCCCCCTAACCTTTCATAATTCCCATGGCCACTCCATCTAACCTATACATATTGCGACGCAAAGGATCAATTTAGCATGGCCTATCCGTCTAACCTGCACATTTATGGATTGCGGGAGGAAACCGGAGCACTCGGAAGAAACCCATGCAGACATGGGGAGAACGTGAAAACTCTACACAGGCAGTCACCCAAGGTCAGAATCAAACCCTGGGCTCTGGTGCTGTGAGGCGGCAGCGTTAACCACTGTGCCACCATGCTGCCCAGAGCTAACATCATAATCAGAGGAAAAGCTGAGCAATTTTATTAAGCTCAGCTATGAGCTCTCAATCTCAGTAAATAAGGCCATGGTTACAGCTTGTGCTTGTTGTTACCCAGTAATCATCCAGAGTTCACCAGAATGTTACAGTAGTGTAACATACCGTCTGCTTTTTAATTGATTGGTGACATAAGAGTGGTGAAGCAGACGAGTTATCTGTACTGCTCTGTTTTTAACATTGAGTAAGAGCACATAATTCTGGACCATCCTGCACTGTAATAAAAGTTAACACTTTGTCACAATTTAACAAATTCCTTGATTTTTGTAATGTATATGATGCATTATTTTACTCATGATCAGATTCATTATTTTTTAAAGCGTGTTTTTTTATTGAAGCTATTTGTTAACAACCTTCCAACACATCTGGTTGACATATTGGCCAGAATTCTCCAACCTTACCAGCAGCTGGGATTTTCCAGTCCCACTGCAGTGAATGGTGATTGGGCTAAACGCCACATTTTCTGCTCTCACCGGCAGGGCCTACGAGACTGGAGAATTCTGGCCATTTATAACGGTTAAAGAGAAAATGTAAATAAAACCATTGGAACTATAGCATTTAATTGAAATTTAGTATCTATTGTACAGTGCAGTTGATACAGTGGGCAGTTAACATTGATACACTGAAATGCAATTCCTAATCAATTGATTTCTTTCAATAAGTAACATTCTGGGATACAGTGTATGAGCAATTGGATGCATGACATGATAGCATCTTTGAGAAGAGAAAGAACACTTTGGCCTTGTGGTTCACAAAGCTCCCTTCCACTGGAAGGGTTTTGCCTTATTTATCAATAACGTATTTAACAACAATCCTCTCATTCTAGGATCATCACACTTCCACTATTAGGTCTCAGTTGGTATCGTTCTCAACTCCGCATCAGAAGTCCCACTCCAAGACAAGCGTGAAATAAAAGCTGACATTGCAAGGGACTGCTACACTCTTGGAGGTTCCATTTCGTGGACACAATACTAGGTCTCGGTTTGTCCTTACAAGTGAGTTTTAAAGACGTGGTGGCCTAAAGAAGAACAGGGAAGTTATCCCTTGTGTCCCAGCCAATATTGATCCCCCACTGGTGTCACAGGAACAGATTATCTGGTCATTTATTACATTACTCTGCACGGGAGTTTGCTGTGTGCCAATTGACTCCCGTTTCCTTCATTGCAACAGGACCTCCAGTACAGAAGGAGACCACTTGGCCCATCATGCCCACATTGACTCTCTGACAGTGCACCTTACCAAGGCCCAAAATTACCTAACTGACTCTAACGAGCTTTGGTGGTTGTAAAAAGGGATTCTATAAATGCAGTCTTTCATCGACTGGGATGCGAGTGTGATGATACTGTGCCTTTAAGAAATGTACATTTGTCATGTTTTAGGCAGAATCTGTAGGAGCAGTTTGTAACTGCCAGCACTGTATTGTTACTGCAGCAGTATAATTGTTCCAAATCACTGGAGTATTTGTTTTAATCTGAACTAATGTTGTTCTGGTATTTTTGTGATTTCCCCTGTGGGTTTGCAGAGTAGGACTTGGTTGGGTTGACTGAGCTAGGCTTACACAGAGAACTCAAACTTAGTTGCTGCTTGGAATTGTTAGAGAGAAATGCTTCCCTTTCACCATCTGAAGTCTGGAAACTGATCTACCAGAGGCTAGATTTATTCCTTTGAAGTTCTGCTGTTTGAGGATATATCTTTGAGAATCTACTGCGAGAGTCAAAAGACAAGTGTCTGTCTGGATCTCTGACCAGAGGGGGTTACGAGACTGGAAATATAGCATCTGTGTAAGCAAATCTGCTTTTAGTGCTAACTGGTTTTGAAGGAGGGATTTATGTCTATGAAGATACAAGAATTATACTTTAAGAATTGGTAAAAGTTATGCTAATTCTTTTGGTTATATTCTAATTGTTCTTAAAAGTTTGTTTGATAGTGGGTCAACTAAATCATACCTGCAGCAAAGCACCTTATGCTTGCCCTAATGCTAAAATCAAAGGGACAAGTTAGATCCTAACTTCATAATATAACTTGGAGTTTCTGATTTGGTCCCTAATGGAAGGAGGCACATTAAATTGACTTTTTTAAATAAATTCATTCATGGTTGTTGCTGGCTGACCACCAATTTTTGTTCATCCCTAATTGCCCTTGAACTCATTTCAGGAGGGCAGTTGAGAGTCAACCACTTTGTTGTGGATCTGGAATCACATGTAGACCAGACCAGGTAAGGCAGCAGATTTCTTTCTCTAAAGAACATTAGTGAACCAAATGGGTTTTTCCAACAATTGACAATTGAGTCGATGGGCCTCTTTCTGCACTGTAGGGGCTTATGACTATGACCATGAAACCATTGTCTCATCAGTAGATTCTTAATTCCAGATTTTTGTGTTATCGAATTCAAATTCCACCATCTACCATAACAGGATTTGAACCCGGCTTCCCATAACATTAGCTGAGTTTCTGGATTAATAGCCCGGCGATAAAACTACTAAGCTACCATATTCCCTTGGTCTTTATGTGCAGCAATTCCTATATTTCTAAAAAAAAAATGCAGACACCATCGCACAGAAGCTAACTGTGTTCTTCAGCATCAGACACCACTTCCGCTGGAGAGAGTGAAGCAATTAATGAGAACAAAGTGAGAATCTTGTGTGTTAAATAATGTTTATTTTTATTCCTGTTTTTGGAGACCCACGATAAAAACTGTGAATAGCAATGTACATATAATAATTTAACGCTGTGCAAAAATACACAAATTCCATAATCTAATTTCTGACAAAAGTCATCACATTTAAAGGCATGCCTAGCCATCACGCGCTTAATTTGAAAATTCTCCGCAAAAAGCACAGCCGATGCTTTTAGAAAACCGGTATATAAATAAAAATCTGGCAAACATCATTTGGCAGTATATTATTCCACATGGTTCGCTTACTGGCACTGACGGGGACTCAAGTTCAGCCAAAAAAAGACCACTTTATAGAATAAATACGAGTCAATTTACAGTCACAGGCTGCCCAATATTTAAAAAACTTCACATTAATAAGATTGTTCAGGTATGCTTACAATAGCAAAGTTAAGGCAGTGCTGAATACACGGGCCATTCCACCACCTCAGCATGTGTTCCGATAACATGTATGTACATATAGACAGAATCTTCACCTACATGATCACAGTATCATTGTGGTAAAATACATTGACTGCAATTAGAGATATATTATCTCGGACATCATGCACCAATATTTTGTTGTAAAACACTGCAATACAACAATATAATCCTGGGCGCACTAACATCTTCGCATTTAAATCACTTCAGCTCAGCTTTTAAGTGCAGTGTACGAATTGAAGCTAAAGCAATATCTGCATCACAACAATGAAAGGCTTTGGTGCAAAGCTGGTATCAGTGAAATGGCAGTGGCTACTAGTGCGACCTTCTCACTCACAATAGATCCTCCTCTCCCCCACTTCTACCCCCGCTCCTTCCCCATCCAACCTTTACACTGACAACAGATTTAAGTCTGCAACTCACATAAGCACTGTTACAAAGGAAGAAACACTGGTGAATGCTGGCCCCCAGCATTCAGCCCGAAGGCTTTACAGGTTTGAGTTAAAAATAAACGTGCAAAAAAATACACCAGTCACTAAATCATTTATAAACCAGAGGTTTAATCTGTATCAGTTAAGTCTCAGCTAAAGCTAAATCTCAGGTCCTGCCAGTGACAATTCCCCTCAGATTTATTTTTAAACGTCGACAGAGATTTGAGATTTATCAATTTCTGCTCTGAAAAAATATCCCACTCGCAGCAAATTCCGCTGATCGCACACCATTTGCAGCAGCTCTCATTTCATGAGATGACTCTTTCGGAGTTTAATAACCTGCTCTTGCCACTGAGTAGTTTTTAAGGCCAGAATAATGCTGCTAACACTCTTTAGAGGTGTTGCAAATTAGCGTCTGACTCCAAGCTCTTTCTTCCAATTAGCAGTAAGGCTGGATTTACTGCACTACAGAGGGTAAGACATGGAAATTTAAATTCATCGGATGCTGCAAATGCAGTCAGTTCAATTTCAAAGCAAGTGAGGCACCGCGGGAGCATCTGACTCACCCTGCCAATAGTGCCAGACTGAGACACACTGAGGCTGGTACAATACCATCCATCTTTCTTATTGCTGACCCAACGAAAACATACATAAATATTGGCCTGACTCTGCAATGGAAGGCGCGCCAATGGCTCCTGGCGTCATTTTCGAACTTAAAGGCATTTCTCTATCCACGAAGCTAGCGGAGGGTATCATTGTTCAAACTTCCTATGCTGTGCAGGGCAGTTCATTAAATACAGTGCGACTTTAATCTGGTGGCACAAAACATATCGGAAATAAATGCAAAAAGCTGATCGTTTAGCTTGGGTGCAAATCTCCACAGCATGCCATCCAATACATTACATGTTTTGACCATACCGCTGAAGCAAAGGACATTTTTATACCCCAATTTTCTTTTTACAAAAGAGCTTCTTCCATAACAATGTTAGTAATTTGAAGAGGACAACAAATTGATGCGTTGTAACTCAACTTTATGCCTGGGACAAAGTGGGGCCCGCTTAAAAAAAATATGAACAGCTGCCAAACAACCTATCCTGTGGCATTATCAGCTTTAGTAGAGGGACATTGGAAGTAGCCAACAGGCATACACAAAACCACGCGAGTTACTTTTGGTCTAATTCTAATGGGTGTTTGTATTTTTATATATAATAAATACATCAGTGTTCCCAATTACAGTAAGGTAGGGAGAGTCCAGACATAGGCGTCATCGTTTGAGGTTAGAAGGTGAGGAGAAATTTTTTCACCCCCCAGAGGTTGGTGCATTTGTGGAATGCACTACCACAGAACGTGGTTGAGGCCAAAATATTGTCCGATTTTAAGAAAGAATTGGATATAGGGATTAAGGGATATTTGGGGGGGGGGGGGGGGGGGTCAGGGTATTGAATTTGATGATCAGCCATGTTCATAATGAATGGTGGAGCAGGCTCGAATGGCCTACTCTTGTTTCTATGTGGCGAAATGCAAGTACTTTAGGTGGATACCCCATCAAAAATGAAGTTTCTAGCTCATCAGCCCATCTATATCTGGAAACATATCAAATGTAGAGGGATTTGCACGCAAGCTGATCTGTAAGATATGCACATTTGGCGACAGGATCTTTCAAATAAAATTCAAAACAAAATTTAAAAGCTTCTGACACATCTTAGTTGTACAACCTTTCCTTCAAACCTAGCGGAAAATGTTATTTAACTGAGGAGCTGCAGAAACAAAAGGAGACACGCATTAAAGATTTTAAAAAGAATCTAGCCTGGACACCTTATTACTCAATAACGCACCTGTAGCAATATGAAATTGGCCAGCTTGATTTATCTGATGGAATAGTAATTAACTCCAAAAGAGCCTGCACCACCACACTGCATGTTGCAACCAGTGTATTCTTACCAAAAGGGTTTTCATCTTGAAGCAGCACAATTTGATTAATTTGTTAACAGTCTGCCAGAAAGCTGAAATATCGATCGAAAGCATGAAAGTCCCTTACAATATAATACCATGCCATTCACTTCGCGATGTTTACGGCCGCCATAAGTCACTTAAGTGCATGACTAAAATCCAGTAACATACCCTCCTGCCAAGAAAAGCAAAGTTTTACAGCTCAGACTGGAACAACTTTGGCCAGTAACAAAATAATGCTGCAACGGGCTGTGGTTCCTCTGAGCTAGTTTTCAGCAGCACAGTGAGGTATTGGCAAGCTAACATACACGTACATCTGTGGAACAGGGGCCGAAGTACAGGCACAAAGAGGGTTCCCAACATCTGGTTGCGATCTATAATTTCACAGACATTTTTTGTTTTTTTTTTGGTTTCCTGTTGTCCGATTGTAAATTAGCAAAGACAATGCTGAAACAACTTCTTAAATGGACAGAGAGGTTCTCAGGATATAGACACTATTACTGCATTATAAAGTATTTATGCTGGGTTCCCTAATATTAATAGCGGGCGAAATCCCTTTAAACAACAGAAGAATCAGCAACTTTCCTCCAAGGTTGCCTCAGATATATAATCCCTTTCTCTTTCATACATTTTGCTTGTGATAACAATGCAGCTCAGGAAAGGTAGTCCGACCCACGTTCTCATTCACTGCTATCTGCATGCTTGTGTTCAAGTTTGCCAACAGTTGAATTGTTTAATTCGCTTTTATTAAACCCACTGTACACCTCGACCTTGCCTGTGGCGCACTGCACACACAGCGCACAAACTCTTACGTTTCAGATGTCTCATCGCAGTGAACCAGTGTGACTCAGGGAACGAACATCTCGTTAGCTTGTTCCTCTTTCTCTCGGCGCTCAAATGCCTGGTGAGCACGTTCTAGATCCTGTATAACATCCAGAAGTCTGGCGGCTGCTGATATCCTCCGATCATGAAAAGGGTGACTTCTCTCGACTCCACCTGCGTGTGACAGTGTTTGAGTGGTTAATTGTGAGATCACTGCAATGTAATTCATTCTAATCAGGTCACGTTGAACACAACCCCTCAATTAAAGTTTTAGAGCTTATTTATTAGTGCCACAAGTAGGCTTATATGAAATTACTGTGAAAATCCCCGAGTCACCACACTTTGGCACCTGTTCAGGTAGTTCTTGTTGGCCAAACGAGCAAAACTAACTCAAATTAACTTAGGGACAAATTAGGAGGGGCAGCACCCCCAAAAAGGGGGGAGAACGGCCAGAACAGAAACCAAAGTCCAAAGGAAACTTAAAACATTAAATCAAAACGTGGTTGTAAGGGTCTATAACACACACACCAGCCCCTGCAGTGCCCAGCAGGCGCGGAAGGCGTCAACTGCCCCCGTGGACACTGCATGCTCCCTCTCCAGGGACACCTGGCCGCGGTAGAGGGGCAGCACCTGCTCAGGTAACACTGAGGGAGAATTTAGCATAGCCAACGTGCCTAACCAGCACTTCTTTCGGACTACGGAAGGAAACCAGAGCACCCGGAGTTAAACCCATGCAGACATGGAGAGAACGTGCAGACTCTGCACAGATAGTGACCCAAGCTGGGTCCCTGGTGCTGTGAAGCAGCAGTGTTAGTCACTCTGCTGCCCTTGTAAGATTTGGATCCAAGCAAGGTTATGGCAATATCAATGATAAATACTGCAACTAGACATTTGAAACTCAAATATTCCATGGTGTCAAATTCAAAGTTTTGATCACTGGAATTCAACTAAACTGCGTCCAACCTGAAATTGGCCCAGACTGAGAAGGCGTTGCCTTTTCTGTTTGTTTGTCTAGATTTTGAATGGGCTAAGTTAACATTGACTTGGCTACAGGGATAGAAGGCTCTATAGCCAAATTTGCAAATGACACAAAAATAGGCAGGACAGTAAGTTGCAATGTGGAAATAAGAACCTTACAAATAAATATAGATAGGTGAGGAGAGTGGGCCAAAATGTGGCAGATGGAGTTTAATGTGTCTAAGTGTGAGATCATGCATTTTGGTCAGAAAAATAGGAAGACGACTTATTGTCTAAATGGAGAGAGTGCAGAGGGAACTAGAACTAGAACATAGAACATTACAGTGCAGTACAGGCCCTTCGGCCCTCGATACTGCACCGACCAGTGGAACGAATCTAATAACCCTCTAACCTGAACTATTCCGATGTTATCCATTTGCCTATCCACTGACCATTTGAATGCCCTTAAAGTTGGCAAGTCCACAACTGCTGCAGGCAGGCCATTCCACGCCCTTACTACCCCTCTGAGTAAAGAACCTACCTCTGACATCTGTCCTATAATTATCACCCCTCAATTTAAAGCTATGTCCCCTCTGGGACTGGTGGCCTTGTCCATGAACCACTGAACACTAGCATGCAGGTACAACAGATAACAAAGAAAGTGACAGAAATAAATGTTGCATTTATAGCTAAGGGAATAGAATATAAAAGTAAGGCAGTATTGTTGCAACTATAGAAGGCATTGGTGAGACCGCACCTGGAGTATTGTGCACAGATTTGGTCCCCTTATTTGAGGAAAGATGTAGTGGTATTGGAGGCAGTTCAGAGGAAATTCAGAGGATTGATTCCAGAGGTGAGGGGTTTGTTGTATGAAGAGAGATTGAACAGTTTAGGCCTATACTCTCTGGAATTTAGAAGAATGAGGGGAGATTAAATTGAGTTAAAAAGATGATAAAAGGTATGAATAAAGTAGACGCGGAGCAGATGCTTCCTCTTGTGGGGCATTCTAGGACGAAAGGTCAAAGTCTTAGGATAAGGGGTAGCAAATTTAAAAGTGTTGAGGAGAAACTACTTCTCCCAAAGGGTTGTGAATCTGTGGAATTTGCTACCCCAAAGTGCGGTGGATGCTGGGATAGTGAGTAAATTTAAGGAAGAGTTAGACAGACTTTTAATTGGTAATGGGTTGAAAGGTTACGGGGAGAAATGGGGATGAAGTGCATATCAGCCGTGACTGAACGGCAGGGCGGACTCAATGGACCGAATGGCATAATTCTGGTCTTATATCTTATGAATTTATGAACTTGTAATTGAGACTATTTCTGTATGCCTCTTTTCAGAGGCATTTCCTGCAGAAATAGAGTTTTTGAAAGATGAATTGCTCTGGTCACTGTGTGCAGTGATTTTCTAAATGGTTCATAAAGAAATTCTTCATGATTTTGCCATACACAATGACCAAAGCATTTGTTTCCCACTGTTTATTTTCACATTCATTCTCCCAGTCCCCAGCCTCAAGGATAGCTCTAGGCCAGTTGATTAAAGTGCAGGACAGACAGGTCCCCGCCAGAATGAAGGATTGATATGACAGGATTCGGGAACCATAGATGACAAGGGAAGTTGGAAGCTTAGTCAAAAGGTAAAAGGAAGCATATGATAGGTTTAGGCATCTAAAAACCGATGAAGCCCTTGAGGAGTACAGCAAAGGTGGAAAGAACTTAAATGTGGGATTAGGAGGGGTAAAAGGAGCCATGAAATGTCATTAGCAAACAGGGTCATGGAGAAACCCAAGGTTTTTTATGCTTATATTAGGAGCAAGAGGGTAGCAAGAGAAAGATAGGCCCACTCAAGGACATTGGGAAGGAAGTTAAGCATGGAACACAGGAAGTGGGTGAAATCTTAAATGAGTGTACTTTGTCTTGATATTCACAAAGGAAAAGGACATGACGGATGGTGAAGTTAGGGATAAGAGTGTGAATGCTCTAGAGAAAGTCAATATATCAAAGGAGAAGTTGTTGAATATGCTAAATTGCACCAAGGTAGATGAATCCCCAGGGCCAGATGGGATAGAATCATAGAAACCTAACAGTACAGAAAGAGGCCATTCAGCCCATCGAGTCCGCACTGGCCACAATCACACCCAGATCCTACCCCCACATCCCTACATATTTTACCCAATAATCCCTCTAACCTACGCATCTCAAGACACTAAGGGGCAATTTTATCATGGCCAATCAACCTAACCCACACATCTTTGGATTGTGGGAGAAAACCAGAGCACCCGGAGGAAACCCACGCAGACTCGAGGAGAATGTGCAAATTCCACTAAGACAGTGACCCAAACCAGGAATTGAATCCAGGTCCCTGGAGCTATGAAGCAGCAGTGCTAACCACTGTGCTACCGTGCCACCTGGTATCCCAGGTTACCGCAGGAGGCAAGGAAAGAAATAGCTGGGGCTTAACAGATACCTTCACATCCTCTTTGACCACAGGTGAGGTTCCAGAGGACTGGAGAATAGCCAATGATGTTCCCTTGTTTAAGAAAGGAAGCAGAGATAATCCAGGCAATTATAAGCTAGTGAGCTTGACATCCGTGGTGGGGAAGCTTTTGGAAAAGATACTGAAGGACAGGATATGTGGACATTTGGAGGAAAATAGACTAGTTAATGGCAGGCACATGATTTTGTATCAGGAAGGTCATATCTCACCAAATTGATTGAGTTTTTTGAAGAGATGACAAAGAAAATTGATGAGTCAAAGGCTTTGGATGGAGTTTATATGGACTTTGGTAAGGCGTTTGACAAAATCCCACATGGCAGACAGATACAAAAACTAAAATCGCATAGTATTCAGGGTTGGCTGGCTAGATGGATACAGAAGTGGCTTGATTATAAAAGACAAAGTGTAGTGGTGGAAGGGTGTTTTTCAGAATGGAGATCTGTAGCTAGTGGTGTTTGACAGGGATCAGTATTGGGACCACTGTTGTTTGTAGTATATACAAATGATCTGAAGGAAAATGTGGATGGTCTGATTATTATGTTTGCGGATGACACGAAAATTGGCTGAGTTGCTGATAGTGCCAAGTATTATCAGAGCGTACAACAGGACATAGCTAGATTGGAGAGTTGTACAGCTGGAGTTTAATCCATACAAATGCGAGGTGATGCATTTTAGAGGATCAATTTTGCAGTTGAATAATACACAGTAGAACCCTTAGGAACACTAACATACAGAGGGCTCTGCCTGTGCAGATCCACAGTTCCCTAAAAGTGGCAACACAGATGGGCACGGTGATTAAGAAGGCACATGGCATGCTGTCTTCATCAGCTGTGGCATTGAGTACAGGAGTTGCAGCTATATAAAACCTTGGTTAGGCCACATTTGGAGTATTGCATGCAGTTCTGGTCACCATATTATCAGAAGGATGAGGAAGTTTTGGAGAGAGCGCAAGAAGGATGTTGCCTGGTTTCAAGGGTGTTTGCCAAGAGGAGAGTTTGAATAATCTAGGATTCTTTTCACCGAAAAGACCGAGGCTGAGGGGAAATCTAATAGAGGTCGACAAAATTATGAGAGGCATAGACAGGGTGGATCGATAGAGCTTTTTCCTAGGGTGGAAGTGTCAATTATAAGGGGGCGCAGGTTCAAGGTGAGAGGGGGAAAGTTTAAGGGGGTGTGTGGGGGTGGGAGTTTTCACACAGAGAATGGTGGGTGCCTGGAACGTGCTGCCAGAGGTGGTTGTGGAAGCAGGCACATTAGTAACATTTAAGAGGCATCTGGATGGGTAGATGAATAGGGAGGAAATAGAGGGATGCGGACTGAGTAAGGGCAGAAGATTTTTTTTAGTTAGGGCATCATGATTGGCACATGCATGAAGGGCCAAAGGGCCTGTACCTGTGCTGTACTTTTCTTTGTCTTCTTTATTTTCAGGCAGAAGGCATTCTATCAGAGAGTGTAGTTCAAGGATGGGGAGCCAGATCACTTTCTCTGGATAGACAATGCCTCATTATTTTTTGCCAGTAACTTCAGTCAGCAAAATATAAATGCAATCAGTGAAGAAAGGCAGAATTAACCAGGAGAAGGTTCTGGGTTTGAACCTAGTGCCATTTAATTGGATTTCAATCACTAACCTAAGAGTAAACTGGATTTTCAGCCTCTCATTGAACCTAACACGATCTCACTAGACAGCTATAAAATCTTGCACATAGTCACTGGTCTTATTCTAATAATGGCTTGACCATGTTCAATGGGATATATGTATATACACATACAAAGGTATATATGTACAATGGGATACATACAGAAGTATACCTAAACGCACACACACACACATATACATACATAAAATCATACAGTGCAGAAGGAGGCCATTTGGCCCCATAAGTCCGACCACAATCCTACCCTGGCCCTATCCCCATAACCCCATGCATTTACCCTAGCTAGTCCGCCTGACACTAAAGGGCAATGCAGCATGGCCAATCCATCTAACCTGCACATCTAAGGAAAGTCTGGGAACTAAATTGCAAGCACTTGTCTGATTTTGCGGTTCTGAGGACAGTTATAAAATATTCTTCAGGTTTATAATATCACCAGGACTCTCTAGAATTTATTTTCAGTGAAATATCAATGTGAAGGCTACTGGCAACAAATTCAGTTTTCAGTCAATAACACATTTGGAATATTTTAACTATATTTTACAGCAAGAACAGGACTCAAAGTGGTACAAAATTTATTCATCACAGTAATGTTTACTAAGACATTTGCTCTTCTCGACACTTCCGATGCATAGGAGATTTTTAATATTGAAAGGTAAGCTACCTTCTTCATTCCCATCAGTGTGCAACCTTCCTTCTTGCTCCATCACTGTGCCTGCATCTAAAGATTCAAGGTACTTCTTTCTAAAGAAAACAGAAGAAAGGAAGTAAAAGTTATGGAAGTCTGCTTCATACTATTCCATTCTATTCTGAATTTTTAAAATTATATTTGCAATTCGACACAGTATTTACAGCTGAGAATGCATGGGGTTGTGTGGATAGGGGCTGGGTGGGATTGTGGTCAGTGCAGACTCAAAGAACAAAGAACAAAGAACAACCCAGCACGGGAAACAGGCCCTTCGGCCCAACAAGCCCGCGCCGCCGCATCACCCTACACCTATTCTACCCTGTGTGTCTACGAATAGAACCCCTGACTTAGCCAGATTCAGGGGAGAATAGTGTCAATTTGGTAAAACCAATCAGCCTAAGAGCACATCTTTGGGGTGTGGGAGGAAACCGGAGCGCCCGGAGGAAACCCACGCATCCACAGGGAGAATGCACAAACTCCCACAGACACAGGCCCAAATCCATGTATCTGCACAGCTAGCAGTGCTAGTCACCGAGCTGTTGCGGCGCCCGTCTACCGGTCCAGGATCAAGCACACACACCGACACGAAGTACTAGGCCACTCCTGGAACCTCCAAGAGTAGCCCACGCACGACCCACCGTGTGCATGCCCCTCGTTTGACAACGAGGTGGACCTCCACCTGCGGAATAAAAGACAAAAACGTTAATCACAAGCCTGCCTTTCCAGTGTCTCCCGAGGTTCTAACCCTTATTTAATAACCCCTACCATAACCCTCCATCCTCGTTTCGCTCATGTGCTTATCTAACTGAACCTTAAACGAGTCCAACGTTCCCGCCTCCACCACCCTACTCGGTAGCGCGTTCCATACCCCCACAACTCTCTGCGTAAAGAACCTTCCTCTCATATCCAAATTATATCTCTCCCCCCTCACCCTTAAATCATGTCCTCTTGTATTTGTAACCAATCTAGGGAGCAGTCTCTCACTATTGACTCTGTCTATTCCCTTCAGTATCTTATATACCTCTATCATGTCCCCCCTCAATCTCCGTCTTTCCAAGGAGAACAGTCCCAGTTTCTCCAACCTTTCCTCGTAACCCAGCCCCTCCATGCCAGGCAACATCCTGGTAAACCTCCTCTGCACCCTTTCCAGAACCTCCACATCCTTCCGGTAGTAAGGTGACCAGAACTGGACGCAGTACTCCAAATGCGGTCTAACCAACGTTCTATACAACTGAAGCATTAGACGGCAGCTTTTAAACTCTATACCCCTTCCTATAAAGGCTAGCATTCCATAAGCCTTCCTGACAACATTCTCCACTTGTGTCGCAACCTTCATGGATTTGTGAACCTGCACTCCCAGGTCCCTCTGTGTTTCTATACTCCTAATTTGTCTACCTTTAATCACATAACTCCTCTCTACATTATTCCTTCCAAAATGCATCACCTCGCATTTGTCAGGATTAAATTCCATCTGCCACCTATCTGCCCAATGCACCAACCTATCTATATCCTGTTGTATCACCTCACAATCCACTTCGGTACCCACCAACCCTGCCATCTTGGTGTCATCAGCAAACTTGCTGATCACACCACCTACGCTCTCTTCCAAGTCATTTATGTAGACTACAAAGAGGAGAGGTCCCAGTACTGAGCCCTGCGGCACACCACTGGTCACTGGCCTCCAGCCGGACAAAGTCCCCTCCACAACTACCCTCTGTCTCCTATTACCCAGCCAGTTCTCAATCCACCTAGCTACCTGACCTCGTATCCCATGCGCCTTAACCTTTTCTACCAGCCTACCATGAGGGACTTTGTCAAACACCTTACTGAAATCCATATAGATGACATCAACGGCTCTCCCACCGTCAACCGTTTTTGTCACTCAATGGACCAAATGGCCTCCTTCTGCACTGTAGGGATTCTATGGTTATCAGGCTTCTAGTCCTGAATTAATCCCTACCCCCACCTCCAATAAGAAAGTCCATTCAGACTGGTGTGAGGCCAGACCACCATGAAACCTGACTGGTCTCCCAAGGAATGTACCTAGCAAACTGACCCCCCAGAAGAGGTCAGGTGAGTGCATCGCTTAGCCGAGGGACAGGGCCAGGGGTTCGTGCTTGGGGTCACTGATAGAAGAATGAGTTATGTTGGGCGGGGAGATTCCTCCTGAACTATTGTGCACAAGGGTGGCCTTTAAGTGGAGCGGCCCGCTCTATGCAAAACTAAGTTGTTGGTGGGGCGAGCTGACCAGCGTGACTGGGGACTGAGCCCTTGAGGTTTCTGAATCAAAATCTTGAACAATAGGGTGGAGACAGCTGCCATTGATGCCAATGGCTTCAATACCGCTTTGGCCGCCGGCTACTGACCATTACCAAATTTAGGGAAAATTCCATCATTCACTTCAATTTCACTTGAAATTATACCCAGCCGACAAGCAATATCGGTTTCATATCGTCAAATTAAGAATTGCTGCTGGTTTCTTGAATATTTGTTAATATTTTTGTTTTTTTTTCATTCATGGGAATCCCTGGAGTGGCTTGTTGGACCATTTCAAAGGGCAGTTAGGAGTCAACCACGCTGCTATGGGTCTAAAGTCACATTTGTGCCAGACTGGTACAGATAGCAGATATCCTGTTCTCAAGTGACCTGAGTTTTTAAAAAATGACAACCAATAGCTTGACAGTCACCATTGCTGACACTTCCTGAATTTTATTTAATTGGCTAGCACAGTGGTTGGCACTGCTGCCTCACAGTGCTAGGGACCCGGTCCGATTCCTTGCCTGGACAACTGTCTGTGTGGAGTTTTCACATTCTCCCTTTGTCTATGTGGGTTTCCTCCAGTGCTCCGATTTCCTCCAACAGTCTAAAAATGTGCGGGTTAGGCTGATTGGCCGTGCTAAATTGCTCCTTAGTGTTAGGCGGATGTCAACGGGATTAATAGAGTAAATATCTGGGCTTATGGGGATAGGGCCTGGGTGGAATTGTTGTCGGTACAGGCTCGATGGGCCGAATGGCCTCCTTCTGCACTGTAGGATTCTATGATTCTAACCGGCCTTTAATACAGAATTGAACTCACATCTCTGGATCATTAGTCCAGATCTCTGCATTACTGGGTCAGCAACATATCACCAGGAGGCCACCATACCTGCGTTATCATAAAATAAATCCACACTTTTAAGAGGCAGAGAACCCATTCCAACCTATTCAAAACCAACCCATTTGCACAGTTTAAATTGGCTCAAAATCTCCACACCTTATTGAAGCAAAGTCACCTTTCTACTGAGGAGGGGGAACAAGGACACTGCTACTTACAAATTTGGTCCTGATATTTTTAAGTGCAAACAACAAATTTCCAACATATGATTGTATTTTTTTACTCTGCAGTGATACATTTCATATATTAATGTGACGTATCATTTGCCGAACACACTATAGTGTTCTCCCAATTTTTATGAAGATGGTGCCTCTTTAAATTTAAATAATTTAATGGCCGTCAGTGAGTGATTCACCGAACAATTCTATTCTCATTTCCTAACACTTCTTTGTTGCTATTAAGACAAGGCTTTACACATTATTTTGTTGTCAATCATGCTTGTTTATTTACCATAGAGGTTTACAGCACGGAAACAGGCCCCGCGGCCCAACTTGTCCATGCCACCCAGTTTTTTCCTCTAAATTAGTCCCAGTTGCCTGCATTTGGCCCATATCCCTTTATACCCATCTTACCTATGTGACTGTCTAAATGCTTTTTTAAAGACAAATTTGTATCTGCCTCTACAGCTGCCTTTGGCAGCTCATTCCAGACACTCACCACCCTCTGAGTGAAAAAATTGCCCTTGTGAACCCTTTTGTATCTCTCCCATCTCACCTTAAACCTATACTATGGGGAATATAAAAGCAGAGGAAATTTACAACTAATACATTGAAATGGTCACAGATTACTTAAAATGCTAAATAGTTCAAAAGTTTAAGCCACTTTGAATGGCTGCTCAACATGCAATGACTGGTAATTCACTGGCCTCTAGTGGTACAATCTGTTGTTTCAATTTCCTTGGGTTTCTAGCTAAGTATTTTTAGCCTGAGCATCTCCTGAGTAATAAGCATGATTGACCAACTGATGATCCTTTGCTAATTGCTTCCTGTGTTCATTCGTTCTAACAATGTGGCCACAATGAGAGAAATCAACTCTGTTGATTACAACAGGAACTTTGTCTTGCAACAATAAGTAGATTATGAAAGCATAATCTAATATTGTTCAATACATCTTACAGTCCACCATAACAAAACACAGGAATGGTTCTACATTATGTTATGAGGACCAGTACCCCAAATGCAAACCTGAGGGTTTATTTGCTCATAGTTACTGTTGGTGCTGGGGAAGTGGGATAAGCACTGGGTAATCAGTGATAGAACCCGTAATACACCAAATGCACGACTGTAAGTGGAGTGTAACATTGAACTGGAAACAGGCAAGTTTCATTACAGTATGAAAATCAATGGCAATGCTCAGCAGATGAGCACACGCACACACACACACACACACGCACGCGTGCACACACACACATACACACGTACACACACACATACACACGTACACACACACATACACACGTGCATGCACACATACACACGTGCATGCACACACACACACGTACACATCTTCCACAGTTCTTCATTGGGCATGTGCTAGTGACAGACTGCATAAAGCAGGAATGGTGTCCTGTCCATTTAAAGGGAAACTCGGAATATCTGAGTTGTGGGATTTGATGCTGCAATGGGAGCTAAAATTTGTGATACGTGTGCTGGAATTCTCCTGCTCCATCTGCCATGGAATCGGATCAGGCGAGGACTGGGCCAGGCGAGGTCTGTTGACCTCGGATGGGAATTTTCCGGTCTCGGGTCAAGCAAGGCTGTAAAATCCCGTCTATCAATCGACTTCCTTCTCAGGTAAAACACTTCTTCTTAAAAAAAATGATTGATGCAAATATTTTAGCTGCAATTCTTTGGTTGCAGCACCTAGAATTTACCACATGGGCATTCCTGTTGGTTAATGTAAAGCATTAAACTTAAATTATTTAAATTTAAAGGGGCACCGCACTCACTCACCACACAGAGGGTGGTGAATGTCTGGAACAAGCTACCAGAGGAAGCAGTAGAGGCGGGTACAATCTTGTCTTTTAAAAAGTGTTTAGGCAGTTACATGGGTAAGATGGATATAGAGGGATATGGACCAAATGTTGTCCCATTGTTTAAGAAGGGGAACAGAGACTTCCCCGGGAATTATAGACCGGTGAGTCTTACTTCTGTTGTGGGTAAGGTTTTAGAAAAAATTATTAGGGATAGGATTTATAGTTATTTGGAGAGTAATGAATTGATTGGAGATAGTCAGCATGGTTTTGTGGCGGGTAGGTCGTGCCTTACTAACCTTATTGAGTTTTTTGAGAAAGTGACCAAAGAGGTGGATGGGGGTAAGGCAGTTGACGTGGTATATATGGACTTTAGTAAGGCGTTTGATAAGGTTCACCATGGAAGGCTTCTGCAGAAAATGCAGATGTATGGGATTGAGGGTGATTTAGGTAACTGGATCAGGAATTGGCTGGCGGATAGGAGACAGAGGGTGGTGGTTGATGGTAAGTATTCGTCATGGAGTTCAGTTACAAGTGGTGTGCCTCAGGGATCTGTTTTGGGGCCACTGCTGTTTGTAATTTTTATAAATGATCTGGATGAGGGTATAGTTGGGTGGATTAGTAAATTTGCTGATGACACCAAAGTCGGAGGTGTGGTAGATAGTGAGGAAGGGTGTCTTAGTTTACAGGGGGACTTGGACAAGTTGCAGAGCTGGGCCGAGAGGTGGAGGATGGAGTTTAATGTGGAAAAGTGTGAGGTAATTCACTTTGGCAGGAATAACAGATGTGTAGAGTATAGGGCTAATGGTAGGACTCTGAATAGTGTGGACGAACAGAGGGATCTAGGTGTATGTGTACATAGATCCCTGAAAGTTGGGAATCAAGTAGATAGGGTTGTTAGGAAGGCATACGGTGTCTTGGCGTTTATTGGTAGGGGGATTGAATTTAGGAGCCGCAGCGTCATGTTGCAACTGTACAAGACTCTGGTGCGGCCGCACTTGGAGTATTGTGTGCAGTTCTGGTCCCCACATTATAGGAAGGATGTGGAGGCTTTGGAGAGGGTGCAGAGGAGGTTTACCAGGATGTTGCCTGGTATGGAGGGGAGGTCCTATGAGGAGAGACTGAGGGATTTGAGGTTGTTTTCGTTAGATAGAAGGCGGCTAAGAGGGGACCTTATTGAAACATATAAGATGATTAGAGGTTTAGATAGGGTGGACAGTGATAGCCTTTTTCCTCGGATGGAGAAAGCTAGCACGAGGGGGCATAGCTTTAAATTAAGGGGTGGTAGTTATAGGACGGATGTCAGGGGTAGGTTCTTTACCCAGAGGGTGGTGAGGGATTGGAATGCCCTGTCTGCTGCAGTTGTAAATGCGCCTAGTTTGGGGGCATTTAAGAGATCCGTGGATAGGTTTATGGATGGAAAGGGTTTGGTTTAGGTTAGAGGGTCATTGCTTTTTAACTGGTCGGCGCAACATTGTGGGCCGAAGGGCCTGTTCTGCGCTGTAATGTTCTATGTTCTAAATGTGGGCAACTGGGACTAGCTTAGGGGTTAAAAAAAGGGCGGCGTGGACAAGTTGGGCCGAAGGGCCTATTTCCATGCTGTAAACCTCTATGACTCTAGAACTCTAAATGGAAAAAGAAAGGAGGGAAGCCAGGTGGGTGACCATGCACTGAATGGACTACTTGCACCTGATGTTACCCAAGCAGCCAGCATAATCAAGGACACGACGCACCCCGGACATTCCCTCTTCCACCTTCTTCCATCGGGAAAAAGATACAAAAGTCTGAGGTCACGTACCAATCGACTCAAGAACAGCTTCTTCCCTGCTGCCATCATGCTTTTGAATGAATGCACCTTGCATTAAGTAACACTACATTTGGCACCCTCTCCTTTCCTTCTCTATAAATGGTATGCTTTGTCTGTATAGCGCACAAGAAACAATACTTTTCACTGTATGTCAACACGTGTGACAAAAATAAATCAAATCAAATCATAAGCTGGGAGATGTACACCGACTGTCTGAGAAAAGCTGTCTGATTCGAGAGGCAATGGCACAGTCACATCATCTTCTGGAAGTGGTTCCCAATTAACCTCCACAGTAGAAGCAAGGTTCTCAGCGACTTTCAAGAATGCAACCCATAATTTTTATGCCTCTGTTTCCACAACAACATTAGTCAATCTCCTGTGTACTGAGACACCAGCTGTTGGCTCTGTGCAAATCATTTCACCTTTTATTCAAAATGCCAAATGGTGAACTTACCCACCTGCTGATTCTCACACAACAAGATTTCATTCACTCTTCAGGGTTTAGAAATCACAGACTGGCGTTTTTTGGTGGCAGAGGCGATTGGCCATTGGCCACCGGTGGGATCTTCCAGTCCCGCTGTTGTCCATGTCATTTTGCGTGATTGCCCATCCCACCATCGGGGAACCTGCCTTTGGTAGGACCGGAAGATCACATTGGTACAAAGGGCTGGAAAAACCAGCCCCACGTCTCTACTCTCACGAACAACGCCCCACTGAAGTGCAAAGTGTTCATGACCAGCTAAACAGACGGCACAAGTTGAAGTTCAATCCATAGGCATTGGATCCATGGTGCCAAGATTATTCAAGACATTAATCAAAATGTTGCTTTCTGGAAACTACCACCCTGAACACATTCAAGACAGCCTTCAGTAGCATAGGAGGATAGTTCCAACAAGATCCATGCAGCCACTGAAATCATCACCAAGCAATACTTTAGAGGTTTGGAGAGACCTGGAGGCTGCTGAGAGAGACAGGGCGTTCCTGTAAAAATCAAACTGTTTTATTAATGTCTGTCAGGGAAGGGAACCAGCCATCCATCTACCTGCTCTGACCTACGCAAAGCCCCAATCTCCAAACGCATTGTTGAAAGACACTCAGCTGTAAGACTAGAAATAGATTCACCATCCTCCCAGGGAAATCGATTAGTCCAGTCAGTATTACCTACATCCAGAGAATAAATAACTTAAAAACAAAAGATTGGCAAGTCACTCAGCTTCAAGAGGGATTGAAGCCACTCAGGTGTAGTGTAAGAGTCTGGCACATGCAGGGTTAATGTGGGATTGAGTACAGTACTGCCCATAGAGTGATGTAAGAAGGCACGTCGTCCAGGCACAGGGTTTCGTTCAGCAGAGACAGGTTAAGACCAAAACATGAAGATAGCTCCTGTATCCTTTACTGCACAGATGTAAATAGTTCTACTTGTGAATAGTGACTTACAATTAACCTACTGAAGTTTGAGTTAGTAGAGTCACAAGCAGGCTTACATTAACACTGCAATGAAGTTACTGTGAAAAACCCCTAGTTGCCACACTCCAGCACCAATTTGGGTACACCGAGGGAGAATTTAGCATGGCAAATCCACCTAATCAGTATGTCTTTCAGACTGTGGGAGGAAATCAGAGCACCTCCACGCAGACACGGGGAGGGCATACAAACTCCACACAAATAGTGATCCATGTTGGGAAAACCTGGGTCCCTGGCGCTGTGAGGCAGCAGTCCACAGTGCTGCCCTATGAAGACTTCTTTAAGAAGTCATAAACTTCTTTAAGACTTTTTAAAGAGAAGTAACCGACGTGCTGTAACCAACCTCCAACCCTAAGCATTCAAAGAATGGGGCATGCTGGCTGGATGATCCCAAAAGAGGGATAAAAATACATACTGAGAAGGAGAAGAAAGCAATTTTTTTTAAAGGATGTCACATGTCTGATCCACTGCTTTCTGTGGCCATCTAGTGGCCACTTGCTTTGACTAATTTCCGAGTGTAAAGTCAAAATCTGGTAATCAAGCTAGTGTCTGCATTAATCTATACTGAGTGTCATTCTTACCAGAGTAACATACATCATGAAATATCAATTCACACTTTAGCACAAAGGCCTATGCTGCTGAAATTACAGTAGAAAGAATTGAACATTCTCTACATACTGTCTCCATGTTGGAGCATTAGGATGGTGCTGATAGGTTACATTGCAATGGATTGGGGCAATGGTAAGCACTTTGCGTTACTCACTTCAGCTTTTCTCTGCCTTGCAAGAGCTGCTTGTAAACAGTCTGTGTCTCAACATCGGGGTCGAGGGGGTCACTCCAGTCACCAAGAGTTACAGCGGAATGCGTGCGACTGCATCCCCGAACTGTTAAACAAATGGAAAGTAAGCAATACAGAAGGATTACCAAATATTGTAGCCACTGTGTTTATGGCATGTGTTTAGCCCTGTGGGAAATATGGACAGCTGTTTCTCATTGGAAAGTTGTTTAGATGTTTAATTCAGACATAAAATGTGTCAAAATGTCATCGGAGACTGTGGTCAAATCTGGAGAGTGCTACCAATGTTTCTGGAATGGCATTAAGAACATTCTGCTTCAGTGTGGCTCCAAGCTTGAACAGTACAATTCTTCCATGTCATCGACACATACCAGGACCCGTATTCAGGCAGCTCGGGACCGCATATGTGCCAGATTTGGGGATGTTTTGGACGTTGGGTCTTTGGCCTTGCAGAACACATAAAATAAAATATATTAAAAAAAAATTTTTCTCATATTGCTATCTGGAGTATCAAATTAGAATGTAATAAATGTTTGGGTTGTCCTGGATTTTGGATTAAGGGGAGGCAATGGCCTAGTGGTATTGTCACTGGACTATTAATCCAGACACTCAACTAATGTTCAAATCCTACCACGCAGGTGTTGGAATTTGAATTCAATAAAAATATTGAATATATCTGGTATTAATAATCTAATGGCGACCATGAAACCATTATCGATTGTCAGAAAAACCCATCTAGTTCACTATAATGTCCTTTAGGGAAGGAAATCTGCTGTCCTTACCTGGTCTGGCCTACATGTGACTCCAGACCCACAGCAATGTGGTTGATGCTCAACTGCCCTCAGGTAATCAGTGATGGGTAATAAATGCTGGTCAGTCAGCAATGCCGATATCCCATGAATTAAAAAAAACACACACGTAGCACAGGCTGAACATGTGAGTAACTGCTGGAAAATTCATGCCATTGACTAAATAAGCCTAGTGTGTTGAGGCTCTTAGGGAGGGGAAGAGAGAATGTGGAACTGGAAACTGAAGTGCAAATGTTATCCTTCTGAAATAGTGCTTCAATTAGAAAGTCACTCTTTTTAAAGTCAACTGATTGGAGGATAAGCTCACTAATGTCACTTTAGCAATTTTCAGATACAAATTACAATATAAACCAAGCTGCAAATAAAAGTAACCAACCTGAAGCCTTAACTGTGTCCACAGATGATGCTTGACCTGCTAGTCATTCTACCATTTTTAATTTATAAATTAAGTTATACCAAGGCATGGAACTTTCAATTAATCATTCTTATACATCTCATGTATACTTGCCACATTTCAAAAATTATTTTCAAGCAGTTTTGACACAAGAAACCCCACTCAGACATAAACATTAACCTGAGGTATGAATAGCCCATCTCAATTAAACCATATGGAGGTCTTGTGGCACAGTGTGGAGGTGCCAGTGTTGGACTAGGGTGGGCACAGTAAGAAGTCTCACAACACCAGGTTAAAATCCAACAGGTTTATTTGGAATCATCAGCTTTTGGAGTGCTGGTCTTTCATCAGGTGAGTGCAGCTCTCCAAAAGCTCGTGATTCCAAATAAACCTGTTGGACTCTAACCTGGTGTTGTGAGACTTCTTATTGTAGTACAGTGTTAGTGCCTCTGCCACTAGATCAGAAGCCCCAAGTTCGAGTCCAATGTCAGAACTTGTTGGCCACTGAAGAAGCGTTCACCATGATACAATGGGCTGATAATCAGCTCAGGAATCCTTCCCTCCACTAGTCCCCAAAGAGTAAAGAGCATCATAGGTGCCAAAATATCCTTTTTAAAAACAAAATAAACCATGCTATAATGGATTTGACTTTTGGACATTTCTACCAGGTCTTCTGTTTAGAATATAATCAACTTATCACTGAGGTGGCAAAAGTAACGCTGAGAATGCTACAACAAATATATACAATAGACAAATTAACACTTTCTACAAAAAACAAATGATTTGAATACAACTAAATTGTAAAAGTACTTCCATTCATAAATGTTACAGCTGAAATCTATATTACAAAATCCTCTATAAAATCAATGGGTAGAATTTTCCATTCCCGTCTGCTGCAGGAATCATACTGGGCGGGACAGAGAATTTGGTGGACCCTGGAAGCGAACTTCAGGTCTTGGGGCGCACGGTCAGAAAATCCCGTCCAATGTGTCTAGATGATCATCTTGGCCCACCGCCAAGATCAAGCACCCATTGTAGCAAAACTAAGGATTGGATCTCCTTGTTTGAATTCAGGGAGATATATATTGGAACATCCGGTATAAACATCCAAAAGGTAGCACGGTGGCACAGTGGTTAGCACTGCAGTGCCAAGGACCTGAGCTCAATTGGGTGACTAATTGTATAGAGTTTACACATTCTTCCTGCATCTGTGTGTGTTTCCTCCGGGTGCTCCGGTTACCCCCCACAGACCAAAGATATGCAGGTTAGGTGGACTGGCCATGCTAACTTGTCCCTTAGACGTGTTGGTTAGGTGGATTAGTCAAGTAAATATGTGGGGCTACTGGAATGTGGCGGGCGGGGAGGGGGATGAGCCTTGGTAAGATGTTCTGTCATTGCAGACTTAATGGGCCAAATGGCCTCCTGCTGCAATGCAAGGATTCTATCTATGATTCCATTAAAGATTATGGAAAATCAGATGCAGAAGTAATTATAGCGTACCTGAACTTCCTCGCTTTTTTATAACTCTCTATTTTTACATCTTGAGTGGTCAGATATCCAAAATTAATTAAATTCTGAGAACTGCTCACTAGATTTTAAAAAGAACTGGAAACAGAAAATGTGGGGAATACTCAGTAAGTCCAGCAGCATCTACGATGAGACATGCACAATGGCCAGAACTCTTCCACCTCGCCCGCCACAGAATCGGAGTGGCTGAGGGTCCGACAATGGAAATCTCTAATGACCTCATGCGGGAATTTACGGTCCTGTCCAAGCGAGGCGGTAAAATCCCGCCCATAGTGTCAGATCGATGACCTTTCATTCTCAGCAGGAATATTTCCAGCATGTCCTGGTTATATACCAAAATACCAAGAAGAGCTCTTTTGTTCAAACCAAACAACCCATTTGGAAATCTCAGAGAAGGAACCAATCAATTTGAAAACACAGAGAGAATATCAGGTCAAATTAACAGTAAATTAGCCTCTTATATCAGAAACAGATTACAGTGCAGGGAGACAACTAAATTCAACCAAACAAAACTGGAAGAGGTTCTGCAATCTCATTTTATTCATTCATGGGATGTGGGCATTGTTGACTAGGCCAGTGTTTATTCTCAAAACCAAGTTGCCTTCAGAAGGTGGTGGGGAGCTGCCTTCATGAATCGCTGTAGTCCCTGAGGTGTAGGTACAGCCACCATGCTGTTAGGGAGGGAGTTCCAGGATTTTGACCCAGTCACAGTGAAGGAATGGCAATATATTTCTAAATCAACATGGTGTGAGACTTGGTGGCGAACTAACAGATGATGTCTGCTGCCCTTGTCCTTTTAGATGGTAGAGGTCACAGTTTTGGAAGATGCTGTCAAAGGAGCCTTGTTGAGTTGCTGCTGAGCATCTTGTAGCTGGTACAGACTGCTGCCAAAGTTGATGGTGGCGAACAGAGTACCAATTAAGTGTATGTGAGTGTGGGTTATACAGGGTATGGGATGGCACAGTAGTTAGCACTGCTGCTTCATAGCACCAGGGATCCAGCTTCAATTCTTCCTTGGATAACTGTCTGTGTGGAGTTTGCACGTTCTCCCGTTGTCTGCGTGGGTTTCCTCCTGGGTGCTCCAGTTTCTTAAAATCCCTACAGTGCAGAAGGAGGCCACTTGGCTCATCAAGTCTGCACCAATCACAATCCCACTCAGGCCCTATCCCCATAACCCCATGTATTTACCCCTGACATTGAGAGGCAATTTACCATGGCCAATCACCCTAACCTGCACATCTTTGGACTGTGGGAGAAAACTGGAGCACCTGGAAGAAACCCACACAGACACAGGGAGAATACGCAAACTCCACACAGACAGTCACCCGAGACTGAAATTGAACCCACATCCCTGTGAGGCAGCAGCGTTAACCACTGTGCCACCCATTTGAATCCCAGATGCCATATGTTAAAAAGTATTGTGCTGATTCACTAGTTATGATTATTACAAAGTACATGTCGCACAATTAACAAGAAATACTTGCTCTTCATGAAGCAGAACTTTAGTATTGAATGGCAAAGAATGGGAACTTTAATATATTCAATACTGTCTATTTGAAGCACCAGTCATTTTGATCTGATCAGTTCTGCAAGTTACATTAAAAAACTCTTATATCCTGAAGTAGCTCGTTGATGAGAATAGCACAGCAGAAGTGACTATCAGTACGACAGGGAAAATACAACGACCGTGAATATCCCGGTCACACAGTCATCAAAAAAATGTGAAACATAAGAATTGCTTTCACGACAATCTGTTGAACCGTGCATCACAGTTTCACACAGGAAATGAATGACGTGAACAAAGAAAACTTGGCAGCTGTAAATGTTTCTTGCCTGCCGATTGAAACTGGCTCTTAAGGTAAATGTTTAGTTCTACTGGGGAGTTTTTGCCAACTTACCGGTCCTATCAGTGTGCAGGCAACAGGTCCATCGATTGCTGCGGTAAGAACCTGGGTGAAAGGAAGGAAGCATGCGCTCGTTGTAGATACTGGCTTTCCTGATAGCTGACAGCCACTGGTTCAGTTCATTGACATTCTAGAAAAGAGAGAAATGCACATCAGCACTGACTGTTAAAATCCTTAAATCACCATGGCAGCCGTTTTAGCCGTGGTAGATCAATCTGATGGAATATTGTGTACTGTTCTGGAAATTTCAGATGGAACGTTGTGCAGAGTTCGGGATGCCACACCAGGGGAAGAACATGTGCACATTAGAGAGAGTGTAGAAGAGGTTTACAATAATGTTTCCAGGGATGAGAAACTTCAGTTATGAGGATAGATTGGAGATGTTGGGACTGTTCTCCTTGGAGAGAAGGCTCAGAGGAGGTTTAATAGAGATATTCAAAATCATAAGAAGGCTGGACAGAGTAGATAGGGAAAAATTGTTCCTGCTTATAAAAGGATCAACAACAAGAGGGCATAGATTTAAAATGATTTGCAGAAGAAGCAAATATGATGCTAGAAAAATCTTTTCACATAACAAGTGGTTTGTGTTTTGAATGCACTGCCTGGAAGTGTTCATATAATATTGGAACAGAATTAGGCCATTCAGCCCATTAAGTCATGGCTCATATGTTCCTCATCCCCATTTTCCTGCCTTCTCCCCATAACCCTTTAACCCATTATCATTAAAACTCTGTCTAACTCCTCCTTAAACTTACTCACTGTCTCAGCATCCACTGCACTTCAGGGTAGTGAATTCCACAGCTTCACAACCCTTTGGGAAAAGTAGTTTCTCCTCAACCCTGTTTTAAATTTTCTATCCCTTATCCGAAGACTATGACCTCTTCATCCCAGAATGCACTACAAGAAGAATCATCTGCTCCATGTCTACTTTATCCATAGCTTTTATTATCCAGTGTTACTCAATTTGATCTTCCCTCATTCTTCTAAATTCCAGAGAGTACAGGTCTAAACTGTTCAATTCCTCTTCATACAACAAACCCCTCATCTCTGGAAATGTGTGATGGAGTTATTCAAGAGGACATTAGCTGATTATTTGAATAGAAATGAAGGGGTATGGGGAAAAGATGGGGGAATGGCGCTAAGTCATCATGCTCATTTCCAGAGCAGATGCAGACACAATGGGCCAACTGGCCACCTTCTGCACTGTATCAATTCTGTGATCTGAAAGTAACGGTTGCTAAATAAGAAGCCTGATTTGATAAGACATTTTTAAAGATTTTCATATCTGAGAGCTGCATAATTAAATACATTTCATGGTCATGGCAGAATTGTTTAGCTTTTCACAACAGTTCCAACTCTCGGGATTTCCACTGAAGTCCAATAGTGAACTGCAACTCAACATCAAATTCACAGAAGACTGACTTCATCTGCCACAAAAAAAAATATAATCCAAAAGGCAAGATTTGTTTTGGCCTGACTTTCATTTCTTTCCCCCAATTCATGATCTATGCAGTTAAAGAAAGGCCTGTTCTGACCTCAAGACATTTTGTAATATTTTTAAGGTAGACTCATTGTGGAAACACAGTAACTATGGCAGCCAGTTTTGTACATTGGAAGGCCACATGAACAGCAACGAGTTAATGACCAGATAAACCATCTTAGGCGTTGACTAAAGGACGACTGTTAGCCAGGACACACAAAATAAACCTCTTCTTTGACATAGAGCCATGGATTGTGTTTTACAACCACCAAAGCAGACAGGTGGGATCTGTATGTGGTTTAATGTCTTATCCAAACAGCAGCAGTCCTTCACTGGGGCATCAGCTTAGATCATGTACTCAAATCCCAAGAGTAGGAGTTGAACCTCCACCCTTGAACTCAGAAGCAAGTGCCTTGGATGAATTCATCAGAAGGGAGTCTCACTCAAAGTGACCATGGATAAGCATCTTGCATCGTGTTATAGCCTTTGCTTGGTTCCACTGACCACTTGAGCTGAGTTCCCCACTGGGAGAACAGATCACCACCGTGTCTATTGTAAAGCAATTTAAATTATAGCTGGCATTCTTTCCAATCCACTGTAAGTAAGTTAATAGCAGCCTTTCAATACGAACTTTGCTTAACTTGTTGCACAATATGAAACCAAAGATATTTAGTATCCAATTATTGAGACTAGGTGCAGACTCTGTGGCTGCGACCGGAATTATCTACTTTAGGAAAGACCCATACATCTTGTTTCACTTACGCACTTGACAGGCCAGTGGTGGGTCCTCTCCCAGAATAGGCTCCTGTCAGTAGAAAGATACCAGCCAGAGGTCATGGCAGCTTTCTTGAATGGCAGCACCACTGGGGAGATGATGTCTGCTGTTGGTGTGGCACTTTACCGAGAACTAGAGTGATCACATGCTCCAAGGGAAGAGGTGAGTGATGGTAGGAGGGATATTGCCAGGTGGAGGGATAGGGAGGGGGGAGAAGCCCAGGGAACTCACAAACTAACACACCAAGGCTCACACGTCCTCCTCACCACATGGCAAGCCCTCTGCCTGCCACATTAATTGTACACATCCGGGCCTCAATTGGCAGTGGGGTGGGGAGGCTTTTCACTGGCTTTCCCACGACAGACTTAATTGGGGTGGAGGCTGGAAGGTGGTGGGCCCCCACCCACTACTCTGCTGCTTAATTTTACGCCCCCACCATCAAAACTGCCACAGAGAGTGGGGAGGGGCAAAAGATTCTGCTCTAGATTCCTAATTCCCTACCAAAGCTGAACTTTAGTCTCAAAGCGTAAACTTGAATTACCTACACAAAGAGCCAGTGGCTGGGAATTCAGGCTGTTTGTTTTATTGAATGAATGGTGCCTCATCACTCTTTACATTAAATGATGCAGCACAGAGCACACTAATTGGTACATTGTTCCCATGCCAGCTATTCGCTCCAGAGACTTTCCACTTCCTTACTTCTCCCTGCAATCTGTTCCATTGTTGACATTTCTCTAATATTACCAAAGACAGATATTTCAGTCCTTCAAGAAGTGAAAGGGATTCTGATCCCGAACTTTAAAATAGTGTAAGGAATTTAATTCCTTAAGTTGGGTGCCACGATGTGGTGATGTCGGTGTTGGATTGGGGAGGACACAGTAAGGAGTCTCACAACACCAGGTCACCTGATGAAGGAGCAGCGCTCCGAAGACTCGTGATTCCAAGTAAACCTGTTGGACTTTAACCTGGTGTTGTGAGACTTCTTAGTTTAACTTGGATAGCGAATAAAGAATGGGATGACAGGTCTTTAAAAAAAAATTAACAAACAATCCATTAAGATTACAAATTGGAAAGAATTAAATTGCCCAGAAGATTGAAATCGGAAGCAATATCCCATTTTCCCCAAGAGGCAAGCTATTCCATTTTGATGTGGTCATTAAAATAAATTGCTCATAAATATAAAATGAAAAGAGAAAATGCAGGATATACTCAGCAAGTCTGGCAGCATCTGTGGAGAAAGAAACAGTTAACATTTTGAGTCCCTTCTACAGAACTGAAGAAGGCTAGAAATGTGATAACTTATATAGTTGGAGTGGGGTGGAGGGGGGACAGAATGAAGATCAGGGATAGTTCAGAGCTAAGGAGACATGAGATGAAGTGGAGTGGAGCTGGCATTAAGGACTGAAGAAGTCCTAATAGTGGAATAAAGGTGAGATAGTAGATTGTGTTGCTAGGAGAACAAAGCTCAGTGTTCCAACAACTCACAGACACCAACATCTATCACTCTACTGCTCATCATTATTCCACCTTCAGGACAGCGAGTTCACGAGTCTAGCCACACCTCTACAAAATTACATTATTACATTTCTAATGCCCTTTTCATAAGATAAGCAACCTGCTATCACTGTCTTTGCCAGGCCTTTGGGATGGCATTCTGTAATGAATGCCCTTACCTGCACTTAACTCCAAAGATGTGCAAATTGGGTGGATTGGCCATGATAAGTTGTCCATGAGTGCCGGGGGATTAGCAGGGTACATTTATGGGGTTGTAGGGATAGGACCTGGGTGGGATCGTTGTCAGTGCAGGCTTGATGGGCTGAATGGCTTCCTTCTGCACTGTAGGGATTCTATAATTCTATGATTCTCTGAACTCACAGACCGACATCTTCCCCTTTCTTCAAGTATTTGGTTTATCAAATGATTTCTGTCTCAATTATCTCCTGAGGCAAAGTGTGCTTCAACAATTCTCTTTTCCATGGGATGTGTGCAAATCCCCCGACTGAAAAATGTGCCTGTTGGGAGAATGGCTGAGGAGATGATCAGATATGGCGGACTCATTGTCTGGTGCTGCACACATCAGTGCATAAGTTAGCCTTTGAGAGACACAGAATTGTGGTGAGAAGTGGGCTTACTCAATCTTTTCATCATTTAATCACAAATTAATTCTCAATTCTTGATTGGCAGCTCAATGAAATGGAGGTTATTCAAGGCTCTGAAGCCAAGTGCTGATCCCACCATTGACAACCTTCAGCAGACAAAGTCTAACTCTCTGGAATTCCCTCCATGACCCTTTCTACCTCAAGATCCTCCTCAGAACCCACTTATTTGATCAACAGCACGGTAGGCACTACTGCCTCACAGCACTAGGAACCGGGGTTCAATCCTCAGGTGACTGTGTGGAGTGGGCATGTTCTCCCTGTGTCTATCTGGGTTTCCTCCGGGTGCTCTGGTTTTCTCCCACAATCCAAAGATGTGCAGGTTAGGTGGATGGGCCATTGGAAATTTGCACGGGTGGGCCTGGGCAAAATGCTCTTTTGGAGAGTTGGTAAAGACTTAATGGGCTGAATGGCCTTCTTCTGCACTGTAGGGATTCTACAGAACTCCATGGTGGCAAGTCTGCCAGCCCACTGTGGTGCCTGCACTGTGGGCTGGGAGACATCAGCGGAGGCCATTTAGTGGATTTCCTGCTGGACACTATGGCCTCTGCGCATCTCCAGGCCCTAGATTTCTGGTGTCGTCAGCTCCATGCTGCCCAAGGTGTAAAGTGGCAAAGCCAAGGTGGGGTGGGGCATGGCCTATTGTGGACAGGACAATCAGTCGAGGTGTGTGTTCCTGTTGCCACTCTGCAGTTGGGATCAGTGAGGGAGGGAAGGGGCTGATCGGGCCTGGCCATTAGGGGGGCGGGCAGCCTGCTGTGAGGGTCAGGGCAGTGGGTGGGGGGGATCAGGACTACTGTGGGGGTGGGTGTTTCGGAATGTCGAGGGTGGAGTTTTCAGAGAGATTGTGACTGCCGAGAAGAGGGGGGGGGGCGGTGTCTTGGGGGGATCGAGGCAGGCCAGGGGCAGTCAGGTCTAGCAGAGCGGTGTTGTGTGGGAGGTCAGGGCTGCTGGTGGAGGTGTGCAGTTCAGCGAGATCGGGATAGCCAAGGGCATGGGAGGGGCTCAGGGAGATGGAGGCGGGCCAGTGGGGAGGCTTCAGGGCTAGCCCAGAAACATCCAGGGGGCTAGAGATCTGGGAAGGGGGGGGGGGGGGGGACTTTGGGGGGGCAGCAATGCAGGATTGGGGGGGCTGGCCAGCGATCAGAGGCCTGTGATCGGGAGGCTGGCAGTACGCGACTACTGCGCATGTGCTGATCTCAGCTATAACAGATCGGCACTTGCGCAATGGCTCGCTCAGCACGATGCTGGCTGTCTCTCCCTCCAGAGGGAATAGGGCCCAATCCCCGGATTTCCATTGTGAATTTTGCTAGGCCACAGAGTGTGGGGGATTCATTTTGAAAATCCTGCTGAAATAAATAGTGGGATTTAGTTCCGTTTTCACACAAATTCAGCACTTGGAATTATTTTGGGAGAATCCATGCCTGTTTCATTTTAAACATAAAGAACAAATTTCCATTGCTCCAGGAGCCAGTCAAGCTGCCTTTAAACAATTCAGTCCTCAGCAGGAGTGGGGAAGGGGGAGGGGGGGTGGTGCGATCAGATTGACTTGGTTGCTGTCAGTTTGTCAGATCACTCAGGCTTCCTGATGGGCACATAGTAAGAGCAAGAGCAGTACCAAACTTGACTGTTTCCCACAGAGTCACTCCCCATGGGCTTCAGTCAGAGAAGCTGTCATTCCCTGACAGCTGGAGGCAGCTGCTGAGCGCTGGACTGCTGTTCACAGCAAAATGTCAGAGGCTGTGGGAGAAATCAGAGAGGAAAAGCCACAAAGTGACCCATCACCCGTCTCACATGTAACTGTGACTTCAAGTAATCGTTACTGCAAATACAGAGAGGCAGGAAAAATCAGAGAGGCACGCAGATACATCAGATATAGCATCATTGGGTGAAAGTGCCTTCCGTACCTTGTCAACATTAAGATATTATCCTCAGTGATTGTGACTATAGCTCACCCAACACCCCTTACTTTGCATGTCCTCTACGACTCTCACCAATTTTTATAGGTGCCCCATAGAAAGCATCCTTTCTGGATGTATCACAGCTTGGTTTGGTTTCTGCTCTGTTTAAGACTGCAAGAAATTACAAAGGGTTGAGAACATAGCCCAGTCCATTATGCAAATCAGCCATTGACTTTGTCCACACTTCCTGCTGCTTTGGAAAAGCAGCCAGCATAATTAAGGACCTCATACAGCCTGACAATCTCTCTTGCACCTTCTTCAGTCAGGAAAATGATACAAAAGTCTGCGGTCACATACCAACCAGCTCAAAAACGTCTTCTTTCCTGCTGCCATCAGACTTATGGCGGACTTACCTTATAGTAAGCTGATCTTTCTTTACACATTAGCTATGACTGTAACCCTATATTCTGCACCCTATCCTTCCCTTCTCCCCTCTGTACTCTATGAATGGTGTGTTTTTGTCTGCATAGTGCGCAAGAAACAATACTTTTCACTGTGTCCAAATACATGTCAAATAATAAACCAAGGGCCCAGGGTGGCACAGTGGTTAGCACTGCTGCCTCACAGCTCCAGGGACCTGGGTTTGAATCCTGGTTTGGGTCACTGACTGTATGGAATTTGTGTGTTCTCCTCGTGTCTGCGTGGGTTTCCTCCGAGTGCTCCGGTTTCCTCCCACAGTCCAAAGATGTGCAGGTTGGGTGCGCTGGCCATGCTAAATTGTCTTTTAGTGTTTCAGGGTGCGTAGGTTAGGGGGATTAGCAGGGTAAATGTGTGGGGTTACGGGGATCGGGCCTGGGTGGGATTGTTGTCGGAGCAGCCTGGATGGGCCAAATGGCCTCTTTCCGCACTGTAGGCTTCTACGATTCTAAATCAAATTCTTCTCACTCTCAAGCATATGGAAAACATTCACATTCTCTATCTGTCAGGTCAACTAACTCCACGATTGCTGGCGCTGTACGCTCTGAACTCCTGATTGACATTTTCACTTTGGGGTTAGGACACAGGAACCAGGCCTGTTTCCGGGGGCTTGAGTCCACTGGGGTGGTGGGGTGCGGGGAGAGTGGGGGTGGTGGGAAGGTGGGGGATTGGGGGATGGTGGGGGGGGTGGCAGAATGACCAGGACAGTCCCTTATTTGTATGGAGGTAATTTCTCTGTCCAATTACGCACAGCGGTCAGGCTTTTGAAGCTGGACAATAAATCAGAGGCCTCCAAGTTTCAGTGGAGCACCTGGAAGGGGAATTCAACAAGAAGCCACTTTTTTTAACGATTTAATTGAAAAGTACAAAAGTATCCAGGTCCTCACTGCGCCCTCTGTGTCAGAGGGAAGCCCCTCCACAGGACGGCCTTGCACTGCGATCCCACCCAGACAGGCAGGGAAAGCCTCCCAGCCAGCCTGCAGCGGTGACCAGAGCCCCGCCACGTGGCTGTGTGCCCACTCCCAGGATGGTGAACTGATCCCCCCATCATGTCAGGAAACTGGAGACCAACTGGGAATGGTTCACCAGCCTCTCTCTCTGAACAATAACAAGTCTAATCATTTACTCCCAAACCCAGCTCCGTAAAAAGGGCCATTTGTGGGAACAGAGATGGGAAATTAGCACACCAATCTCTGCAAGTATTTCAGGTCCTGTTTGCTTCTATTTCTGACCTAATTAATAGGGCCCAAAAATCCAGCCTGAAGAATGGGATGACTCCAAATCTTACTGAGCTCAGTGCCAGAAAAAAAACTGCAACATCATTTTTGCCTCACGTTTGTACCTGAAGGTACTGACTCCATCAGGCATCCAGGTTTCCCTCTCAGTCCAATTCTAATGTTTGAACCAGCCTGTTAAACCCCGAGTGTGGATTTATAGCCCAAAATATCATCTCCATTCTTCCACTTCTATTTAATTCTTTTGTGGGACATGGGCATTGGTAGCTGGCCAGCATTTATTGCCCAAACCTACTTGCCTTTGAGAAGGTGGTGGTGAGCTGCCTTCTTGAATTGCTGCAGTCCACCTGCTGTGGGTTGACCCGTTAGGGAGGGAATTCCAGGATTTTGACCCAGCGACTGCGAGGGAACAGCGGCGCGGGCTCGTTGGGCCGAAGGGCCTGTTTCCCGTGCTGTGTTGTTCTTTGTTGTTCTTTGTATATTTCCAAGTCAGGATGGTGAGTGACTTGGAGGGGTACTTTCAGATAGTGGTGTTCACATGTATCTGCTGCCCTTGTCCTTCTTGATGGACGTAGTCATGAGCTTGGAAGACCACCACCGAGAACTTCCCTCTATAGATTTACAAAGCCCAATTTCATTTGTTTAACGCTGGCCTGTTCAGCTCTCCTCTTCAGAAACTTCAGCAACCAATGTCCTTTCTTCCTTTCTGCACTTATCATAATGCTACATTGACCAAGCGTCAGGGGGATTGGTGGGATAAATAAGTGGGGTTACGGGGATAGGTGCAATCATTGTTGTTATGGGCTGAATGGTCTCCTTGTATACTGTAGGGATTATACAATTCTGTGGTTTCTATCCTAGGAGCAGACTTACTGAAAGGAACATGAGCTCATTAAAAGATAGAGAAGGCAGGTTCACAATTCTCTTCCATTTAGGTCAGGTAAACTGTATATACAATTGTGAACATTCCACGAAATATAAACCAAAGGTAACATTGAAAAATTGCAAGGAATTGTAAAGCGAGTGCTGTGTATAGTTTACCTTACACTGGATGTACATAATGTGGAGCTGAGCCTCGCTGTCCTGGGTGATAATCTGCATCATATGGAGCTGCTGGAAAGCATTTTCATCCACTCGCTCGACTGCACATATACGCTGGACTGGAATCGATGACCGCACCTGAGACATGTTACACAGAACAGGAACATCAGTGGATGCTTGACTGAACTCAAGGGTTCTGAATCATCAGCTCCTACGCCAGTTTGGGAACTGACATATTCTAAGAATAGTTTCAAATTTCAGCCGGAAGATGGTAACAAAAAAAAAATCAGGTACAGAAAAAAAAATAAACTGTTCATTGTCAGGAGAAAAACAGGACAAACGAGAAAAACCTGGATTGGAAAATCATGCTACAATCACTGGGATTTTCAAAACCAATGAGGGATCAGCGGGACAATTTTGGGTGGGATTTTCCACCTTCCTCCGCGGCATGTTTTGTGCCAGCGGAGGCTGCCCACCATTGGCCATCAGCGAGTCTTCCAGTCCCGCTGCTGCCAATGGGTTTCCTCCAGTGTCAGGGAGGCCGTGGCACGCAGGCACTGTTGGCAGGACTGGTAAATCCTGCCAGAGGGAACAACTGGAAAATTTCAACCATTAGTGTTCTGGTTTTTGGATCGCCACTATATAGGATCCTATTCTGTGCAGACAGAGGTCATTTGGCCCATCGAGTCTGCATCAACTCTCTGATAGAGCGTCCTACCCAGGTCCTATCCCCGTAACCCCACATATTTGCCCCGCTAGTTCCAGTAACGTACACATCTTGGGATACCAAGGGGTAATTTAGCATAGCTAATCCACCGAATCCACACATCTTTGGAGTGTGAGTGGAAACTGGATCACTCAGAGGAAACCTACACAAACATGGGGAGATTGTGCGAACTCCACACAGACAGCCACCCAAGACCGGAAGGGAATCCGGGTCCTCACTGCTGTGAGGCAGCAGTGCTAACCACTGTGCCACCCTGAACATCGGATCCACAGAAAACCATATGTATGATCATGCACTATAATCGGTCATCGATTAACAAGGTGGGATAAGGAATTAATAACTTAAACAACTCAATCCAGCAGCAGGTTCAGAAATGAATGCAGTGTTAAGCACTAGAGCATTATGGAAAGGGACTGATTCAACTGAAGGAAACTGCAATATTCTGGCATGTCACTGGGGATGATATAATTCAATGCAATAAGAATTCCAAAACCAAAATACATTTTTCTGAAAAAAAATAACCTTATCTGCAGAATCTCAATATATAATTCTGAACA
The DNA here is from genome assembly GCF_965287045.1 of Carcharhinus amblyrhynchos. Lineage (NCBI taxonomy): Eukaryota > Metazoa > Chordata > Chondrichthyes > Carcharhiniformes > Carcharhinidae > Carcharhinus > Carcharhinus amblyrhynchos. Next base: position 24,133,869 of record NC_137343.1, read on the forward strand.
AATGCAATGTTAACTTAACTGGGTCAGAGCAGGATGGTTGAAAATTCAATATAGAGAATCAAGCACTACCAGTTCTGATCTCCATTTCAGCAACATTGCCCTTTGTTTTGGATCTTTCCTTCAAAAGTAACAAGCATTGACCATTGCTGATGCCACCACTGTAGTGGGTTGGATCTCAAACAATGACTTGATGGAATACAAGAAAGAGAGAATCTGGTGAACAGATGCGGCGACATCTCTCCCTCAATGTCAGTAAAACAAAGGAGCTAGTTATCAACTTCAGGAAGCGAGGACATGCCCCTGTCTACTTCAATAGGGATGAAGAGGAAAATGGCCAAGAGCTTCAAGTTTCTAGGTGTCCAGATCACCAATAACCTTCCTGATCCCTCCGCACTTACACTATAGTTAAGAACTACCAACACCTCTGCTTTCTCAGAAGGCTAAGAAAATTTGGTATGTCCATTTTTACTAATTTTTACAGATGCACCATCGAAAGCATCCTTTCTGGATGTATCACAGCTTGGTATGGCTCCTGTTCTGACCAAGACCGCAAGAAACTACAAAGGGCTGTGAACGTAGCCCAGTCCATCACGCAAGCCAGCTTTCCATCCATTGGCTCTGTCTGGACTTGCCGCTGCCTTAGGGAGGCAGCCAGCATAATCAAGGATCCCATGCAGCCTGGATATTCTCTCTTCCACCTTCTTCAGTTGGGAAATTGACATAAAAGTCTGAAAGCACATACCAACTGACTCAAGAACAGCTCCTCTCCTGCTGTCATCAGACCTTTGTCTGGTTCATTCATATATTAAATTGATCTTTCCCTACCTGCAACTACAACACTATATTCTGTACCCTCTCCTTTCCTTCTCCCCTATGAATGGAATGCTTTGTCTGTATAGCGCACAAGAAACAATACTTTTCACTGTATCCTAATACATGTGACAATAGTAAATTCAAATCAAATCAAACATTTGACAGAGCCACTACGATGAATTTTAACCCCCAAACATGAGGGGTTGGTACCTGGTTCAACGTTGATACATCACAAAGCTGACCTCAACCCTGGTTTGAAGGAAACAGCAAAAGGCAGGCTGTCAGGAAGCTGGTTGAAAATTGGAATTTGTTAATGAGGCTGGTGGACCCCAGTTTAAATTTGCAGATCTAACAGTGGCCAGCTATATTTCCAGACTGAAATTTGACAGCTGGAATGAGGAGTGCTTTTGGGGAAAATAAAGGTGTCTTTATAGCACTGCTTGTGGGCCAGGAGCTCTGCTTATGGGCATGGGAAAAGTAGGAGTTCTACCCCTGGTTAACAGGTAGAACACCTGCCTCCTCAGACTCCAGGGTTGGATCCGACCACCTTGGGAACAGATTTCCATATCCAAGAGGAAGGATGGAACCTCCCAGGGATCCCAGAAGCAGCAGCAGATATTCAATCTGTTCCCGTAATCTGCTCTGGAACATACCCTGATCGAGAGTCACAGAATCACACAGTGTAGAGAGGCCCAATGGCCCATCATGTTTGCACCAATACACGGCCTACTGACCCCTAATCCCCTTTATCAGCACTTGATCCATAGCCTTGAATGTTGTATCATGCCAAGTGCACATCCAGATATTCTTTAGAAGATGTGAGGCAACTCGCCTTCATCAGCTGTGCAAGCAGCCCCCTTTGGGCAAAATGTTTTTCCTCATATTCTCCCTAATCCCCCCCTTCACCTTGAACCTTTGTCTCCTTGTGACTGACCTTTCAGCTAAGGGGAACAGCTGCTCCCTATCCACCCTGTCCATGCCTCATAATCTTGTACACCTCAGTCAGATCGCCCCTCAGTCTTTTCTGTTTCAACGAAAACAACCTAAGTCTATCTAACTTGTTTTCTAAAACACTTCCAAATCACTAAACCAGCCTTCTGTCATCACCCTCTGTCTCCTACAACTAAGCCAATTTTGAATCCACTTTATCAAATTCCCCCCGTGTCCCATTTGCACTTACCTTCCTTATAAGATTCCCATGTAGGAACTTGTTGAAGATTTTCTTGAAGTCCAAATAAACTACATCGACTGCACTACCTTCATCTACATACCTGGTCACCTCCTCAAAAAATTCAATCAAATTTGTTAGGCATGATCTCCCTCTGACAAAGTCATGCTGATTATCCCTGATCAAGCCTTGCCTCTCCGAGCGGAGGTAAATGCTTTTCTTCAGAAGTTTCCCTATCACAGACATGAGACTCACTGGTCTGTAGGCTCACTGGTTTGATAAAGGGTCATTTAGACTCCAAAACGCCATCTCTTTTCCCTTACAGATGCTGACAGACCTGCTGAGATTTGCCAGCATTTTCTCTTTTGGTCACTGGTCTGCAGTTCCCTGGCTTATCTCTGCAACCCTTCTGAAATATTGGGACCACATGAGCTGTTCTCTAGTCGTGTGGCACCTCCCCCATGGCCAGAGAGGAATTAGAAATTCGGGTCAGAGTTCCTGCAGTCTCTGTTCAATTGAAAGCCAAGCTTGACTTTCAGAAAAAAATCTCCACATTGTAGAGATAAAACTCCACTGCACCCTGGGAATCCTGTATCTGGGATTCCCAGATAGAACTCCTCCATACCCTATCTATGCCACACAATCTTGTCAATTTTGACCCCATCAAAACAGAAACCTCCATGCACTTTAGCACAGTGAAATGTAATTCCATTACTGATCAATGATGTTCAGACACGAATGATGGGGTCATGACAATTGAAGAAGATGTACCTCCTACTTTGTGCTTGAAATTAATAAGAACACAAATGGCATAGACTCAAACATACTGACATCAGAACAGGGCAAAGGCATCCAGTACTGATGTTGGAAGATAAAGGAAACCAAATGGTAAAACAATGAAATCTAAGATAAAATAATACTTGTGTACTGTGGTGAATTTATAAACAGACAGTGGTATTATCTTACCTCTGTGGAGTTGTTGTTACAAATCTTTATCCATGATTACAGGATACAAAATGACAAGAATTGAGGGATATCGCAAGTTCATTTTTGTCATTTATTCTACTTCACAGCCCAATGTTCCCTTGAAAATTCTGACAGACTATCCCTGTATAATTCCAGTGGGAGTCTGCTTAAAGCTACTGATTTGACAGGAAACCCAGTTTTATCAGCTCTTTTCCTAATCCGGGAGCTCTTGCTTCGTTTTGTGATGGGCAAAACCTCCACTCATCTCATAGAAGACTCATGGCCAGGGGCAAGGATTCCCTACAGCAGGAGCTCCCTGGCTCAGGAAACTACACCAAGAGAGCTGAGACATACCAGTCTCCAGTGGGTTATGGGTGAGCCTCAATGTGTGATGAGGCAGGTAAGGAATGCAACCTGAAACCCTTTAGGGAAAGGTTGATTTTTAATATAAATTCTACTGAGTCTTTTATTGCGAGATCTGGACAACTTCTATCAGGGAATCATAGGATCCCTTCAGTGCAGAAGGAGGCCATTTGGCCTGACAACAATCCCGCCCAGATCCTATCCCTTTAATCCCACATAGAACATAGAACACTACAGCACAAACAGGCCCTTCGGCCCATGAGTTGCGCCGATCACATCAACACCTACCAACCCACAGACCTATCTATAACCCTCAATCTCATTAAACCCCATATACTCATCCAGAAGTCTTTTAAAAGATCCCAGCGAGTTCGCCTCCACCACCACTGACGGCAGCCGATTCCATTCACTCACCACCCTCTGAGTGAAAAACTTACCCCTAACATCACTTCTGAACCTCCCTCCCCGCACCTTAAATCTGTGTCCTCTCGTAGCGACCATTTCAACCCGGGGAAATAGCCTCTGAGAGTCCACCCTATCTATTCCTCTCAACATTTTGTAAACTTCTATCAGGTCGCCTCTCAACCTTCGTCTCTCCAGGGAAAAGAGTCCCAGCTCCCTCAACCTAACTTCATAAGGCATGCCTCCCAGTCCAGGCAACATCCTTGTAAATCTCCTCTGTACCCTCTCAATAGCTTCTACATCTTTCCTATAGTGAGGCGACCAGAACTGCGCACAATACTCTAAATGAGGCCTGACAAGGGTCTTATAAAGTTGCAGCATTACCTCCCGACTCCTAAACTCAATCCCTCGATTAATGAAGGCCAGTACACCATACGCCTTCTTGACCACCTCCTCCACCTGCGAGGCCGATTTAAGAGTCCTGTGGACCCGGACCCCAAGATCCTTCTGCTCTTCAACACTACTCAGACTTCTGCCCTTGATAGTGTACTCATTCATCCCGTTGGTTCTGCCAAAATGGACGACTACACATTTATCTGCGTTGAAGTCCATCTGCCACTTCTCCGCCCAGTCCTGCATCCTATCTATGTCCTGCTGCAACTTTTGCCATCCTTCCAGACCATCCACAACACGACCAACCTTCGTGTCATCAGCGAACTTGATATTTACTTCGCTAGTCCCCTGTCACTCAGGGGCAATTTAGCATGGCCAATCAACCTAACCAAGACATCTTTGCAGTGTGGGAGGAAATGGGAGCACTCGGAAGAAACCCACACAGACATGGGGAGAACGTGCGGACTCCACACAGACAGTGATCTGACGCCGGAACTGAACCCAGGCCCCTGGTGCTGTGAAGCAGCAGTGCTAATCACGGTGTCGGTAATAGTGATCAGGGCTTTCACAGCTGAAGACATGGGCACAAGCAAAGCAGCAATCCTGGTACAAGCACCCTGTTTCAATATGGTGGCCTTGGCTAGCACAACAGACTCCAGCAGTCACCACTCTGACAGACATTAGTAAGCAGACTCCTTCCTTAACAGTTGAGGTCACAGTCCATAGATTTATGAGCACAATATATACAATAACGTTGACCTCTACTCCTTTTTAATACATCACTTTTAGCATCCTGCAAAGAGCAATGTTTACATCAGGCAGAGAAATGTAAACAGTCAGCAACATTATTTTGCCTTAGATAAACATTAATTTATTATTCATGTATGTGGTGACTTTCGATCATGTTGCTGTCACTCTAGGTTAAAAAAAACATTTGTGTGTATAAACACAGAACATTTCACTCAACGTTAATAGTTTAGAAATTACTGCCAACAAACCCTTTAAATATTCAAATACTATTCCTGCCTGATCGGCTGAGGGACTCACAACATGGCGATATCAGCGAAGGAGCAGGCCAAACAAAAATAATCCAAACTGATCTACAATGACATTCAATAAGTCAATTGGTCCTTAGCTCTTAGATTTTTATGTAGTAAACTATAACTTACTAACTAACGACTGATCCATTGATAAAAGGGAACAATTCAGTGAAATGGAAATGATTTTTCATTCTTGGGACATGGGTGACACTGGCTGGATCAGCATTTGTTGCCTATCCCTAACTGCCCCGAACTGAGTGGTTTGCTCAGCCATTTCAGAGGGCTGGTGAGAGTCAACCACATTGCTGGAGTCACATGTAGACCAGACCAGGTAAGGATGGCAGATTTCCTTCCCTAAAGAACACCAGTGAACTAGATGGGTTTTTACAACAATTGACAATGACTTCGTGGTCATAATTAGGCTTTTAATTCCATTTTTTAAATCCAAATTTCATCAATGCCATGGTGGGATTTAAATCTGGCTCCCCAGAGCATTACCCTGGGTCTCTGGATTACTAATTCAGTGACAATGCCACTGCGGCTCAACCTCCCCTAATGTCCCTAAAGGACATTAGTGAACCAGATGGTCTTTTCCTAACAACCAATGATTGTTTTCATGCTCATCATCGCTGAGACAAGTTTACGCTTCCAGATTTACAAACTGAATTCAAATTCCACCAGCTGCCATGGTAGAATTGAACCCTTACGTGGGTATAGAGGGATATGGGTCAAATGTGGGCATTAGCTTAGGGGTTAAAAAAAAGGGGGGCCATGGACAAGTTGGGCCTATTTCCAAGCTGTAAACCTCTATGGCTCCCTCCATCCAGTGCATTAGCCTGGATAACTAGTCCAGTGGTCATGAATCTTGAGTGTCCTGTAGGGTGTTGAGGATAGGGCCTGGGTGGAATTGTTGTTGGCGCAGACTCAATGGGCCAAATGGCCTCTTTCTGCACTGTAGAGATTCTACGATTCTCTATGATTATTTTAAAGTGATCTGAGGGGGGTTAATGGTTCCCTTTCTTCGGGAATTTCCTTTGCTAGTCATGGTGAGTGCCCCTGTGGCCAGGGTTCCTTCCATTGTTCAAGGTGATTCAGGCAGTCTAGAAATTTACATTTTTAAGGGAGGGCTCTTGTGACGAGCTATCCTGTGGCCAGGAATATCCCATTGTTTCAGGTGACTAAATACTTAAACATTTGCATTTTTCCTAGATTTGTCTGTTAATTGTAGTGAGTCCCCATGTGGCCAGCATATCTGCCATTTTTGGATTGCTTGAGAAGTTACAGATTGATATGTTTTTGTTTTAGGGATTTACCTTCCTCAGAGTGGACTCGTTCGGCCGTCCTAGTAGGTTCCCATGTGCGCCGGATTACTTCCCCTTGTTTGAGGTGAAACCGTAACTATCTGCAGACACAGATCATGGAAACTCTACAGTGCAGAAGGAGGCCTTTCAGCCCATCAAGACTGCATTGGCTCTCACCTTATCCAGTCCCTCCTTCCCCCCCTTCCCCCTACCTTATCCCTGTAACCCCACACAGCTAATCCATCTAACCTACATATCTTGGGGACACTAAGGGTCAATTTAGCATGGCCAATCCACCTAACCTTTGGACTTGAGCTGTTTCTATTTGGGAAATACAGGAATTTGATCCAGTTTGGATTGAAATAACCAATCTATTTCAAAACAAAAAAGGCCGTCAAGAATCTCAGGTCAAAAAGAAACCCAGCTTTCACAGCTGTATAGGGCTGGATACTACCTTTCCACAGAATCAGTGTTGATATATTAATCCTTAGATCTATGACTCAGAGTTCCATGTTATCACTAAAACTAATCTCCCTTACCTGCCAATCCGGAGTCTTGGCATATGACAATGTTTCACTACTAAGCCAGAAGTAGCGCTTCTTGAAAGTGAAACGAGTAACAAGGTTGACTCCCTCTGCTTTTCGTTTGTGTAAATAGCCTTCCTTAATCGTCACTGAAGGATGAAACACTACCCGTTGCTGAAGTTCAGTACCTAGGAAGAGAAAAGTTACACAATGTGACTTGTGATGCCTTTTAAGTACTTTCATTTCTTCAGGGATTGGAAAGGGTTCTTCACATAAGAAGCAAGAGGCAATATACCCCATGCCCAAATAGTTATTTACCTTTGACCACCTTGTGGAAATTTCCACCAAGTGCCAACAAATTGGAATTGTTACTTCAAGAATGGTTATTCCCATATCATAGAGCCATAGTCATACAGGTTTATAGCGTGGAAACAGGCCCTTCGGCCCAACTTGTCCATGCCACCCTTCTTTTTCAAACTACTAAGCTAGTCCCAGTTGCCCGCATTTGGCTCATATCCCTCTATTACCATTTTACCCATGTAATTGTCTAAATGCTTTTTAAAAGACAAAATTGTAATAGTTAAAAGACAAAATTGTAATAGAGGGACTATAGAAGCCTATGAACTTGTTCAAGACTCACTCAGAATTTCTATATTAATATCAAGGAGAAACGATGGCTGAGTGGTATTATTGCAAAAATATTAATCCAGAAACTCAATTAATGTTCTGAGGACCAGGTTTGAATCACACCATGGCAGATGGTGAAATTTGAATTCAATAAAAATCTGGATTTAAAACCCTAATGATACCCACAAAACCACTGTCGATCGTCATAAAAATCCATCTGGTTCACTAATGTCCTTTACGGAAGGAAACTGCCATCTTTACCTGGCCTGGCCTACATATGACTCCAGATCCAGGCAATGTGGTCGATTCTTAACAGCCGTCAGAGATAGGCAACAAATGTAGGCCCAGTCAGTGACACACACATCCCATGAATGAATATAAAAGAAATTGTTTATCATTACGATATTATGCAAGTGGGCTGGGATATCCTAAGGACATGAAAGATGAAGGCATTAAAATTGCCAGCTCCAATGCACCCTTCCCTGATCAGCTCAATGCATTCTATGCCTGTTTTGAGCAAGAGGTCAGTGAGACCATGCCCTCCACCCTAGAAGCACTGGATGAACCTATATCTGGAGGTCAATATTGCAGATGTCAGAGCAGTTTTCTCAAGCTCACAGAAAGTGACTGGGCCAGATAGGGTTTCCGGACAAGCACTCAGATCCTGCACGGATCAGCTGCCGGGGTATTCATGGAAATCTTCAACCTCTCTTTATCAGCCCATGGCTCTGACAGCCATCATTATGAAGTGCTTCAAAAGGTTAGTCATTTCACGAATCAATCCCGGGCTACATGGATCCACTACAGTTTGCCTACCGCCGCAACAGATCCACAGCAGATGCCATCTCCCTGGCTCTGCACTCAACCCTGGAACACTTAGATAACAAGGACGCCAATGTCAGATTCCTATTTATTGATTACAGCTCAGCCTTCAACACCATTATTCCCACAAAAGTCATCTCCAACGTCAGTGACCTGGGTCTCGGCATCTCCCTCTGTGACTGGATCCTGAACATCCTGACCCACAGACCAAAGTCAATAAGGACAGGTAACAACATCTCCTCCATGATCATCCTCAAAACCGGTGCCCCACAAGGCTGTGATCTCAGCCTCCTACTACACTCCTTATACACCTATGATTGTGTGGCCAAATTCCCCTCCTGATGACACCACCGTAGTGGGTCAGATCTCAAACAATAATGAGACAGAGTACAGGAGAATCTGGTGAACTGGGGCGGCAATAATAATCTCTCCCTTAATGTCAACAAAATAAAGGAGATTGTCATCGACTTTAGGAAGTGTAAAGGAGAACACGCACCTGTCTACACCAACAAGGACAAAGTAGAAAGGGTCGAGAGCTTCAAGTTTTTAGGTGTCCAGATCACCAACAATCCGTCCTGGTCCCCCATGCCTCTACTTTCTCAGAAGACTAAGGAGATTTGACATATCAGCTACAACTCTCATCAACTTTTACCGAAGTACCATAGGAAGCATTCTTTCTGGTTGTATCACAGCTTGGTATGGCTCCTGCTTTGCCCAAGACCGCAACGAACTACAAAAGGTTGTGACTGTAGCCCAATCCATCACGCAAACCAGCCTCCCATCCATTGACTATCTGTCTACACTTCCCGCTGTCTCGGTAAAACAACCAGCATAATTAAGGACCCCACGCACCCCGGACATTCTCTCTTCCACTTCTTCCATCAGGAAGAAGATACAAAAGTCTGAGGTCACATACCAACCTACTCAAGAACAGCTTCTTCCCTCCTGCCCTCAGAATTTTGAATGGATTTACCTTGCATTAATTTGATCTTTCTCTGCACCCTAGCTATGATTGTAACTCTGCGTTCTGCACTCTTGTTTCCTTCTGTATGAATGGTATGTTTTGTCTTTATAGTGCACAAGAAACAATACTTCTGACTGTATGTTAATACATGTGCTAATAATAAATCAAATCAAAGGAACTAAATAATTACAAATTCTTTCTTTACTATACAGTGCAGCAAGATTAAAATTTAGTTACTGAATTATATCACTCATTAATCTATGAATAATTACCCCCTCTCACCTCTCCAAAATGTGAATGTGTGTTTGTTCACACAGACACAGGCACACACACACACACACACACACACAGACAAACACACAGACACCTCTTCACACCCTGGGACACTCTGGGACAATTGGAGCAGATGCGTTGTGCATTTGGAAGATGTATATTTGCTTTGAGCAGTTGTGTTGACTGGAAATGGCCAGCAGAGGGGGCACAGTTACACAAATGCCAAACTGAAGGAAATGTCAATACGACACGCAGCATGTCAGGCTTGGGGAACCTTTAACCATCAAAGCAAATTGCTTATGCAATAAAACAGAAGGATAATGGAATGTGCTGCTACAATGGCAGGAATTGCAGAAATACGGGTGTGTTTAGTGTCTATAGTTCCACATATTATCCAGCATTACCTTGCCAAAGAGGAGAGTGTGTCAGAGCATCCTGCAAACTATGCGTAAATCACACATTTAAATAAAAAGTATAATTGCTTATTCAACTTGCCCAAACAACATGAAGCTTTTGAATAAAAACAACTTTGAACACTAAGTTGGGCAGCGTGCTGCCTCACAGCCCCAGGGACCCGGGTTTGGTTCTAGCCTCGGGTCACTGTCTGTGCAGAGTTTGCATGTTCTCCCCATGCCTGAGTGGGTTTCCTCCGGGTGCTCCGGTTTCCTCCCACAGACTGAAGATGTGTGGGTTAGGTGGATTGGCCATGCTAAAGTTGCCCCTTAGCGTCCATTGACTTGTAGGTTGGGTGATTAGAGGGTAAATACATGGGGTTACAGGGATAAGGCTGGGTAAGATGCTCTTTCAGAGAACTGGAACAGACTCGATGGACCACATGGCCTCCGTCTGCACTGTAGGGATTCCATGATTCTAAATGTTATGCCAAATAGAACCTGGAAACATGAAACTCAAATTTGAAGCGACTATATTATGAATAATTCAAATACCGTTCAGTAGAAATAGTGGTAACAATTATTAAATCACGCTCAGAAACAGGCCCAAAGTAGGCAGGGTAACTCCCATATCTGTCAGATGGGCTCCAGTGCCAGGCCCAGGCTGCTCTGAGATCTTGGTCTCAATAACACATCACTATCAGCCCACAGGCTGGAGCTGACCAGCTCTTTGAGGAAAAGAACTGTCCCCCATTCCGGGGTTGAACGGGCCAAGCGGAGGCCGGGCTATTTTAAATAAGGGCCCGAGAGGACCACCCTGGAGGCCCACCGATAAAGAAATTGAGCTTTGGGCCCGTATTGCAGTCTCCCGTTGACCTTTTAAGAATTCTGGTTAAGCTGCTCAGTATGTGGTACAACCTGGAGGAATAGGTATCTGGAGTAGTGTGTACAATATTGGTCACTTCATTTAAGGAAAGATGTAAATGCGTGGAAGCAGCTCAGACTAATACCTGGAATGGGTGAGTTGTTTTGAGGAAAGATTGGACAGGTTAGGCTGGTATCCGCCGGAGTTTAGAAGAGGTGAACTGATTGAAACTTATGAGATAAGAACATAAGAAATAGGAGCAGGAGTAGGCCATCTAGCCCTTCGAGCCTACCCCGCCATTCAATAAGATCATGGCTGATCTGAAGTAGCTCAGTTCCACTTTCCCGCCCTCTCCCCATAACCCTTAATTCCCCTGTCCATCAGAAACCTATCAACCCATGACTTAAATATATTCAAAGAGGTAGCCTCCACCACTTCAATGAGGTCCTGAAGGGAGTTGACAGGGAGAATGTGGAGAGGCTGTTTCCTCTTGTGGCAGAATCTAGAATGAGGGATCACTGTTTAATAAGAAGGCCGGGGGGGGGGGGGGGGGGGGGGGGGGGATCATCCATTTAAAATGGACGTGAGATGAAATTCTTTCTCTCAGAGGCCTCGTGAGTCTTTGGAACTCTCCCCCAGTAAAGGCAGTGGAGGCAGAGTCCTTGAATATTTTTAAGATGGAAGTGGATAGATTCTTGAGGGGGTGATAGGTTTTTGGGGATAGGTGGGGTGTAGGTTTGTGGTTACTATCAGGTTAGCCATGATCTAATTAAATGGTGGAGCAGGCTCAAGAGGCTGAATGGCCTACTCCGACTCCTTGTTCATTCATTTGCATGTTCATATGGCCCATACCCTGCACTGTGTCAATTTATATCTAAAGATTGCAATCAGAGTATCACAATCAGCGTAAGACCCAGATTTGTATATTTAAACAGGCCGGGGCCCTGGTGTTGTGGGGTAGCGGTACTAATTATTGTGCCACCATGCTGCCCAAGGAGTAGGCTACATGGCCCATTGAACCTGCTCAGCCATTCAACACGATCATGGCTAATCTTGGGCTTCAATTCCAATTTGCCGCCTAGTTTAAGTCCTGTTTTGGGTTGATAGGATCCTCACCCAATTACAGGCCTGCTTACAAATTGCAACAGGCTGGCCTTCAGCATAAAAGGGGCTGTGATGACACTGTGCCTTTAAGAAATGTATTTGAGTCATGTATCTTGTGCAGGGTAGTTTATTTTACAGCCTGTTCTAACCGTTTGGTCTGTACCCTTCAACCTGCAATGTAACTGCAACAGCGTAATCGCTCCTATTTGCTAGAATGTTGGTTTCAATCTGAACTAATGCTGTTCTATTATTTTAGTGTTCCCCCAGACTAGGACTTGATTAGTTGATAGACAGAAAATCATGTGGCTGGGTGAACAGAGACTGATAGCCAAGTTCCGCACACGAGGACGGTCTCAACAGGGATCTTGGGTTCATGTCGCACTATCTGTAACCCCCGTGACTTGCCTGGGTTTGCAAAACCTCACTTACTGTACTGTCTGGAGACAATACACATCTCTTTAAACTGTGATCAGTGCTCCTTCCACTCACATTATCAGCCACTTCAGGTCTTGAACAGCAGGTTAGGTGTAAGGATTCGCATTCTAATCAGTAATCTCTAAACTGTCTGTGCTTTATATGCTCTGTCTGAGGCCAGAACTCTCCATTCACCTGACGAAGGGACTAACCCCGAAAGCTTGTGAGTCTATTATCAAATAAATAGGTTGGACTAAAACCTGGTGTTGTCAGACTTTTTACGGAGCTAGGCTTACACAGAGAAATCAAGCTTAGATGATGCTTGGAGTTGTTGGAGAGCAGTGTCTCTCTTTCTTTGGAGCTGGAGATTGGAATCTACAAGGAAATAAGTCGCTTTCTCTGAGATTCTGCTGTACGGGGGTGAAGCTTTCTCTGGAGGTGGTTATTTGAGAGTCAGAAAACAAGTATCTGTCTGGATCTCTGCCCACAGGTATTAAAGGGCTGGAAGTCTAGCATCCATGTGAGCATTTTTCTTTTGGTGCTAACAGGTTCTGAAGAAGGGTTTTATGTCTATGGGGTACGGTTTGCAATTGGAACAATGGAGATAGCTAGCTGTTAAGAATTACAATTTGTCATGTTTAACTATTCTAATTGGTAAAAGTTATGCTAATTTTTTTATATTCTAACTGTACTTAAATAAAGCTGGTCCAATAAAAGCTTCCTGTTGGGCCAATTGAATCATATCTGGAGTGAAACATAGAAACTAGAAGCAGGAGAAGACAATTCAGCCCTTCGAGCCTGCTCCGCCATTCATCATGGCTGATACCCCTTCCCCCCATATCCTTTAATCCCTATACCCCAAGAGCTGTATCTAATTTCTTTTTGAAAACAGACAACATTTTGGCCTCAACTACATTCTGTGGTAGTGATTTCATACATTCACCACCGTCAAGGTGAAAAAATTTCTTCTCACCTCAGTCCTAAAAGGTTTACCCCTTATCCTCAAACTATGAGCCTGTGGCCAAATGGCCATCTAAAATGGCGATTTGTAAAGCACTCTGGGACAATTGGACAAGAACTAAAACGACAGGCTGCAGTTTAAAGACAGAGACAAACAAGCTGCAACCCTGACGAGTGAATAAACAGGATACGGGTCATCTCCAGGATGAGAGAGACTTCCTGGTCACACTGGGTTGTTTACCAGACATGAGGGCGTCGTGGCCCCTTGTTTGCAGGGAACGTATGTGCCTCCAGCACCTACAGATATGGCCACTGGGGACACACCCAGAGATTGGTGTGGCAGCACCCAACTGGGTTTATTGATCAAGGTGATCAAGTCCTGATCGATTGATTGGCAGTGGCCAAAAGGGGTGCGAAACCCAATGGGGTATAAAGGATGCTGCGCAACCAGGAATCGTTATCTCTCTCTGACCCCATGAACAAACTACAACTATGGTGAACATTGCCAGCGACGACCAGCATGAGGAGAGCCACCACACCCGAGAAGGAAGGAAGAAAGACCAGAGCCAGAGTGTCAGACCAGACCACAGGACCAGACTACGCAGACGACTACCCAGACCAGCACACAGATAAAGGCCAATATCTGCTTGGGTACTTGCCAGTCACGCAAAGTTAAGTCAAGGTCTTGTATTGGACTTGAACTTTAGTATTTTCCTGTAAGATAACTTATCGTTGGTTGGGTGGGTGATTATTGATTGTGTGGGTTTAAATAAATATTGGTTGTACTAACAAGACGTCTGCTCACAGTTCTTTGTCCATCGTATAAGGATTAAAACAGACTGTGCGGCAGGCACAACAACCCCTAGTTCTAACTGGTGAGGACTCCCTCACCATTGGGTACATTGTTTCTGAATCTACCCTGTCTACTACTGTTAAAGTTTATAAGTTTCCATGAGATCCTCTCTCACTCTTTTAAACTCCAATGAATATAATCCTAACCGATTTAGTCTGACCTCATATGACAAACCTGCTATTCCAGAAATCAGCCTGGCAAACCTTCAATGTGCTACCTCTATAGCCAGGACATCCTTTTTCAGATACCAAAACTGCACACCATACTCCAGGTATAAAACCATTAGGCCACTGCTTCCCTCCTCATGCTACCCGAATGCCAAAAATCAATAAACGTTAGGGTCTAGGCTAACTTCATAATGCACCTTGGAGTTTCTGATCTGATCCCTAACAGTGATGTGCGAGGGACCCATCCCCGATTTTTAATTGCCGATGCCAATTTTCAGATGAGAGGTAGTGGCCCGGAAGCTTCTCACCTTGTTGTCTCATTCAGACCAAGTCTCCTCTGCCTTTAGGCCATATGCAAAATTAAGCCAGTGCCTAGAAAGTCTTGTTGCAGCAGAGATAATAATCAATCCTTACAATCAAATTATAGTTAATCCATTTGGCAATCAGCCACTGTTCTGGAGGCTCTCTGCTGGTTGGCATTTCAAGACATTCCAAGTTGGAGATGGGATTTTGGCCGGAGGTGCAGTGTTTCACAGAATCCCTACAGTGCAGAAGGAGTCCATTCGGCCCATCGAGTCTGCACCAACCAGAATCCAACCCAGGCCCTATTCCCACAACCCCACATATTTACCCTGCTAATCTGCCTGACACTAGGGTCGATTTAGCATGGCCAATCCACCTGACCCGCACATCTTTGGACTGTGGAAGGAAACCGGAGCACCCGGAGAAAACCCACGCAGACACAGGGAGAATGTGCAAACTCCACATAGTGACCGAGAATGGAATCGAACTCGAGTCCCTGGCACTGTGAGGCAGCAGTGCTAACCATTATTTCACTGTGCATAAGCTGGCTGAGAGTCTCTAAAGGTTTCACAACATGAGATGTAGAAATAATGAGAACAAGGCTTCCCTCAAAATATCAGGCTGGTTGTCCTAAACTGTACCCAAGTGATCACTACCCTGCCTCCAGCTAAAGTCAGGGAGAAACTTGGCCATATTGTTTTTTGCATTTATGCTTATGTCACTGGCTCCCAACTCATTGGAAGTTTGAGTTTCAGTTTATTTACGAGTGTCACAAGTAGGTTGACATTAACACCGCAATGAAGTTACTGTGACAATCCCCTAGTTGCCACACTCCTGCACCTGTTTGGGGACACTGAGGGAGAATTTAGCATGGCCAATGCACCTAATCAACACATCTTTTGGTGTGTGGGAGGAAACCCACGCAGACACAGGGAGAAAATACAGACTCTGCACAAACAGTGACCCAAGCCGGGAATGAAACCTGGGTCCCTGGAACTGTGAGGCAGCAGTGCTAAGCACTGTGCCACCGTGCTGCGAGCAGTCAGTGATGTTACTGGTCTTTAAACACACTTTCCAATTGCATTGAGACTCAGGTCGGGTCACATCCACATCCCAGAAGGGAAAGAGAGACAGTCAAACGGGGGAAGCAGGAATATCGCTCCAACCTGCTCTTTTCCTTCTGGGATCCTGTTATTGCCACTCCAGCTGAACCCTCAGGGTCATGACATGATGGAGAATGTGTCACTGGCACACAAACGCATCTGAACAGCTTCACTACAAGGCTGCCAGACAGACAGCAGTAATTACTAACATCAAGGCACCCACAGTTGTCTCAAGCTCACAGCGGGCGCTGAACTCGCAAATTATTGTGGTAGCAACTGGCAGCTGTCTGCATGGAAACCAGCTCCACATGTTGCGTGTTAACCCACGGAAGTGGTACACTTAAATCATTCTCCCATAACCCAGGTGACAAACGGCTCAAATATTGGATAGCGGGTGAACCCTGACCCTGGAGCAATAACACAAGGCACATTCCCTGCTTTCTCTCTCCCTCCTGATGGACTGAAAAGAGTTAAGATCACAGCAGCAAGTGTAGTGAAATCGAACATCAACATTTGGAATACCGAATCTCCTTAGCAACCCTGTCATCCAGCAAGCAGCTGCTTTTCCATAGGCATCGTCAGACATTACAAAAGAATTCATCAGTTTAATAAATTCATTAATTTTCTCAAAATGCAGTTGCCAATATCCAAAAAATATCAAGGATCCTGGCTATTCTTAGATGTGCTGTCCAGCCCATTCTGAATATAGCGCAACTTAAAATGTCTAAAGCCAACAAACTGAGTTGACAACACAGTCATAGAATAGAATCCCTACAGTGCAGAAGGAGGCCATTCAGCCCATCGTGTCTGCACTGACTACAATCCTTCCCAGGCCCTATTCCCATAACCTCAAGCACTTACCCTAACTGGTCCCCCTGACACTAAGAGGCAATTTATCATGGTCAATCCATTCAACCCACAAGTCTTTTGAGTGTGGGAGGAAACCCACGCAGAAACGGGGAGGATGTGCAGACTCCACACAGACAGTGACCCAAGCTAGGAATCAAGCCCGAGTCCCTGGCGTTGTGAAGATGCAGTGCTAACCACTGTGCTACTGTGATAGCCAGTGTTTGAAAGGGAAAGAGAGTTTAATATTTGGGGTGGAACCCTTCACTGGGATTGAGGTTTGGTGGACAGCCTCTTCCACAGATCTCTCTTCTTTCAAATGCTGTCTTCTCAAAAAGCTAATTATTTTGTAATTAGGAACAAAAGAAGTATCACAGAATCATACAATCCCTACAGTGCAGAAAGAGGGCCTATCACTCATCAAAACCGCACTGACAACAATTCCACCCAAGCCCTCCCCCTGTAACCCCATGTATTTACCCTGCTAGCCCCTCTGACACTAAGGGGCAATTTATCATGGCCAATCAACCTAACCCACACATCTTTGGACCATGGGAGGGAACCGCTGCACCCAGAGGAAATCCACACAGACACAGGGAGAATGTGCAAACTCCACACAGGCAGTGATGCAAGGCTGGGATCGAACCCGGGACACTGGCACGGTGAGGCAGCGATGCTAACCATTGTGCCACCCAAGGAGTAGGCCACGTGCCCCATTGAGCATGCTCAGACATTCAATACAATCATGGCTGATCTTGGGCTCTAACTCCAATTTGCCGCCCAATGCAAACCTCCAACATTCATAACTTTTCTTTCTATATTGAGAGATTCCGTTCTTCTGTCACCTGCACAGGAATAAACAGACGGATTACTGAACACTCTCCATGCTCATGTTGAAATTCAGGACCACTGTGTAGAGTGACAGATGTTACACATGGCTGATATTGAAAAGTGATCTGTTCCTTCTGTGATAGCGACTGCTTCTAGCTGAGTTTGGGCAGCATAAACATCATTCCAACTTAAAGGTCAGAGTTTTTATACAAACTGAATGATCGTACATGCAAGCTAGAGGGGTTATCTGAAAAGAATGCAAATAATTGGAATATCGCCGATGCCAGGGCGTTTTATAATGACAGGGAAAAGATTCTGATCATGAAACTGAGCTCAAGTTGCTTATAATTTTTTTTGTCCGCTGCTAGAAATAGAGACATGCTTTCAAAGCGTTTTGTCTGGCACTCATCAGGACAGATGCAAAAATACCAAATTTCAAAGGGAACAACACTGAATGCAGCATAAGGAAAAAGGTTAACAGTTGGCAAGTGGACTCTGGTTGAGGTGTTGCCATGATGAATGCGCCAGGAAACAGTTTTGCCTCAAGATTTTGTTTAAATTCAAGAAAAGGCAGGTCAACTCTGATTGAGGCATTGTCATGTGGAATGTGCCAATGGACAGTGTCCCATCGTAGTAAATTGTTCCTTTTTAAATTTGGTGTTCTTGTGTCTGTCCTGATGAGTGTACAATGAAAAACTTCAACAGCATGTCTTTTTTTCCAGCAACACTTAGGTTCTGTACTACCATTGTCCATTAAAACGAATGAATATGAAATCATGAGCAGCTTAAACACGATTTTGTGATAAGATCTTGCAAATTGCCAAGCTCTTATGGCTGACATGTAAGAGAAAGACTATCCCACAGTACTGGAGAATAATGCAGCAAAATATAGAGTAGTCCCTGATGGTTTATGATCGAGAATGTACAAAGGCACAGGATGAAAAAGGCCACTCGTCCCATCAAATCTCTAACTACCCTGAGGGTGTCTTTCTCATTGAAGTTGTCACTAAACTGAAACTAGGTATTGGGAGTTGAAACCATGACATTCATCTTGAGCTGCAGCTGGTGGATTTGAATAAAATCTGAATTTGAATACCATGTATGTGTGGTGGCTATAACCTCAACATCTCATTTAATTCAAATGAAATTTCAGTGTTAAAAGCTTCCTGACACAAGATTAATCGTTCACATTTTTAATAAAGAAAAGGTTTCAGGAACTGTTTTGAAGTGTACAGTGTGCTACAGAGAGTTTTATAGGAAATGTAATTTAATCGTTGAACATTTTCCAACCCATGAGAATGAGGTATTCATGTTATTTGCAATGGGAATTTCAAAGCCAGCATCAGGAAAGACGTAAAACCTCTTGAAAACAACAAGCCTACAATCGCTTTATACGTCACAAACTTATATAATGGGTGGGATTTTCCCATGGCATGGATTCTGACATGGAGGTGGCTCCCCATTGGCCGCTGGCCTGATCCTCTGTTCCCACCAATGTCCATGGTGTTTTGTATGGCTCGCCTATCCCGCTGCAGAGAAACCCACCTTGGGGTGGGGGGTGGGGGGGGAGCGGGGGGGAAGGGTCATCTTCGGGTGGGACCAGAGGATCCCACCCAATGTGGCAAACATGTTTGCTGGTTGCGTACCACACAGAAGGTCCTTCAATTTCCTGATATTTCAGCAACTATTTCAAGGCTATCAGAACAATTACCCAACATAAAATGTAGTAACGAATGATGTTTGACCAATCATTGAGAAAAAACTGACAGAAAGTGAGCATGTTGCCTGTCTTATAGAAAGTAAGGCTTTGAAATCCTAACACTGCATTTTATCATTTTCTTGAGATGAGCAGAGAAGTGAGGCCAGAGTTTGCAGTAGATCTTTCTAGATCAATAGGCAAGAGATAAAGTTGGACAACTTCACCTGCGCTCCATCTGTAAGTAAAACATCCTCATATTTTAACTGGGTTAGTCAGAGGCTTCACGTTGTCACAAATTAATGAAAAACAAATGTCACCTGAATAAGAACATATTCACTGTGTGTACGTGTGAATGTGAGTGTGTCTGTGCATGTGTGTCTGTTTGTCTGTGTCTGTGTGTCTGCCTGTTTGTGTGTGTTGTGTGTTTATGTGTGTCTGTTTGTTTGTGTCTGCCTGTGTATGTATGTGAGTGTGTCTGTCTGTCTGACTGTGTGTGTGTGTGTGTGTGTGTGTGTGTGCATGAGAGAGAGTGTATGTGTGCATGTGACAGTGTATATGTAGCTGTGTCTGTGTGTGCACGTGTGTCTGTGTGAATGTCTGTTTATTTGTTTGCATGCACCATGCACACATACTCGCTTGCTGTACTCATGTACCTTGGCAACTTATTACAGCAGTATTTTTAGCCATGTGAAATGGAGGTAGAGAGACTTCGAAACTGGAAAAGGTCATTTGTCTCAACCAATGCACAATTCTTCCTGATTGATTTCAATCTGATGTGTCTGACTTTTCACTATATCGATATATCATTATTTTCTTCAGAAACGTATCTCCTGAACCTATTATACTGCCTGTTTCATTAGCCCTTCTCTGTACCATATCTGAAATACCAATTTTTCTGCATTGGAAGCTAACTGAATTCCCACATTTTCAAATAAGAATTTCTATTTTTCAAAACACCCGTCTGTGCAGCAATTTAACTGTGTGATTTTTATCAACTCTTTTTCTTAACTGAAAATTTCTGTTAAGTTACACCAAAGACACCTCGGATAAACCCATCTCCCTCAATCTTTCCTCAATGCTTTAGTATCTGCTGTTTGTGAGGGAATGGATTAATCGATTGCACCAAAGGCCATTTGACATCATGGCCAGTGCCAAAGAGAGGGAACATATCTTTCCAATTCCACGCAACGCAAGTGTCATCTGTATTCGATCCTTCCTGTTATGAAGGTGATGTGGCCTATTCCTGAAGATGTATTACTAGCACAATTCTAGGTGGTTGCTTCTACACGAGTGAGGCATCTCCAACACTGAAGTTCCGACGTTCTGGAGAAACTGATATGTAAAACTGCAACTTCCAATTTCTGTACCTGGCTACAACAGCAGACAAAGACTATCACATCCACAAACATTAATCTTCAGACATGATAGTAACACTTCATTTAGCCCATTGTCCTGCCATTCAGTTGCTAACCTGTCATCTGACTTGTCTGCCTGACTTTACCCATATCCCACCAGGCATAACACTTTCATTCCTTCATCCTCTCTGATGAAATATATTCAGCCACCAGTATTACATTTATAATTCCACTTTATAGACTGAGATCTTCCCCTGAAGACTGTGGGTGGCGATCTTATCAGTTTGTCATGCTTGTTGATTGTCATGGCAAGCTGGAAACATTGTAAGAGAGGCTGCGATCTGGGGTGAGCTGCAATATCAAGGGGGAATAGGGTAGTGACAATCTCTCAGTGCACTGTGTGCTTTCGACTGTGCACTGGGAGTTCAGGGTGCATGTGCAATAGTGCACTCCAACAGTCATCAGCTGGCTTCCCAGCATGAATAGACTCCATCGACTCCCACTACTGGCGAGAAATACACTTTGCCCTATTTTCTTTTCTAAGTATCATAAGATTTTATTTTTTCCTCTCGCTGAAAAAAGCTGATCTGAAACTCTGCTGTTTTTACGTTCATTCAGCACTTAGAATTTTTTTGGTAAGATGTGAGGTACAAATACCAGGATCTGTAGTCAGAAAAAATTGACACTTTGCATACTGTTTTAATGATTGTAAATGAGGCCCAGGGTAAACTAAATTAAATTAACTACCATGAAAGGATTCTTATAGTTTCAGTGATTCCTCTATTTCTCTACTTAGCTGTTTGGGAGCGACATGTTGGCACAGTGGTCAACATTGCTGTCTCACAGTGCCAGGGACCCAGGTTCAATTCTGGCCTCAGGTCACTGTCTGTGTGGAGATTGCACACTCTCCCCATGTCTGTTGGTTTCCTCTGGGTGCTCTGCTTTTCCTTCCACAATCCAAAGATGTGTGGTTGATTGGCCATGATAATTTGCCCCTAATGTCAGGGAGATTAGCAGAGTAAATATGTGGGATTGCGGAAATAGGGCCAGGGTGCGATTGTTGTCGGTGCAGACTCGATGGGCAGAATGGCCTCCTTCTGCACCATAGGGATTCTATGATTCTAGAGTCTGCCTATTTAATGAAAAAATGGATAAAAGTCTATCTGGATTAACTTTGCTGAAGTGCCTCACCCTCTGGGGAATTACACCATGCATACCAGAAGATCCAGTATTTCCTGATAGGTTCTGACTCCAGAAATATATTACTCATTAAATCCTCAACACAAAACATGTCAATCAAAACAAGCAAACATTTAGAAAAGACAAAACAAAGAGGCTTTTTTCACCTAGCTTCACCATCATTCGCCAGGTTTGTTTGCTTATACACAAAAGGGATATTTTCTTGGTATGCCGTCTTGGAAATCAGGACTTCATTGTTCGAGAACATGGTTATGATTCTGTTGCACCTGTAGGAAATCGCCTCCATGATGAACAAACAAGGGCGGCACAGTGGTTAGCACTGCTGCCTCACAAAGCCAGGGACCTGAGTTCAATTCTGGTCACTGTCTGTGTGGAGTTTGCATATTCTCCCCCATGTCTGTGTGGGTTTCCTTCGGGTGCTCTGGTTTCCTCCCACTGTCCAAAGATATGGGGTCGGGTGCATTGGCCGTGCCAAATTGCCCCTTAATGTCTGGGGGATTAGTAGGGTAAATACATGGGATTACAGGGATAGGACCCGGGTGGGACTGCAATCAGTTGTTTTCAAATCCCTGACTATTGTGCTTGAGGGGCCAAATAGCCTCCTTCTTCACTATAGGGATTCTATTATTCTATGGTGTGATTCTATGAAATGCCTGTCAGAGTTAGCACCACAATGTTAAGAAGGCTTACATTGGCGTCAAACCCATACCTGCACTGTTGTCACAAGGACAAATCCAGACGTAATACCTGTCTTGAAAAACTGTAGTCATAATTACTGCAGCTATAAACTGAATTTCAGGAACATAAAATATCACCTTCGTTATCGATGTCTATGAGCTTGTCAAGGAAATCCTTCACACAGCTTACGCTCTGTAAAATGAATGGATGAAGGGGTGTCATCCACTGTTCTTTCCCATGTCCCAACTGAAGGCCCAGGTTGCCAATACTCTGAACTGCCTGAAAGGGAAAGACAGAAGTCAACCCATTGCTCAAGCAATACCACCTGCCTTTTCCCCTGACGGAAATGATCTTAGTCCTAAACCATTTGCAGACTCTGGAGTCTAGAATGTGGGGACATAGCTATGGGATTAAATGCAAGAGATTGCAGGCAGAGAGCAGGAGAAATGTTCCCTTTTAAACAGTGCGATATGAGGCAGGAGGATGCATCAGCAAAATTAGGGATTGAAGCAAAGATCATGCCTACATTCCAGGACAGGTTAAATAGGTGATTGAAGGGAAAAGTTGAGGGGGGGGGGGGGGCGCATGCGATTGGTATAATGCTTGTGTAAGGCTTAAGGGTGGCACAGTGGTTCGCACTGCTGCCTCACAGCACCAAGGACCAGAGTTCATTTCCCAGTTTGGGTTGTTGTCTGTGTGGAGTTTCCTGTGTTGCGTGGGGGTTTCCTCTGGTTTTCTCCCACAGTAGACGTTCTCTCAATGTCTGCACGGATTTCCTTCAGGTGCTCTGGTTCGATTCTGGCCTTGAGTGTCTGTCTGTGTGGAGTTTGCATGTTCTCCCCATGTCTGTGTGGGTTTCCTGCCAAGCTGAATTGTCCCTTAGTGTCTTAAGATATGTAGGTTAGGGGATTAGCGGGGTAAATATGCCTGGGATAATGGGATAGGACCTGGGTGGGATTACTGCTGGTGTAGACATGATGGGCCGAATGACCTCTTCTGCACTGTAGAATCATAGAATCCATATAGTACAGAAGGAGGCTATTCCGGGTACATCGAGTCTGCACTGACTATAATCCTAGCCAGGACCTATCCCTGTAACCCCATGCATTTACCCTAGCTAGTCCCCCTGAACTAAGGGGCAATTTAGCACAGCCAAACAAACTAACCCGCACATCTCTGGAGTGTGGGAGGAAACCAGAGCACCTGGAGGAAACCCATGCAGATACGGGGAGAACATACAGGCTCCACACAGACAGTGACCCAAGCCAGAAATCAAACCTGGGTCCCTGGCCCTGTGAGGCCGCAGTGCTAACCACTGTGCCACCGCAGGGATTCTATGATTCCATTCCATGATTAAGCACTGACATACTGAATTTTTTTTAATATAATTTTTTTTTTGCATATTGTAATCAACCTTCCAATATTCAGCCTTCAACCTACCTCTTCTGACCGTGGTTCATATATCTGTACCCTCCTCGCTAGTTGTTTCAAATCCCTGACTATTGTGCTTTGGTCAGCTATATTTATACAATACAAAAACAGGCCTGTTTGACTGTGCCATTCTGATACCTGGACTGGGACTTTCCAGCTACTTGCACCCCAAGACCTCCAATTCCCACCCGAGATTAAATGGTCCACTGAATTCTCTGTCTCACTCAGTACAATTCCCGTGGGGGCAGGACGGGAAACTTTCGGCTGTGGTCCCATCTGAAACATGAGCCTGTTTGATACTGTTTACTTCCAGAAGTTTCTATTTCATTCCATCCCTACAGTAATAATAATCTCCCATAAACCACATCGACCAGAACCGAATCAGAAAAGATCTCAAAAAGGAAGGCAGTTTTGTACAGTAGCTGTACAGGTTTGGCAGTTCCCAGCTGATATTGCAGCACAGACATTAAATATCTAATGAATAAAGCCAGGTCTGGGAGGAACCATGCAGAAAGAAACTCATTCTGGTACTGAACCATTTAATTGAAGACTGACGACAAGGATTGAATTATATTATTGCGTTCATTTGTGTACATGATCAGAGTAACACTAGGAAACTATTGCACACATGATGGGTGCAGTCACTGGCTATGCTGACGTCTGTTGGTGTCTAAATAAACAATAAGAATGCTGAACTGGCAGAATTTCTGACCTGAAGCTAAAATATGTCATCGAAACAAAATACTCAACTAAAGGAGTGGCATGGTGGCACATTGGTTCGCACTACTGCCTCACAGTGTTAAGGACCCAAGTTCAATTCCAGCCTCGGGTCACTGTCTGTGTGGAATCAAAGAATCCCTACAGTACAGAAAGAGGCCATTCACCCCATCGAGTCTGCACCGACCATGATACCCACCCAGGCCCCACCCCCATGTCCCTACATATTTATCCACTAATCCCTCTAACCTACGCATCTCAGAACACTAAAGGCATTTTTTTTAGCGTGGCCAATCAACCTAACCCGCACATCTTTGGACTGTGGGAGGAAACCAGAGCTCCCGGAGGAAACCAACGCAGACATGAGGAGAATGTGCAAACTCCACACAGATAGTGACCCGAGCCAGGAATCAAACCTGGCAATCAAGGGCAATCACTGGAGCTGTGAAGCAGCAGTGCTAACTACTGTGCTACCATGCCGGAGTTTGCACGTTCTCCCCATGTCTGCACGGGTTTCCTCCAGGTGCTCCGGTTTCCTCCCAAAGTCCAAAGGTGTGCGGGTTAGGTTGATTGGCCATGTTAAAACTGACCCTCGTGTCAGAGGATTAGCAGGGTAAATATGTGGGGTTATGGGAATGGGGCCTGGGTGCGATTGTGGTCAGTGCAGACAAATAGGCTCCTTCTGCACTGTGGGGAGTCAATGATTCTAACTAAAGATATTTCAGACTGGAGCAAAACTGAATGCTCCCATTGCCTTTTCAACAAGCCTGCGATCCCACACCGCTGGTTTTGAAAAGAATGTCTGTAAGTCTACTTGTAAATGCATCAGTTGAGAGAAATTCCTCTTGAGCGATTAAACAAAGCTCCAAAATAATTAAGTTGAACTGGAAATCGGAATTAAAAATAGAAAATAACTGGCGTTTCAACAGTAGCTAATTCAGGCCTTTCCAGAGAATAGCATCGCATGTATAGCACATAGTGTAAATGTTCCAGCTCCTATCCTCTCTGCTTTCTGGAAGGTTCATTTCCTCCACAATACCCTTACTTATGCTGCCATCCCCCCAACTTCCAGCTGCCCTTCTCCACTGCATTATCGTGCAATTAATCCAGAAATCTCTCCACTCACCATTATCTAAAGCCCCAAATGTTCCTTCCATGTCAGACACCAATTTTTTGCGCTGTAATTGTTACCATCAGACTTGGCCAGCAGGCCAAAGGGGAAGCAACAGCACTGTGGTATTGTCACTGGACTAGTAATGCAGAGGCCCAGGGTAATGCTCTGGGGACATCGGTTCAAATCCCACCCGTGGCAGATGGTGAAACGTGAATTCGATAGAAATCAGGAACTAAAAATCTAATGATGGCCCATGAAATCATTGTCGATGTCCTTTAGGGAAGGAAATCTGCCATCCTTACCTGGTCTGGACTAAATGTGACTCCAGACCCACAGCAATGTGGTAGACTCTTAAATGCCCTCTGAAATGGCCTGGACAGCCATTCAGTTCAAGGGCTATAAGGGATGGGCAATAAATATCCCAGCCAGCGATATCCAAAACCCATGAATGAGTTTAAAAATCATTCAAACTGCAACCTATGAAATTAAATTCAATAAGTGCGCTAATTTGTGATGGCCCCCAGAAAATGAACAGGAAGGTAATCAGGTTGTTATAAAACCAAACCAAGTCACTAATATCCTTCAGGACAAGAACCCTGCTTCATTCAGTCTTTACACGATTCCAATCGCACCCAATGTGGTTCAATTTTAATGCCCTGTGAATGCTCTAGCACACCAAACATTTGTGACACATCTTCTTTCTCTTGACTAGGAAGGGGCCATATTTGTCAGCAGTGCCACTCATCCCCTCACTGCACAGCAGGAAAACTAAACAGTGGGAACCAAATTGAGATCAGGTGGCCACTTCAGCGGAATATATCATTCATTCATTCATTAGGGGGAGGTGATGGCCTAGTGGTATTATCACTAGACTGAGGAAACTCGGTAAACGCTCTGGGGATCCGTGTTTGAATCCTGCCACGGCAGATGGTGGAATTTGAATTCAATTTTTAAAAAAATCTAGAAATAAGAATTTACTGATGACCATGAAATCATTGTCAATTGTTGGGAAAAACCCATCTGGTTCACTAAGGTTCTTTATGGAAGGAAATCTGCCTTCCTTACCTGGTCTGGCCTACATGGGACTTCAGAGCCACAGCAATGTGGTTGACTCTCAACTGCATTTGGGCAACTAGGGATGGGCAATAAATGCTGGCCAGCAACAACCAATTGCTCCAAATGAATTTTAAAAAATTCTTTTTTAAAATGCATTCATGGGATGGGGTGTCGCTGGCTATGCCAGCATTTATTGCCCATCCCTAATTACCCTTGAGAAGGTGATGGTGTGCTACTTTCTTGAATTGCTGCAGCCCATGTGGTGTAGGTACATCTACAACGCCGTTAGAGCGAATTCCAAGATTTTGATTTAGCGACACTGAAGGAATGGTAATATAGTTCCAAGTCAGGTTGTTGTGTGACTTGGGAGGGAAACTTAGTGGTGTCCTCATGCATCTGCTGCCCTTGTCCTTCTAGGTGGTAGAGATCATGGGTTTGGAAAGAGCCTTGGTGAGTTGTTGCATTGTCGGTGAGACATGATGCCACTGTGCACTGGTGGTGGAGGGAGTGAAAGCTGAAGGTGGTGGATGGGGTGCCAATGAATTGAGCTGCATTGAACCAAGTGGTGACAAACGTTTTGAGATGACTGACCTCCAACAACCACAACTATCTTCCTTTGTGTTTGGTATGACTCAAACCAGAGGAGAGTTTCCCCCTAATTCTTATTGACTCCAGCTTTGCTCAGGCTCCATGATGCCACACTCAGACAAAATGCTACCCTGATTTCAAGGGCAATCACTCTCACCCCACCTCTGAAGTTCAGCTCTTTTTCCATGTTTGGACACAAGCAGTGATGAGTTCAGGAGCTGAGTGTTTCTGGCAGAATCCAAACTGAGCATCAGTCAGCAGAATTATCGCTAAGCAAGTGCTGCTTGATAGTGTTGTTGATGACCCCTTCTATCACTTTACTGATGATTGAGAGTAGGTTGATTGGGCAGTAATTGACTGGGTTGGATTTGTCCTCATTTTTCTGGACAGGACATACCTGGGCAATTTTCCATATTGTTGGGTAGATGCCAGTGTTGTTGCTATACTGGAACAGTCTGGCTAGGGTCGTCGCTATTTCCGGAGCACAAGTCTTTACTTCCATTGCCAGAATATTGTCAGGACCCATAGATTTTGCAGTATCCAGTGCCTTCTTGATATAATGTGGAGCGAATCAAATGGGTTGAAGACAGGCATCTGTGATGCTGAGGACCTGCAAAGGATGGATCACTGAGCACCTCTGACTGAAGATTAGTGCAAATGCTTCAGCCTTATCTCTTCCAGTGATGCGCTCTGCTCCCCTGCATAGAGGATGGGGATATTTGTGGAATCTTCTCCTCCAGATAGTTGTTTGATTGTTCACCCCCATTCACAGTTGGATGTGGCAAGTCTGCAGAACTTAAATCTGATCCAGTGCTTGTGGGATTGCTTAGCTGTATCTATCGCATGCTGCTTCCACTGTTTGGAACACAAGTAATCTTGTGTTGCAGCGTTACCAGGCTGACACCTGATTTTTTTAGGTATGCCTAATGCCGCTTATGGCATGCCCTCTTGCACTCTTCATTAAACCAGGATAATTCCCCAGCTTGGTGGTAATGATAGAGTGGAGGATATGCCAGGCCATGAGGATAGAGATTGTGTTGAATTTAATCCTGCGGCGCTGTTGGCCTACAGTCCCTTATTTTGGAGTTGCTAGAACTGTTCAAAATCTACCCCATTTAGCATGGTGGTGGTGATAAAGTCAGAGAAGTTTACAGCATGGAAACAGGCCCTTCAGCCCAACTTGTCCATGCCGCCCAGTGTTTACCACTAAGCTAGTCCCAATTGCCTGAATTTGGCCCATATCTCTCTACACCCATCTTACCCATGTAACTGTCTAAATGCTTCTTAAAAGATAAAATTGTACCAGCCTCTATTACTGCCTCTGTCAGCTCGTTCCAGACACTCACAACCCTCTGAGTGAAAGAAGGTATCCTCAATTGAAAGTGGGACTTTGTCTCCACAGTTCACTCCCACCAATACTGTCATGGACAGATGCATCGTGTCAGGCAGGTTGGTGAGGATGAGGTTTTCCCTTCTTGTTGATGCCCGCACCACCTGCCACAGACCCAGTCGAGCAGTTATGCCCTTGGGACTCAGCCAGTGCAGTCAGTTGTGGTGTTACCGGGCCAATCCTGGTGATTGACATTGAAGTCACTCACCCAGAGTACATTCTGCTTCCCACCCTCAGAGTGGCTCTTCTAGTTGCTGTTCAACACAGCAGACTACAGCTGAAGTGGAGGGGGATGGGAAGGGGGCAGTAGGTTATAATCAGCAGGAGGTTTCCTTGCCCATGTTTGACCTGATGCCATGACACTTCACGGGGTCCAGAGTCAATGTTGAGGACTCCCAGGGCAATTCCTTCTTGACTCTATACCACTATGCTACCATCACTCTGATGAGCCTGTCCTCTTTGTGGGAGAGCACAGCAATTCTGTCAACGGCTCAGGATCTAAGCAGAGATTGTGATGATGGTGTCTGTAATAAGCCTGTGGAGCCAGAACTCCCTTCACCAAAATCTCTTTATATATAAACTCTAACAGCAGTACACAGAGTGCTAGTTGTTAGCAGCCTATCTCCAGAGCGCCAGTGGAACTGACACTCCCAGCTAAGTACAAGGCAAAGATTCTCTGATTGGCCCATCAATTGGATCCTTAATCAGGGAATTTATACTCTAATAGGCCAACCTCAACGGCCTGATTGAAGTCATTGCAGTATCCATCTGGTTCTATTCTTTGTAAACTGGTTCTATTTTTTGCATACCACGCTACCACTACCCCAGATAGTGTCAGGATTTTGTCTGTTAAGGTATGAGTCTGATTACATTATGGACAATCGACAATGGCTTCATTAGACTAGCCTTTAATTCCAGCTTTATTAATTTAATTGAAATTCCAGCAGTTGCCATGGTGAGATTTGAACTTATGTCTGCAGAGCATTAGTCTGGACCTGTGGAATACTAGTCCAGACATTACCACATCGCCATTGTCTCCCCTGTGAGGAGCTGCATTTCCTGTCTTATTTCTATTAGTTTGTCTTGTTGAATGCTATAAATCCTGTGCAGAAAAGGATGATAGCACAGACTGTTGTCACTCCCCAGCCAATTATCCCCATCTTCACTGAGTACCCTGAGCAGAATGGTCAACGTTGGGGAGAAGTGAATCACTCAGTCACCTTTCTCTCACTGTTTGGCAGTAACTCACAGTCTGACTGTCCTTTTTACATTTATCGACTCCTCAACACTGAATAAGATGTAAAAGTCACCTTTGCCAAAAGCAGCAGGGTCCTTCCTGTCCTCGTATCGGCATGATGGTCTCTCAGGCTAAAGAGTTTGGGTGTTAAAATAGCTGGAGCAAAAAACCTCAGAAACAAGAAGCCGCTGATAGCCAAGTACTTGACATCCTAAAAACGAGAGCAAAATGTAGACAAAATCAATAATTGTCAAAACAATGGATTTTTCCTGATCAGAAAAGCCTCCCCTTTTTATATGTATTAACTAATCTGAGACCTGGATCTCATTTAGATTACATGCATCAGACTTTGAGAAATTGGTACCAATCATCAATTGTTTTCTTTCCATCAGAATTTTAGGTTTTGATCCTTCAAATAACGTCAGAGGGTAACATCCTGCAAAATCCATCATCTTCACAGAATTCATAGAATCCCTACAGCACAGAAGGCGGCCATTCGGCCTATCAAGTCTGTACCAACCACAATCCCACCCAGGCCCTATTCCTGTAACCCTGCATATTTACCTTGCCGATCCCCCTGACACTAGGATCAATTTAGCATGGCCAATCAACCTAACCTGCACATACTTGGACTGTGGGAGGAAACCCACACAGACACAGGGAAAACAGGCAAACTCCACACAGACAGTGATCCAAGGCCAGTATTGAGTTCAGGTCCCTGGCACTATAAGGCAGCAGTGCTAACCACTGTGCCACTGTCTCACCCCTAAATGACACCGAAGTGTTGAGAGAAACGTATATCATGGGGAAGCAATGAGCACAGAATGAGACCATTTGGCCCTTTGTACCTGTGCTGACTCTTTGAAGGAACTATGCAGTTATTCCCCATTCCTTTCCCCACTGCCCTGTTTTATTTCTCTCTGTTTCAAAAAGGTACCTAATAATACATCATCATAAATTAAAGAAAGGTGAAGATAACCCTGGGAACACGTTGCCACTACCCACACTGAATGAGTTGTAACTGAGTCATTAATAGGCTCTGGCAATAGTTCTGCATTACAATAGGAATTCAAGGGAAAAAATCTGCACTTTCTTCGCTATTACACGATACTGTCAATTTCTAAAAGTTCTATCCTTCAGCACACCCATAATTCAGCATCAGGAAACAGAATGTTTATAAAAGCGTTCTCTCCGATAGTTTATGACTGTGAAAGTGGATCCATTATTCATTAGGGTAGCTGAACACTTTCCAACCAGTCTTAATACAGTGACTATAGAATAGGCAGTATTCCCACCCCAGTCCAACACCGCCATCTCTACATTGTACAATATGCTGTACTGATGACTCATTCGGAAGTGTCAAAACCAAGATCATTATTTTCATTTAATTTTTTTCTCAATGTGCACATTTCCAAAAGACTTTTTTCTTTACATTATTTGAATCTATTACACATACCTCTCAGTTATTCTCCCTTTTCCTGGCCCCTCAATCAGCATGAAAGCAGAGCTGAGTGTTTTACCTGACCCCAAGCTGCACGCCCTATCCAATCCATCAAGCTCGCTTCTGCCACATTGCCTGACCCCATCCACATTCCATCCTGAAAAATCACTGAAACCCTCGTTCAACTCTTCCAGCCATCTCTTACACCCTCTTCACCAGCCTCATCAGCTCTATGCTGTACAAGCTTCATCCTGTCTCAAACTGTGCCAGATGTATTTCTCCCACTCTAAGTCACACTATCCTATCTGGGAAGTGCATTAAAATGTTTGCTGCATCAAAGAAACTAAGGCAAATTCAAGTCATTGTCGTTTTGCCTAAGTTTTTAACTTTATTTATTACTATCACAGGTAGGCTTGCATCAACACTGCAATGTGAAAATCCCCTAGTTGCCACACTCTGGCATCTGTTCAAGTACACTGGGGGGTAATTTAACATGGTCAATGCACCTAACCAGCACATCTTTCAGACTGTGGGAGGAAACTGGAGGCCTGGAAGAAACCCACGCAGACACAGGAGAACGTGCAAACCACACAGACAGTGACCCAACCCGAGAATTGAACCCGGCTCCTTGGCGCTGTGAGGCAGCAGTGCTAACCACTGTGCCATCATGCCCCCCCCAAACTGCGTAGTGTCTTTAAACCAAATCTCTTCCTCACCCATCCATAATTCAGGGCTATCAGCCTGAGGAGGAGTAACTTACTCTTCCTTCATTATAATACACTCTATATCTAATATGCACTAATATTGTGTCTGATGTGAACAAACTGCAAGACTTTATACACATAAATACACACAGACAGTGAACTATTGCCAGAGCCCATTAATGACTCAGTGAGAACTCTGTGCAGAATCCACACAGACAGTGATCTAAGCCAGGAACTGAACCTGGCGCTGTGAGGCAGTAGTGCTAACCACTGTGCCACCGTGTCGCCCCTAGCAGATGGCTTCAGTCTTTATCAAGGACCAAATATAATCTAAACTCTCAGAGTAGCAAGTAAACTGAATGCTCTCATGCCACGAGACACACAAATTCTTATACCTGGAAATCAGTGAGGTTTGCTTATGCAGGGGTGGGGGGAGGGCTGAACAGAATAACAATCTCTGATCAAGTTACCTTGTTTCTGTTAAGCATCTATTATTCTGCTGTTAAGTACAATCCACTGTGCCTGAACCATCTTGAGGAACAAATGTAGACCACAGAGAAGCACAATGGGTCTATTTCAACTTATTGTTGGAGCATTAGCTTGTGCGGCAGGAGAGCTTTTTGCCTTTGTTTGCCAGTTCAACATGACAGGATGATTCTCCGGCCTTATAGCTCACATCACTGAGCTTGCTGCTCTGAATTTCAAACTGAAATTGTTGATGTTTGTGGAAATAAGGGTTGTGGACAACAGGCAGAGGATGACAACCCAGAAGTGGGGAGTTAAGAAAAGGGGGAGAGGGAATCTGGGAGTGGAGGGGAGCTGTGACTGAGCAGAGAGTGGTAGCTGTAAGTATGGGGAGGGATGTAAGATAATGGCAAGCCAAGTTGGTCCTCTTCTACACTTAGTGGACCTTTGCCTGGATTGGTAATGGATACTGGTTGGGACCCTGGGATCAGTTTACCTGAGAAGCTTCTCAAATGATGAATGATGGGCAGAATGGAGGGGGAGGAATCAAAAGGATGAGTGGAATTTCTTCAATAAGGGCAGCATGGTGGCAGAATGGTTAGCATTGCTGCCTCACAGTGCCAGGGACCTGGGTTCAATTCCAGCCTCGGGTGACTGTGTGTGGAGTGTGCACGTTCTTCCTGTGTCTGTGCGTGTTTCCTCCGGGTGCTCCGGTTTCCTCCTACCATCCAAAGATGTGGAGATTCGGTGGATTGGCTATGCTAATTTTCCCCTTCGGAAGGGATTTTCCTACCGTGCTCACCCTAAAGCTGGAAAATCCAGCTCGAGGTCAACAGACCTTTGCATGTTCGATTCCCCCCCCACTATCATGGAGTCACGGGGATAGGGCCTGGGTGGGATTGTTGTCGGTGCAGGATCAAGGGATCGAATGGTCTCAATCTGCACAGTGAGGGATTCCACAATCGTATGAAGTCAGTTCAAAACATTACAAGAATTGCCCACAGGTCAGTAATTGTCAGCTATTGATACAGTCAGATCTTTTGGAGCTTTGGTGCAATATGAATTTACTGACGTTATCGAATCACCAGTCTGACTGAAAGATACCTCATTATCTGCTTCTGGAAACTGCTCCTCCACTCGCTTGTGTAACTGTTTGAAAGCCACTCGCATAACGGAAGGACACTGTTCGACTGAACCCACAATGGCCTCCATCACATCAGTCAGGTAAGATTTTAAAAGTTCCTGGCTACACTCTCGGACGCCAGCTTCTGAAAGGCTCCCTTTGAAAGATATCCTCCTGTTGGATCAATAAAAGAAATAATGGTTAGTATTGGCATTTGCCCTCTCCATCCCGCACTGCTGCTCATAGTTTTCATTGATTTAATTGGAAAATTATGTTCCACGCATTACTATTGCAAGGAGATTTGTTCCAATAGCTTTTTGTTTTAATATTTGAGTAGTGCCAAGTGGAAAAGCAAATTGCTTACTCTTAAAAAAAATACCCTTCATTTGTTACAGTTCTGAGATGTGAGCAGATTAATATAGTAAATTGATACCTCAGCTCACTGCAGATTTGAGTGCTGGAGCAAGGGGTAAAGCATGGAGTCGAAGTACAAGCGGTATGGTGGCACAGTAGTTCCACTGCTGCTTCACAGCGCTTCACAGCGATTCCCAGTCACTGTCTGTGTGGAGTTTGCACATTCTCTCCATGTCTGTGCGGGTTTCCTCCGTGTGCTCCTGTTTCTTCCAAACATGTGCAGGTTAGGTAGATTGGCCATGCTAAGTTGCCCAGGGAGGTTAGCCAAGGTAAATGCATGGGATTATGGGGATAGGGCTTGGGTGGAATGGTGGTTGGTGCAGATGGGCTGAATGGCCTCCTTTTGCACTGTATGATTCTATGAAGAACAATCAAATACTCAGGTCTCGTGCGCGGTACGATTTCTATGGAAATGCAACAGGAAAAGCATCACAGGGAAGGGGGAAAGCAGTCCAAGCCACTCTCACACCGTCAGCATCCAACCCCGTAAAGGCAGGATTTCAGCACCGACTGTCCACCCATATCCCTTGGATCAAGATAATACAAGTCCGAGAATTGGAGAAGAGAAGAATCATAGGCTGAAATTTTACCGGCACGCCTGCCCTGGAATCAGGGTGGGTGCGACTCACAGGATGGAATCCTCCTTTAGCCCGCCCTGGAATCGGGGTGGGATTTTATGGGTCTCGGCTGAGCGAGGCTGTAAAATACCAGCCATAGAATCTCTACAGTACAGAAGGAGGCCATTTGGTGTGAGTCTGCACCATCCACCTAGACCCTATCCCCATAACCCCACAAATTTACCCTAGCTAGCCCCCCTGACACTAGGGTCAATTTAGCATGGCCAATCAACCTAACCTGCGCATCTTTGGACTGTGGGAGGAAACTGGGGCACTT
Organism: Carcharhinus amblyrhynchos; assembly: GCF_965287045.1. Classification (NCBI taxonomy): domain Eukaryota; kingdom Metazoa; phylum Chordata; class Chondrichthyes; order Carcharhiniformes; family Carcharhinidae; genus Carcharhinus; species Carcharhinus amblyrhynchos. The sequence continues at coordinate 24,168,869 of NC_137343.1, forward strand.
AGAGGAAACCCATTCAGACACGGGGAGAACATGCAAATGCCACACAGACAGTGACCCGAGGCTGGAATTGAACCTGAGTCCCTGGTGCTGTGAGGCAGCAGTGCTAACCATTGTGCCACCATGCTAGTTCAGGAATTGCCCCATTAAAAAGGGAGCTGACAGTTACATGATCAAACCCTGGGCTTTCATAACAGGATCCAGCTGAAGATACCAAAATAAACAGCCAGCCTCTGTTTACGGATGATGCCAAGTTCTTTGGCAAAGCAAAGACATTGAGAAACCTGGAAATTAATTCCGAATCTGGGCAGTTAGGAATTGCAAATACTTTCTTGCCGTCTGTCGGAGCGGATCCCAGTATTTCATAAGCCTGAAGCTGGCAAGCTGTAGCGGGGAGCCCATTTGTCACCATGGTTACATAAACCTGGCCCTCCTGACCATCAGACAGTCACACAATAATTAAAATCTAACCCCTTAACTTGTCTGAAATTAAAACAGAAAATGCTGAAAAACCTCTGCACGTCTGGCAGCAGCTGTGAAGAGAGAAACAGAGTTCGCATATCGAGTCCAAGTGACTCTTCTTCAGAACTGGAGAGAGGGAGAAAGGTGAAGGGCTTTATGCTGTTGAAAAAGAGGAAGGGGCAGGTGGAGCTAAATAGAAGGTAAGGGATAGATTAGAGGGCAGGAGAAATTAAATGACAATGTCACAGAACACAAAACAAAGAGTGGTAAGGATAGTACGAACTTTTGTCCAGAGTAGGTTTCAATAGCAGAATAAAGGTCAGCACTGCCTTAAAGCAAAGTAGCAGGGTGTGTTAATAGCAGAGAAAGGGTCAGCTTCTCAAAGCAAAATGATGAGAATAAGATGCGGTCTAGGGGAACAAAAATCAAAACGCAGGGCCGATTTCAGAGCCTGAAGTTGTTAAACTCAATGTTGAGTCCAGAAAGCTGTCAAGTGCTGAAGTGGAAGGTGAGGTGCTGTCCTTTTTCCTTTGGGCATCACTACGACACTGCAGCAGGCTGAGAATAGAAACATGGACATGAGAGCTTCATTTGCCTGTTCTCTTCAGATCTGCCGAACATTTTGTCTTCTTTGTTTTTCCAGATTTTGTGCATCAGCAGTTCTTTGCTCTTTTACTCAGTAGAACTTCAATGAATTTGCTGCTCTCTCTGAATTTTACAAAGAGATGTTTCTTCCAAATACACGGCATGCGCTGACAGGTACAGCAAGCTCTTGGCAAACAAGGCCAGGGAGCTTGAATAGGCCACTTGAACACAAAATATCAAACAAATCTTCAGCATTCAATTGTACATTTCAAATCCAAACTGATTAGAATGTCGCATGGTGTTTAATTTGCACCACTGTGGAGGAGAGAAACTTAGATTTTTCTCGACATCAATATCAGAACCTAACTCACTAACTGCAAATCATCAGTTAGCAGAGATGAAGGTCTGTCTATTAAGCAGTTTTATTAGCTGCGTCAAAAATATCCTTAGAATAATTAACTCATTGACACCTTGCCTTCTTGAAAAGACCTTTGCCTTTGAGAAAATGCATCTTCATCCATTATGTTTTCTTAAGCCAGGCACAGAGACCAGTGTAACTCATAACTCACGGAAACATTTGGGGAAAAATGTGCGTCATGAGTTATTTCTGCTGATTATTAAGTTCATGTGGAAGTAATAGGCTTAACTACAGGATATTTGTGAAGCTGCACTGTTAAATGTCAATTGCCCAAGCTTACAAGACAAACACATTTTTTTGTAGCAGTGAAAGATTTCCATTGTTATATTAAAGTGCTAACCCTTTAACACTGCTGTTTTCCATCCCTGAATGCTTGGTGCCATTTATATGTCATCTGCTTGCCCATACTTTTAAATGAGTTAGTGGACTACAGATTGGTACATGTTGTGCCCATTTGCACAATGATAAATTTAATTGTGATCCAAGCCACGTCAAATCTGCACTCGTTCATTGGAGCATTGCTAAACGTGTCATGCCCACTTTCAAAAAAGGCATTAGACCACTTTCATGAGCAACTGTGTGTGTGGGGTTGGGGCGGGCGGTGGGGGTGGGAAGGACAACAACCTAGTTAGGCTCCCCCGTCAAATCTGCTTGGTGCTGAGCAGAGCAGGAGCCAAGCCTGCAGGGACAGACTGCATAGCCAGAATTCAAGCAAAAATATTGAATAACTAGCAGAAAACCCAATTCCTCGTGGGGAGGCGATGGCCTAGTGGTATTATTGCTAAGCTGTTAGTTCAGAAACACTGTTAATGTTCTGGGACCCAGGTTCGAAACCCACCACAGCAGATGATAGAATTTAAATACAATAAAAAAATGTCTGGAATTAAGAACCTACTGATGACCGTGAAACCATTGTTGATTGTTGGAAAAACCCATCTGGTTCACTAATGTATTTTAGGGAAGGAAATCTGCAGTCCTTACCTGGTCTGGCCTACATGTGACTCCAGAGCCAAAGCAATGTTGTTGACCCTCAACTGCCCTCCAAATGCAACTAGAAATGGGCAATAAATACTGGCCAGCAACACCCATGTCCCATGAATGAACAAAAAAGCCAACATTTTCAACAGAAAGGTGGGAAGGAGAAAATTAATTAATGAATTTAGCAAGAAAGTGATGATTGCACTGTTATCATGAAACTCAGGAGAGATAAGCAGATGCCCCAATGGCTGTTGTTGCACTGCCGTATAAAGTCACAATGATCCCCAACATGTTTTGTATGGAAGGATGATTTAAGAATTAAAAATTGGCATTGAAAGATTTGCAGTGCCTCCAGGAATCAGTTGTAGCCTGCTAAAATGACCAATCTGATGACACACACCTATTCATTTTTCTTTCTACACACTTTTACACTACATTTTTACACAAAGGTTATTCTTATCAATGCGCAAGGCAATAAATTCCAAACTGGAAAATCTTCACCAGTGTACACCCATTGTGCAACTTGATATATAATTAGATTGTACTCCAAGGTGCAACCAAAGTGCAAACAGCCATTGTTGAGGAATTTTCCAGGCACTCCAGTGCAGCCTAGCCCAGTAACAGAAACGTCACCCCATTCCATTCCCACTGATCTTCACACCCCCCTGTCAAAGTCCTGTCTCCCCTCATTGGTGCATTTGAGTTGTCCATCAATTTTATTGGCCTATTTTCTTGTTCATTGCAATGTCTGGGAGAGGAACCTTCCATTGCTAGAACATCCCTATTAAAAAGCATTTAGACAGTCACATGGGTAAGGTGGGCAATTGCGACTAGCTTAGTGGTTACAAAGAAAGGTGGCTTGGACAAGTTGGGCTGAAGAGCCTATTTTCATGCTGTAAACTTCTATAACCCTATCCAGGGCGATATAATTGAGAACCTGTTTCATATGTGTCTTCCATTTCTTTGATGTCTCTCATTGTACCTCTTTTCTTATGCCAATATCCCTCCTGCCGTTTAATTTCTCCTCATTTGCACAAGGGCTTTTTATTTCTCTTCTTGTCTGTGAATTTTGTTACTTACAGGTTTAAAGACACATAGGGCAAAGACGGGTATATGGAGTTAGACTACAGATCAGCCATGATCCCATTGAATGGCAGACACAGGATTAAGGGCAAAAATCCTGTACCTATGCTTCCCTACATATATGTGTGTTCATTGCCTTATGCTGTCTTGGCCCTACACTCTGGAATTCTGACCCTTAGCTTCTCCACCTTCCTATCTTTCTCCACTTTTAAGATGCTCCTAAACGCCTTGTTCTTTAATCTGGCTTATGGTCACATTTGCTGTTTTCTCCTTCTTTCGTTTTGTGTGAAAAATGATCAAAAAATTGATATTGCTCTTCATAGAATCCCTACAGTGCTGAATAGGCCATTTGGCCCAATGAGCCTGCACCAAGGCATCCTCCCACACCCTAAACCTGTAACCCCACACATTCCTCATGGCTAATCCCTCTAACCTACACATCTAAGGGACAATTTAGCATGACCAATCCACCTATCCTGCACATCTTTGAGCTGTGGGAGGAAACAGGAGCAGCTGAAGGAAACCCACACAGACACAGGGAGAAAGTACAAACTCCACACAGCTAGTGACCCAAGGCCGGAATCAAACCCGGATCCCTGATGCTGTGAGGCAGCAGTGCTAACCACTGTGCCACCGTGGGATGTCTTATGATATTAAGTACATCATACAAAAGTAAGTGTTGTTGTGTTTGTGGTGTGTGTCATCCTTCATGTGTCCATTCCTATTTAAATGCTATCCATCTTCCAATTTTGACACAAGAAAGTCTGCACCCAAAGCAATGTTGCCCAGCATGGTGAGTATTCCCAGTATTTCTGTTTGACTACCAAGCATTTGTCGTTTTTTTTATCTGTCACATTTCTTTAAGCTCTCTGAGAAGCTGATGAAAATCAAGGGAAGAGAACATGAGGAAGATAAGCGATTAAGTTGTGTTAATAGACAGTTATAACAGAGACATACCTTGTTTTGTTAAGGTCAATTTTACAAGGATCCAGTTCAATGTATTTCTTTTCATCAAAAATGCGGTTAATGACTTGTTTCAGCACCTCGTGTAAATATGGCATTCCAACCAGCTGTAAGAAATGAGGACTGTTATCCAAATCAGTGCATCAATGTACCCTCCATACCAACCCGTGACCCTCCAAACACCACCCCCCATAGTCCATCATACCGTCCGTGCCAATCAATGACACTTTACCCATCCCTATGGCCATTTGGAGCCCTGACACCAACTTAGTGCCAACATATAACAACTCATGTGCACTCTCCCCACCCTCCACCCCTTGATCTTGCCAACTCACCCAGTATCCACCATTGGCAGACCTCAGGTCCCATGCTGAGATGAAACAAAATAAAGTTCTAACTGTTTAGTGGTGACTTGACTATTTAAAAAGCACCCTCATTCTTAAAATCCGTTCTCTGCATTTACATTCCTTCAGATATTCAATCTTTAAAAACCAAACTCTTCATTCAAGTGCTTAGTCCTTTATCCAAGCAATGTTTTGTATTAACAACCCCATATAATTGATTATAATCTATTAACTGTTAACTGACTAGCACCCCACCGTGATAATGAGGGGCTGTGGAATCAGTGATGCAACATAAATCCTATGACAGCCCTTAAGCTTGTATCAACAGAGTAAAATAGCAAGCACTGATATTGTTTTAAAAAGTTTAAAGTTAAAGTTTATTTATTAGAGTAAAGTAAACAAGTAGGTATAATTAACTCTGCAATGATGTTGCTGTGAAAATTATCTCGATTCTGGTACCTGTTCAGATACACTAAGGGAGAATTTAGCATTGGCCAATGCACCTAACCAGCATGCCTTTTGGACTGTGAGAAGAAATTGAAGCACCAGGAAGAAACACACGCAGACACAAGGAGAACATGCAGACTCTGCACAGGTAGCGACCCAAACCAGGAATCAAACCCAAGTCCCTAGCGCTGTTGGGCACTAGTGCTAACCACTATGCCACCATGCCGCCCTCAAACTCATCAAGTCTCCTTAGACAGCAAATGCATGACCATCTGCATCTATAAGGGCAAGGGCACAGAAATATGGGAGAACCAACACTGCCTGGAAGTTCCCCTCCAAATAACACATCATGCTGACTTGGAAGTATCTCATCATTCCTTCACTGTCACTGGATCAAAATCCTGGAATTCCCTCCCTAACATCACAGTTATATCACATGGACTACAGCTCATCACCAACTTCTCAAGGGAAATTAGGGATGGGCAATAACGCTAACCTAGTCAGTGATGCCCACATCCCATGAATTAATTTTTAAAAGATTGCAGACTGTTTTTTTTATATTTGAAGGTCAGATTTAACAATTCCACTAAATTTATACACTGTTTATCACATTCATGTTTACATTAAACAATCCCCAGGGGCACTTGACCTTTTGTAAAGAGCACTTGACCTCTGTCATAAGGGCACCTTACCTCACCCAAAGGTATCAGTGGGTCTATCCAAAATGGTGCCCTACCTCTCCAAACACCCCCGGCCGCTTCAGATCTTCTGGAAATTGGAAAGCCCACAAATCACGTTTTGGACATCCCACTAGTGGAAATCAAATTTGTTTGAAGGCAGCTTTTACATATCTGCCACCAATGTGCAAACTACAAGCTGCCCCCCTCACCCCCTGATGAAAATGGTGGGTGCCGGGTTCAAGAGCGGGATTTCCAGGGTCGGAGTTCCAGTGCCTTTTTGGCCAAGCTGGAGACCCTCTCTGTCTTCACTAAAATTCAGGCCTGTGTCATTATCAATGCAATTGTTTTCTTCCCAATCCCAACCATGATTCCAGCCAATTTATCTTATCCTCTACAAAATAAGAGTCACACTTTTTGACGCAAATTCCCTTTGTGGAATTGGATGACCCAAGAACCTATCAACAATCTTTACTATTTAGAGAATTAAGCATAATTGCCTAATCATAGAATCCCTACAATACAGAAGGAGGCCATTCAGCCTATCGAGCTTGCACCATCAACAATCCCACCCAGGCCCTAGCTCCATGTATTTACCCTGCTAGTCCCCCAACACTAATTAACCTAACCTTCACATCTTTGGACTTTGGGAGGAAATCAGAGCACCTGGAGGAAACCCATATAGACACGGAGAGAATATACAAACTCCAGACAATGATCTGAGGCCAGAATTGAACCTGGGTCCCTGGCACTGTGTGGCGGCATAGTGGCACTGTGCCACTATGCCACCCCAACATTAACATACTCATTTCATAATGTCAGCTATGATTATCAGATTACAATGACCAACATATTTATTTACAATTGGGATAATGGTATGAGGCTTAGCACATTTACCCAATATATTAGCCAAACAAAATAATCTAATGGAATGTACAATAGTGGGCTAATGACCCTTCATAAGAAATATCTTAAATGTAGAAACGTAGAAAGTTCCTCTCTCTTAATTCATCTTCCTGTGCCAGTCTCAGTATCAACATCTTTTCTCATATCTTAATCCACAAAATAAAGTTTAAAAGTAAAAATGTATTTATTGTTTATTAGTCAAAAGTAAGGCTTACATTAACACTGCAATGAAGTTACTATGAAATTCCTCTAGTAAAATAAAGGCTCAGTTGGAAGTTTCCTGGCAGAATCAGTTGCCAGAACGTTGGCAACTGTTTACAGTGTTCGATCTTTAAGCTATTTTGAACTCCCATTTCAGAAATCCTCATGACTGCCTTTTCTAGTTAAAATAGAGAAATGACTCATGTTTTTAATGAAGATATGCCGTGGTTTTGACAGCATCTCTTAAATCAATGAACAATTGACCTGCTAAAATTAATTTAAACACATTATCCAACATCTACTTTTAATTATATCTATTTATTTATATCAATGCAAGTCATTGTTCCTTGCTATCTTCTCAGATTTCTCCGTTCTTTGTGGATTAATGGGGATGTGTTGGAAGGATTAGTAAACTGCTTAATAACCTGTCTTTCTGTCACCAAGGCTTGGAGTCAATCGAATCTGGACCTTCTGGCTGAGAGGTAGGAACATTACATACTGATCCACAAGACCTCCTGTTATTACTATTACTATTATTTTTATTTTATCACATTTTTCACAAGGAAAAACATCTCAAAACATTTCTCAGAGGTATAAATAGAAATCATTCATGGACTGAAACCAGAAGTGAATGTTTACTTCAGTCTGTATAGTTCCACTTCATCGAAATATTAACAGGCAAAATGGTGGATGTACCATTAGCCTTTTCTGGTTGCTGTAGAGTGTGTTATGTATACAAATTAATTGTTCCAGCACAGAAGAGGCCTTTTGGCCCATCATGCCTGCACCAGCCCTCCGAATGTGCAATTCACCCTAGCCTCATTTGCCATCCTTCTTACCGTAACCTTGTACATTCTTCATTTTCAACTAATAGTCTGATTCCATTTTGAATGTCTCGACTAAACCTGCCTCAAACACACTCACTGGAATTCTACCGCCTCGCCCGCTGTGTAATCGGAGCAGGCAAGGGGCGGACAATAGACCTCGGGTGGGGATTTCCAGTCTTGTTGAGCGAGGCTGTAAATTCCCACCCATTATCAGGCAGTGCAATCCAGGCCTTAACCACCCATTGCATAAAAAAAATTGCCTCGGGTCATTTTGCTTCTTGTACCAATTACTTTAAGTCAGTGCCCTCTCAGTTTCAACCATTTCATGAGTTGGAACAGTATCACCTTATTTGCTGTGCCCAGATATCTCTCATGATTTTGAATAGCTCTATCAAATCTTCTCCCAGTCTTCTCTTCTCCATGGAAATTCCTCATCCTTCAAACCCATTTTTGTGAATCTTTTCTGCCAATGCCTTCACAACTTTCCTAAAGTGTGATGTCCAGAACTGGATGCAATAGCCATGCTGAGGGTGAACAAGTTCAATATGGCCTCCTGGCTCTTGTACTCTGAAGTCACTATTAATAAGGCCTAGTCAACTGCTTTTTTAACTACTTTCTCAACTTCTCCTGCCACCTTTAGTGACCTATGCACATATACACCCAGGTCCCTTCGCTCCTGCGTTCCCTCATTTGAAATTGTCTGTCCATGTTCTTCCTACAAAAATGAATCACTTCACATTTCTCTGCATTAAACATCATGTGCCATCTGTTCGTCCATCCATTCCACCAAATCGTCTTTGTCCCGTTGAAGTTCTACACTGTCCTCCTCCTCGCCATTCACAATGCTTCCAAGTTTCTCATCATCTGCACGCTAAGGTCTACATCATTATTTTCTTTATTCAGTCAGGGAATGAGAGCTGGGCCAGCATTTATTGCCTGTCCCTAAATGCCCTCCATTTCAGAGGGCATTTCAGAATCCACCACATTGCTGTGGCTCTGGAGTCACATGTAGGCCAGATTGGTAAGGATGGCAGATTTCCTTCCCTAAATTACATTAGTGAACCACATGAGTTTTTACAACAATTGGCAATGGTTTCATGGTCATCAGTAGATTTTTAATTCCAGATTTTGTTTTACTGAATTCAAATTTCACCTTCTGCCATGGTGGGATTCAAACTCAGGTCTCCAGACCATTACTCTCTGGGCTTATACTCCAGTGACAATACCATGAGGCCACCGCCTCCCTGATTTTCCTGATATACAACAGGAAACGCAACAATCCTAACGCCAATCCCTGGGGCACACCATTACAAGCCTTCCTCCAGCCCAAAAAAACCACTACTAATGAAGCCATGAACAATCAGTATTAAAATCAATGACTCAATCTAGTCAGTAATGTGCTTCATCCTCACCATTCCCAAGATGAAAATGACATACTGGACAAATATGAAATATTGTTTTATACCAAATGATTTCTTCACCACACAATCATCCCTCAGGACAAGAATTAGAGCAGCCTATATTGCTTGCTGCCAGTATATTATCACCATGTTCTGATCCAGGGAAATCTCCAGATTTGCTCAAGATATCGAGAATACTGGAAATTGTTTTTGCAGTAACTCTACAGTGTTTCTTTTTTATCCACACATGGGGAACATAATGACCTGAAATTATCAGAGATGTGTGAAATCTTATTCTTCATTTACACCTCTGAAAGCTTTTGCATTGGAAATCGTTTCAACATATTCTGTACCATAGAATCCAGACAGTGTAGAAGGAGGCCATTCGGCCCATCAAGTCTGCACCAACACTCCAAAAGTGCATCCTATGCACCCTCCAGCCCTTTTCTGTAAGCTCTGCAAATTTTTCCTTGGCCAATCCACCTAACCTGCACATCTTTGGAGCGTGGGAGGAAACCAGAACACCCGAAGGAAACCCACGCAAACACAGGGAAAGTATTCAAACTCCACACAGTCAACCAAACATAAGGCTGGAGTTCCTGGCGCTGTGAGGCAGCAGTGCTAACCACGGTGCCACCATACAGCCCATCTCTGTGGTTTGTGAGAAGTGCTCACACTTGGTGAATATTAAGGTGCTGTCCACCTGGGAATTGTCACAGGCAGGATGGAAACATTAACAGACCCGCAAAAGGTCTGTCGACTTTGATGCAGGGTTTCCAGTCCCGCAGTGGGGTCCATTACAACCCTTTGTAGGACTTAGATTAACAGACTCCATTACACTACAGGCACAAATGACCAAATGACCTTTTACTGCATTCTCGGACTCTGCGTTCCATTTATCCAATTACCTTCTTCTTTATGAATAGATATATTAAATTTATTAATCACTAACTTCTTTTATCAAATCTATACTGAACGTCCTTAATTAACCCGTGCCTTTCTATATATTTGCTGAATTGATCCTGAATGAGTTGCCTAGAGTTAGTGTTTAACAATTGATCAATTTGTGTTGCAACAGGCCTGTCCTCCATGCCCGCCATCTTAACAAATCTCAGGTGGATGACATCAGGCCCAGGTGACTTATCCACCTCTCATTCCCGCTGCCTTGGAAAAACAGCCAGCATAATTAAAGATCCCAGGAACCACAGACATTCTCTCTTCCACATTCTTCCGTCGGGAAAAAGGTAAAAGAGTTTGAGGTCACGTATCAACCAACTCAAGAACAGCTTCTTCCCTGCTACCAACAGATCTTTGAATGGACCTACCTCGCACCAAGTTGATCTTTCTCTTCACCCTAGCTATGAGTGTAACACTACATTCTGCACTCTCTCCTTTCCTTCTCTATGAACGGTATGCTCTGTCTGTATAGTGCACAAAAAACAATAACTTTCTACTGTATACTAATACATGTGACAATAATAAATCAAATCAAATCATTCTGCAGTCCGCAGAGAAGTAAAGATTGTACTGCCACATATTTCATATTTCCCCAAGTCAATAGTGACTGTTCCTAACTAAAGTTTAGGCTTTCACCTCTCTTTCTGCAAGCTTCCATTTAAGCAAGAAATCAGGGAATTTGTTATTCCATTTCGACACCATTCCCGAAAACTAGTTACCTTTGTTCTGTTATTTTTTCTGAATTTATTGCCAACCTAAAACTGAGGGGAAATGAATTCCCTCCAATGTTGGATTAGTCAGTAATTCAATCTGACATTAAAAGAAGAAAGAACACATCATTCATTCCTGCTGAAAATGATTGAGTTTGAACTTGGGATGTGAAGTTAACCTCCAGGATCCCTAATGATACACCGATTTTCTTTCTTCAAAAAAAAACTAGCAGTTTTGCAGGCAGGAGCAATCTCAGAAAGTTAATGAAAAGTACAGTTTGCCAAATGTCTGGCATCCGATAATTTGACCATTCATTGTTTCACTCAATGCCGCAGTACGTAGTTCAAAGTGTCAAGGTGGAAGTATTAAAAAGAGAATTATTGGCAAAAGTAGAAACCACTTACCTTCATAAACTGTTCCATGGCCTTCGAAGCCAAGGAATTGGATCTGAAAAGTGTGTTTGGATCAGCTGAATAAAATAGAAAAAAAAGAATGATTGACTAATGCTTGGTAAAACTAAATACTGAACTTTTCACTGGCACAGCAGGCTTCCTGTTTATTTCTTCTGAAAATAAATGAATATTTCTTATTCTTACTGACCTGTTGACCACAGTGAATGGAAATAGATCTAATTATTGAGCAGTATAAATTAGTACATCAAATTTCAAATGATTGATTTGGGAATAAAAAGCTGCTCAGCATTTTATCACCTATATATCCTTTTGAGTGCATCTAATTAATAATTAGCTATGAATTATGCCAAACACCTCCGCAATAATAATTTCATGAACTTTTGAGTCAAACATGTTGTTAGTGCTGCCAATTTGATTAAACACTTATTTCCATCGTAGGAAACGATGACATTTAAGTTCATAGCAAAGGAGAGAATTAAATGTGTATGACTACAGCTTTGGATAATCCTGGCAAGAGACATTCTAACAGCCTCAGCTTTGTTTCGAGTGATTATGAGCGAGCACAAACCCACTCTGAATTTGGCGCACGTCAGCCTGGGATGAGCAGGCGATGAATGGGGCAATCCGGCATCAATTTTAGTTCCTGTTATGAGCTGTAGGAGTCCCATCCTGGAGTTTGCACCTGAACCCCATTAGACTTGGCCTGTCAAACGTCATCTGATTGTTATCAGCTGCTTGGAGGTTTCCAGTGGTAAACCTACCTGGCAGGGGAGAAGCAATGATCAAGTGGGTGACAAGGCTAGCCCATTGCTCCTGGTGGTGGTTTTCCCAAGCTAAGGTAGGATCAATGACCAGGGTGGCCGATAAGGTTAAAATGAGGCGTCGCCTGAAACAAATTTTCAAAGCCATCTCGACCATTTGCCTAAGGTAAAGTGTCAGATCAAGTCCAGTCTGGGGTGCAAGGCCTCATCTTATTTTATTTATTAGTGTCACAAGTAAGCTTACATTAACACTGCAAATTAAGTTACTGTGAAAATCCCCTGGTCACCATACTCTGGTGCCTGTTCAGAGTGACACAATGGCACAGTGGTTAGCACTGCTGCCTCACAGCACCAGGGTCCTGGATTTGATTCCCGGCTTGGGTCACTGTCTATGCAGAGTCTGCATGTTCTCTCCCTGTCTGTGTGGGTTTCCTCCGGGTGCTCCGGTTCCCCCCCAACAGTTCAAAAGACATGCTGGTTAGGTGTATTGGCCATGCTAAATTCTCCCTCAGCGTACCCAAACAGGGTGTTGGAGTGTGGCGACGAGGGGATTTTCACAGTAACTTCATTGCAGTGTTAATATAAGCCTTCTTGTGACACTAATAAATAAACTTTAAACACTGAGGGAGAATGGCCAGTGCATCTAACCAGCATGTCTTGGACTGTGGGAGGAAATCAGAACACCCAGAGGAAACCTACGCAGACCTACTATGGGGTGAACGTGGAGACTACGTACAAACAGTGACCCAATTCTGGAATCGAGCCTGGGTCTTTGGCTTTGAGAGGCAGCAATGCTAACCATTGTGCTAGCATGGCACCACATGTCAGCTTGGATCTTGTTTGTCTCTCTCACGGGGACCATGAATTGGATTCAATTTGAAATTGGTTTCTTGGATGGAATAAAAATTTTTTTAAAAGATGGCTGGCCAATGGCAGAGGATTGCAAATTGGTGATCTGGAGTATTAGAGGGAGGTTTTTGCAAGGGTCTTTAGGAGAGCAAGTGTGTGGGCAACCTGGAGGAGCGGACTTTCTTCAACGACAATCTCTTTCCCTTGTTGGCATTGAGGGAGAGATTATTGTTGCCGCACCAGTTCACCAAATTCTCTATCTCATTCCTGTATTCTGTCTCGTCATTGTTTCAGACTCACAACAGTGGTGTCATCAGCAAACTTGAAAATTAAGTTGGGGGGGAATTTGGCCATACAAATATAGGTGTATAAGAAATATACTAGGGGGCTGAGAAATCAGCCTTGCGGGGCACCAGTGTTGAGGATGATTGTGGAGGAGGTGCTGTTGCCTATTCTTACTGATTGTGGTCTGTGAATTAGGAAGTTCAGGATCCAGTCGCAGAGGGAAGAACCGAGGCCCAAGTCACGGAGTTTCAAGATGCGTTTCACAGGAATAATGGTGTTGAAGGGTGAGCTGTATTCAACAAATAGGAGTCTGATATAGGTGTCTTTGTTATCTAGGTGTTCCAGGGTTGAGTGCAGGGCCAGGGAGATGGCGTCTGCTGTGGACCTGTTGCGCCAGTAGGTAAACAGTAATGGATCCAGACCGTCCGGGAGGCTGGAATTGATTCGTGCCATGACTAACCTTTCGATGGTTGATTCCAGAGTTGAGAGGGTTGCTATATGAGGAGAGGCTGAGTAGACTGAGACTATACTCATTTGAATTCAGAAGAATGAGGGGGAAGTCTTATAGAAACATATAAAATTATGAAGGGAATAGATAAGATAGAAGCAGGGAGTTGTTTCCACCGGCTGGTGAAACCAGTAGTAAGGGGCATAGCCTCAAAATACAGGGGAGAAGATTTAGGAGTTGAGGAGAAACTTCTTCACTCAAAGGGTTGTGAATCTGTGGAATCCCCTGCCTAGTGAAACAGTTGAGACTACCTCATTGAATGTTTTTAGGGCAAGGATATATAAATTTTTGAACAGTAAATGAATTAAGGGTTACAGTGAATGAGTGGGTAAGTGGAGCTTAGTCAATGAAAAGATCAGCTATAATCTTATTGAAAGGTGGTGCAGGCTCAAGGGGCCAAATGGCCTATTCCTGCTACTGGTTCTTATGTAACCTGCTTGTTGGGTGGCAGCAGCCAGTGACCCCTTAAAGATGTTCTAGTTTGAAGCGGGGCGCTTGATGAACCTGACTCCTGCAACTGTGGTGTATGTTGTGGTGGGGGGGGGGAGCTTGTTGTTCAACCAGGCACTCAGCCCAGCTTAGACACAAATCGAGCACCTAAAGCCTGATTCAGGAAGGTGCCCTGGATTCTCCAGAGTGGTCTTATTCAATGTGGCTTGTGGCACATTTCCAGCAGAAGATGATTGTGTGCATACCTCCCGCTATATCTCACCCCTAAAACAGGTGCAGCACATTCAAATTTACAAGCCATTGATTCTGTGTTTAAGCACACACTGTAAATGGCAAAACAAGAGTACTTGTCCTCATTCTTAATGTCTTTAAGTGGAGGATAACTTTGAAACAAGTGCTGAGGCGGTGTTAATACACTTTAGGTTTTCTTATTATAGAGCTGTTGTGATGCAAGTTATTTCATATTATGATCATTTTTGCTGCGGTTTGGCAGACTGTTAAAAGTGTGTTGATAAGTGGTGCACAGGAGGGATCTCCGCTATCATGAACAATGCAGAGTGCCACTTTGCCTGTGTTTATAAAGGACAGATAGATAGATCAGCAGGAGAAAGCCACAAACTCATGCGGCTATGTAGCTTACAGCAGATTTAATTCTATACTCGCACCACCTGCATCACAAAAGTACAAAACAAGCCACAGCCACAAAGCACTTCAGAACCAATAAATTATTCTCAAAGCGCAATATTTTTATATGCAGGCAAATGTGGCAGGAAAGCTGCTTCTAGCAAAGTCCCGGGGACTGTAAGGACATGAAAGAGCAATTAGATAAAAGCAAATTACTGACGACCTGGAATCTGAATCCAAAAGAGAAAATGCTGGAAACTTTCAGCAGGTCTGGCAGGAGAGAAAAGAGCTAACGTTTCGAGTCCAGATGACCCTGTGTCAAAGTTGGACATGGTCCATCCTGGGCGGGGGTGCAAAGGGTTGACCTCGGGCAGGAACTTCCAGCCTTTGGATGAGCACAGCTGGAAAATCCCGCCGGGGTCTTTCAAAGACAAAGACAATCACCAGGCCTCAATGAAAGCTTGTTTTGTTAATACCACACGTGGGAAACAGATGTTGAATCATAACCAAGATGGCAATTCATCATCAAAAATGGTGTAGAGAACTTCCAATCAACAGGGGTAGTAACTGTCAGAGAGTGGCAAGAGAGACAGAAAGAGAGGCAGCTGCTCCAGCCAACTCTCACTGCCAACTCTACAGGCTGACAACTGATGTCCTCACTATGGGAGAGATTGCAAGGCAAACTTAGGATTTGTAAACCATCTGCAAAGCCAGTCAGTGTTAACATCTCACTTAAAACCAGGCATGCGCAAAGAAGAATCCTCCTTTGAAGTTTATTTATTAGCGTCGCAAGTAGGCTTACATTAACCGCAATGAAGTTACTGTGAAAATCCCTTAGTCGCCACACTCCGGCACCTGTCCGGATGTACTGAGGGAGAATTTAACCTGGCCAATGGACCTAACCAGCACGTCTTTCGGACTGAGGGAGGAAACCGGAGCACCCGGAGGAAACCCACATAGACATGGGGAGAATGTGCAGACTCCACACAGAGACCCAAGCCAGGAATCGAACCCAGGTCCCATGCACTGTGAGGCTACAGTGCTACCCACTGTGCCACCGTGCCACCCCTGCTTGACACAAGGCATCACCAATAGTGACAAGTCCATTGATAAAAGCGGTGTGTGTGTGTGTGTGTGTGTGTGTGTGTGTGGGGTGGTGAGGGGGCGGGAATTGTAAGGGGGGAATGAGACTCTGAACTATGGAGGCCCACTCCCTCAGAGCTTCATTGAGGATGAGAATATGTTTATGGTCATCCCAGTTATTGGTACTTCAAAGGTCACTTTTGCAGGTTTGACTTGACAGTCACACTGACATGATCTTGACAGATAGCAGCAATAAACATGCCTACAATGCACCTCTGCTGAACACACTTCAGAATGTAGATTGGTCAGCAACATGGCCAGTGAAACCCTGCTGTTATCAGGCCTGACCCTTTTGTTTTTGAAAACATGATTTTTCAACTTTCAACTGACTGGAAAATTTTCAATTCGTAAGGAGACTGAACAAACAGGATAAAAGTGAAAGGCCACATTTCAAAGTGAAGGTTAGAATCCAACAAATCACCCTCAGGGGAATGTGAAGAAAGAGACATTTCCTGTAATCCAGACGCCCATCAAAACTTGTAACTATCCAAGGAAGAGACATTAAATTGTTAAGTACTGGATATTGAAACAATAGCTGCCATTAGGCACACCCTAAATCTCTTGGAAATACATAATGAGTGAAGTATTTCAAAGTAAGGCTGCCTGGCCACTAGAGAGAGATTGCAAGTGACACAGGGGGTGTCAAAAATTGTCTTCAGCAGAGGAAACAGGCCGAGGGCTGGTGTCTCTCTCTCTTTTGGAATAAACATGTCACCTGGTTCAAGAAGTCAACTCTACCAGAAACCTATCAGTGAACTGAGATCTTGTAATTAATGCAATATCTTCTACATCTGACCCCATCCAAGAAGCCGGCTAACCTATTGTGTGTAATTCCCAACAGCAGAGAAGGGGGTTCATTAAAAGCCAGCCATTCACGTCCCCCTCCCCATCTCTCCTCCTTCCCCCCTTCTCCCTGCCAACTTATGAACAAGGAAAACATTTTCACTTCACTGGCTGGCTCTGAAGTACAATTGCTTGGTTTGTTTCCATAGTAATGGAAACCTAATCACTGCTAATTAATGAAACGCTCAATTAGTCACTGTGGCTTTGTCTGTTATAATGTTGTGTTTTCTGAAACAACGTGCAGCATATTACCCCTCAGTTTGTCACTCCACGTTCTCTGCTATTGCATCGCAAGGTGCCAATATATTGTCCCGATAACATAAGAACATAAGAACATAAGAAATAGGAGCAGGAGTAGGCCATCTGGCCCTTCGAGCCTGCCCCGCCATTCAATAAGATCATGGCTGATCTGTCGTGGCTCAGTTCCACTTTCCCGCCCTCTCCCCATAACCCTTAATCCCCTCTCTTATCAAAAACCCATCAACCCGCTTCTTAAAAATATTTAGCGAGGCAGCCTCCACCACTTCAACGGGCAGAGAATTCCAGAGATTCACCACCCTTTGAGTGAAGAAGTTCCTCCTCAACTCCGTTCTGAACCGCCCCCCCTTTATCTTGAGGCTGTGCCCCCTAGTCCTACTGTCTTTTTTGAGCGGGAAGAGTCTTTCCACCTCTATCCTATCCATCCCATTCATCATCTTATACGTCTCAATGAGATCTCCCCTCATTCTTCTAAACTCTAACGAGTACAAGCCTAGTTTATTCAGCCTCTCCTCATAGCTCAACCCCCTCAACTCCGGTATCAGCCTAGTAAACCTCCTCTGCACTCCCTCCAGGGCCAAAATATCCTTGCGCAGGTGCGGCGCCCAAAACTGCACACAGTACTCCAGCTGCGGCCTCACCAATGCCCTATACAGCTGCAGCAAGACCTCCCTACTTTTATATTCAATCCCCCTCGCTATGAAGGCCAGCATCCCATTCGCCTTCCTGACCACCTGCTGCACTTGCAGGCTGGGTTTTTGCGACTCATGCACAAGGACCCCGAGGTCCCTCTGCACCGTCGCCTGCTGCAGTTTTTCGCCACGTAAGTAATAGTCCTTCCTACCATTCTTCCTACCAAAGTGGACCACCTCACACTTGCCAACATTAAATTCCATTTGCCATTTCCTGGCCCATTCGCCCAGCCTATCTAGATCCTTCTGCAGACTCTCCACACCCTCCGCACAATTTGCCTTTCCCCCAATCTTGGTGTCATCAGCAAATTTCGACACCCAACACTCGGTTCCCTCCTCCAGATCATCTATATAAATGGTAAATAGCTGAGGCCCCAGCACCGACCCCTGGGGCACCCCACTAGTCACCAACCGCCAATCCGAATAGCACCCATTGACCCCCACTCTCTGCCTCCTATTTGACAACCAATCCTCTATCCACGCTAACACCCTACCCCCAACTCCATGTCCTCTGACCTTCTGCAGTAACCTCTTGTGAGGTACCTTATCAAACGCCTTCTGAAAATCCAGAAAGACCACATCCACCGGCTCTCCTCTATCCACCGCCCTAGACACATCCTCATAGAACTCCAGTAAATTTGTCAGACACGACTTCCCTTTAATGAAACCGTGTTGCGTCTGCCCTATCAAGCAATTCCCTTCAAGATGCCTCGCAATTTCCTCCTTAATGACGGATTCTAACATTTTACCTACCACAGACGTTAAACTAACCGGCCTGTAATTCCCCGCCTTTTGCCTGGCACCCTTCTTAAACAACGGCGTAACATTAGCCGTTTTCCAATCCTCCGGCACTTCCCCGGAATCCAGCGACGTCTGGAAAATAACCACCAAGGCATCCACTATCACCTCCGCCATTTCTTTCAGAACCCTCGGATGCATTCCATCCGGTCCTGGGGACTTGTCCACAATCAGCCCCTCCAGTCTGTCGCGCACCACCTCTCGAGTAACAGTAATGTCATTAAGACCCTCCAGTCCTACCACCTTTCCATCGCTAACACCCGGCAAATTATTCACGTCCTCCTCCGTGAAGACAGAAACAAAAAAGTTATTCAAGACCTTAGCCATATCCCCATCCCCTACCACTAGGTCCCCTTTCTCATCCGCTAAGGGACCAACGTTCACCCTAGCCAGCCTCTTCCTTTTTATATATTTATAAAAACTCTTGCTATCCTTTTTTATATTAAGCGCTAGCCCAGCTTCATAGCTTCTTCTACCCTCCTTTATCAACTTTTTTGTCAATCTTTGTTGACATTTAAACCTTTCCCAATCCTCTTCTCGCCCACTGCTCTTAGCTACTCTAAATTCCTCTGCTTTTAATTTAACACTTTCCTTCACCTCCTTCGTTATCCACGGCTTATTACCTCTCTTCCTACTGTCCTTTTTAACCATCGGAATAAATTTCTGCTGAGCACCAAGAAAGATCTCCTTAAAGATCCTCCACTGCTCCTCAGCAGACCTACCTTCCAACGCGCTCCCCCAGTCCACATTCGCCAATTCTTCTCTCATCCTACCATACTCCCCTCTATTCAAACAAAGGACACGTGTCCGGGAACCCACTTTCTCCTCCTCCATCTGCAACAGAAACTCCACCATACAATGATCACTTAGCAAATGCCTGTTTCTCAGCAGATAACAATTCAATCTCTCAAAGCATAATGCTTGCGGTTCTAAACAGATCTTCACTGAGAAATCCATCAGAATATTATCATTCAGTGCAAGGGAGAATTGAATACAGAAGTAGGGAAGTGATGCTTCATTTATACAGAGCATTAGTCAGACCACATCAGAAGTACTGTGTACAATATTGGTTACCTTATTTAAGAAAGGGTGTAAATGCCTTGGAAGCAGTTCGGGGAGGGTTCACTGTATTAATACCTGAAATGGATGGGTTGTCTTATGAGGTGAGGTTGGACAGCCTAGGCTTGTATCCACTGGAGTTTAGAAGAATGAGAAATGACTTGACTGAAACATACAAGATCCTGAGGGGTTTTAGAGAGGATGTTTCCTCTTGTGGGAGAATCTAGAACTAGGGCTCAATGATTAAAAATAAGGGGTCACAAAATTAAAATGGAGGTGAAAAACTTTCTCTCAGAGGGTCAAGAGTCTTTGGAACTCTCTTCCTGAAAAAGTAGTGGAAGCAGATTTCCAGAGTTTTGAAGGCAGAGGTGGATAGATTCTTGGTAAGCAAAAGGGTGAAACATTATTTGAATTGTTATATGAAAGAAGGGGAGGTGATGGCCTACTGATATCTTTGCTAGATTATTAATCCAGAAACTCAGCTAATTTTCTGTGGAGCTGGGATCGAATCCTGCCACGGCAGGTGCTAGAATTTGAATTCAATTAAAGTAATATGGAATTAAGGGTCTATTGATGACCGTGTAACTAATGTCGATTGTCGGAAAAACCCACCTGGTTCACTAATGTCCTTTAGGGAAGGAAATCTGCTGGCCTTACCTGGTCTGGCCTACATGTGACTCCAGAGCCACAGCAATGGGGTTGACTCTTAACTGTCTTTGGTCACCAGGACAATAGATGCTGGCCAGCCAGCGACACCCATGTCCCATGAGTGAATTTTTAAAAAGTTATCAGGGTTATCGGGATACAGATTTGAAACTACTATGAGATCAGGCATGGGGCATAGATCAGCTTGATAGCCAATATCTTTTCTCAGAGGCAGGGGAGACTAAAACAAGAGTGCATAGGTTTAAGATGAGAGGGGAGAAATACAAAAGCATCCCAAGAGGCAATTTTTTCAGACAGAGGGTGATGACTGTCTAGAACAAGCTGCCAGAGGTAGTAGCAGAGGTGGGTACAATTTTGTCTTAAAAAGTGTTTAGATGGTTACATGGGCAAAGTGGTTATAGAGGGATATGGGCCAAATGCAGGCAACTGGGACTACCTTAGGGGTTAAAACAAAAGGGGTGTCATGGACAAGTTGGACTGAAGGGCCTGTTTCCATGCTGTAAACCTCTGTGACTCTATCTTGATAAATAGCAGAGCAGGCTCAAGGGGCTGAATGGCCTACTCCTCCTCTTTGTTCTTATGTTCATGTAGACTCACTAATGTACCTAATGACAAGCAAGGACACTTTGGTTTAGAATTAATCAGAAGGACTTCGCATGAAACATTCAGGAAGAGTTTTGTTGGCATTTTTCGCTCTGATTTAAAATGTAAAAAATTCATTCACTACATATCAGCCGTGGCCGCTGATATAGCCAACATTGGGAGGTTTTACTCAATCTAAGATCCATTAATATTAGCCTGCACTTTTTTTAAAATATTTAAAAAACAACTGCTATGGTTAAGTGCAACTTCCTTCCACAAGACAGTGTATTAATGAATCCTTCCTCTCTGTGTCATGATAAGACTGACTGTCTGTTTGTGGGTGAATTTACATTACAAAAGACAGGAGGAAAATACCTCTTTGTACAAATAATAGAGCCCAAAATACCTCAGTGCGGATTCACAGCTGTTGTTCATGGGTGAAAATGCAGCCCATTCTTTATGGCTCCTTGATTAAGATGGTGCAATTAATTCAAATTAAATGAATGCCTCATAATTGGTTTTGCATTTTCAATATTTATTCATTTACATGTTAAACACATTGTGTTCATTGCCACAAACTAAATATTCGAATCTTTTATGTAATGAGTAATATGTATTAATTTTCCACTGGGACAAATCTGCCTTATTTGGCAGTAGCATGGAACCCAACCTGTGCAAGACTTACTTAGACTTACACAGAAATTACAGTGTTGGCAGGCCATTCAGCCCATCTAGTATATGTGGTCTTTCCCAACAGTGGGCCATCCAGAACTAGGAGTCATTGTTTGAGGATAACAGGTAAAGCTGAAGTAAGGAGAAATTTCTTCACCCAGGGGTGGTGAATATATGGAATTCACATCACAAAATATAGTTGAGGCCAAAATATAGTCTGATTTCAAGAAGAAGTTAGATATGGCACTTAGGGCTAAAGGGATCAAGGAATATAGGGGAAGGCAGGATCAGGATATTGAATTCGATGATCAGCCATGATCAAGATGAATGGTGGAGTAGGCTCAAAGGGCCAAATAGCCTAGTCCTGCTTCTATTTTCTATGTTTCTCCACGTGGGCCGTTGACTAATTTCATGTGCTTGCCCTGCACTCACATCCCTTCCCTTTTGTTAAACCAGTTATCCAACCTCTTCCTAACCCTGATTTGGCCTCAGTTTCAGGTACTAAATTCAGCTGCGCACTGTAGAGCTTCCTAATTCTCTATGTAAAAGGCGTTTCCTCCTCAATGTTCAGAATCACTTGTAGTTAATCTTATATGTATGTCTTCATGTTTTAGGTGCCTCACTGACTGTGGACGCTGGCCAGAATTCTCACACCTCATATACCCTACCACCGCTGCAGCGAGAACGGAGAATTTGGCGCTCGGCCAAATCTCCATTTGTAGCAGCAGGACTGGAGAATCCCAGCTGCTGGCGAGGCCGGAGAATTCCAGCCAGTGTCTTTTTAAATTCACTGCCCCATTATGTACAGTAAACCTCAAACTTGTGACGGACACGTACCATAAGTGTGGTCCTGACAGTCTCTGTTTGGCCACAGAAATTCTTTGATATTGAAGTGAGTATGCTCAGGCCAGCAAGTGTCATTGTATTCGATTAACAGCAGGCTAAGAGGAGCTCACTAATTGCCAGAGCCACCAGTTAACAAACTGGCCAAATACCACAGATGGAGACTGTTTATTCCTGCTGCCTACCGGCCTCCGAGGAAGGTTTCACCCTCTCGAGCATGAATGCCAGGTCATCTAATGGAGCGTTACATTCACAAGCTGAGTAATAACCGATCATACAGGAGAATATTTCACTGAGCACGATTCCCACTGCTGCCCCTGCTAACCTGCAAGTTTCTCCCGGCTCATTGGGATAAACAGGAAAATCTCAAGATGGCAATCAAAAAAGCAGAAAAAAAAACCCAAATGACTGTCAACAGCAAGCAAACAACAGAAAATAATACAACAGTTTACAATCTCAGAACTCTGAAACCATTGGTAAAAATGTGCATTGAAACTTCTCACATCTCGCTGTGCATTCCAATCAGTGGCAAATTCCCAATCCCCAATGTAATTCCTGATAAGTGGTGAATTCCCAATTCCCAATGTAATCCCCAAACAGTGGCGAACATTTTCAAATAAATAAATCATCTACTTGACATGGCTAAACACGGCAACATCATGACTTTAGTCAACAGCACAACGGTGTGTTCAGCTAAAGCTTATTTAGTAGCATCACAAGTAGACTCACATTAACACTGCAATAAAGTTACTGTGAAAATCCCCTAGCCATCACACTCCAGCACCTGTTCGGATATACTGAGGGAGAATTCAGCATGGCCAACGCACCTAACCAGCACGTCTTTTGAACTATGGGAGGAAACCGGAGCACCCAGAAGAAACCCACACTGACACGTGGAGAATGTGCAAACTCCACACAGACAGTGACCCTAGCTGGGACTTGAACCTGGGTCCACAGCACTGTGAGGCAGCAGTGCTACCTAGCCTGCCCACACCACATGTGCCTAAATGGAAATTTTTCCAGACGTACAGTAGTGGAACAGAAGGAGCTCTAAGAAAATTCACCCCACCCCTCCCCATCCCCCATCAACTCACAGGTATCTGAGAGAGGCTACATTACCAGCTAAATGTTTATTGCTGAGAATGCAATGGGCCTTATAAATGTATACAAGTCATAATTCAATATGTTCCTACAGGAGAGGAGATGTAAGGAGGAGATTCGTTAAGGAATTAGTTTTTTTAAGTTTAATGGCCTTTCCCTGGTCCTGAAGGTTCTTGGCCTGAATTTTCCAAACAGCAATGAAGACACTAATCTCCTCATAAAGATTCAGCAGCCTCTGTGCAGGACTTCCCCTTCCACTCGGGCAGTTTAACTCTGGTACCATCTCAAAAGGGATCTCTCAATACACAGCAGCAATGATGTCAATCAGCAGATAAACAATCTCTCATATTAAAATGTTCCCACATGGCAAAACACTTACAATCCTTTACTTCTGAATTTAAATTTTCAGAAAGCTGCATTCCGAGCGAAGCTAAAATAAGGATACACAGACTTTGAAAAACGGTGGAATTTGTAAGCATTGGAGAGAAGCTTGATATTCCACAAGCTTGAAATTAACTTTACAGAGTCAGCGAGCAAGTTTAACAATAATTTTTAAAAAGTACATTCCCCAACTGAGACTGCACTCCCAGGCAGACTCCGTGCTCCCAGCTAGACACTGCACTCCCAGAGACTGCACTCCCAGACAGACACTGGCACTGCATCCCCGGTAGACACTGCACTCCCAGGCAGACTCCGTGCTCCCAGCTAGACACTGCACTCCCAGAGACTGCACTCCCAGACAGACACTGCATTCCCAGGCAGACTCTGGCACTGCATCCCAGGTAGACACTGTGCTCCCAGGCAGACTCTGACACTGCATCCCAGGCAGACACTGCACTCCCAGACAGACACTGCACACTTCCAGGCAGAGACTGCATTCCCAGGCAGACTCCGTGCTCCCAGCTAGACACTGCACTCCCAGAGACTGCACTCCCAGACAGACACTGCATTCTCAGACAGACTCTGGCACTGCATCCCAGGTAGACACTGTGCTCCCAGGCAGACTCTGACACTGCATCCCAGGCAGACACTGCACTCCCAGACAGACACTGCACACTTCCAGGCAGAGACTGCATTCCCAGGCAGACTCCGTGCTCCCAGCTAGACACTGCACTCCCAGAGACTGCACTCCCAGACAGACACTGGCACTGCATCCCCGGTAGACACTGTGCTCTCAGGCAGACTCCGCGCTCCCAGGCAGACTCTGACACTGCATCCCAGACAGACACTGCACACTTCCAGGCAGAGACTGCACTCCCAGATAAGCTTTGCACTCCAAGACTGACACTACATTCCCAGAGACTGCACTCCCAGACAGACACTGCACTCTCAGACAGGCACTGTAAATCTCAATGTAAAAGATTCCACTGCATTATTTCAAATATAGGTGGGAGGTGTTGGGCAGGAGGATGGTCAGAGGAATGTGCTGCCCAAATGTGGATTATCTGGTCATGGTGGCGTGGCTATTTGTGGGAGCTTGCTGTGCAGAAACTGCCTGCTGAGTTTCTTACATCACAAGTGATTCCACTGCCAATGTATTTCATTGGCTTTAAAACACTGGGACATGTTGTGCTGTATGAATGTAAATCCTTCTTTAAAGCCACTCGATGACACAGAAAGAGAAAGACAATGAACAGGAGTAATGGGCTTCATGGTTATCAGCATCACTTACAAAGAGCACATTGCAATTGGACTGAGCCAACACTGACAGTCTGAGACAATTGGACGCAGAGATTATTTTTTGTAATCAGTTTCAGATTTGGCAGAGAATGGTTACAGGCCAATTTGTGGCATTCCAGCTACTTTAACAATGATGTGCATAATTCTAAGCTTCATAGGCTATTTTAAACAAGCAAGATTCATAGAATTATAGAATCATACAGTGCGGATGAGGCTCTTTGACTCATCGAGTCTGCAGAAACACCTAACTCCTACCTAATCCCATCTGCCAGCATTTGGCCCATAGCCCTGAATGTTATGATGTGCCAAGTGCTGATCCAGGTACTTTATAAAGGATGTGAGGCAATGTGTCTCTCCCAGGCAGCATATTCCAGACCATCACCATCCTCTGTGTAAAAAGGTTTTTCCTCACATCCCCCCAAACCTCCTGCCCCTCACCATGAACCTATGTCCCCTCACGACTGGCCTTTCAACTAAGGGGAACAGCTGCTCTTAATGCACTCTGTCCATGTCCCTTATAATCTTGTAGGCCTCAATCAGGTTGCCCCTCAGTTTTCTCTGCTCCAGTGAAAACAACCCAAGCCTATCCAGCCTCTCTTCGTCACTTAAATGTTCCATTCCCAGGCAACATTCTGATGAATCTCCTCTGCAACCCCTCCAGTGCAATCACACCCTTCCTTATAATGTGGCGACCAGAACTGCACACAGTACTCTAGCTTTGGCCTCACCAAAGTTCTATACAACTCCAACATGGTCCCTCTGCTTTTGTAATCCATGCCTCGACTGATAAAAGTGAGAGTCCCATATGCCTTCTTCACCATCATACTAACATGCCCTTCTGCCTTCAGAGATCTGTGTAAAAACATGGCAATGTCCCTTTGTTCCACAGAACTTCCTCGTGTCCTACCGTTCAAGAATAAAAGATGGGGGAGGCTCTTTGATAGGAGCTTCTGCTACTATAAAGTGATGACATATTACATTTGCAGTGTTAAAAATCTGGTGGTTATGGTTACATTTTGCAACAGGCAATATATCAACCAGCCACTTGTGGAGTGGCTCTTGCTTTACTCTGACTGTCAAAGCTGTGGTCGTTGGTCCGCAGATCAAAAGAGAGTTCCCCTGCTATGGGTTGCTTTTATATCACTGCACTAGCATCAATCAGGAGGCTACTTTGACAACGCTTTCCCAGGACCCAAACAGTCTTTATTTCACCATTTTTCTTCCACAAGCCTTAGACACTCTTATTCTATTTCTTCAAAAAGGAAGAGCACACCTAATTTAGTAGCAGCAAAATCTTGAAGGAGCTAAGTGATTTTTTTCTTTTCATCATCATTTTAACCTCATTCTCCTGGGCAGCTTCACTCACACAACCTTTTCCACACCCCTAAATAACCCAAGTCACCTTCTGTTCTTGACTGTGCCACTGTGTAATGACGCACAGCCAGAGACTAGTGAATAACACGGGCTCTATTAACAAGTCATGTAGAGCAGCAAGCATGATTGCAGCTAACTCAAAAAACCATGGTGGCACGGTAGCACAGTGGTCAGCACTGCTGCTTCACAGCTCCAGGGACCTAGGTTCAATTCCCGGCTCGAGTCAATGTCTGTGTGGAGTTTGCACATTCTCTTCGTGTCTGCATGGGTTTCCTCCAGGTGCTCCGGTTTCCTCCCACAGTCCAAAGATGTGTGGGTTAGGTTGATTGGCCATGCTAAAATTGCTCCTTAGTTTCCTAAAAATGTTTAGATTAGAGGGATTAGCAGGTAAAATATGTAGAGATATGAGGGTAGGATCCAGGTGGGATTGTGGTCAGCGCAGACTCGATGGGCCAAAGGGCCTCTTTCTGCACTGTAGGGTTCTATGATTGATTCATAATGCCTGGGAGGGGCTCCTCCCATTGGGGTGATTCCCCACTCCAAGTCCCGACTGGTCACCAAAACTAGGTGACACTTACTCTGCTGTGTTGACCTTAAACAGACAATTGTCACATTGGGGATTGGTTTAGCTCAGTTGGCTGGATAGCTGGTTAGTGATGCAGAGTGACGCCAACAGACAGTATACTCTCGGACGGTGCAACCGGAGGAAACCCATGCAGACACAGGGAGAGTGTGCAAACTCCAAACAGTCACCCAAGGCCAGAATCAAACTCAGGTCCCCGGCATTGTGAGACAGCAGTGCTAATCCTTGTGCCACCGTAACACCCTAACCATTGTGCCAATGTGCCATCATGGAGTTTTCAGTGGCTCACTACATTTTCCAACCCCGTCCCCACCGTGACGGGAGTGAAAAAATCCCACCCCTGGTTTCAAGGGTTTTGGTGACTTGAAGATGTGATAAAAAGCTAAAAGTTCAACAAAAATCATTGAGAATTAATAAGGATTTGAGCACAATTAACATTAAAATGTGTATATCACCGATGATAACATATATCAATTTTAATACACAGATTAAGCAAGTAATTTGGCCTCTTAAATTAAGAAGAATTACTAATTAGCTATTAACGATTAAAAATGAAACTTCTTTCTTTAGGCAACTTGGTTGTTGGGGTTGTGGTGAGATTGAGCGGATGATTTATTTGCAAAGCTACATCACGTCTCAACTTCAAGAATCCTTGGGGGAGACTCATCCTTTGGCTTTTTATCCTCTTCCTTTGTGTGAAGACACAATTATACTTCACACGGTGCTGCACCCTGACAGCATCGCTGAGACTGGCCAGAATATGAATGCCATCTCCGCTGTCCCATGCCAAACCTCTTCAACACACTTTCTCCTTGTAACCGAAACATGCCGGTTTAATCACCAGACTTTTGTCATGAAAGTGAAACAATGCCTGACCAAAGACAAGGTTGGCATTTTCACCCACGTCTAGTGGAGAGGTGGGAAGTCGAGGAGGAGAAAAGTATTTTGAGAGAAGATCTGCATTATCATTTTTCACTGAACCCTAACACATGTTGTGGCTGGAGTAACCTTTATGCTTCGTGTGGAATGCAACCGAAACCAAGCAAGTATACTGCATGCAATAATCTTAAATGTCACCACATGCTGTTCATGAAGATACTTAAGTTGTGGGATGCACATCCCTCACACACACAAAGCCTGTGACTGAAAGGCCAAGATCTGATGCTGTGTAGGTTTTTACAAGCAATCTGTCTGTGTTCCGAATGCTAGAGAATTGATTTAAACAATTTCAGCTAATCTTCAGGCTCCAGAGATGCCTGTGGCCTTTGGCATGGGTGGTTTCCAAGGCAACGTGTTGAATCTGATTGGCTTGATGGCATTTCATCAAAAATGTGCGCTGGGTGCTGGATTTCGGGTTAAATTGTATTCATTGCTTGGGATGACCATGCCTCTTGATGTAGTGTTCAGCTCATATCCTCTCATTTTGCATCACTTAACAAAAGCATTGGACTCTCCCTTTGGAATGGAAGTGTCACACCTGTGACTCGGAGCGTGCAGTTGTATTTTGTTTGCTGATGAACAGACTCAGTGTGTAATTGCCTCGGCTAACAAACCTGTGACCCAATTCACTTCCCCCACTGTATCAAGGTAGTTTCTTCACCCGGACACAGATTGTACTCCAGTGAGTAAATGATGGACAGTCAAAGGCAGTTTCTATTGTA
Organism: Carcharhinus amblyrhynchos; assembly: GCF_965287045.1. Lineage (NCBI taxonomy): Eukaryota > Metazoa > Chordata > Chondrichthyes > Carcharhiniformes > Carcharhinidae > Carcharhinus > Carcharhinus amblyrhynchos. Next base: position 24,197,670 of record NC_137343.1, read on the forward strand.
AAGCTTTCAAGCTAGAGTTATCCCTGGCTCCTCAATTCTTTCATTCTTTATTTCAGGAGTTTGTGTTTCCACACTATACCTTATGGCCAACAGATGCTACTACAGATCCAGTTCAGCGCACTTGCCATCCCAAACAATAAGAAACCAATAGTTTAGTTTGTGAGTGTGACAAGTAGACTTACATTAATATTGCAATGAAGTTACTGTGAAAATCCCCTAGCCATTCTGGCGCCTGTCCGCATAAATTGAGGGAGAATTTAGCATGGCCAATGCACCTAACCAGCATATCTTGTGCTGTGGGAGGAAACCTGAGCACCCGGAGGAAACCCATGCAGATGCGGGGAGAATGTGCAGACTCCACACAGACAGTGACCCAAGCCAGGAATCAAACCCAGGCCCCTGACAGCGTGAGGCAGCAGGGCTAACCACTGGGATGCTATTGTGTGGTATTATGATTTCAAACATTCCATGAGGTCTTGATCATAAGATATAGGGGACATCTATTCCAATCCTGAGTTCCTGATGGATGCCAATTGCAGCCTAGATGCAGCACCATGCTGACCATCCAGCATGGTGGCACTGCTGCCTCACAGCACCAGGGATCCAGGTTCAATTCCGGCCTTGGGAAACTATCTGTGGGGAATCTAGATGTTCTCCCCGTGTCTATGTGGGTTTTCTCCGGGTGCTCCAGTTTCCTCCCACACTCCAAAAATGTGCAGATGAAGTTGATTGGCCATACTAAATTGTCCCTTACTGTCAGGAAGACTGGCTAGGATAAATATACATGGGGTTATGGGGATAGGGCCTGGGTGGGATTGCAGTTGATGCAGGCTTGATGGGCCGAAGGAACTCCTTCTGCACTGTAGAGATCATATGGTTCTATGAGATGAAGTGACAGGTTCTCCGTTCTTTGTTGTGATAACGTCAGCCAGGCTGATGAGGTTGGCTTGTTAGAGTATGAACTACCTGATAAGTCCTGCACAGTTGGTGCCTTCTGTGCCTGCTGGGCACCGCACGGGCTGGGGTGTATTATAGACCCCGATAATCACATTTTGATTTGATGTTTTAAGTTTCCTTTCTGCTTTGATTTTTGGTTCGGGTGGTTCCGTCTCCTTTTGGGGAGCTGCCCTTTTGCTTTGTCCCTCAGTTAATTTGATTTTGTTTGGTTGGTATCTGAAAGAAATACCTGTTGAGTCCTAATTGATGGTTAAGTCAGGGAGCCTCATGCTCCCTATTTAAAGCAGGTGTGTCAGACTCTCAGCCTGCATTCAGCAGGGAGTAACTGGAGAGCTGGCTGTGTACAGATGCATGGTGTAAATAAAGTAACTTGGTGGTGAAACTTTTGCCTCCGCGGACTTATTATAGCTGTTTTTAAAGAACTAAGAAAGTGCCAATAAATCTTAGCCTATGGTGGACACAACAACTGTCCAGTTAGCACTTCTGTCTGGTTCAAAATTCTCAGATATGCAATCAAAAACCACGAACTGGGCTTGTGACAAAAGGAGACCGAGGAATCTGTCATTCAGCTTCCCTTATGTTCCACTCCCGATATTTACTATTTAGCAAGAGAGGGGCCAGACATGCACTTGGCAGCTGTGTACTGAACAACTAGCAATTATTCACTTTGAGGTGAAAGAAGTGGCTTCTTTCTGTGGTCAGAATGGAGATAGTATCACTTATTGTCAAATGCTTGAACCAAATAGGTCTTTCTCCATAAGCTGTGATCTGATATCCCAGTCTGCTTGGGTGCCACACTCTGTGGCACTGTTCAAAACCTGCCAGCCAACCAGTTTCATTAATGGCACATTTAGTAGGGGCTGCCAATCATCTTCAGGTTACCCATGCACGAGTATCTAGGGTAGTCCTGCCAGGACAAGTAGCTGGAGTTTACTGTTGAGTGCCCAAATCTTGACTCTTGCCAATCTGTGCTTGAGCTCTCTGGTGGCTCTCTACTGGGACAGGAAGTGAGCTCTGACAAAAAGTGACTGTCCTTCAGTCAGTAAGTTGGTAGGCATCTGCTTCCAAACAAATTAGGCTCTCGGCTGACAAAAATAAAGAACCGCTAACTGGATTTCAGAGCCCCAGCAGTAGCAGAAACACCATTGTAGATCATAGAATCCCCAAAAGAGGCCATTCAGCCCATCAGGTCTGCACTGACTCTTTGATAGAGTATCTTACCCAGGCCCTCTCCCTCACCCTATCCCTGTAACCCCACACATTTACCATGGCTAACCCATCAAACCTGTACACCTTTGTACTCTAAGGGACAATTCAGCATGGCCAATCCACCTAACCTACACATGAATTCGATTCCAGCTTGGGTTGCTATCTGTGTGGAGTTTGTACATTCCGCCCCCCCCACCACCGTCTGCGTGAGTTTCCTCCGGATGGTCTGGTTTCCTCCCACAGTCTAAAGATGTGCGGGTTAGGTTGATTATCCATGCTAAATTGTCACTTAGTAGCAGGGGGACTAGCGGGATAAATATGTGGGGCTATGGGGATAGGGCTTGGGTGGGATTGTGTTCGGTGCAGACTCGATGGGCCGAATGGCCTCCTCCTGCACTGTAGCGATTCTATGATTCTATCTTTGGCATGTGGGAAGAAACCGGAGCACCCAGAGGAAACCCATGCAGACATGGGGAGAACATACAAACTCCACACAGACAGTGACCCAAGGCCGGCATTGAAAACAGTTCCCTGGAGCTGTGAGACAGCAGTGCTAACCACTGTGAAACAGAAACATCGCACACACAGTAGTTTGAAAGTCACATGCACAACTTTTCTTCTGTACGAATCAGCAACGGAAACTCAACCACCCTCCTGGTATAAATAGGAAGTGTGCTAGACAGAGATGGTCCACACTAGTCAGGGCAAACTTGGCAATGACAGAAGAACAGCAGGAGGTGCTCAAAAAGTAATCCACAGAACGTACATGCAACTGAACCAGTTAATACCCCGGAGGCAAAAGAACACTACTTGCCAAAACAGAGCCATGGATGACTAAAGAAGTAAGAGGCAACACCAAGACAAATGACAAAGCATACAAAAATGGATAATGTAACACATTTCCTGGTGAATGGCAGAAATAGAAGGGGCAGCAAAGTAAGCAGATACTGCAGATGTCAGTGGATAAATCCATCTTTGAAACTTTAAATATTCCTTCAAAAACAGGGTTCAATATGTGCACCAAATATAAAAGTGAACCACCAGCTTGGTTGTGGGTGGTCACCAATTTGAAACACCATTGGAATCCAATGTGAAGGGTGAGATTACCTTCATCTCCAGCGTATCTTTGCAACACAGCCGGTATTACCTGCTTGATCCCTTGCGCCCAATTGCAGTTCAGGTGCATTGGCCATGCTAAATTCTCCCTCGGTGTACCCGAATAGGCACCGGAGTGTGGCGACTAGGGGACTTCCACAGTAACTTCAGTGCAGTGTTAATGTCAGCCTTACTTGTGACACTAATAAATAAAAGGTACCAGTAAGTGAAACGATGTGGAGATGCCGGCTTTGGACTGGGGTAAACACAGTAAGAAGTCTCACAACACTCCTGTTGGACTTTAACCAGGTGTTGTGAGACTTCTTACTTTGTGGGGGTGAAACACTGACGCTGACGGCTGAGGTGAGTATAAGACATCATGACTGAAAAGTGTATGTAAAACACATGAATTTTGGGGCAGGAAAATTGGAGTCACCTCATACACTGGGTCAATTTATATGGCACGATTTATGACAGTTAAGAGTTAAAGAAGGAATATGAAAATAACCTGGCAACGCACATCAAAATCAATAGGAAATCTTTACAATTATATTAGAAAAAAGAGGCTGGCACAGAGCAATGTGGGCCCCTTGAAAGCTAACGACGGCAACACTGTCAATAAAAGAATGGAAATGGTGCACGTGCTGAATAATTACTTTGTATCAGTATTAGAACTTAACATTGAGTAAGGGACAGGAACTCACTCAAATTAGCAAAAGAAAAATAGCAAAAATGACAAAAATACTGGCATTAAAGAATGATAAACCCCTAGGAGCAGCTGGTTTCCATCCCAAGACTCTAAAGGAAAGTGAGAACATTGCAGATGCCTAAATATAGGCCAGAATTTTCCAGATGTTTACACACCGCCACTGCTGTAAGCGGTGAATTTGGAGCACAGCCAAATTTCCATTGACCACAGCGAGTCCAGAAAATCCCACAGGCGTGAATGGCTGGAAAATTCCGGCCATAATCTTCCAAATTTCTCGGGATTTGGGAAGCATTCATTTGGATTGGAAAACTGTGTGTGTCGCTCCGCCATTGAAAAAAAAGATGAGGAAAGGGAACTAGGAAATTATAGAGCAGAACTAACATCTGTTGTCAGAAAATTATTGGCGTTGTTCTATAAGGAGAGGGTGACCAAAATGTTTCAAATGTTCAGTTGAATGGAGAGAGATGTTTTTTGGGGTCAGACAGAGAGGGGACATGTCCCCTTTTCTCTTGTGCTTTTCCACTTTCCTTTTAGCTCATGTCCAACCGTTGTTGCTCTCTGTGAAGCTTTGCTCTTATCTTGTGACTTGTTGTCTCCTTCTCCCGGGCCTTTTTCTTCTTATATATTGTATATTACTATTCGTATTTGTTTTTTCTTGTGTGGGATGGTGAATGGGGGGGTACCCCCACGTGGCAGAACAGAAAGAGTAGGTGGGGCTGTGAAGGATAAAAGGAAACAGGATGATGATCTGCTTCGGTCATATTTTTGGTGGCTGGGGGAAGGTGGTTGTTGAGGTGGTGTGCGTTAGAAGGGGGCTGCTAGGTTGGGGGTTTACGTGTTTCAGGAGGTTAGGATGGATGTCAAGTATTGTGTGCTTTGGGAAAGTTGTTTTTGGGGGTTTCCTGACTGGAGAGAGAGAATTTATAAAGGGTGGGTCACGCCCGACAAACCTGATCGAATTTTTTGCAGAAATGCTTTAAGTAGTGGGAGAAGGGGATGTTTAAGGACGTTATTTGTATAAACCTTCAGAAGACAAGGCGATAAACTGCCTCATGGGAAAGTATTATCTAAAGATTAAATTCATGGAATTGAAGGAAATTTATTGAGCTGATCCGAGAATTGGCGGAGTAGAAGGAAGAAGAGAATAGGGATAAATTGGCAGGTATCAAATTGGCAGGATGTGACTAGTGGTGGCCCGCAAGGACCTGTGTTGGGGCTTCACCTTTTGGACAGCACTGTGGTACAGTGGTTAGCACTGCTGTCTCACAGCACCAGGAACTCAGGTTCAGTTCCAGTTTGGGTGATTGTCTGTGAAGTTGCACGTTCTCCCTGTGTCTGCACATTTCATGCTGCACTCATCCACCACATGAAAATAATAGTGGTAAATCTTGTTGAGGTACGCTGTTCTCTATCTAACATGCTGTTGCATGGAGAATTATACACTTTGAACATTACCTGTAATGTTATTGGTCCATTAGAAAATGATGGGGAAAGGCTCGGTGCTAAAGATAGCGTTTGTTGAAAATAAGAAAGTGGTAAACCATCACCAGATTTTATCAGAGTGAGCCACATGGGTCGGAATTCTCCAGCCGATCATGCTGGAGGGATTCTCCTGTCCCGTCGGCAGTGCACCCTTGCCCGCACGTTTCCCGCCAGCGTGGGGTGATGTTAATGGAAATTCCCAGTGGCAGTGGTGGGACCAGAGAAGCCCATCGCCAGCGAACAATGCACCACCTCTCACCAATGGGAAACACCTGGCTGGGAGGCCAGAGAATCTCACCCCCACCCCCCAACTCCCCCTCCCCTGCCCTCCCCTCAATATTTTAATTATAATCTAACCGCATTTCACGTCTCCAGAAAATATCCTCATTCACAGAAGACTGAGGGGTGACCTGATTGAGGTGTTCAAAATGATGAGGGGCATGGACAAAGTGGATAGGGAACTGCTGTTCCCCTTAATTGAAGGGTCAGTTACCAGGGAGCACAAATTAAAAGTGAGAGGTAGGAGGTTTAGGGGGAAATTGAGGAAAAGTATTTTTACTCGGTGGTGAGAGTCTGGAATGCACTGCCTGGGAGGGTGTCATAGAGGTTTACAGCATGGAAACAGGCCTTTGGCCCAATTTGTCCATGCCACACTCTTTTTCAAAACCTCTAAGCTAATCCCAATTGCTCGCATTTGGCCCATATCCGTCTGTACCCATCGTACCTCTGTAACTATCTAAATGCTTTTTAAAAGACAAAATTGTACCTTCCTCTACTACTATCTCTGGCAGCTCATTCCAGACAACAACCTCTGCATGAAAAAATTGCCTCTCTGGACACTTTTGTATCTCTCCCCTCTCACCTTAAACCTATGCCCCAACTTTGGGAAAAGATATTGACTATCTAGGTGATCTATGCCCCTCATTATTTTACAGATCTCTATAAGATCACCCTTTAGCCTCCTACGCTCCAGGGAAAAAAGCTCCAGTCTATGCAGCTTCTCCTTATAACTCAATCCATCAAGTCCCGGTAGCATCCTAGTAAATCTTTTCTGCACTCTTTCTAGTTTAATAATATCCTTTGTATAACAGAGTGACCAGAATTGCACACAGTGTTCCAACTGTGGTCTTATCAATGTCTTGTACAACTTCAACAAGACGTCCCAACTCCTGTATTCAATGTGCTGACTGATGAAACCAAGCATGCTGAATGCCTTTTTCACTACTCTGTCTAACTGTGACTCCACTTTCAAGGAACATGAACCTGTACCCCTAGGTCTCTTTGTTCTGTAACTCTTTCTACGCTCTCCCATTAAATGACTAAGTCCTGTCTTGGTTCAATCTATCAAAATGCATCACCTCACATTTATCTAAATTGAACTCCATCTGCCGTTCGTCAGCCCACTGGCCCAATCAATGGAAGTGGAATGCCTGACATCCTTTAAAAAGTACCTGGATGAGTATTTGGCACGCCATAATATTCAAGGCTATGGACCAAGTGCTGGCAAGTGGAATTAGACGGACAGTTCAGGGCATTTCATGCGTCAGTGCAGACTCGATGGGCCGAAGGGCTTCTTCTGCTCTGTAGTACTCTGTGATTTTGTGGATCTGTGATTCTGTGATACAAGTGAGGTCTTTGCATCCACAAGTGGGGCTTTTGTTTTGTTCTGGTAATCAAACCGGGCTTCCTCAAAAGCATTTGCTTCACAAATAAATCAGGCAAACTCTACAGCCAAGAATGCTATTAGGGAATTACTGGCAACAAATCATCAAAGATTTTTATTGTATTACTGAAATCAATCTGTATATATCCCTGGCAACAGGAGAGAGGGGGCATGCAGAGCAAAAATGTTTCTTGAATGAGGTCATTCTCTACAAGAACATGACACACAAATAATTCTGCGAAAGCAAAGTAAGCCCATCCCGTTGCTGCTTGCTTTCCATGCTCTCTAAATTTATTAAATAATTCCAAACATGTATCAAGAATCTAATATCATGAAATGCAGAGGACACAATGCTTGATAATTTGTTACTAATAAAATACAAACAAACGAGATGAGTGGGGAGCAGAACAACAGAAGAAATAGCAGAAGGAGTCAGCCCATTGCTCCCCTAGGTTCCTTCACCACTCAATACGATCATAACTGACCTTTAACCTCAATTCACTGACCCACCCTATCCCAGTAGCACTTGATTCCCTTAAGAATTCAAAGGTCTATTGACCTCATCCCTGGATATAGTGACTGAGCATCCACAGCCCTCTGGAAAGAGATTCCAAAGACTTAACACCCTCTGATGAAGAGATTCAGCCAGGCCCTTAGAAAAGACAACAAATCATGCTGTCTATGGATTCCATTAGGATCCTTTTCAACTTTTGTTGGCTTTGGACAATCTGAAGTGTTGACTGAGTTCACAAACACAATGATCATAGAATCACAAAAACCCTACAGTGCAGAAGGAGACCATTCAGCCCATTGAGTCTGCACCAACAACAATCCCACCCAGGCCCTATCCCCATCACCCCACTAATCCCTTTAACCTACACATCCCAAGACACCAAGGGGCAATTTAGCATGGCCAATCAACCTAACCTGCACATCTTTGGAGTGTGGAAGGAAACCAGAGAACCTGGAGGAAACCCACACAGACATGGGGAGAATGTGCAAACTCCACAGAGACAGTGACCCAAGCTAGCAGCCAAACCCAGGTCCCTTGAACCTGTGAAGCAGCAGTGCTAACCACTGTGCTATTGCACTGCCCAATGTTCAGCTCTGTATTGAACTGAATGCAGCTGAAATTGATGAGGTGGAGTAGCAATTCACTTGCTGTGGCAGCAGCCAATGAGACTCACAGCTTTGCAAACATGATGCTAACTAGCTGAGCCACAAACCTGTTGAGTCACCCCGGCATGATTAACCGGCCCTTATATTGGAAGGATTATTCTGCACAGGTTGCTTTGTCACTGTTCACACCCTCTACAAACTCAGCATTGGAGTGACACAGTTTTTGGTTTCCGCCATTGCTATACACATGAGTATAAGTTAGGCCATAAGGCCAAAGTATTAAAACAGCAGAGAAAAGAATGTCACGGGAACAAGTGCAGGAGCAAACACAGCGAGTTGAGGCCTACACTCTCCTAGTTACGCAATCTTTCCAAAGTGCTCAAATTTCTATTATGTGCCCTCAGTACAATAGGTGTTGTGCCAAGAGGATAAGACGTCAACAGTTTCTGCTTTGTTTGTGAACATTTCCCATCAAAATCAAATGAATTGTTTCATTGCCTGAGTGGGGGGGGCGGTGGGGTATGCGGGTTAGTGAGGGTGGCAGGGGGAGGTTTGGATATACTGTCTAGAGGTTTGATTTGATTTGATTTATTATTGTCACATGTATTAGCATACAGTGAAAGTATTGTTTCTTGCGTGCTATACATACAAAGCATACTGTTCATAGAGAAAGAAAGGAGAGAGTGCAGAATGTAGCGTTACAGTCATAGCCAGGGTGTAAAGAAAGATCAATTTGATACGAGGTACATCCATTCAAAAGTCTGACGGCAGCAGAGAAGAAGCTGTTCTTGAGTCAGTTGGTACATGCCTTCAGGCTTTTATATCTTTTTCCCGATGGAAGAAGGTGGAAGAGAGTATGCTTGGGGTTGACTAACAGGACCAGCTTGTGACATCTTTGAGCTGTTTTGGCAGTACATTAACACAGATTCCAAAATGGCAGATCAGGGGAAACTTCCAGTCCTTTTTTTTTATCATTTATCCCCCGGAATGCGAAGTATGGAAGTGTGAAAAGTTTTGAACACAAATACAGGCTACACTGGAGGGTGAGGGGGGTGGAATTTTTGCTCTCCTTTTGATCAGGTGAGATCAGTGATAGGAACGGTTAATCTTGCGAGATGTCTAATTCAAGCTTCACACAAAACGTAAAGGCGCAATGTGATTGTCCCCCCCTCCCCCCACTCCAGTGACATCATGGGAATCTCAACATTAAACATTGTCAACATTATTACATTACTTTTACATGTCAATTTCAGGTTTCTACACCGGAATCAACATCACCTCCCCCCCCAACCTCCCTCCCCCACCCCCCACCCTGTCATAGACAGCATGATTTGTTGTCTTTTCTAAGGGCCTGGCTGAATCTCTTCATCAGAGGGTGTTAAGTCTTTGGAATCTCTTTCCAGAGGGCTGTGGATGCTCAGTCACTATATCCAGGGATGAGGTCAATAGACCTTTGAATTCTTAAGGGAATCAAGTGCTACTGGGATCGGGTGGGTCAGTGAATTGAGGTTAAAGGTCAGTTATGATCGTATTGAAAATCCATTCATGCTGTCAGGAGCACCAACCAGTGTGAATTGTGATTGGCTCCTCTCAGCCTGCTCCTGGCAGGTAGACCTCCCAGAGGAGTTCAGGTGAGTGTATCACTCAGACGGGAGAAGGGCATGTCAAAGCACTGCCCAGACACTGACCACTGGCACTGCCTCCTGGTCTTACCCAGGCACTGACCACTGGCACTGCCTCCTGGTCTTACCCAGGCACTGACCACTGGTCTTACCCAGGCACTGACCACTGGTCTTACCCAGGCACTGCCTCCTGGTCTTACCCAGGCACTGCCTCCTGGTCTTACCCAGGCACTGACCACTGGCACTGCCTCCTGGTCTCACCCAGGCACTGACCACTGGCACTGCCTCCTGGTCTCACCCAGGCACTGACCACTGGCACTGCCTCCTGGTCTCACCCAGGCACTGACCACTGGCACTGCCTCCTGGTCTCACCCAGGCACTGACCACTGGCACTGCCTCCTGGTCTCACCCAGGCACTGACCACTGGCACTGCCTCCTGGTCTCACCCAGGCACTGACCACTGGCACTGCCTCCTGGTCTCACCCAGGCACTGACCACTGGCACTGCCTCCTGGTCTTACCCAGGCACTGCTCCTGGCAATGTCTCCTGGCAATATCCAGACAGCACCAGGGGCAGTGCCAGCCGGTGGGGGGGGGGGGTGGGGGGTTGCGTGGTTAACTTCTGTGCACTGGGGCGCCCTTTAAAATTAACTCCCCGATAATTTAAAAAAAACAAAGTGGCTGATGAGGTCATGGGACTCACCCCTTGTTATTTTGTCTCCTCTGTTGCTAATGATGCGGCAGAGAAAGCCACCATTGGTGCCAGTGCTTCAACATCTGCCAAATATGGTAAAACGCCACGCTCTGGCTCTAATTCTCCTTTTAAACTATTCAATAACTTTGAAAGTATTGATCCTGTATGGTTTCCTTTGTTCTTGTTTGGAAAGAGGATCAAAGGTTACGAGGAAAAGGTGGGAAAATGGAGTTGAGAAATATATCAGCCATGATTGAATAGCAGAGCAGACTCAATGGGCTGAATGGCCTAATTCTGCCCCCCCACCTTACGGGCTTATAGTCCCTAATAAGGAAATATCTGTTATTACAGACTGTGGAGTGCGTCCTGCTCATTCACTAACTGTCAGAAAGATTCACCTTTGAGTCTTTTGCTGAATTCAGCACTTACTTGTTTTGTTCACTTCTCTCATGTTGAGGTAGTCAAGAAATGGCACCACCAGGCCCTGACCCAGGAAAATCTTCACCAGAGTTACTGCCACGTCCTGTCGGCTCTCCACCGTGGTGACTTCCTCCAGCATGGTGAGAGGGGTCATATCCTCAACCTGGTAAAGGTCAGAAAGAGTTCCCGGTAAGCCACAAGCTCCTGACAAATAGGTCATTTCCATTTATAAATAAATAATAGTAATTTCTTTATTAATCACAAGTAGGTTTACATTAACACTGCAATGAAGTTACTGTGAAAATCCCCCAGTCGGCACTGTCCAGGTACACTGAGGGAGAATTTAGCATGGCCAATGCACCTAACCAGCAACTAAATTTGGACTGTAGGAGGAAAACGGAGCACCCAGAGGAAACCCACGCAAACATGGGGAGAATGTGCAGACTTCGCACTGACACTGACCCAAGCCAGGAATTGAACCCAAGTTCCTGGTGTTGTGAGGCAGTGGTGTGAACCACCGTGCCACCCTCCAGGCAGTGCCCCCTGGCACAACCCAAGCCACATCGGGGGCAGTGCCGGGGAGGGGGCGTGCATGGGGGTGGTATGTGGGTTCCTGGTTAACCATTGTGCACTGTGATGGCCTTTAGTGAGCATCCAAGATAAAGTAAAGTTTATTTATTAGTCATAAGTAAGACTTACATTAACACTGCAATGAAGTTACTATGAAATTTTCCTAGTCACCACAGCCCTGCGTTTGTTCGGGTTTATGCACATAACCAGCACTTCTTTCAGAATGCGGGAGGAAACCGGAGCACCCGGAGGAAACCCACGCAGACACGGGGAGAATGTGCAAACTTCACACAGACAGTGAACCAAGCTGAGTCCCTGGAGCTGTGAAGAAGCAGTGCTAACCACTGTGCCACCCAGCAACCTCAGATGTAGTTTCTTGTGTGTAAAGCTGACGAGAGTTACAGAGTCATAAAATGAGAGTGTGGAACAATCCATACCCTTTAAACATTAGATGTAAAGGCAAATAGAGTCGCAATTCTAAGTGTCCGACACAGTGTTGTTTTCTTCCCAATATTTGGGATTCTCCTTCTTCCGTATTCCTTTCATTAAAATCTGCTGCTAATTCCCTGTTATGTTTATCAGGATTCATCTTTCAGCTGGCAACTGAAGAGATGAAACTGCGGGGCCAGGAAAGTTATCCAGACAATTGTATCCAGGGGACGATATGAAGGTGAGCTATCACGAGCAGTAAATTTTGAAGAAGGTTTTCTACAAATGAAATGGTCAGGATTACTGCCCTTTTAGGTCAGCAGTTGTGATCAATCAGACAGAGTTCTGCAACTTGCTGCACTGTTCACGAACACATCAGCATTTTTGACACTTGATTCTTTTATCCATCATCTGGAGGATTGGAGTTTGACATCAATTCCATTGACAGATTCATTTGAAACCACTGGAATCTTCAGCTATTGAATCATCCTATTGATCGGTTACATGAAGGTAATGAATAAACCTGTCAATTACAGCAACCATAAAGGTTGGTGATGCATTATGCACTTACTTCCATGACCAACATGAAGCAGACATTCACTGTGTGGCTGGCTTGTTAGGGGATGCCTTCAGCCACTCTCTAATCTCCCTTTTCCCAAAGGCCAGGGAGTCTAAAACTAGAAGGCATACGTCTAAGGTGAGAGGAGAGAGATATAAAAGGGTCCAGGGGGACAATTTTTTCACACAGAGGGTGGTGACTGTCTGGAACAAGCTGCCAGAGACAGTAACAGAGGCGGGTACAGTTTTGTCTTTTGAAAAGCATTTAGACAGTTACATGGGTAAGATGGGTATAGAGGGATATGGGCCAAACGTGGGCAGTTGGGACAAGCTTAGTAGTAAAAAAAAAGGGCGTTATGGACAAGTTGAGCCGAAGGGCCTGTTTCCATGCTGTAAACCTCAGTGATTCTGTGGCTCATATTCTCTCTCTCGCTTCCTAAACACCTTCCCCATCTCTTCCTTTCAGATCCATTTTCAAATCCATCTCTTTCACCAATCTTTTGGCAACACCACCTAACCTTTTCTTCTTCAATATATAGCTGTCTCCTGCATTTTGAAGCCCTTTGAAACGTTTGTCTATCAATAGGAACAATGTGCAGGGATAAGGGGAAAAGGCAGGGGAATGTCACTAAGTCATGATGCTCCTATGGAGAGCCAGTGCAGGCACAATGGGTCAAGTGGCCTCTTTCTGCGCCATAACAGTTCGGTGATTCTGTGATATCTCACTATACAGAGGCAAGTTGCTGCTGTTTTCGTTAAAGGCGGAACTTTCTCCTGTGATATCACATGCTGAGCACGAATGCATCAAATCATGGACTGGCCAAACATGCACACTTTAACTCTGTAGAATAGAGGTGGGAAACATGCAGCCTGGGATCTCATCTGGGTTCTGGGTGCAGCCAACAAGACATTTTGTTGGCCGTTAGCCACGCACGTGGTTATCACATTCTGCTGATTTCCATCGCATAGTTTTTTTTGTATCGGTATAACTGAAGTGATATATATGTAAAGTGAGGGCAGGTGAAGTGAGGCAACATTGCTGTGAGAGCTGTGCACTCCCTTTGCATCCAATGTGTAAATATTTATCTTGTCTTTACCATTTGAAGTTTATATTAATATATAAGTGATTAATCATTTTCTCTAACTCGTTGTGAAATATTTGGCAAGTATTAATTTATTTAATCTTATTCATGGGGCCATGGTTAGTGAAGAAGCCCAATTTCAATCTTGCATCCCACTGAAATTAAGGAGAGCCACTCATGCGGCCCATTCAGCTCAGTAGAGTTAATGCACTGCCAGTTGCAGTCTTATTCTACAATAATGATTACACTTCCAGATGTAATTCATTGGCTGCATGGATTTCCTCCGGGTGCTCCGGTTTCCTCCCACAGTCCGAAAGACGTGCTGGTTAGATACATTGGCCATGCTAAATTCTTCCTCAGTGTACCCAAACAGGCGCCAGACTGTGGTGGCTTGGGGATTTTCACAGAAACTTCATTGTTGTGTCAATGTGAGCCTACTTGTGACACTAATAAATAAATTTTATACTCTGGCTGCGAAATGCATTGCAACATCTTCAGGCCATCAAATGTGTTCCATGAATGCTAGTTCTTTCCCTTGTAATGAGAAAAACGACATTGAATCTGTTTCCAGTGCAGCTCCTTTCATCAGTTCTGTAAACAAAGGCGTCAAAACTTAGCATTAGCCATTTTCTTTTCTCTCCGCACTTTTTCCTCTCTCAAATTGAGCAATCCTTTCCCTGTCCTTTTCATTTCAAGCACAATATGCGGACTCCACAGAGACCGAGGTCACCATGAATTGGAAGTATCTGTGACACATCCACAGTCAATGGCTCTTTGTTTCATTCAGGTGTTCTGTGCTCCAGTTTACGCTCTGCTTTGTGTGGTTTCAGGCACATCACAGCGCTGTCTGACATACCCTTTCCTCAGACCAGCCGTATGAATAATACAGGAGATAATTTACAAGCAGCTATGGGCTCTTTTACATCCTATTGTACAACTCTATACTCGTGAAGGCATATGTATCATCTTGAGAGCCCATGCAGACAAGTATAAGCTTAGCCGCTGAAATGTGTTCCATAAGCTAAAGTACTTTGGAGTCTAAAATTACACCAGCTGGTTTCACCACTTACAAGGATACAGAGGATATTAAGTTAAAGGCAATATAAATCTGAAGCCACTTACAGGCAGGATTCTCTGTATACAGTACTACCATCGCCAGTTTAAAGGTACATCCATCTCACCCGTCTGGTTTAAGATTTATAGTGTGACCACAACACAAGTACCGCCAGTAAGACTTTTGTATTTACCAAATTTTATTTCCAATATCCTTTCAGAAAGAAACTGAAAAAAACAGTTTAAGAGTTTTCTTCCATCTGGGATTGGCCAATCCCAACAGCACCGACTGTCCTGCTGGCCGGGGAGGGGACAGGGAGCTGAAAAATCAGATTCCCGCTGGCGTGAAATGGCCCACATCCATCATGCCAGGCCAGAATTCCCATCAGAGGCTGGCGTGGAGCCATTTTGCATCCATTTAATAGTAAAGACTCCGGAATGTGGATCTTCTCACTGCAGATCTGGGGAGGAGTGTGCAGATATGACCAGGCACTGGGAGGGAATGAGCAAAAAGGAGATGAGGGGGAGGGGTCTGTGTGTCAACTGTTGATTCCTCAGGCGGTGTATGTACATTGAGCAAATTGGAGAGGTGTGGTGGCACAGTGGTTAGCACTGCTGTCTCACAGCTTCAGGGATCAGGGTTCAATTCCTGGCTTTGATCACTGTCTGTGTGAAGTTTGCATGTTCTCCCCATATCTGTGTGGGTTTCCTTCGGGTGCTCCGGTTTCCTCCCACAGTCTGAAAAAATGTGCTGGTTAGGTGCATTGGCCATTCTAAATTCTCCCTCAGTGTACCCTGCACAGGTTCTGGAGTGTGGTAACTGGGGGATTTTCACAGTAACTTCATTGCAGTGTTAATGTAAGCCTACTTGTGGCTGATAAACAAACCTTAAAGAAAGGATGGTGAGGGTTAAAGGGGGCAGTGGGGGCCATTAGCTATGAGAGAGGGTCCTGCAGTGATGGGAGAAGTGACACAGAGGGTTGCTGAAGGGAACCTGGAAGTAAAAGGCGTGGCACCATGGCACAGTGGTTAGCACTGCTGCCTTCCATTCATTCTGATGAAAAGTAAGTATGGTTAGCAGATACACTTGAGTGTCCAACCGAATATCCACTCTATCAGCAAGATAACTTTTGCTTCCACCTCAGCAACATCACCTGCTTCTTACCCCTACCGTAACCCATTCACCTTAATGATACCTTAAACAGTGGCACAGTGATTGGCACTGCTGCCTCACCATGCCAGGAATCCAGGTTCGATTCCCAGCTTGGGTCATTGTCTGTGCAGAGTCTGCACATTCTCCCTCTGCATGGGTTTCTTCCGGGTGCTCCGGTTTCCTCCCACAGTCCGAAAGACGTGCTGCATCGGCCATGCTAAATTCTCCCTCAGTGTACCCGAACAGGCAGTGCAGTGTGGTGACTAGAGGGTTTTCACAGTAACTTCACTGCACTGTTAACATAAGCCTACATATCACACTAATAAATAAACTCAACTAAACTAAAATAAGTCACTTAAAGGGGTTAAAAGTTGGTCTGGGCCTATATTTTGGACCTTTCCTAGTCTAGGGTACTCCATTGTCTCCCAGTTAAAAGCAGCTAACTCAGCATAGACAGGAAGTCAGACTTGGGAGTTTTTATGTGGCATGGTCCAGTAACACACCATACAGCACATTTCAGCATTCAGACTTCGCAGGAGCATAACAGAGGTGTGATTCTGCGACTATAGTGCAAAAGGAGGCTATTCGACCCATGTACCGGAATTTTACCGCCTCACCCGCCCGGGCTCATAAGATCCCGCCCAAGGCCAATGGAGATTGCCATTCTGCAGTAAAGTCCTAGCCATTGTATTTCCCCCAGCTCTCCAGCCAAGCACCATGATTTATTGCCATTCCCCTGCTTTTTTGCCCGGACCTTTGCACATTGTTTTCATTCAAATAATCTAAGCTATTCAATTTTTTTAAAAATAATCATCTCCTATAAATCTGGCTAGCATTACAGTGCAAACACGAAGGAAGTGTCAGTTTTGCTTCAGTGTTATTTTGAACCCATCCCCATGTCATGTCTTGTATATTTGATAATGGATAACACCAACACTCACCCAGTTTAGACAGTCTGCGGATGCAAGGTCAATGTCATGTGCCTGTGAAGCTTCGGATAGTGTTGTTCTTATAGTGGCTCCTGCAGCAGCAAGACTCTAAAAGGGAAGAGATTGTCAAAGTTACGCCTTATAAATACATAAATAATTCAAGTTGCTGTCATTTGAGTGATGTCCTTTCAATTTTTAATTAGACATCAATTATACTAAATCCAAAAGCTCTATTTAGTTTCTGCTGCTCCGCATACAGCAGCACGTAGTTTTCAACTTATATTTGATTTGAGATTGAACATTGACATGATTAATATTTACTTGCCTTTAACATTAGCATAACACACCCCCCTGAATCCTGAGCTTTGTGGGTTTAAATCCCACAACAGAGGGTTGAGCATAAAACCTAGGGCTGACAGTTTTTAGCTGCAGTGCTGAGGGAACTCTGCAAGGTCAGAGGTGCCATCAATGTTAAGACTCCCAGGTGAGCGTACAAGCTCCCATTGCATTGTTTTGAAGAACAGCATGGTTATGCTCCTCGGTTTCGTTGCCAATATTTATCCCTTTACCAACATCACCAAAACAAGTCATTTGCTCATTATCACATACACGTGGCACAGCGGTTAGCACTGCTGCCTCACAATGCCAGGGACCTGGGTTCAATTCCCGGTTTGGGTCACTGTCTGTGTGGAGTTTGCACATTCTCCAATGTGTCTGCGTGAGTTTCCTCCCACAGTCCAAAAGGTATGCTAGTTAGGTGCATTGGCCACACTAAATTTTCCCTCAAAGTACCAAACAGGTGCCGGAGTGTGGCGGCCAGGGGATTTTCACAGTAACTTCATTGCAGTGTTAATGTGCTTGTGACACTAATAAACAAACTTATGAACATAACAACAGTGACCAAACTGCGAAAGTACTTCTTCATCTATGAAGCACTCTTGAGGTGTCCTGAAGTCAAGAAAGGTCCTTGCGTATAAGTCCCTTCTTTAAGTTGAATCTACTTGTGAATAAACTCTAGGGAAGCTAATACTCAGAGAGGTGTTGAGGGAGAGAATCGTGGTTCGTGTGATGTAAGTGGCTCAAAGTTTGTGCTCCCAGGTCACAATCCTTACCTGACCGTGCATTAAAGTTTTGAAACTTTATTGTTTGATTTCCCACAAAAACGACCTGTCAGTGTCACTGGACCAATACGTCGTCCTCAATCCCAGAGATGGCTTTGTACAAGAGGCAGGTGTTTATGTCTCTTAGATAGATCATCGTTTGATTATTCCATTGGAGAGTCAACAAGTGCCTCAGTACAATGCCCACATCTATAGTCAGCAGTTTTAGTTACTGTTTGGCCTCCCTCAATAGTATTTGATGGGACAGTTTGCACACACCCCCAGACACCCTCTGAAATTGCTGTTGGGATACAGGAGTGTGTGCAGCAGAAAAAGTGCCAGTGTCAGATTTACACCCCCGACACTCTGCTCCTCACCCCCACATCCTTCCCACCTGCCCCCAGTCCTGCTCTATCTCCATCCCCACATCCCCCCCACTCCCCATCTACACCTCCACCCCCTCCTCACCTCTCCTCCCTCCCCTACACCTCCACCCCCACATCCTCCTCCCCACCCCCACTCTCACATCCCCTCCAGCTCTACTTCCAGCTCCAGATCCTCCCCGCGCTCTACCTCCATCCCCGCATCCTCCCTGCTCCACCTCAAAACCCCCCCTCCACACCTCCCACCCCCACTCTCACCCCAAGGGTCTCATTAATACCCCCCCTTTTAATTGCACCTCATTCAGAGGACAACAGGTATAATATTGCAACGAGTGCCTGTCTCTGGAAAATAACAACATCCAAAGGGATGTGAGTGCCATTTGTAGGGAAGGCAAAATGCTGAAGAGGTGCAGACTGGTCACCGTTACACAGCAACATTTTAATCGACGGCGCTGATAATATAAACTCCGTGACCTCTGGGTTTAGAATACTACCCAAAGGTCCAACAGCCTTTGTCTCTTGTTTGTCATTTACCTTCCTGCAGTTGTTGGGGGAGTAGAGATCAGGCAGTTTTCACGATGCATTAAAAGCAATGATGCTTCCAATATTACCAGCCTCCAGCTCCAGACACACAATCACTTATCAATTAGCCACATTCCGATTCATTGTGTTGCTTATAATGTTCAAACATCTTACGCTGCTTTTCACCAATTTATAATTGCTGAGATGGGAATATAGGAGTGTGAGGGATTGCCATTTTAAACAGCATTAATCCTCTAAAATGCCTTCAGGTTCAGTTTTGACTTCTTTGGAAGGTACACACATCTACGTGGCTGCCACAAGCCAGTTACAGATAAGCAAGCTGAGTAAAAGAATGATCTGTCCATCCTGCCAACATTTCTATATCAAAATCGCTTTTACGTGTGTTGCTGCTGCAGGAAACAAAGCACTTTTTAACCAAATTCCTTAAGGCCAACTCACAGCACTGTGACTGATCACATCCCAACCTTGACTGATGTCCAATAAAGGCATGTTTCATTGTTTCTTTATTGGGAAATCAATCTCAGGGCTGGAAGCTTGCATGGGTAGAATATTGGAAAAGTCTTTAACTGTCCAATCTGCTCATCAGGGAGTGTCAAGTTGTGGAGATGCTGGTGTTGGACTGGGGGAGGCACAGTAAGTAGTCTCACAAACACCAGGTTAAAGTCCAACAGGTTTATTTGGTAGCTGCCCCTTCATCAGGTGAGTGCAGGATTTCTTTCACAGACAGGGCATATATAGACACAAACTCAATTACAAGATAATGGTTGGAATGTGAGAAAAGTAGACCACAGTGATAGACCAATTCCAAAGCCTCTGACTGGACTGTGGAAGCACTGCCTTGTAATCATTGTCATCTAGATTGAAGTTCTGTCACGTGAACAAAATAGGTAAAATCTCAAAACATCTCAAACAAGAGCATTTTGTTACAACTGGGTGAGGAAGAGTGAGCTGGCTCCCCTTTCTGTACTAATATATTGGCTAGAATTAATCCAGAAACTCAGCTAATGTTCTGGGGACCCAGATTCGAATCCCACCATGGCAGATGGCAGAATTTGAATTCAATAAAAAATGTCCAGAATTAAGAATCTTCTGACAACCATGAAACCATTGGTGAAAAACCCATCTGGTTCACTAATATCCTTTCAGGAAGGAAATCTGCCGTCCTTACCTGGTTTGGCCTACATCTGACTCCAGAGCCACAGCAATGTGGTTGACTCTCAACTGCCCTCGGCCAACTAGGGATGGACAATAATTGCTGACCAACCAACAACACCCATGTCCCGTGATGAATATAAATAAAAATCAGCCCCCTTGGTTAGTCACAACAAAAATTTAGAACATAGAATATAAAAGAAGTACAGCACAAACAGGCCCTTCGGCCCACAAGTTGCACCGAACATATCCCTACCTACTAGGCTTATCTATAACCCTCTATCCTACTAAGTCCCATGTACTTATCCAAAAGTTTCTTAAAAGACCCTATCGAATCCGCAGACCCTATCGAATCCGCAAATTTGAAAATTTCCTTTTCCTGTAAATGATTTATCCAATCCAAATGCATTTTAACAAGGAACTAACCAAACCAGGTTTTCTTGATCCATAGTCCCCTAGATTCTGTACAGTGCAGAAGGAAGTCATTCGACCCAACAAGCCTGCACCGGCTCTCTGAAAGAGCATCTTACCCAGGCCCACCACTCCTACTCTTAACTCTGTACATTTACCATGGCTAATCACTCAACTTAACATATTTTGAGCACCCAATGGCAACTTAGCATGGTCAATCTACCTAATCTGCACATCCTTGGACTGTGGGAAGAAACCGGAGCAGCCGGAGGAAATCAACGCAGACAAAGGAAAAATATACAAACTCCACACGGACCCTCACCCAAGGCCAGAATTGAACCTAGGTCCCTGGCACTGTGAGACAGCAGTGTGCTACCATGCTACCCACCAAAGAAAGAGTGGATGGGATTCCCCCCTATCCCACGGTTTGTTTAGTGGTGGAGGAAGAGGAGGTGACTGACTGATAGCAGGATCATCTAGTCCCACCACTGGCAACAGGTTTTCATGTTGTTCAAACCCCCCGCTGTCGGGGCTGGAAGATCCGAGCAATGGGAACAGCCGGGGCAAATCAGCCAGCTGGTATAATGGTTACTAAACCTGGGAAAAAATAAAGGCATGCTGAGATACTCACAAAGAGCTCAGAAGTAAGAAAGCTAGAGTACAATAGAAGGTTAAAAGAATGTATACAATTGTCTTTGAGGTACAGATCATTGAACATTGCAGCTGTTTGAAGATAATTCATCTCCTATTGAATTATGTCGTTCAGATTTGTAATCTTTTAGTTTCAGAGACAGCGAGACAGATCTTTACTGCTCTCTTCTAGCATCGGTTTTAGATCATGTGAGGTTTCTTTTTCCTCCTCCTCGTTCTCTTAATTCTGCTTGGCGGAACCAGTTCTTAAAATAGCAGCCAATCGTTGAGGGTCAAGTGATCTAGTTCTTGGAGCAAAAATTTCCAGCCCTTTCCGCTGACGGGATCTTCCAGTTCTGCCGTCAGGTTCGCAGGCAACAGGACAGGCAAACCACGCAAAACACATCAGCGGGACTGGAAGATCCTGCTGGGGGTGGGGGGGCGGTGCAAAAAATCCCACCCATTGATTTTTTGTATCAAAAATCTTTTCTGATGCGATTCAAGTTAGAAATCAACAGGAGATGGAATTATTTTATCCTCCACTAGGGGTTTTGCATTTCTAATGAGTACCTGGCTGGTTTGCAACTCCCATTGTCTTGATAGAATGACAGTTGATTAAAGAACAGCACTTTGCATTTCAGACATCAGGTGATTCGTGGCAGCCAGTTTTTGATCAGTTTCGGTTTTTTTTTGTATTTTCTTTTTAAAACATGTCTTCTTTAAACAGTTCACTATGTCTGTGGTTAGCCGATGAAGTTTGTAGGTAGATTTCACCCAGTTATAGTTTCCTGCCAACGTGACATCTTACAGGAGGTCATTGCTTTGCAGCGTGAAAATCTTAGATAGTTACATAGAATCCTGCAGTGCAGAAAGAGGCCATTCTTCGCACCAACCACAATCCCACCCAGGCCCTATCCTCATGGCCCCATGCATTTATCCTAGCTAGTCCCCCTGACACTAAGGGGCAATTTAGCATGGCCAATCCACACATTCGCCGTGTGTGGATGGCCAGTGTGTGGATTGGCCATCCACATCTCTGGGATGTGGGAGGAAACCGGAGCACCCAGAAGAAACCTGCGCAGACATGGGGAAAACATGCAAACCTCACACAGACAGTGACCCAAGCTGGAAATTAAACCCGGGTCTCTAGGGCTGTGAAGCAGTAGTGCTAATCATTGTGCCAACCATTGTGCCACCCATACAGCTGTATAACCCAGTAATAGTTATTGATTAATTTTGAATCATCAGCAGTGGTAAATAATTTCTGGAGAGTCAATCCCTACTTTTGTTACTACACTGAATTACACCTTCAATTGCTATTTTTCACAACAGGGTTTTAGATAACTGCGTACACTGTTTTTCCTCATTTCCTCATGGGATTTGAGCAACTGGCCATCTCAATCGCCCTTAAGGATGTGACAGCAAGCTGGCTTGTTGAACTGCTGCAGCCCCTGTGGTGAAGTTATTTTGAGAGTGCTGTCAGAATCTTAAAAAGTATATTAAAAAAAAGAATTAGGAGCAGGAGTAGGCAATCCCATCTCTCAAGCCTGCTCCACCATTTAATACCATCATGATTGATCTCATCTCGGCCTCAACTCCACTTCCCTGTCTATTCACCACAGCCCTTCAAACCCTCACTAATTAAAAATCTGTCTGCTTCCTTAAATTTATTCAATGTTCAGCCATCCACCACTCTCTGGGGTAGTGAATTCCACAGACTCATGACCCTTAGAGAGAAGAAATTTCCCCTCATCTCTGTTTTAAATCTGCTATCCCTTATCCTAAAACCATGATCTCTTGTACTAGATTGCCCACAAGAGGAAATAGTTTGTCAATCCCCCTCATCATCCTGTACACCTCAATTACATCTCCCCTCATTCCTCTGAACTCAAGAGTATACGTCTAAGCTGCCCAATCTCTCTTCGTAAGGCAGACCCTTCATCTCTGGAATCAATCCCGTGAACCTCCTCTGAACCACCTCCAATGTAATTACATCCCTCTTCAAGTGAGAGGATCAAAACTGTACACAATATTCCAGGTCTGGTCTCATTAATGCCTTGTACAGTCACAGCAACACTAGCAGCAAGGAAATCACATGATTTTGTGTCAGCAACACTAAAGGAATGGTTCTACGTTTTGAAGTGAATATGGTGGCTAACTTGTTGAAAGACCTGCAAGTGGCGGTCTCTTGAGACTGCTGCCCTTGTCCATCAAGAGGGCTCACGGTCACCGGTTCAGGAAGAGCTATTGAGAAACCTTGACATCTTACTGTTGTGCATCTGGACATAGTGCACATTGCACATATTGTGCTGGTGGCGAGCTGGGGGAGTGCTTACAATCGTGAATAGGGTGCCTCACAAGTGTGTCTTATTAGCCTGGATGGTATTGATAAGCTTGAATATTGGAGCTGCACTCACCCAGGCATAGAATTGTGGAATCCCAGTGCAGAAGGAGGCCATTCGGCCCATCAGGTCTGCACCAACCACAATCCCACCCAGGCCTTATCTCCATAACCCCATGCATTTACCCTAGCTAGCCCTCCTGACACTAAGGGGTAATTTAGCATGGCCAATCCACCTAACCCGCACATCTTTGGACTTGGGTCAAGCAAATGGGCAAGTGGCCCACTCGGATGACCCAAACTAAATATTTTTTAAGTATTAAATTTATTCAAATTTTTCACTTGCGTGCGAGGTGCAGGTTGGACAAGTTAACTTGGCTTGCATTCCCACCCAGGGTCAATTATAATCCATGTCAGTAGAGTGTTATACATGGCCAGGTTGTGAATTAATATTCTGTCAACGGCTATATGGATTTTGTATTCACCATCCTATTGATCTCATGTAGCAATTACTCACAGCCATGGCCTCACCTAATTCTTTGGCAAAGATGTTTGTCAGGAAATTCAGTGGGGATTTCCTTGACATCCTGACATAACTCTGGCAGAAGATAGGAAGTTCCCTTGGAGAAACAGTCACTTACCCATTGCTCACAACACCATGAGATTTCTCAACGTTTAAATATAATTGGAGAGGTCGCACCCAGATGTATTTAATCACCTAGATGCAGTGAAGATCAGTTCACAGACTGCGTTCCTTTCATACCAACCAGGCAGGTTCCCTGTGTTCAGGTATATATCCTGAAAGACTACTGTCTGCCTTAGCTCCACCAACATTTTCTAGTTTTTTCATCTCTGATGACTATGGTTGCTTTTTTTTAACTCTCACTTTGTTTGATCTTTCACTAACTACTGCCAAGATTCTATCTTAAAAAAACAAACCGCCTGTTTTCTCCAAAGCAGACACCAACAGCCAAGGCAGACTATACCAAACAGTCAGAGTCATTTAATGAGTCATTAAACTGTGTGGCTTATATTCAGTTAATAACTAAGAAACAATGTTGATTTATTGCCTCACTGCCAAGCTCGCGGGGATCCAATTCTTCATTAAATTTCCGTAACATTTCTAGCTGTTTAAAGATTAATTTTTTTCATTAGCCCTTAACCAGCATGAATTCCGAACACTAAGACTGATGTTTCAAATTGCCTCCAGATAGCGAAGGCTGGTTTAATTTCCCGCCAGCAGTCAGAGGCTCTAAATCACTGGGGTAGACTCCAGAGGCTGACCTCACACACATCCAAGCTAGCTTCCAGTAAGGGGCAGCATTGTCTGAGTCCAATAATTGGCCACAAGTGGGTGTGTATCATGGGGAGGCTCTCCTGCCTGGACTAACTGTCGGTAGTATTTCCAGGTGATAGCAGTTCTCAAGTTGATCAAATTTGTTTGAGAAATTCACTCTTGAGAACCACGGCAACACTAAAGAAATGGAGGGAGAGCCTCACAATGTTGCAGATTGCTCTTCTGCTGTCCACTGACAAAAAGGCCAATTGGCGAGAAACATTGGGAGCGATTTTGTACCTGTGTTAGCCATCAGGTCAAATGGCGACGTGGGCACAAAAGCTCACTGAGAATCGGAAAGAGATGGCAAGGCCACATTTTTTACGATATCCCCTCCCACCATCACCAGTGGCATAACGAAGTTTCTGTCCTGAAATGCACTTTCATAGATTTTAATATAATTAGACATCCCCGCCATTTGTTACCCCCCACTCTTCGCTGATGTGACATCACATTGGCAAGGTTTACAGCTGCACTTTTTCCAAACATGAAGCAGTTGAGAGGAACCAAGGTAGGTAGTGCCCTGGGTGGAGTGGGACATGCCCACTGCCCCCTGTCAATGCCACCCTGATAGGAGTGGCTCCTCTGGGAAGCTTCAATGAAGGGGGGATCCCCATGATGCATTGCCCAATCATTTTGTTTGCCTGGAACACACCTCCAGATTCTTTATGCACAGTGCACCATGGAACGGGGAGAGAAAACTTGGCTTTGCAGTTCAAGAGCTACAGGCAGAATTTTCCCATCCTGTCCCATCCACCATGAGAATCATAGCGGGCAGGACAAGACCATTGTAAACGTCTGCTGTCCTTGGGTGGGATTTTCCGGTCTTGGGGCGAGTGCAGCCAGAAAATGCCACCTTGTATGCCAGTTTGGCACAATGGTTAGCAACGCTGCCAGGAACCCAGGTTCGATTCCCAGCTTGGGTCACTGCCTGTGCGGAGTCTACACATTCTCCTCGTGCCTGAGTGGGTTTCCCCAGGGTGCTCTGGTTTTCTCCCACAGTCCGAAAAACGTGCTGATTAGGCGCACTGGCCGTGCTAAATCCACCCTCAGTGTACCCGCACAGGCATCAGAGTGTGGCGAATAGGGGATTTTCACAGTAACTACATTGCTGTGTTAATGCCGACAAACATACTTGCGACACAAATTAATAAACTTTTCTCACCTCAGCCAGCAGTGCAAAATCTCACCCGATAACTCCGCTTCTCTCTCTACAGATGTTGCCCAGCCTGCTGATCATTTCCAGCATCTTCTGTTTTTGTTTCAGGCTTCAAGAATCTGCAGTATTTTGCTTTAATGCTAAAGTGATCCTTCTTTCAGATGCCCCTGGTTATTTGACCAGTTACTTTCCATACCACTGGTCATTGAAAGCTTTGCTTTAAACTGACACGGTTGGTAACCATGATCATAATCAAACATTTATCTCTTGATCATCTCTTTGTCACCTGCCCGTAGAGTTTGCAACAGCTGATAACTTTGGCAGCATTGGGCGTGGAAGAGGAGCTTCTTCACACAAAGGGTTGTGAATCTGTGGAATTCCCTGCCCAGTGAAGCAGTTGGGGCTACCTCAGTGAATGTTTTTAAGGCAAGAATAGATAAATTTTTCAACAGTAAAGGAATTAAGGGTCGCGGTAAGCGGGCGGATTAAGTGGAGCTGAGTCCACAAAAAGATCAGCCATGATCTTATTGAATGGCGGAGCAGGCTTGAGGGCCTACTCCTGCTCCTAGTTCTTATGGTCTCACCTGCTTGTCCAGGCAAGGCAGCTAACACCTCCAATCTGATCTCGCCTCAGTCCTGCCGTTCTGATTCCTCATGTGCCAACAGCCTAATTCTTAAACCACTTTACTTTTTAAACAGCACAGTTCCAAACTATTTGCTCTGCATAAAAATTCAATCGCTGTGAAAATTCCAAAGCAGAATTCATTCCTTGGGAGATGCATCGTACCCAATATTTATAACACATGGTATGTTGGGATTTTCGCCAATGCTAACCACAACATTTTAACTCTAATTGAATTCTCAATTCTCTCCACATGGAATGCTTCTCACCAAAGAGTATAACCTCCTCTCCAACCCGAGCCATGCCATCAAGGGATATACATACATACAGATTTAATCATGAAGGGATTTCACTTCATTTAGAATAAAACCTACTGCTTCTAATCAAAATCTGTCAGCACCTTCTTTGTTTAAAGGGAAATCTGATGTACTTACTAATGGGTATATTCAGGAGTGCAGGAAAGAGACAGAGAATCTGGTGAAAAGGTGTGATAATAAACTCTCCCTCAATGTCAGTAAAATGAAGGTGATAGTCATCGAATTCAGCAAGCATAGTGGAGGACATGCCCCTGTCTACATCAACAGGGATGAAATGGAAATGGTCGAGGGCTTCAAGTTTTAGAAGTCCAGATCACCAAAAACCTATCTTGGTCCCTCCATGCTGACGCTAAGTTAGGAAAACCCATCAACACTTCTGCTTTCTCAGGAGGCTAAGGAAATTTGGCATACGACTGTCACCAATTCTTACAGATGCACCATATAAAAGCATCCTTTCTGCATGTATCACAGCTTGGTATGGCTCCTGCTCTGTCTAAGACCGCAAGAAACTACAAAGGGTCCAATCCAGTCTCCCATCCACTGACTCCATCTACACTTCCTGCTGCCTCGGAAAAGCAGCCAGCATAATCAACATCCCAGGCATACTCTCTTCCACCTTCTTCCGTCAGGAAAAAGATACAAAAGTCTGAGGTCACGTACCAACTGACTGAAGAACAGCTTCTTCCCTGCTATCAGACTTTTGAATGGATCTACTATATATTAAGCTGATCTTTCTCTGCATCCTAGCTATGACTGTAATACTATATTCTGCACCCTCTCCTTTCCTTCTCCCCTATGTACTCTATGAACAGTATGTTTTGTTTGTATAGTGCGCAAGAAACAATACTTTTCATTGTAGCCCAATACATGTAACAATAATAAATCAAATCAAAATATGCTCACTGCCTCCAGGAGCTTGTGGAGGCTCAGAGAAAAGGACAACACCCAAATGTGATGATATAAGTGGGCAATGTGCACAGTTAAACAGACCTTTACCATGGAAATCAATGAAAATTAACACAGCATCAAGGCAAAAAACACAACAGCATCAATGAATGACGTATTACTGTAAAATGGCAGTGGTTTTTTGACAGCATTTTTTTTAAACAATGCAACATCTTCTATGAAACATCTACTTTCAGTCTTCGCAGTTTCAGATTTTAAATTATGTTGTGCCACTATTAGCACACAAGATTGCCTTTCAAGTCAATGGGCTAAAAATCAGATGGGTCAGAGAAAGCGTGTTTGACTCCCCCGCCCCCCACCCACTGCTGTTCCTTCTCCCCCTGCACCCCACTCCCACCTGCTCTGCACCCCTCATCCCCATCACCAGATTAACCAGCTAGATATTGACATTCGAAATGCCACCTCTGACCACGTTCATCAGAATGCCTACTGACACACAACAAAACTCAAATTAATATACGGAAGCCTAAGCTTAGGACAATTTGGGCTGAGAGTCAAGCACTCAAACACCTCTTGTACCAGGCAACTTTGCTTCAGATAGATCAGCAAGGGGAATATTTCCCCAATATGCTTTGCTGAGCAAATCCGTAAACATAAATAAGGACATAAGAATTGGGAGCGGGAGTAGGTCACCTGGCCCCTCAAGTCTGCTCCACCATTCAATAACATCATGGCTGATCTTTTTGTGGACTCTGCTCCACTTACCTGCCCACTCACCATAACCCTTAATTGCTTTACTGTTCAAAAATTATCTATCGTTGCCTTAAAAACATTCAATGAGGTAGCCTCAACTGCTTCACAGGGCAGGGAATTCCACAGATTCACAACCCTTTGGGTGAAGAAGTTCCTCCTCAACTCAGTCCTGAATCTGCTCCCCCTTATTTTGAGGCCATGCCCCCTAGTTCTAGTTTTACCTGATAGTGAAAACAGCTTCCCTGCTTCTATCTTACCTATTCCCTTCATAATCTATAATTTGTTGCATCATAAAAAGGAGAGGGTTATAGGGAATGGAAAGATACAGGTAAGGAAATAAATTGTAATGGTGAGACAGTACTAATCAAACATGGCTATCAAACTGCTGAAGTTACATTCTTTATAATTAATGAGAATTACAAAATCTCAGACTCTTGAGCAACTGATAAAAGGCAGATTTTATCTCAATTGTTAACATGTTTTGTGATTAAGATCCTATGGAACAAAACACAGCAGATGAAGGGATAAATGATCATGATACAGAGGACAGAGCTTTCACATCCAAAGGCCAATTGCCTAGAATATGCATTTGGGTTCTGTTCAGGTACCAGATCAGAAACCCCAAGATATATATTATGAAGCCAGACTATTTTCTGTTTTGGTATTTGTGTGAGGATAATATGTTTCAATCCAGGCGCAAATTTACTGACAAACTATCAGATCTTCCTTCATTCTTCTGAACTTCAATGAGTATACAAAGAACAAAAACAGCCCGGGAAACAGGCCCTTCGGCCCAATGAGCCCGCGCCGCCATTTTAACATTACCAATCCCCCCTCCACCCATGACCCTTGTCTATGCTTATGGCATTCCACATTGAGGGAAAACTAATTTAGGGACAATTTATTACCTCCAATCAGCCCCATAGCACATCTTTGGGGTGTGGGAAGAAACCGGAGCACCGGGAGTATAGCCCCAGTCTACTCAGTCTCTCCTCATAAGCAACACTCTCAACTCCAGAATCAACCTAGTGAATCTCCTCTGTACCCCCGCTCCAGTGCCAGAATATCCTTTCTCAAGTAAGGAGACCAAAACTGTACACAAGACTCCAGGTGTGGCCTCACCAGCAGCTTGTACCTTTTAAAGGAGTCTGTAATTTCAACCTACTTTGTGAATGATGGAATTTGTCCCCATCATTGAAACTGTGAGCATCAAAATCCCTCTGAAGTTCCTTACGTACAGACAAGTATGAATTGTTTAATTTGGAGCACAGGTTTAATTGATCTCCAATGGCACTGTTTAAGGGACAGGTGCTCACTCAGGAGATAATGCTGAGGGTTTGGAAACCATGTGGCATGTTGAAGCAGGTTGTTTGATTTCTAAGATATTTGAACATGTGTGCGGTAATAATTACATGGATGAGATTTGAGGAATTGCGCAAAGGATATTGCTACAACGGAAAATATTTCAAATTGGTGCGGGGTAAAATTAAAGAGAGAATTTACAGAATGGGAAACACAGTAAGGTCACACTCATAGCATAGCAATGCATGTGAAATAATCTTTTCCTGGAGGTGTTTGTTTAGAGATGAGTCAGGATGTTAAAGAAATGCCCTATTCTTTTTTGATTAGGTTCACTGGGTCTTTCAAGACTTCTTCAGCAGGGACATAGGAACTTGAGTTAACCATTTAGCTCCTCAATCCTGAAGATGAGGGAGGAATTTTCTGAGTTCACAGGTGACAGGCTAGCACTAAGCTGAGGAAAAGTGTTGGGATGTCTCACAGAGACCGTCCCACCACCAGGTAGGTTGCCCAGCGGTAGAAATTGTCATTTTAGACAATTAAACACCCAATTAAAAGCCATTTTCCTGGTCACTGACATCTTGTTGGCAGCACAGCAGCTCAAATCTGTGACAGCTTTGACAGTTCCAATAAGTTTTAACAATTCTTTAACAACTTGACAATTCTTTGACAGCTTGGACAGTTCCAATAAGCTTGTGCACATTTTGCATGCAATCTTGTTGACTTTTGACAATCCCAAAGAGAACCTGACACGTCCCAAGGGGTGCCTTACCTCTCCCAGTGGTGTCCCCGGGCCATATTCAAAGGGTCACCTTACCTCTCCAAAAAGGAACCCTAGCTTGTCTAAGTTAAACCACATGGTTCACATGTACTCTTACCAGGTCTAATCGACATACTTCGCTTTTCAGACACCTACCTCACCAAAATCCACAACTGGAGGCAACTGCTAATTCACTGGGGAAACTGCCTCCATGAATTGGGAATTTTGAATCTGCCCCTATTCCACTCCCTCCCCCTCCTCCATC
This sequence comes from Carcharhinus amblyrhynchos, assembly GCF_965287045.1. Classification (NCBI taxonomy): domain Eukaryota; kingdom Metazoa; phylum Chordata; class Chondrichthyes; order Carcharhiniformes; family Carcharhinidae; genus Carcharhinus; species Carcharhinus amblyrhynchos. The sequence goes on from NC_137343.1 coordinate 24,228,390, forward strand.
ATCACTAAGGAAATGGCAGAGGCCGTACTGAGGGGTAGAACTTCCAGATTTGGGCCTCTGAAGGGAACCTCTACATCTGTGAAAAAATTCAGGCCAAAGTTCTAAATACGTCTACTACTCAACACACCAGAAATTATAAAAAGAAGAGTTTGGATCCAGGCCCAAGGCTGCAACGCATGTTCAGGATTCAGTCACATAACGCAGTCATCCAAACCCTGTGAGTATTCCTCCAGCCATCTGTTACATCCTACAGAATATTCCACATCAGAAATATCTATGGAAATCATTTTGACAGAAAGGTAACACAGAACAAGTAAAATAGAAGGAAAGATTAATTCATTGCATATTTTTCCCTAATCCTATGTGTCATATTCACAGTTTCTGATGTGCCCCACATGTCACTTTACTGACCTGCCAGGCATGGTGAGGTGGGGGCTGATGGGCACTGGAAATGGAACAGCAGGCACCTTGCCTGCACTCGAGCAGGGAACCTACAAAGGCTGCAGCACTGGATAAGTCCATGCTGGGGGTGGAGTGGATCAGTATTGTTGGCTGGTTGGGTGGGCAGCCAGTTCCTCTCTCTCGGGAGTGGTTTGGAAGCCTGCTGGCAGTGATGTGGAGAGGTCGGAGGTCCCATGGTGTGATTGGAGACATCGGGAGGTTGGTGGAGTTGTTGTGTTGCAGAAGCTCCCCAGGCAAGTCCCTGATCCCAGGACGAAAGGCACTCACAGCCTGAATCTCCCAGGTTATCAACCTCAATAAAACAGTCAGATCTCCAGGGAAATACAGCCAACCTGAGTCAAAGTCCAAAGGCTGAATGGTGTAGCACAAATCGGGGCGGCACGTTTGGCACAGTGGTTAGCGCTGCTGCCTCACAACACCAGGGACCCAGGTTCGATGCCCGGCTTGGGTGACTGTGTGTGTAGTTTGCACATTCTCCCTGTGCCTGCATGCGTTTCCTCCAGGTGCTCTGGTTTCCTCCCACAGTCCAAAAGATGTGTGGGTTAGATTAAATTGCCATGTTAAATTCTCCCTCAGTGTAACCGAACAGGCACCAGAGAGTGGTGACTAGGGGATTTTCACGGTAATTTCATTGCAGTGTTAACGTAAGCCTACTTGTGACCAATAAATAAATTTTAACTTTAACTGTAGGTGATGAGGCTCACAGCCTGATGATCATACTAAAAGTTCTAGCTCCTTGGAGCAAGTTGGTCACTTGCCCACATTCAGGCCTCAGAAGTCAGATATGGATAAGTTGGAGGCAGGGTTGAATCAGGAAACAACTGGAGTTCTGTAGATCTTAAAATCTATAAGGAGAGTTACTGAACAGAAAAGGGAAAGGTTAGCTCTGAGGATCTTTTGGAACTATTTTAAAGCACTGTTTACTGTGTGAAGCCATTTTGGTGTTTAAGTGTACGTCTATTTTTTTCTGCATTTCTTAATAAACATCTACTTTAATATAAAATCATCAGAAGTAGTCAGGGGCATCATTTCTTGAGTTCAGAATCTCGCCTCAAACTTTACAAATTGCAAAAGACATTTTGGCAGCTGTTTCAAGATTCCCTTTGGGATTTGGGTAGTTTGGCATTTACCAGCAGTTGTGCAATAACTCACGCCATTACCAACATCCTGCTGCCACTCTCCGTTAAGCTCTAATTTGTTCATGTTGTATGTTGTACAATGTAAGTTCCCACAGCCAATGCAGAAAGGAGCTGTTACGTGTCACCAATATTTTGTAACTGTCAATGCGGATGGAAGAACTGATTCTTAAAAACTTTAAAGTAAAAAATTTATTTATTAGTGTCACAAGTAGGCTTACATTAGCACTGCAATGGAGTTACTGTGAAAATCCCCTAGTCGCCACACTCCGGCACCTGTTCCAGTACATTGAGGGAGAATTTAGCACGGCCAATTTACCTAACCAACACATCTTTCGGACTGTGGGAAGAAACCAGAGCACCCGGAGGAAACCCACGCAGACACGGGGAGAATGTGCAGACTCGCACAGACAGTGACTCAAGCCAGAAATCGAACCCAGGCCCTGGTGCAGTGAGGCAGAATGTTAACCACTGTGCCACTGTGCTCCCCTAACAATGTCATGCTGGTGTCACTGTTAAACCCATATTTGTATAACCCAGCAGGGGCATAGTTAAGCAAATCTCCAAGCACCAATCACCTTCTTCAACTGAGTTCAGATGAGCCATTTGAACTGAAACTTGAAGAAATCTAGCATGTAGGCATTGGTTAGAAATTACTCATTATTTTCACATTCACTCCAGCGTGTTTATAGTTACTCACTTTAGCTGGAGCAATCACTGGTTCCACCAAGAGGTCGATCAGTGGCTGATAGTACATTGATGGTAATATTCGATCTTCTGCCAGTCTGATCTTTAATCGTAATGCTCCTAATTTACCCCTGTGAAAATTTAGATAACATCATCATGACATTAGGAAAAGCACTGGTGCTGTCCATCAAGATATTCCTGACTCCAGCAGGTCTTTTTCATGAAATCATTCAGGATTTATTCATTATATTTTCAAATATCATTGTTAGGCAATAGTAATCATAATACAGTACATTTTAAGATGATCAATAGAGAAGTATGACAAAAAACAGATAAACATATTGGAGAAAAGTTGCTTTGGGTGGGCTGAGAATAGAACTTGTGAAGATAAAATGTGCAACAATATTGGCAAACAACAATGTAGAACAACAATTGGCAGCATTGAAAACAATATTCGACAGGAGTAGAAAAATATATTGGCTGGAATTCTCCAGCAGTTCACTCCAGTGGGATTCTCCAGTCCAACCAGCAGCACAGCTCTGCTCACGGGTTTCCTGCCAACATGGAGTGATGTCAATGGGAATTCCCATTGACAGCGGCGGGACCGGAGAATCCCACCACTAGCAAACAACGTGCCACCATCCACCGGTGGGGTGGGCAGGGAATCCTGCCTATAGCTCTAAAAGAAAAGAAGAAACTAAACACCAATTAAAATCCATGGATGACTAAAGACATGATGTGGATGTGCCAGCATTGGACTGGGGTAAACACAGTAAAAAGTCTGACAACACCAGGTTTTAGTCCAACCGATTTATTTGATAGTAAACGCACAAGCTTTCGAGGTTTCCCTCTTCGTCAGGTGAATGGAGAGTGAATGGAGAACTCTCCATTCACCTGACGAAGAGGGAAACCTCGAAAGCTTGTGCGTTTACTATCAAATAAATCGGTTGGACTAAAACCTGGTGTTGTCAGACTTTTTACTGTGACTAAAGACATAACAGAACTACTAAGACTAAGAAAAGAGACATACATTAAGTACAACAGACAGCAGAGGAGATTAGAAAAGAAATAAAGAAATAATTAGGGTGGGCAAGAGTTACTTTGAAAAAGAATTGTCAAGGAACATTGAACAGTACAGCATAGGAATAGTCTCTTCAGTCCATGGTGTTGTGCCGAAGATGATGCCAAATTAAACTAGTCTCTTCTTGGCCCATATCCCTCTATTCCTTGCAAATTCATGTGCTTATCTAAAAGCCCCTTAAACCACCACTACCATGTCTGCTTACACCACCATCGCTAGCATTCCAAACACCTACCACTCTCTGTGTAAAAAACTTGCCCCTCACGTCTCCTTTGAACTTTGCCCCTCTCACCTTAAGTGCAAAATAATAAAATATTTTACAGGTACATTGAATTAAAAAAAAGTAAGGCTGGGGGGCGGGGGCGGGGGGGTTGGGGTGGTGGGACCAGGACCATTAATGGAAATACAGGAAATTTCCATCATAACAAGAGCAGAAATATTAAATAATTATTTTGGTTCCGTATTTATGCCGGAGATAGAACTGGTGAACATGACATTGGATGAGGAGATAAATAATGAGTTAAGTGGATTTAAATATAAAAAGGTTACATAGGGTAAACTGATCAAATTTAAAGAGGATAAAACCTTTAGTTTGAATGGGTTACATTTCAAAAGAATGAGGGAAGTAAAAGCACAGGCATTATTATATCTAGTTAATCATTTGTTCAGAAAAGACGTAGTGCCAGTGGACTGGTGGATAACTAATGTATTTCCTATACGCAAGAAGAAGATAGGACATGTTAGGAGGTCCTGTGGTGCAGTGGGCAGTGTTTCTGCCTCCGAGCCAGGAGCTCTGGGTTCGAGTCCCACCCTAGGACTTGATGGCCAAAGAAGGAGTGTTCATAACTTTGCCAAAAAGTTTGAGTATTAACTTGCATATCCTTCCAAACATGATAATTGCTGGTGGTAAGAACAGTAGAGACTCCTGGTCAGCTTGATATTGAGTGGCGCCCCTCATTTTATTTATTTATTAGTCACAAGTAAGCTTACATTAATGCTGCAAAGCAGTTGCTGTGAAAATCCCCTAGTCATCACACTCTGGCGTCTGTTCAGGTACACTGAGGGTGAATTTAGCGTGGCCAATGCACCAAACCATCTTTCGGACTATGGGAGGAAACTGGAGCACCTGGAGGAAACCCACGCAGACATGAGGAGAGCTAGGAGTTGAACCCTAGTTCCTGGCGCTGTGAGGCAGCAGTGCTAACACACTGTGCCACCCCATCCAAGTTCAGCCTCTGGCAACAGACGAGCAACCTGTTCCAGGAATAACTGGCTATGAAACCAGACAGTGCCAACTAGGTGTGGGAAGAGAGTTGGAATTGGAATAGAACTTGTCAGGGGAATTATAGACCAGTCAGTTCATTATCAGTGGTAGGAAGAATAATGAAATTCTTACAAAAGAGAAAATAGAAGAACAAGAATAAGTGAAAAAGATAATAATGAATAGACAGCATGGATTTCAAAATAAAATGAAAGAAAGGCTTGCATTCATATAGAGCTATACACAGCCACTGGGCATTTCAATGAAGTTCACAGTCAATGAAGTCCTTTTGAATTGTAATGTAGGACAAGAATCAAATGAAAAATCATGCTTGACCAACCTTATTGACTTCTTAGAGGAGGTAACAAAGGGAGTTGACAATGGCAATACAATAGAGGTATTTAATTGGATTTTCAAAAGGGCCTTCAATAAGGTGCGCCATAATAGTCTAATGAATCAGTTCAGAGAACGTGGAGTCAGGGGATAAGTGGCAGAATGGATTGCTGGTTGGCTCCAAGACTGAAAGCAGAGAGTGGGAATTGGGGGATAATCAATACGGAGGTAGACTGCAACAAACTACAGCACGGCATGAATAACTTGCAGAATGGACAATTTTTTTAGTAAATGAGGTTTAGCACAGAAAAATGTGAGGTTATACATTTTGATAGGAAGAATAAGGAAGTTACTTCATACTTGAAAAGTGTGAGTCTAGGTGAGGTAGAGGAACAGAAAGTACAAATGCACCAACCGACTCAAGAACACTTTCTACCCTGTTTCTATCAGACTTTTGAATGGGCCTACTTCACACTAAGTTGATCTTTCTCTACACCCTAGCTATAACGGTAACACAACCTTCTTCACTCTAAGCTTTCTCTATGAATGGTATGCATTGTCTGTATAGCATGCAAGAAACAATACGTTTCATTGTATACTAATACATGGAACAGTAATAAATCAAATCAAATAAAGAAAAGACAATAAAAAAAGGCAAACTGAGTACTGGGGGATTTATTTTGAGAGGGTTAGAATTGAAAAGTAGGGAAATTATATTAAATCTATATCAAACTTTGGTTAAACCTGAATTACAGTGCCATGTGCAGTTCTGATTATCATATTTAAAATCAATATAGAGACAATGGAGAGGATGTAGAAGATTTACAAAGATAAATAAGAAGAGAATACATGTTTTTGGAAGAAACAGAAGTGAATCATAAGCATGAATCTAACACAGGGTGGTACTGTTTCAATAGACCTCATTATCCATTCTCTTAAGGTTAACGCACAGGTTCAGTCTGCAGTTAAGAAGGCAAATGCAATGTTAGCATTCATGTCAAGAAGGCTAGAATAAACGAGCAGGGACGTACTTCTGAGGCTGTAAAAGGCTCTGGTCAGACCAGAGGTATACAAATCAGGAAAAGGTGAACAGACTGGGTCTTTTCTTTTAAAAAAGGAAGGCTGGGTGGTGACCCAATTGAAGTCTATAAGATTATGAAAGGAGTTAACAGAGAGAATCGTTCCTCCTGTGGGGGACAGCCATCAACTGTCACCAAGAAATCCAAGAATGTGAAACTCGCTACCTGGAGGAATGGTTGAAAGATCTTTTTCTATTTCATAGGGTGGGAGTTTCTGCCCTTTTTCCTGACGGGATCTTCTGATCCCGCTGTTGTCTATGGTTTTTTACATGTGTCGCTTATCCCACCCGCAGGAGGTCACCTTTGGCAGGACTGGTAGATCCCACTGGGATGCACCTGACTAGAGGAAAGTGAAGGGGGCGAAGTAGTAAAATAGTGGTGGGGAGGCGATGGCCTAGTGGTAGCATCACTAGACTATTAATCTTGAAATTCAACCAATGTTCTGAAGACTCAGATTCAAATCCTGCCATGGCAGGTGGTAGAATTTGAATTCAACAAATATATTTGAAATTAAGAATCTGCTGATGGCCATAGGATCATTGTCAATTGTTGAAAAAACCTATCTGGTTCATTAAGGTCTTTTAGGGGAGGAAGTCAACGTCCTTACCTGGTCTGGCCTATGTTTGACTCCAGACCCACAGCAATGTGGTTCACTCTCAACTATCCTCCAAGGGCAACTAGGGGTGGGCAATAAACTTGACCAGCCAGTGATACCCATGTCCCATGAATGAATTTTAAAAAAGCATGGGTTTCCTTTCTGGTCCATGTGTGCATGTCTTGAGATGAGAGGATTTGGTTTCATTGCATTGTTTTTTCATCAGGGGGCCATACTTAAGCATGATTATCTACTTCCAGTTTTTGGGAAGGGGGAAGATGTAGGAATCTAATGTTCTGAACAAGATGCATGTATTAATTTTAGCATCAGTGGGAACCACAATTTCACACAAAGTGCTTTATTCTCACTAGCAGCAAGTTAAAATCTAATCACTTGGTAATACAGAATCTAACCATCGCTGAAAAAAGAAATCTTGAAGCACTTTGTCACTCAGGACAATCGCAAGAATAGTGTCAGGGGGAATAACTTTATAATGTATGAGAAAGAAAGTGATGACTGGTTGGCATGTGGGCTCTGATTGGTGGAGTTGTTGCCATGGAAAATGCACCAGTTGAAGGTGACTGACAGTTAGCTGCCAAGCATTGTTTGAAATTTAAATCAGGCTGCTTGACACTCATTGGTCAATGCATTACCCTGAGGAATGAACAAGCGAACGACTATCACAGCTGAAACAGGTGCTAAAAAAAAATCAGTGAATCATGCATCGCATTCGCTTGCATTTCCAATATGTGTTTCTCATAGATGGTGTTCCCCATTAGCAAGAATACCCAGAAGGAAAAAACTGTTTGATTCAGTATTCCTATTTTGCCATTTTCCTAGAGTTCCATTTTAAAGTACACATGTATGGGTGGCACAATGGTTACCACTGCTGCCTCACACCGCCAGGGGGCTGAGTTTGATTCCCTGCTTGGGTCACTGTCTGTATAGATTCTGCATGTTCTCCCCATGTCTGTGTGGGTTTCCTCTGAGTGACCAGGTATCCTCCCACAGTCCAAATGACGTGCTGGTTAGGTGCATTGGCTATGCTAAATTCTCCCTCAGTGTACCCAAACAGATGCTGGAGTGTGGCGACGAGGGGATTTTCATAGCAACTTCATTGTATTGTTAATGTAAGCCTACTTGTGACACTAATAAATAAGTAGATAAATAAACCTGTTCAAACCAGTGTTCTTATTTCCCCATTTTAACGTTTCTTTCCTTCTAGGGAAGAAGTCACCTGCCCTATTTAAATTAGATGAAGACAAAGAAGGCTCCAGAGTAAGGCAGCTTCTTGCAAGCTGTGCCCAGTATACCTTCAAATTCTATCTTTTACTCTCATTCTATGCTTCTCAAACTTCATTCTCTTTTAAACTCTCTAACAATGCTTTCATTAAATTCATCTTTCTCTACATCCTAGCTATGACTGTAACACTGCATTCTGCGCCCTCTTTTCCCTTTCTATGAACGGTATGCTTTGTCTATATAGCATGCAAGAAACAATACTTTTCACTGTATACTAATACATGTGACAATAATAAATCAAACCAAATCAAATAAGTCTCACCCCTAATATCTCCCTAATGTTTATGGCTGTACAGATTATCCCAATGACTCGAGCAGGGACCCAAAATTATTTATCCTGACAATAAAACCTTGTGCCTGCCAAAAGAAATAAAAAGCATATATTGTTATTTTAAACCCTTTAGTTAATTGATCATTGAGTCACTGCAGCATGGAAGGAGTTCATGCCTGTTCTCTATCCAACAAATCATTCAGTCCCATTTGCCTGCTCTATGGCTGCAGTCCTGCATGTTTATTTCATTCAAATGCCCATTCAATTTTCTCTTGAAATCAACCATCATTTCTGCTTTCCTCACCATCACAGGACAGTGAATTCTATACCATTAGTAAAATAAAAACTTCTTCCCGTTATCCCCCTTGCATTTCTTCCCCATAGCCTTCAGTGTCCCCTAATCACTGTACCATTATTTTCCTTTTGGGAATAGATTTCCTTTATCTGCTTGAATTAAACCTGTCAGGGCCTTGTACAACTCTATCAAATCAGCCCAAAATTCCCCTTGCTCCAAGGAGGGCAACTCCAGCTCTGTGATCCAAGGATTTATAAAGAAACGTTCAAACATAACGAGCATAGTGAAGGTTGAAGATGGTATTGGAGGGATGATTTTACAAGTAACCAACAGGAAGTCTTGCTTACTCGTCACTCATTGTGGGATTAGGGATGCACCTCTCACATTTTTTTTGCCAATTAATTGGCAGCCCAAATTATTCACAATGCAAGATTCAAAAGTTTTGGGGTAATCGTGTAGGATTGGGAGTCAGTCAAGTATCATGTCAAATTGGACATTTAGGCAGATGATTTTGTACCCAAGGTAATAGGCATGTTGTTGGAAATCGAACGATATAAATAAGTTCAAGAAACAAAGTTCCCCACTGATTAACATAGAAACAGTTGGATTTGGTGCAAGACCCCAAACTGGAGGTTGAGGTTAACCAAAAAATAGCCTTGTCCTGTTTCTGAAATCCATTCCATTCCTAGGAACAAAGGAAGTCCACTTCACCCAACATGGATCAGGCATGCTTAGGGATAATACACAGTGAAGTTGTCGCCCACTATCTTTCGAACTTCACCTGTTGCCAAACAGATACAAGTTGTTGTTTTTAGCATTATGATTCATTTATATTGATGTAGATGCCTTACGACCAAAGTGTAATGATGTACATGTGACAAGAGAAATTTGGTATCATGAATCAACAGGAACTACTTACCCTGCATCATCTTCATTTTTTTCAAAAGGTAACAACCTAAACCATCCCTTGGCCATTTGAGTCTTCTGAAGAACATCCAGATTGAAGTCAACCTGTTTAGTAAAGAAAAAGATATAAAAGTGCTTTGTAAATGTACAAGCAACAATAAGCAGTGAGTACATTGCTCCAAATGCAAATGCATGTTAGCCTAGTGTTTCTACCTGTTGCTGCAACACCACACTATCAGCTCAATGCCCCTAGGTCAGGGCACTTGATGAGTACTCTCACCAAAGGCTTCAATATCCTCCCCAACAACAATACATAGTGTGCCACAGTGCGTACTACCCAGTGGATGAACTGCATCAACAGTGCCTTCCATTCTCATGAGAGTAAAGGACAAAAACTGTGATAACACCACCTCCAAGATTCCCTCCATGCATTATCCTAACCTGGACATTTATCAAAGGTTATTACTGCTGTCTCACAGTGCCAGGGACCCAGGTTTGATTCCCAGCTTGGGTGGCTGTGCAGAGTCTGCACGTTCTCCCCATGTCTGCATGGGTTTCCTCTTGGTGCTCCGGTTTCCTCCCACAGTTTGAAAGATGTGCTTGTTAGGTGCATTAGCTATGTTGAATTCTCCCTCAGTGTATCCAAACAGGCACCGGGGTGTGGTGACTAGCAGGTTTTCACCATAACCTTATTGTAGTGTGAATGTAAGCCTACTTGTGACACTAATAAATAAACTTTACAACGTGAAACTTTTCATTGTTGCTGGATCCAAACACTTGGGAATTCCTCATGTGGAAACACCACCTTCAATGATCATCTCCAAGAAGAGAAATTTTAACCATCTTTCCTTGACATTACAAAATTATTAACAAAATTACCATCACTGAATCCCCAACAATCAACATTCTGGGGGTTACTATTGAGCCAGAAACGTAAGTCCATTTCACCCAACATGGATCAGGCATGTTTAGGGGAAATACATATCTGTTCACACAATGAAGTTACTGCCCTCTACATTTCGAACTTCGCCTGTTGCCAAACAGTTGCTAGGTGCTGTTTTTAGCACTATGACTAATTTATAATGATGTAGATTGGCCAGGTCCTAAAAATAAGTTTAAAAACATAAACTCCAGTGCTAGACACACACCAGCCAAGAAAAAAAGTTTATAGCAGATCTTTAAAAACAATTTTTCTGATGCTGCACAGTTGTGTATTTACAGAAAGTTACTTCGGTAACTTGTATTGAATACATTCCAGGGGATTTAAGAACATAAGAACATAAGAAATAGGAGCAGGAGTAGGCCATCTAGCCCTTCGAGCCTGCCCCGCCATTCAATAAGATCATGGCTGATCTGTTGTGGCTCAGTTCCACTTTCCCGCCCTCTCCCCATAACCCTTAATCCCCTCTCTTATCAAGAACCCATCAACCCGCTTCTTAAAAATATTTAGCGAGGCAGCCTCCACCACTTCAACGGGCAGAGAATTCCAGAGATTCACCACCCTTTGAGTGAAGAAGTTCCTCCTCAACTCCGTTCTAAACCGCCTCCCCTTTATCTTGAGGCTGTGCCCCCTAGTCCTACTGTCTTTTTTGAGCGGGAAGAGTCTCTCCACCTCTATCCTATCCATCCCATTCATCATCTTATGGAATCCTGCAAGTAACAAAACAATACCTACAATTTGCCTTGCAACATTTGTCAACTGTCTGAATAAACTTGTGAGATTTCAGCCCTATTTTCTAAGCAGTACTTATCAGACTTATCAGATCGAGTTACTACATATCAGAGGAGTGGCAGCTCAGTGTGAGAGATGAGCTGAGTGTGAACAAAGCCCTTTTGCTCTGTGTTCTAGGGAAGGATTATTGTATAAAAGGGATAATTGTAGGAATTGGAAGTCCATCACAAAGTGTACAAAATTCACATATCTTCCAAACTGCAATGCTCCATATACACTTAGATGTACGGGGCTTGCAAACTACATCTGAATACCTGCCAGTTATACAATAAAGCAGTTCATGCCCACAATTAGCAAGACCTGAACAGTACTCAGGCCTGTGCAACAATTGCACCAGACAAGTACTGGGCAATGACCTGCTCCAAAAAGAGAAGTTCTAACCATCTATCCTTGGCATCACTGTGTTACCAAAAAGTATCATCGCTGAATCCTCCACAATCAACATTCTGGGGGTTACCATTGATCAGAAACTTAACCTGTCACCTAAACATCGTGGCTAGAAAAATCAGATAAAGGGTTGAGAATTGACTCCCAAAGCTTGTCAGCCATCTGCAACTCACAAGTCATCACTGTGATGGAATGCACTCTAATTGTTTGGATGAGTCCACTACTGACAACACTTAAAAAGTTTAACACTGTCCTGGACAAAGCAGCCAGCTTGATTGACATCCTGTCCAGCACCCTGAAAATTCACTCCCTCCAACACTAGCGCAGGGTGATTGCAGTGTGTATCTTGTATATAGAGTCATAGAGGTTTGCAACATAGAAACAGGCCCTTCGACCCAACTTGTCCATGCTGCCTTTTTTGTTTAAACTCTGAAGCTAGTCCTAATTGCCCACAGTTGGCCCATATCCCTCTGTACCAAACTTACCCATGTAATAGTCTAACTGCTTTTTAAAAGAAAAAATTGTACCTGGCTCTACTACTGCCTCTGGCAACTTGTTCCAAACATTCGCCACCCTCTGTGTGAAAAAAGTGCCTGTCTGGACAATTTTGTATCTCTCCCCTCTCACTTTAAACCTATGCCCTCTAGTCCTAGATTCCTCTACCCCTAGGAAAAGATATTGATTATCTTGCTGATCTATGTCCCTTATAGTTTTACAGACCTGTATAAGATCACCCTTTAGCCTTCTACGCTCCAGGGAAAAAAGTCCCAGTCTATCCAGCCTCAAATCAACAAGTCCTGGTCACATCCTAGTATATCTTTTCTGCACTCTTTCTAGTTTAGTAATATCCTTTCTATAATAAGGTGACCAGACCTGTACACAGTATTCCAAGTTTGGCCATCCCAATGTCTTGTACAACTTCAACAAGACGTCCCAACTCCTATATTCAATGTTCTGACCAATGAACCAAGCATGCTGAATGCCTTCTTCACCACTCTGTCCATCTGTGACTCCACCTTCAAGGAGCTATGAACATGTACCCCTAGGTCTCTTTGTTCTGTAACACTCTGCAATACCTTACCGCTAACTGAGTAAGTCCTGCCCTGGTTCAATCTACCAAATGCGTCACCCTGCATTTATCTAAATTAAACTCCATCTGCCATTCGTCAGCCCACTGGCCCCATTGATCAAGATGATGATCAAGATATGAGATGCATTGCAGGAACTCAGCAAGTCTCTTTCAACAGCACCTGCCAAACCCACAACCTCTGCCACCCTGAAGAACAATAGCAGCAAGTTCATAGGAGCATCACCACCTGCAGGTTCCCTTTCAAGTCACACACTATGCTGACTTGGAAATATATAACTGTTCCTTCAGTTGTGCTGAGTGAAGACATTGGAACTCCATCCCAAACAGCGTTGTAGATGGACCTACACCACATGAACTAGGGCAGTTCAGGTCAGCAACTCAACACCACCTTTACCAGGGACAATGTGATTTGATTTTGATTTGATTCATTACTGTCACATGTATTGGTTTATAGTGAAAAGTATTGTTTCTTGCACACTGTGCAGAGCATTTATGAAGAAGGAAAGGAGAGGTTCCAAAATGTAGAGTGTAGAGAATGTACAGTGTAGAGTGTAGAGAAGTATAGTGTAAGGTGTAGAGAAAGATCAACTTCATATGAGGGAATGGATGCTTGCACAGAATGTTTTGCACACTGACTTCGGCTTTTACACTAACCATAGGTGAGTTCCACAAACTGCACTATGGTTAGGCATAAGATAACAACTTTCTGCTTGGCCTAATCTGTGCGGAAATGCCAAATCTTACTGACATATTACTGGAACTGACAACAGAAGCGATTCAGTTCCCCACTGAGGCAGCAGAAGGCTTTAACATCCTTGAGGTAAAGTGGCCAATCAGTGGCAATGAGGTATCTATCATCCCAACCCAACCAACTGCAGGCACACAGAGGAGAAGCATATGGACCTCATAGGAAACAAGGATAGCGTATTGTGAGTGTGATTATGTTTTCTGCATTTGACAAAATGAATTATGGAAAAACAACACTCATTAGATGTAGATACAGCCTCAGTGACTTTTACAAAAGAATAAGTGTTTACTTAGTGCCTTTAACATAAAACTGTCCCATCTGGGAAGAATGAAAAGTGCATCAAGTTTTTCTTTAAGGGTTGGAAGAGCTGACCAAATATGTTTCAAAAGGGCAGGTTTACAGAAGATTTTTGGATGTGGAGGAATGTATGGTTAGGTAAAAGAACTTAGAAAGGCACTTTGTGTGAAGGAGGCTTCACTCTTTGGTGGACATAAAATAGAGGATTATGGAAGGTGGAGGAGATGGAGGATTCCAAAGATGTGTAGGTCAGGTAAATTTGTTGTGGTAGGTGTGCAGGGTTAAAAAAGTAAGAAGTTTATTTACTAGTCACAAGTAAGGCTTACATTAACACTACAATGAAGTTACTGTGAAATTCCCTAGTTACCACAGTCCGGCACCTGTTCTGGTCAATGCACCTAACCAGCACACCTTTCAAACTGTGGGGGGAATCTGGAGCACCCGAAGGAAAGCCACGCAGACACAGGGAGAACTTACAAACTCCAAGTATCCAGACAGCGACCCAAGCCGCGAATGGAACCCAGGTCCCTGGCGCTGTGAGGCAGCGGTGCTAACCAATGTGCCACCGTGCTGCCCCACGGCTACAGGGATAGAGTGGAGGGGACAGTCTGAATGGGATGCTCTTTTGGAGAGTTGGTGCCAGCTAGATGGGCCAGATGGCCTCTTTCTGGACTGTCGGGATTCTATGGTTCTATGGATACACAGAAGACGTAGGACCAGAGGACAGAGGATGCAAGGCTCTTGAAGGATTTGTATATGATGATGCAGACTTTAAATGAGATATATTTAAGATACAATGTGGCATATAGATCAGCAGGTTGGTGGTCATGAGCAAGCAGGACTCAGTGCGGGAAAGCTTTCACACAGTGGCCTCTGGATAAGTAGGATGGGGTTCAGTAGGCTGGCTGGAAAAGTATTGGTGAAATCATCTAGAACTTACAGAGGGATGAAGGTGAAATAAAGTGATGTGGGTGAAGTGTTGTGGTTGGGAGTGGACAGGCAGGTTATGTTGTAAAGAAAGCTGTCTTAAGCAATGAGTCACAAAGGATGCCAAGACTGCACACAGCCTGGTTTTGCTGAAACATGTAATCAGGGAGGGAGATCAGTTAGTGTCAAGGAAGTAAGATTCTTGATCGGATCTAAAACTAATGGCTTTGATCTTCCTGATGTTCAGTTGAAGGAAGTTCTGGCTCAATCTATGACTTATTATCAGAAAGGCAGAGGTGGTAGTGTGGTAACGGTAAATCATAGAAAATTAGAACTGGGATGGCACAGTGGTTATGACTTCTGCCTCACAGCACCAGGGACCTGGGTTCAAATGCAGCCTTGGGTCACTGTCTGTGTGGAGTTTGCATGTTCTCCCTGTGTCTGTGTGGGTTTCCTCCGGGTGCTCTGGTTTCCTCCCACAGTCCAAAGTTGTGCAGGTAAGGTTGAATGATTATGCTAAATTGCCCTTTAGTGTGCCAAGATGTTAAGGTTGGGGGATTAGCAGGCTCGGTATATGGGGTTATAGGGGATAGGGTCTGGGTAGGATTGCTGTTATAGGGTTGATGCAGATTCAATGGGCTAAGTGACCTCCTTCTGCATTGTAGGGATTCTATGAGATGTCATTAGCAGGTGTACAAAAGCCAATCCCATAACTACACTGTTGATTCTTCCAACAGCACATTAAGTGTAGTTTTGAATTCCTTTTTTTTGTACCAGTTTTTAAATTTAAATTCACAGCAGGATAGAAATTCTCAGCATTGCACTAATTAAACCATTAAGAGCTTGCACACTGAAATCCAAATGAGAGTCTCACAAATTGGTCAGGCTGTACCTTTTGTAACAGCTCCCACTTCTAGATGTTGCTTCTGGAAATAACATCCTATTTCTAAAAGATGTTAAGGAGTGCATCTTAAAACGGGAGGAACGAAAAGGGCTGGTTTATACATGCAAAAAATCGCCATTAAGTAATTGGCTTTGTATTTCCACTCGTGCCAAGAACAAACTCTTCCAATTGGGAATGTTCCACTTTTATAAATGGAGACAGGCAGTCTTCCGACTGAAAGTAGCAGAATTGCTGATAAGTAGCAGGATTGCAGCTACTGGGACAAAAGGATGATAACACCAGAACATACAGGCTGCTTCACCCACACTCTACACTGTCACACCGAAAGCGTTTTATACACAGCTGCAGTAGCGGTTTTAGAATGTTATGACAATGGAGGAAATGTGCGATGTCAATGCAGTCACCACTGCCTGTGCAAGATAGCAATTGTAATATCTTATAAAATCAGCAAACCTGCCACTGTGAAAAACAGTGGGGTGCAATGCAAGCCTTAAAAGGCTGCCTCCTTTGATTGCAGAAAAAGCACAGAACCAATCCAGCATAAAGCTAAGAAATATAATCAGTGCCACTTAACCACTCAAGAAGTAATTAACAAAAAGAGTTGCCAAAAGCATTTCACTGCTGGGCATTATTTAAGGGGAAAAAAAAATCAGAAGCACTTGGGTAAAGATTAGACCAAGAATTTTCTTGGCCACCATGACTTCGGCAGAAACCCAATTTACCTGAAGGTACACTGTGCACAAAACCTCGCAGACATTGATGGGACTGGAAGATCTCGCCACCAACAAATGGTGGGATGGCTCCACCACCGGAAAATGCACCGGGTGGGGCAGTGGGGGGTGGTGGGAGTTGGGAGGGAGGTGCAGAAAAGCCTACCCATTGACTCTGGCAAAAATATGGCAGCAGACTAGAAGAAACGTAATGCCTTTAGAATATTGCTAATGGTCTCGTAATACGGTCCTTAATGTTTGTAGCATTGCTGCACATCTCACTGCATCTTAAGGTAATGTTCCACATGCAGTGACGAGGCTCAAGGTTTACTCAGTGCCCGGTTTAAGTTGTAGTGCTCCTTAGAAGCACTAACATTGACATATAAATTAAAGGAACAGACCATTCAGTCCCTCAAACATGTTCTAACATTCAATGAGGCCAGGGCTGACCTTCATTGTGACTCTATATCCATTCTAGAGGGAAAAAAACTATCGATCTTCGTTTTAACATGATGAATTGAATTGTATCCATTGCATTTAGTGGGAGAAAGCACCGCATTTGCACCACTCTTTGTGCGAAGACTTCCCTCCCGAATGGGCTGGCTCTGATCCTTCCTAGACAAAAGGATCAGAATCTGAACCACTGAATAGTTTCAAGGAGGAGGTAGATATATTTCAAAATTTAACAAGAGACAAGGGGAAATTGGTAACAGGTGAGGAGATTTGAGACCAGGGAGAGTTCAGCCATGATCTGGTTGAATAGTGGAGCAGGCTCAAAGTGCTAAATTTGCCTACTTAGAATCATAGAATCCTGTAGTGCAGAAGGAGATCATTCGGCCCATCGAGTCTACATCGACCACAATCCCAACTAGGCCATAACCCCAGGCATTTACCCTAGCTGTTCCCCCTGACACTAGGGAGGAATTTAGCATGGCCAAATTGCTCCTAATTCTGCTTCTAATTCCCACGTTTCAATGTTCCTCCAACAGAGGAAACTGCTTCTCACTATTTTGCCTTTCAATTATTTTCAAAATCTTAAAAAAATTAATCAAATCACCCCTCCACCTTCTATATTTCAGGAATTTAATCCTAGTTTATGTAATTTCTGCTCATAATATAACCCTTTGATAACATTCTTGGTGAATCTATGCCACATTCCTTCCAAACACAATAGAACCTTTTATACAATGAGGTGTTCAGAACTCTGCATAGCCCTCCCCATATCTTCTAACCAGCACTTCATGTAGCTGCGCCAAATGTTTCTCCCCATTATATTTTATCCCTTGAGTTATAAAGGCCAATATTCCATTAGTCCTTTTGATTTTTTTAATGCATAACACCTACTGTACCTGACTATTAAAAAGGTGTTATGTTCATTGAGGCTCCAGTAATATGTAACTGGGGCTTTTTTCTTCAGTTCATTCATGGAATGTGTGTGCCACTGGCTGGGCCAGTATTTATTACCTAGTCCTAATTGCCCTTGAACTGAGTTGCTTGCTAGGCCTTTTCAGAAGACATTTCGGAGTCAGTCAATCACATTGCTGTGGGTCTGGAGTCACACGTAGCCCAAACCAGGTAAGGGGTGGTAGACTTCCTTCCTTTACAACAATCAATAATGGTCTCATTAGACTTTTATTTCCAGATTTTTATGAAATTCAAAGTACATCTTTGGCCATGGTAGAATTGGAACCAGGGTCCCCAAAGCTTTACCCTAGATCTACTGGATTACTAGTCCAGTGACAACACCACTGCCTCCCCTAGGCCCCATCCTGCAGCCTGAGAAGCGCCTCATATCTAACTAAATATTTACTTCTCAGCATCTTCTGGTAAGGTTAACGGTTTGGCATTCACAGTGCAGCTACCGGGGTTTGAATCTTTCCAATAATATCCGATGGATTCAGACACAAACATAGCGAGGTATGAAAGGCAACAGGGAAAACTTACTTTAATAAGACTCATTTTCAACTGGCATTATTTATAGGCACTTGTGATGTAGATGAAGCAAAGTGCTGAAATTACTCACGGAAGAGCTATCAAGCATGAGAAAATATGCAGTGCAAAATTTTTCCTAAAATAACATTTTAACTCTTGATACATTTGGCATCTGCATCTCTCCAGTGTAAATACCATTTTATAGCAACTTTATCTACATTTTAAAACGGGTACTACACTCCCTCACTCTAAATGACCTTCTGAAGGTAATTGCATGAGAATTGCGAAAGCTGGTTCCTTGAATAGGACACCTTGGACTCATTAAAATACACTCCTTTTAGCTCAGAATTTGATTACTCTCCTGCTCCTTATTCCAGCGCAGACATTTCATAATGTACGGCACGGGGAAGCAAGAATCAATATGAGTTGCATGATTGTGGCACATTTCACAACATCGTAAAGCATGCTTTGCTGCTCTGGACAACGCCAAGCCTTATTATGGATAATTGCTGTCATTCAGCATTCCACCAGCCGTTCCTATTGCATATTCTTGAAATGTCACAGACAGTGATCCGAGGCCAGAATTGAACCAGGGTCCCTGGCACTGTGAGGCAGCAGTGCTAAGCACTGTGCCACCCACCATTCAATGTGAAACTAGAGCTATTTTACAATGGCAAGGAATTGCAGCAGAACGACGATTCAAGATGCATGCCAGAAGATTGGAGAGCGGGCGCAGGGAATTAATCAAACGCAGGAAAAGCCCAATGGCCACAACTCTACCACCTCTGCCAGCACAGAATCGAAGTAGGTGGGGGTCCGACAACGGAAATTTCCATGACTTTGGGCGGGGATTTCCAGTCTCACCTGAACGAGCCCGTAAAATTCTGCCCAAAAGTTGACACTGGAGTCAGCACAGAGGAAGGAGCAGCACACATTGAGGCTTTTAAGTCAACTGTACAGACTATCTTTGGAACACTGCTACTGCATTGGGTATTTTTAGCATTTGATTTGAGGTTAAAAGAGCACGGAGATCAGGGAGAGAGATCAAAGAACTAAAGTGATATCAGTGGAGCTGGAAAGTTTTGTTTAAGTCTTAGTTTTATTTCTTAATTTAGTCAATATTCAAGCAAATAGAGGGAAGGCAGGGCTCCTTAACGGTGCAGAATGTACATCTTGTACCATGTGGAAACTCCACTTTGCTTCCCATGTTCTGCAGAATCTTATGTGCAGGAAGTGTTACCAACTAGAGCTTGAGCAGTGGCTGGAATCACTGAGGTGAACCCGTAAGGTGGACAGTTTCACGGATAGCACATTCCAAAGGTGGTCACCTTATCACTGATGAATTATCAGGCAGAGGAGTGAGAGAGCAGAGAGTCACCCATTCCAGAGAGCCAGGGAGGACCAGACAGGTAGCGCAGGTGTCCCTGAATGCACCTCACTCTCTAAACAGTCTTCAGTTCCGTATACTGATAACAGGGGGGACTCAATGGGGAATGCAGCCAGATCCAAAACGATGGCACCATGGGTGGCTCAGCTATAGTGGCGGGGCAAAGATTGAGAAAGTACGAGTGATTAGAGATTCTATCGACAGGGGAACAGACAGATATCTCTGCAGCTGTAAACATGATTCTGGGCTGTTATGTTCCCTTGCTGATGCAAAGGTCAAGGATGTCATTGACAGTTCTTAAATTTGGTAAGTCACCAGAACCAGATGGGATTCATCCAAGGATGTTGAGGGAAGTAAGAGTAGAAATTGAAGGACCACTGGCTATAATCTTCAAATCCTCCTTAGACACAAGGAGGCAGGGCTGTTAGCAAACTGGAGAATAACAATTGGTTAACCCTCATTCAAAAAAGGATGTATGGTGAAACCTAGCAACTGTTGGCCAAACAGTTTAAAACCCGAATTTGGAAAGCTTTTGGAAATAAAAAGTTGAGATAAAATTAAGGGTGACTTGGATAAGTGTGGATTAGTGAAGGAAAACCCACACGGATTTGTTAAAGACAAAATCTGTTCAGCTATCGCTGAGGTAACAGAGAACGAGGTGATGAGTGTAATGCAGTTGACATGGCAGATGTGACCTGGATGACTAAAAGGTGTTTGATAAAGTGCTACTTAGTGGGCTTTCCAACAAAGTTCAAGCCCATGGAAATAAAAGGGAGACAATCAGCAGCGGTTCCAAGTTGGGCTGAGTGACGGGAGACAGACAGTACTGGTGAATGGTTGTTTTACAGACTGGAGGAAGCACTGTTCTCCAGGGCTCCACTGTCAACAGCCGAGAATTGGGTGTGCAGGGCATAAATTGAAATTTTGTGGATGACACAAAACTTAGATGTATTGTGAACTGCAGGCAGAATAGCTTCAAGAGGACATGGGTGGATTGTTGGAAGATGCAGACATGGCAGATAAAGATACATTTTGGCAGGAAGAACAAGAAGAGACTAAGTAAAAGGTACAATTCTAAATAGGGTACAGCAACAGAGAGAGCTGGTGGTATGTGTGTATTAGTTTTTGAAGGTAGCAGGGCAGGTTGAGAACATGGTTAAAGAGGCATTCCTATCCAGGGTTTATAAATAGAGGCACAGAAAACAAAAGCAAGGAACTTATGATGAACCTCATTGGTCCAACTTCAGCTGAAAGATTGTGTTCAATTCTGGGCACTATCCTTTAGGAAAAGGGTGAAGAGGGTGCGGAAAAGATTAATGAAAACAGTTTGGGTGATGAGCAACTTCAGTTATGTGGATTCACTTGCAGATGTTCTCTGTAGTGAAGAAAAAGAGAGTAGCGATTTGATAGAAGATCTCAAATCATGAAGAGTCTGGACAGAGTAGATAGGAACAAAACTCTTCCCATTTGTGGAAGGGAATTGGATAAGAGATAAAGAGCAAAGGGACAGGCCCAGGTTTTGGGTGGGGGGGGGAAATGGGGGACGGAATGGCCCCTTTCCTGTGCAACAACCATTCTTTATGATTCCTGTACAATTCACAATTGCAAATTGTTCTAAAACTTTGGTTAGGCTGCAGTTAGCCTATTGCATTCAATTCTGGTCGCCACATTACAGGAAGGATGTGTGGAGGCTTTGGACAGAGCACAGAAGAGATTTACTAGGATGCTTCCTCTATTAGAAGGTATGAGCTATAACGAGAGGCTGGACAAACTAGGGATGTTTTCTCTGGAGCGATGGAAACGGAGGGGAGACATGATAGAAATCTGTAAAATTATGAGGGGCATAGATAGGGCTGAGAGTCAGAATCTTTTCCTCAGAGTTGAAATGTTTAATACCAGGGGCGTGCACTTAAGGCGAGAGGGGAAAGTTCAAAGATGTGAGGGGCAAGTTTTTTTTTACAGAGAGTGGTAAGTGGCTGGAACCCATTGCCAGGGGTGGTGGTGGAGGCAAATACAATAGGGGCGTTTGAGGGACTTTTGTGTGAGCACATAAATATGCAAGGAATAGAGGGGAATGTACTAAGGGTAGGCAGAAAGAATTAATTTAATTTGACATCATGTTTGGCACAACATCATGGGTCAAAGGGCCTGTTCCTGTGTTGTACTGTTCAATGTTCTAAATAAGCTGATACCGCTGCCACTGTGTGAGGAAACCACTCCTTCAGCCAGGTTTACCAACAGATACAATTGCTGCCATTGCCAGCACTATCCTTTCCTGATAGTAGCCAGGTTCAACTTCCAGCTCACCGTCACAAGTCAGCAATGTATCCAATCAGATCATTCATGGAACTGCACAATTCTGTAATCTATCTGTCGCCTCCCCAACCCCTCTAATAGGTAGAATCTGCCCACAATCAAAACTGGTTCAATTCCACAGCTCTGGGCATCAAAGCTCTTCCAGAAGTCCCTCTATTTCAATTTGCCATGCAAAGGAGACATTACACTGTCTGCATATTTGTGACATATAATAACTCCAGGAGTCGGCTGTGAAGGAACAGTGCTTTATTGCACAAAATAAAGTGAAATTGCAAGTCTGTGGTGAACAAAAACAAGTCCCAGCCAGGAATTATGGACCCACTGAGAGGCCTGCTTTATACAGGGCTCGGTAGGCAAGGTCCATCTTCTGAGTTATAGAATCATATAGGAAGCCACTCGGCCCATCAAGTCTGCACTGGCCACCATCCCATCTAGGCCGTATTCCCATAACCCCGTGCATTTACCCTAGCTAGTCCCCCGATACTAAGGGGCAATTTATCTTGGCCAATCCACCTACACCACACATCTTTGGATTGTGGGAGGAAACCAGGGCACCCAGAATAAACCTACACAGACAAGGAGAGAATGTGCAAACTCCACACAGACCTGGCTGGGAATCGAACGCGGGTCCCTGGCACTGTGAGGCAGCAGTGCTAACCGATGTGCCACTGTGCCGCTGAAGTTAATTACCAATTTGCAAAGGAGCTTGTATTCAACGAGTCCTACGGGGAGGCCAATGAGTGATTCCCCATGCAAGTCATGGAGGTTATCACATGGCACTAAGACAGTGGCAGAAGCAAAATAATTATGTCGGGTGCTTTTTTGGTTTAGCGATGCTACACACCCAAATCACATTGGTGTTTGTTCAGGCTGGCTCTGCCACAGGAGCGAGCAGTGTCCATTAGTGTGCTGGGAATCACTGAAAGCAATCCTGTGTCTGCCTGTCGGAACCAAATAAGATAGAACAGAATTAAATATGATCAAGAAACATAATTTCAGCCGGTAAATGATAAATTTACTCTCCCTATAACTTGCTAAATTTTGACATATGCGGGGTTGTCATATTTTTAAGCTGGCAGAGAAACCTCCAATTTGGAAGCACTTTAAGAAAATGACATCCACCTGCCCTGTGAAAAGAGAGGGACTGCCGATACAGGAGATGCATTAAAAAAAGTCTGTGCTCCAGCAGAGACTGAGATGATTAGCTTTACAGGATGCGGGTGTATGTGGGCGTATGGACTGTTTGCCTGTGCAGCTATTGTGGAACTGTAATTTAAAATAATGGCCTGGTGCATCTGGATAGGCTTTAATCTATTCTCTGCTGCATGAGGCACTCGCAGGGAGCAGTGACGCAGGCAATGTGACAGAGAATACCTTTCGCTGGGGATCGCAAATGCTGAAGGTGGTGGCGATTTCAGGGGTGGGAAATTTGCAGCACGCACTGAAATGTTGATTTTAATCAATCCCACTGATACTGAAATCTTTTGGTTGCTGCAGTGTTTTATTTTCATAAATCCTCATGCATTGTGCCTCAGAGACATTTATCAAAACCATTTAATTTATAAGATCTCACTTTGTATTGATCTTTCATAGTCACAGATTGACTGCTACATGCAATCTCTTTCCTTTGTTGACAATATAACAAGAAGTTAATCATTCCAGCTAGGTGCTGAGGGGGTCACTTTGACATCATTCCTATTTATTATTTTAACTTGTTCCTGAGAAACCTGATACTTTAAAATAAAAGGCCTCCTCGTCCTTTTAATCATCATCCAAACTATCTATTTCTTATCCTACAGCTGTTTGAATACATAATTCAGACAGAACAGCTCCAGGTTCAGTCTGTCACAGGATTTTGCACGTGTGGGTTAACATGACTCCTCCAGTAAGGCTACTTTACAATTAGTACAACTTTCCTAGGCCTTGCCCAGATCCCTTAGGCCGGTGGTTACCAACTTGTTGTCCGTGGACCACTGGTGGTCAATAAGGGGACTGCAGGTGGTCCATGGGAAAACAATAACAATACAATTACATGTATCTCGTATGTATCATAATTGATATTGCATTACTATTCTCAATGGGATTGATTGGTCAAAATGTGTAGAAGTTAGCACTGTGATGTTAGGCCAATACAATGTGAGAACATATGTAAGAATGCAAGTGCCTTCAATGTTTGATTTACATTTATGGGCGGCACGATGGCACAGTGGTTAGCACTGCAGCCTCACAGTTCCAGGGACCCAGTCTCAATTTCCGCCTTCGGTCACAGTCTGTGCAGAGTCTTCATATTCTCCCTGTGTCTGCATGGGTTTCCTCCGAGTGCTCTGGTTTCCTCCCACACTCTGAAAGACGTGCTGGTTAGGTGCAGTGGTCATGCTAAATTCTCCCTCAATGTACCCAAACAGGTGCTGGAGTGTGGCGACTAGGGGATTTTCACAGTAACTTCATTGCAGTGTTATTTGTGTCATGAATAAATAAAGTTTAAGTGTAAATACAGTATAAATGCTCTATGATTTCATAGAGTCATAGAGGTTTACAGCATGGAAACAAGCCCTTCAGCCCAACTTGTCCATGCCACCCTCATTTCAAAAAAACATCTAAACTAATCCCAATTGCCCGTATTGGCCCATATCCCTCTGTCCCATCATACCCATGTAACTAACTCAATGTTTTTTAAAAGATTAAATTGTACTCACCTCTGCTACTACCTCAGGCAGCTTATTCCAGACACTCACCACACTCTGTATGGAAAAATTGCCCCTCTGGACCCTTTTGTATCTCTCCCCTCTCACCTTCAACCTATGCCTTCAATTTTTAGACTCCTCTAATTTTAGGAAAAGATATTGACTATCTACCTTGTCTATGCCCCTCATTATTTTATAGAGGAAATCTAGCCCTTTGTTGAAAGAGCTTGACTCTGCACCTGAACAGTTTTATGTTTATATTCCCTTTGTGTAATTGTGAATAGTAAGTGAAGGTCCCAGTGGGATGTAGTTTGGTAAAAGACAGCCGGAATGGATGTGCCCCAGGATACCAATAGGCAGCCTGGAGGAAAGGAATCTCCAGCTTGGAGGAAGATATATCCCGAGATAATAGTGGAAGGGGAGAATTCTTCATCTCCCCAATTCAGTGGGTGTGGTTTTTGCAAGATGTCTTTTGCCTAAGGCGGTGGTTCCCATCCTATTCCTCTCTGTGGACCACAACGTATGTAAACTGTTTTAAACATTCATTTTTATATACCAATGGCTAATATAAGTCAATCTTGTATATCAACAGGTATTAAAAACACAGCTTTTTCTAATAGTTTATGATGCATGCTCACAAATACACTGCACTCATCACAGCACATTAACCTGCCATAGGCCTACCAGTGCGAACAGACAGTGATCCAAGTCGGGAATTGAAACCGGGTCCCTAGCACTGTGAGGCAGCCGTGCTAACCACTGTGCCACCGTTACGGCAACACAGTGAGGTTGTTACATGTGTAAGAATAGTACCACCAACAGCAACATCCATTCACTGCAGCATCCATATAAAACTGACTCACAATAACAGCAGAATGCACTCCCCACCCACCACCCCAAACATGCCTGAACAACTAATCACATCTCCCTCCTCACAACTGTCATCATTTCCTTAACCCATATCACACTTTCCACACACACGCCCCCCCACTCCATTCCTGTTTTATCCCTCTCGTACCTTGTATCTGAAAACCAGCAATATTGGGTTATTTCCTAGACATTGCTCCTGAGACCTTCCATACTCATTTATTCCATTCATTTGACCTGGATACAGATTTTATTCCCAGAGGCGAAAGGGTAGTTTGGTAAACACTGTTCCACCCAGTCCCTGCAGAAATATATATTTATCTAATCTTGTGAAATGTACATGCTGCCGTTTATTTATGAGGTTAAGATTATTTGGAATTCCAAATAAAGCTGCTGGACTTTAACCTGGTGTTATGAGACTTCTTACTGTGCCCACCCCAGCCCAATGCCAGATTTAATTTAAAGCCAAGTGGTTAGTGCATGCTTATTTTTTCTATTCATTTGTGGGACATGGCTGTCGCTGGCTGGCCAGCATTTATTGCCCACCCCTAGTTGCACAAGGACAGCTGAGCGTCAACCACATTGCTGTGGCTCTGGAGTCACATGTAGGCCAGACCAGCTAAGGACAACAGATTTCCTTCCCTGAAGGGCATTAGTGAACCAGATGGGTTTTTACCAACAATTGAAAATGCTTTCATGGTCATCAGTAGAGTCTTAATTCCAAGTATGTCGTATTGCCAAAGCAGGATTCAAACCTGGGTCCCCAGAACATTAGTGGAGTTTCTGGATTAATAGTCGAGTGATAACACCACCAGGCCATTGCCTCCCCCAAAAGATAATATGTTTATCAGTGTGTATCCATGTATATGTCTGCAAACGGAGGGGTTCTCGATGAGACTGTTATACATGTTTGCATTTGTAAGAATGTGGTTTTATCTGCTCAAGAGTTACTGCAAAAAGTGTAGCGGTTTCTTTCTGATTGCATCTAAACCTCACTGATTCAGAAATACGATATTTTAAAAACAATTCTCCCTTCTGATCACACCTGCTGATTCCAAATACCTCCACAGGAATAGATCCGAACGGACTGACTCAAGGGAACCCTAAGCTTTAAACAGCTTCACACTTACTGCTCATCCCCCAAAGGGCCTCTTTCCGTGCTGTATGTGTCACCCAGCAGTGACTACAAAATTAGCTAAACTTCAAAAATTTCGCATATTATAAAGATGATTCTTTCTTTCCATCCTGCGAGCTGTCCTGGGGATTGTCAGTTTCCTTGGTAATATGCTTTTACTTAAATACCATTAGTAGACTATAAAGCGCTTGGCCGCACTTGGGACATTTAACTGGGACACAAACATTCCTTAGGAATTGGTCCATGGAACATAGAACATTACAGCACAGTACAGGCCCTTCGGCCCTCAATGTTGTGCCACGCTATGTCCAATCCCATGTTCAAGTTATCCCCTCCCTATAAATCCCTTCCAATTAATTTATTGCTCGAGATTGGGAGGGGGGGAGGTGGTAGTGATGGGATGAGGGTGGGGAGGTGGATGTGTGGTTTGGCACTGCAGGAGGGGAGGTTGGGTCGGGACTGCGGGGGTGGGGGGGAGCGCTGCGGGGGTTGTACTGTTGTGGGGGGTGGGCTGGAGATCGCCACATGCCGGTAGGAAGGAGGTGGGGGCTGGGCCATCAAGCTGAAAAGAAGTGTTTCTCTGTCTCCCTGGTTTTGGAAATTCTGCTGGTTAGCTGAAAGCAAGGCTTCTTGCCTTCTTGGAGTTGAGATTCTGCTGTGGGTGGCTCGACCAGAGTCTCTTCCTGGTGGCCTGGGAAGCTGTTCCGACTTCAAACTGTTCTGGGTGTATCCAGAGGGCTGTTAGCAGTTACAAGGCTGAGAAGTCAGGGTTTCAATTCTCCAACCAAAGGACTCAGTCCCAGAATCACGTGAGCATTAGTCTGTGCTGTGTTAAACCTGGGGAAAGGGTTTTGTCCATGGGAAGTTTTGTTTGATTGGTAAGTTTTAGATTTATTTGGTAAGGGGTATACATTATCATGGTTATTTTGCTTTTCGTTTGTAACTGATAAAAGTTATTGCTAATTTTCTTTCCTTACATATGAACAATATTCTTAAATAAACTCTGTTTGATAAAAGCTCCCTAGTGGGTCATTTGAATCATACCTGAATAGAAGCATTATTTGCTTATCCTAGCCAAATTCAAACTTAGGATCCAGGCAGGTTTCATAAAACACTTCGGTGTTTCTGACCTGAATTATAACAAGTCATAAAATATACATCTTATATATATGTTTAGGTAAAGCAAGTGGAATGGGATTTCAGTGCTAAACCAGATACTTGGATTGAACTTTGGCCAATAGTTCTTTTACAGCTGCATGTGATATTCTGAGCTTTTAGAGGCAACTCAATCTCTCAGCGTCTATGGCCTATTGCACCCTCCTTGTAGGAATATAAGCTATAGGAGCAGGCAGTACATAGGCTGTATGTATTTAAAAATATATAAACTGCGCAGTGATCTTATTGAGATCCTGAGGGGACTTGACAGGGTGGGTACTGAAAGGACATTTTCACTTGTGCGAAAGACAAGAACTAGGGGACACAGCTTAAAAAAAAAGGGTGGGATTTTCCGACCGTGCTCACCCAAGACTGGAAAATCCCTCCTGAAGTCAATGAGCCTGTGCATGCCCTCCCCCACCCCAACCCCAACCCCAATCTGACCCACTATGATTCTCATGACGAGCAGGATGGGAAAATTCCATCCAAAAGGATAAGGAGATTTTTCTTCTCTCAGGAGGGGTCAGGAGTCTTTGAAATTTTCTCTGCACAAGACAGCGCTAGAGACAGAGTCATTGAATATTTTTAAGGCAAGAGGCAGATAGATTCTTCAGTACCAAGGGAGTCAAAATTTATCAGGGATAGGCAGGAATGTTGGGGTCACAATCAGATCAGCCATGGTCTTGTTGAATGGCAGAGCAGGCTTGAGGGGCTGAATGGCCTTTTCCTGCTTCTACTTTGTATGTTCTTATATACATCAATTCCACATTCCTTCTCCATCTCCGTATCCCCTGTGTCCCAAAATCTATTAAGGTCAGTGCTGGATATACTGAGTCTCCACAACTGTCTGAATGAAGGCATTTCTTCTCATCTTAGCTCTAAACGATTGACCTCTTACCCTTACAGTATGATGCCAGGGGTCTCGAGCCAGGAGGGTGGGTGGGTGGTGGGGGTTGGTATCAGTCTTTCAGCACTGAAGTTGTTAAGCCCAATTAGAATTGTATATGTTTCAATGCGGCCACCTCTCATTTTTCTGAATTCCTGGGAGAAATGCTCCTCTTACTCAATCTCCCTATCTCTAGATATAGGGCAGCACGGCACTGTGGTTAGCACTGCTGCCTCACAGTGCCCTCTGAAATGGCCCAACAAGTCGCTCAGCTCTTAACTTTAAAATATATCACTGTTCCTTCCCTGTCACTGGGTCAAAATCCTGGAACTCCCTCTCTAAATGTCGTGCTTCCAAGAAACAGGTCACCACTATCTTCTCAAGGGCAATTACAGATGAGTAACTTGTGCCAGCGTAGCCAGCAACGCTCACACCCGTAAATGAATTTAAAAATAACATTGTATTATCAATAACCAGAAACAGAATAAGCAGCTGTATGCCTTGCCAGGGATTTCTTTGAATAATAAATTCTGTTACTTTCCTCAGGAATTAAAAGAATTTAAAATATTCTTGCTGATATATCGTATGTCTGTTAATTCAAGAGGGATTGTCTATGACCTGTCTCTCTAACTGGTGTCTGTTACCACAACTTTGAGACTAACCATATTTTTATTTATTCATGTGACATGAGCCTCACTGGCTGGCCAGCATTTATTGCCCATCCCAAGTTGCCCGAGAGCAATTGAGAATCAACCACATTGCTGTGGATCTGGAGTTAAGTGTAGGCCAGACCAGTTAAGGTCTGCTAGATGTACTGGGTCTCCACAACCAACTGAATGAAGGCATTTCTTCTCATCTTAGCTCTAAACGAGTGACCTCTTACCCTGAGACTATGATGGCGGGAGGGTGGGGGGGGATAGCGGGGTTGGTAACAGTCTTTCAGCACTGAAGTTGTTAAGCCCAATTAGAATTGTATATGTTTCAATGCGGCCACCTCTCATTTTTCTGAATTCCTGGGAGAAATGCTCCTCTTACTCAATCTCCCTATCTCGAGATATAGGGCAGCACGGCACTGTGGTTAGCACTGCTGCCTCACAGCGCCAGGGACCTGGGTTCAGAAATCTGTTGGCAGATTTCCTTCCCTAATGGACATTAGTGAACCAGATAGGCTTTTCCGACAGTTGACAATCAGGATCATCAGTGGATTCGTAACAGATATTTTGTTTTTATTGAATTCACATTCCACCATCTGCCGTAGCAGGATTCAAACCCTGATCTCCAGAACATTAGCAGAGTCTCTGGGTTAATAGTCTAGTGATAATACCACTGAGCCATCACCTCCCCCACATTCAACACAGTGCAACAACTAACATATTTCGCAACTGCACTGGGCACATTCCCCCTCTTTAGTTCTCTGCCCAAAGACAGGTTCATCCCACAGTGCCGAGATCTCCACCACAGGTCGGGCAGGTCCTGAATCCACCTCAGGCCTGATTGAACCCCATGCTGTTGGCACCAATCTAATCCCCACTAGCCATCCAGCCAATTGAGCCAACCGGCTCTCAAGGAGTCTGTGTTGCTATGACATACAACATACATGTCCACATCTTTGGACTGTGGGAGAAAACCAGAGCACCTGAAGAAAATTCATGCAGACATGGAGAGAATGTGCAAACTCCACATGGACAGTGACCCAAGGCCGGAATTGAACCCAGATCCCTGGCACTATGAGGCAGCAGTGTTAACCACTGTGCCGCTATACTGCCCACCCACTCAAGTAAGCACATAGGAACTTAGTTTAACATCTGAAAGCTAGTACCTCCAACAGTATAGTGCACCCTCAGTACTGCCTTGGAGTGTCAACCTTGATTGTGGTCCCCAGGCTCAGGAGTAGCGCTTGAACCCAAAACATTGTGCTTCAGAGACCAGCGTGCTATCAACTGTGCCCTGGCTGACATGCTTTATACAAGGACTCTGCTGATGTTTCACTATACTTACACTGCTTGGAAACATCCCCCCAGGGGCAGACATGATGGAATATGTCTAAACCTTGTGGACACAGTTAACCTCATCACACTTGTAACCTCACCACGCATCTATTTTGCTGCCAGTTGTTTGTTTTACAAGTGCACGATTACAGTATGTGGCCACTACTCATTCCTCATTCTGCTGAAGTCAAATATGTGAATATGTAAGCAGCATGGATCTCAGTGCGGGGTCAAATGGCGACAGCTCACCTTTCCCAGAAAATCATTCTTTCCCACCATATCCCAGTCCCAGACTTCCACGGTGAACAACATTCCTTCCGTTGGCAAACCATCCTCCAGTTCAAACTCAAACACTTCATTCCAGTGAGGGAAACGAGTCTTCTTTATCGTCTAGAATATGGAAAGAGTGACCAAATCTTAGATCACAAATCAAAAATAAATTCATAACATGTGATCTTGCAGAACAAACAGCAGATATTTTACACGGAGTTTAAACAATAATAGGTTTAATCTTGTAAGTAGAAGAAAATAGTGTCCATGAAGCTACCAGATTGCTGTTAGAAAGCCAGTTGGTTCATTAATATCTCTTAGGGCAGGAAATCTCCTCTCCTTACCCAGTCTGGCCTACATGTACCACCAAGCCTAAGGCAGTGCAGTCGACTCATAACTGCGACCTCTAATTGCCAGGCAATCCACTCAGTTATATCAAAACCGCTGCAATGAATTATAATAATATTAAAAACTGATGGATCACCCAGCGTCAACCTGGGGACCAGATGCAGAAATGACACCCAGCCTTGCAAGACCCTTTCACATATCTACTGGGGACTGGCACTAACATTGGAAGCAAAAAGAACAAAGATACTTTCTCGCCATCTAATAAATGTCCATCCACCCACCAAATCAACATCCATTTCTCACCACCCACCCCTGAATCTCTCAAGGAAACAGCTCTTGAACGTAAAAATGGTCTTTTTCTCCGTCTTTAACTTCCCTTCTGGCTCTCCCACTCCAATCTACCCCATCATTTTCTTTAGTTTACTCTATCTTACTTTCTTTTTGCCTGTATTATCTACTTCTCTCCATTTCTTGTATATGTTCGACCACATTCCACCCACATATTATCCACCACTGTGGTTTCCAACATTATTGGCCTTTTCTCCTGTTAATTAACTTCTTAAAAATGCTTATTCCTTTCTCAGCATGCAGCATACACAGGGCAAGCACCTACCCAATCCCCTTGCTTACTCCAAAAAATAATTCAAATTCAAATTGAGTCCAATTCATGGTCCTCACAATAGAGACAATGCAGGTTAAATTTGACAAGACTAGGCATTACACCTGATTTCACGCTTGATCCGAAGCCTAATTTTTGTCAAAGGGCCGAGAAGCCATTTATCCACCATTGTGGTTTCCAATTCTATCCTTTCTGTTTATTAACTGGACTGGTTTGAGCTGTCTTTGTCTTCCACCCCTCTGCCCATGAAACCAAACTGTTCCGCCAGTCTTGTCTCCACAAAGACAGCTCAACGTCCCTTATTCCTCACTCCTCTTCCATTCGTAGGTTTTTTTTCGTATGTATTTGATTCATCTTGAAGTTATTTTTTACTTTAAAGATTTAAGCTGTTTAATTGCGGGTACAGTTTTGTCTTTTAAAAAGCATTTAGACAGTTACATGGGTAAGATGAGTATAAAGGGATATGGACTAAATGCGGGCAATTGGGATTAGCTTAGTGGTTAAAAAGGGCAGCATGGACATGTTGGGCCAAAGGGCTTGTTTCCATGCTGTAAACCTCTATGACTCAAATTCATCTCCGTTTGTCTTATGCCAGCCGTTGTTTGGGAGCGACATTACTCAAAAATGATCAGACTGGCTGGAGGTGAGTTTTAAAGTCTGACCCAGGGCTTTTAGGATGGTGGGTTTTCCAGCTAATACCGTCTGTGATCTAACCACCCCAGCATTAGTGGGACTTCCAGCCTTCACTCAGGAGGACGTCCCACCTTTGAGAGCTGCTGACCAACTTGATTGCCTGATAGCTCTCTATTCTTAGCAGCGAATTTGGTGGGAGGCCGCACCACCATGATCTCTCCCGTCCCCCTCCCCCACCTCCCCCCTCCATCCCGCCCCAGTCCCAGATGGAAAAGCTCCACCCTAAGCCCTGAGAACCCAGTACCAGGTAAGTATGGGGCTTGAACGCATTCCACCCATCGAGCCCACACCAATAACAATCCCATCCAGGCCCTACCCCCCTATTCCTACATATTTTACCCACTAATCCCTCTGACCTACACATCTCAGGACACTAAGGGGCAACTTAAGCATGGCTAATCAACCTAACCTGCACATCTTTGGAGTATGGGAGGAAACCCACACAGACACGAGTAGAATGCGCAAACTCCACACAGACAGTGACCCAAGCGGGGAATCGAACCCAGGTCCCTGGAGCTATGATGCAGCAGTGCTAACCACTGTGCTACTGTGCTGCCCATTTAGCTAAACCAAAAATGACACGCACATTGTCCCTTCTCAATTCTTTTTATCTGCATCTCATCATCCTTGTCCATGGCAGATGGCAAATTTAAATTCAGCTCATTCAATAAATCTGCAATTAAAACTTAACATCAGTAAGGGTGACCATGACACGACTGAATTGATGTAAAATTTCATCTGGTTCACTAATGCTCTTTAGGGAAGGAAATCTGCCATCCTTACCCCAAAAAGCTGATATGTGGCCAGACCACAGCAGTGAGGTTGACTCTTAACTGCCCTCTTAAACTGTAAACCACTCAGTTGTATCATAGTCGCTACGAGGAATGAGAATCAGAATAAAAACAGATGGACCACCCAGTGTCAATGTAGGCAGCCAATTTTGAAATGGCACACCCTGGCAGAATAATCTTTTCCTTATCATCTGATTTGACTTGATTTTGATTTGATTTATTATCGTCACATGTATTAACATAGAGTGAAAAGTATTGTTTCTTGCACGCTATGCAGACAAAGCATACCGTTCATAGAGGAAAAAATGACTGGGTGCAGAATGTAGTGTTACAGTCATAGCTAGGGTGTAGAGAAAGATCAACTTAATGCGAGGTAGGTCCATTCAAAAGTCTGATGGCAGCAGGGGAGAAGCTGTTCTTGAGTCAGTTGGTACGTGGCCTCAGACTTTTGTTTCTTTTTTCCGAAGGAAGAAAGTGGAAGAGAGAATGTCCGGGGTGCTTAATTATGCTGGCTGCTTTTGCCGAGGCAGTGGGAAGTGTAGACAGAGTCAATGGATGGGAGGAATCTGGCAAATCACACTAAAATTGGGAGCACCGTCAAAACAGATTAGACAGGCAATAGCCTGGTATATTCATACTCACAGACTCTTACCTGTCAGCCAATGTCCAGATTCCTCCATCATCATTCCTGGGTATGTTCTGTCTTACCATCAGGACAGAGTCACCAGAAATGGTGGCATTCAGTTGGGTGGGAGTGGCCCTGAGAGGCTGCTGGCATTAGGCCAATTATGGGCAAGGACACCTCTGACTGATTACCACCTACCAACTTCCTGCCCCTTCTTCCTATAGCTGATATATCAGTACACCTCTTGGAAGAAGCACTGCCTGTACAAGAGTAAGTGACTTCAATGCCCGTCGATAGCGCCATTGCTCACCATGCTGGCTGAGTTATGAATGGTATAACCATTATACTGAGCCTAAGGCAGAGAGTGTTAGAACAATACAAGGTAAACATTTACTTGACTTTGTTCTCATCAATCTGCCTGTCACTGAGGTACCTGTCAGGGACAGTATTGGTGGCAGTAACCACACATACGGTCCTTGTGAAGGTGATATTCCATCTTCACCTTGAGGATACAAGCCATCCTACTCTGTGGTGCCATAAGAATGCTAAACAAATCCGATAGCTGAACACTGGGCAACCCTGAGGCACTGTGGGCCATCAGCAGCAGCAGAATTATGCTCAATCATAATCTGTAACTTCATAGACCAACATATCCTTCACTCTACTATTACCATCAGGACACGCCAGCAATTCGGCTTCAATGAGGCGAGTAGAAGCACATGGCAGGTACAATACTGGGCTTACCTAAAAATGAGATGCCAACCCAGTGATGCTAATAACAAAGGACTACGTGCTTACTGAACAGAGGAGGCAGCATACTGTAGACAAAGAAGATAGCGAACAAACTGGAGAGAATGTAGAAAAGGTTTAGGTTCCTGGGATGAGAAACTTGAGTTACGAGGATAGATTGGAGATGTTGGGCCTGTTCTCCCTGGACAGGAGAAGGCTAAAAGGAGATTTGATAGAGATGTTTAAGGTCATAAGGGAGGATGAACAGAGTAGATAGGGAGAAACTGTTTCCACTCATAAAAGGATCAAGAACAGGAGGACAGAGTTAAAGTCATTTGCAAAAGAAGAAAGTGTGATGTGAGTAAAAAGCTTTTTCACACAGCGAGCAGTTCAGGTTTAGAATGCATTGCCTGGACGTGTGGTGGAGACAGGTTCAATCAAGGCTTAAAGAGGGTATTATATGATTACTTGAATAGAATTAATGTGCAGGGGTATGGGGAAATGACAAGGGAATGGCACAAAGTCGTGATGGAGAGCTGGTGTAGATACAATAGGCCATATGGCCTCCTTCTGCACTGTTATAATGCTGTGATTCTCTGATTCGAGAATTAACAGATAAGATCAAAGCTCTGTATTCTTGTCACATCCTGTCCTGAATGATGGTGGATAATTAAACAACAAATGGGAGAAGAAGGTGTGACAATACTGTGCCTTGAAGAAATGTATTTGTGCCAGGTTGCTTGTAAAGGATTTTGTTTAGAAGTCAGTTCGATTGACCCGGTACTGCTTTGTCTACAACCAGCAGCCCACATGCTAAACATGCAGAAGCATAATTGATCCTGATTGTCTGGATGAGTTCAGCTCCAACAACACTTAAACTCAAAATCATCCTCCCCCCTAGATCAGCTCATCATCCATTGCCTTAAATTTTCACTCCCTGCACCATCTGCGCAACATGGCTGCAATGTTTACCACCTTTAAGGTGCGCTCACCGAGGCTTCACAACCCTACATCCTCCAACCACCTAGAAGAAGAGGACAGCAGGCGCATGGGAACACCTTCACTGCTGCTGGGTCAAAATCCTGGAACTCGCTGCATGAGTCTAGCCACGCTACGTGACCTGCCGTAGTCTAAGAAGGTGGCTCATAATTACCTTCTCATGGGCACTTAGGGATGGGATACAAATACTGGAATTGCCAGCAACGCCCACACCCCCTGAATAAATCAGTTTTAAAAAACAATTATTTAATATTTAATTACTAAACAGTAACAACGAATTTAGATGGATTTTTCAAAGTTAGGCCTTAATATAAAAGTTAAACTCCCGCTAAATTAAAGAATCGTAGAGTCATAGAATCCTACAGCGCAGAAGGAGACAATTCGGCCTAACGGGTTTGCACTGACCACAATCCCACCCAGGCCTTATCCCCATAACCCCATGCGTTTACCCTAATTAGTCCCCCTGACACCAAGGGGCAATTTAGCATGGCCAATCCACCTAACCCACACACCTTTGGACTGTGGGAGGAAACCCTTGCAGACACGGGGAGAATGTGCAAACTCCACACAGTCACCCACGCCGGGAATTGAACCCGAGGTCCCAGGCCCTGTGAGGCAGCAGTGCTAACCAATTACGGACAAATATATTTTTACATACATCATCCTACAGTGAAATTCCACAGCCAAAATTTTTACAGTTATATTTGGAATTAAACAATTGATAAAAGTAATACTTAAGTAGCTCTTTAGTTGTGACAGAATAATGATATCTAAACTCTGTTGTACTTTTTGATAGTGTTATAACTGTTGCTAAACTGAATACATTTAAGAAGGAAATAAATAGATTTCTAAATGCATCAAGAGATATGGGGAAAGCACAAGAGTATGCCATTGAGATGGAGGATCAGCGAAGATCATATTGAATGGCACAGCAGGTTCGAGGAACCTATCCCCTCACTCCTATTTTCTACTAAAAGTCTTCAAAACAGATACCACGAAGCTGATGAGGTTCAGTTTGTGCTTTGAATTCAATGGAAAGCAGAGAAGAAGAATTCATGGAATCGAACACATTTACAGTAAATACAGGTCAAGTTAGCAGTTCAATTTGAAGCAAAGTCAAATGTTGTTGTGGTACTAAAACAGGAGTCGAATGTCTAAGCAATTCTTGTGTACATGCCAAACACGACCAGCCTGCGGCTTCCATATCAAACTCAGAACATTGAAATAAGTATTCTTAAGAAGCAGTGCGTTTCAGAGCTGCATTTTTACAAATATGGAACTGTCTCATTTCTTGCAATCATATTTAGCCATCATGATGTGGAGATGCTGGTGTTGGGCAGGCACAATAAGAAGTCTCACAACACAAGGTTAAAGTCCAACAAGTTTATTTGGAATCACTCACCTAATGAAGGAGCAGCGCCAGGGATCTTTGTGGAGTTTGACAATGAGGTCCAAGTGGGGGCATTGCGTGATGCACTCCAAGGGTTTAAAAGGTCAAATGCAATGAAAATCTACTTTGCGAAGAAATGGTGGTCGGAAGGATCAAACTGGTTAATTCCAGCTTTGTTTTCAAAAGCTGTTGCTTCTTTTCAAAACTGTGCAGTAACTGTTCTGTATTAAGAAAGTTTGAGATTCTAAATCAACCCGTTGGACTTTAACCTGGTGTTGTGAGATTTAACAATTGAACCACTTATTTCTGAGAGAATGTTTATTCCTTATGCATACAAGCCATATTTTACAGGGAATATTATTCTAGTCCCAAACATTGTGGCAAAACCTGTTACAGAAATAAAATTAAAACTTTTAATTTTAATGTGTTGGTTCAAATGGTGTTGACAAACTGAGACACATATTGGCACTGCAGGACCTCCATCATGAATAATGGAGCATTGAGGGAGAAGTTGACTCCAAAACGATTGGCATCATGTGTTGTTGAACAGCTATTATGCTAAGCAGTTGATTAATTATGAATAAACATATGTGGCAATGGTCTAGTAGTATTATCACTAGACTATTAATTCAGAAATTCAGCTAATGTTCTGGGGACCCAGGTTCAAATCCCACCAGGT
This sequence comes from Carcharhinus amblyrhynchos, assembly GCF_965287045.1. NCBI lineage: Eukaryota > Metazoa > Chordata > Chondrichthyes > Carcharhiniformes > Carcharhinidae > Carcharhinus > Carcharhinus amblyrhynchos. Next base: position 24,266,086 of record NC_137343.1, read on the forward strand.
GGTGGAGTTTGAATTCAATAAAAATTATCTGGAATTAAGAACCTGTTAATGACCATAAATTCATTGTCTATTGTTGGAAAACTACATCTGGTTCACTAATGTCCTTTAGGGAAGGGAATCTACGGTCCTTACTTGGTCTGGCCTACATATGACTCCAGAGCCACAGCAATGTGGTTGACTCGCAACTGCCTTCCAAGGGCAATTAGGGACGGGCAATAAATGCCGGCCAGCCAGCAACACCCATGCCCCACGAATGAATAAAAAAAAACATGCGAATTAGAAGCAGGAGTAGGCCATTCAGCCTCTCAAGCCTGCTTCACCATTCAATAAGATCATCAAGGAATTCATGCTGAAATCAATATTTTCACTGATTTGACCATCAGTACACATTTAAAATAGGTTTTATCCTTGAGATATTTTAGTTGCTCACAGAACTCCAGGTTTTTAGTGATCTGATAGGATCACCAATTAATCCCAACAAAGATCGCTGATTGCTACGTATCTGATCCTTCACCATTAGAACTGATAATCCGTGTTGGCAAGAACACGATCAAAGTTTCTGAAATGATTAAAATAAATGTTTGACTTCAACGACCAAGAAGGGAAAAATAACAAGTGTTTTAAATTGTTCAATTTCTGGGCCAGAGAGATTGATTGGCACCACATTAACAATTATCTAGTGGTTGTAAAGTTACTTACACTATTACTTATTGGATGTAACTTTCTGTTAATTAATGTATAAATCCAGCAAATTCTTAGAAATAATGGGGAGATTATAGACAAAGATGCCTCTTGTGCAAAACAAATGGACGAGTGGTGTAATTGGACCAGCAAGTTTGGGAAATTTGTCTATTATTTAATCCCCTGAACTTGTTGGCACTGCTAGCACCATCAAAATGCAATTATTCGTCCAGCCAAGATCATTTAAAAAGATTCATTAGATATTAATTTGGTTGCCCATCCCTAATTGCCTTGGTTTACTAAGCCACTCAGAGGGCCTGGAGTCACATGTAGGTCAGGCTAGATATGAGTGGCAGATTTCACTACCTAAAGGACTCTGGTGAGCCAGATGGGTTTTTACAACAATCAACAATGGTTTCATGGTCATTTTAATTCCAGATTTTTATTGAATCCAAATTCCACCATCTGCCGTGGTGGAATTTGAACTCTGGCTCCCCCCAGAAAATTGCTCTGGGTCTCTGGATTATAAATTCAGTGGCAATACCACTACACCACTGCCTCCTCCTATCTAGCCTATTACATTTTGTCAAGCTGTTTCAGCAGAAGGTGAGAGGGGAGAGATAAAAAAGTATCCAGAGGGGCAATTTTTTCACACAGAGGATGGAGAGTGTCTGGAACTACTGCCAGAGGTAATAGTAGAGGAGGCAGGTACAATTTTATCTTTTAAAAAGCATTTAGATAGTTACATTATACGATGGGTATAGAGGGATAGGGGCCAAATGTGGGCAATTGGGATTAGCTTAGGGTTTTTTTTTTAGACAAAGGGCAGCATGGACAAGTTGGGCTGAAGGGCCTGTTTCCATGCTGTAAATCTCAATGACTCTATGACTCTATGAGAACTGCTCGACCGCAAAACAGATAATAAAATCTTTGCACATTAGTCAGCAAGTCAGAATGAATTTAGAAGTAAAGAATAATGACGCCAGAAAAATATTAAACTCAGTAGTAAATTATTTTTCAAACACTTGGTAAGATGTAAGTCTTCACATTTATCTAATGTTCCAAATGCAAACAAAGTTCCTTCTGAGTGAATTCATCCAGAGGAATATGTGGAAACAAACGGATGCTAATTATTGGGGTTTATATAAGTGCAGGCATCCAAAGTGTGGGTTGCCTTCATGTTAATCTACGTGGCATTATTTGCAGAATCTTTATATTACAGGGACATTAACTGATTTTCTTCCACTTCTTGTTCCCACAGCTACTGATCTGACAGCTCCCAGAACATTAAGCATTAATAATTCACGACAGAAATAGTTTATATTCTCACTATATGACTCATCGGAGGTGTCTAAAAATATACATTTAACCATCATAGGTGCAATACAATTGGAGAGTGGCCTTTAGCAATTTAACAATTTGGGTAAAAAATCAAAAGAGAAATCAAAAGCCCTTGCGTTTCCAGGACAATATTTTCCTGTAATATTTTTCTTCAGATCTGATTCAGAGAATTTTTTCTTTCCAATTTTCTTCCTGCACCTGAGGAAGACTTCTGTCTGTTTCCATAGCTAGTAATTCCTGGAACAGATCACTAATCTGTTACCAGAAGCTTATAGCTTGAAAGGCATGACTCCACATCAAGTGTGACTAACCTGGAGTCTCCCCTGCTCTTACCTCAGCTATTGCCATGTTTAGAAAGATTTGCAGATCAACACTATAACCTGTTTGACCACATTATGAATGCTTCCTTGGCCATCATGTCCTAAGGTGGGACTTGAACCCAGAGCTTCTAGCTCAGAGGCAGGAATACCATGCACTGCACCACAAGACCTGCCATTCAGGGAATCTTAGCAGCAAAAAGACTCCTTTGGAAAGGAATGGAAGTCATCACCTATAAAATCTGAAAGACTACTGTGTTCGGAATATCCTCCATTAAATTTGTGGCGACATGGTGGCAGAGCGGTTAGCACTGCACTCTCACAGCTCTGGGGACTTGGGTTCAATTCCTGGCTTGAGTCACTGTCTGTGTGGAGGTCGCATGTTCTTCCCATGTGTATTGGGTTTCCTCCTGGTGGTCTGGTTTCCTCCCACAGTCCAAAGATGTGCGGGTTAGGTTGATTGGCCATGCTAAATTACCCATTAGTGTCCCAAGATGTGTAAGTTAGAGGGATTAGTGGGGTAAATTTGTAGGGACAGAGCCTGGGTGAGATCGTTGTCGGTATAGGCTCAATGGACCAGATAGCCTTGTAGGGTTTCTATGATTCTATGAAATGACTTACAAAATGTATTTGTTGTTATTTTTCCCACCAGATGTTTTCTGTAAGGCTTTTAGGGCTGTTTGCTGGGATGTAGTGTCATAGGTATTGATCACCTTGGTGGATCTCATTCAGGTGAATATGATTCACCCGAATGATACACTGGATGTGACAAGCTATAGTCAGAGCCAATACAGACAAGCCTCAATCTGTTCCTACCTGGTGACTACCAACACAAACATACATATACACACAAACACACAAATGTCCATACACTTGGAGTAGAGGTCATTGGGAAGCAGCAGGATGCAAGAATCCTCACTGATATTCCACTCCCCAGCATTTCAGCTGTTAATTTAGCACCTGCGAGTTAAAATGACACTTTTATCATCCATACTAAACCCACTAAGCCATAAAGAGATTTTTTTTGTTTTCAAGAATACTTTGTAGCATACTTGTGGCAACAACAACATTATTCAAGAAAGGAAAAAAAAGAGAGAAAACAGGTAACTATAGGCCAGTTAGATTGGTATCATTTGTCAAAAAAAACTGGGATTTATCAATAAGAACGTGTTAACAAGGCAATTAGAATAGCAAGAACAAAGAACAAGGAAAATTACAGCACAGGAACAGGCCCTTCGGCCCTCCAAGCCTGCACTGACCATGCTGCCTGACTTAACTAAAACCCCCTAATCTTCCAGGGACCAAATCCCTCTAATCCCAACTCATTCATGTACTTGTCAAAGTGCCCCTTAAAAGTCATGACCGTATCTGCTTCCACGACATCCTCTGGAAATGAGTTCTAGGCACCCACCTCTCTCTGTGTAAAAAAATCTGCCTCGTATATCTCTTTTAAACCTTGCTCTTCGCACCTTAAACCTATGCTCACTAATAATTGACTGTTCCACTCTGGGAAAAAGCTTCTGACTATCCAAATTATATCATAATATAATTGGGTAGAGTTAATGTGCTTTTATGAAAAGGAAGTCATGTATAACAAATTTATTAGTTTTGTGAGATTAGATAAAGGGGAACCAATAGATGTAGTATATGTAGATCTCCAAAAGGCATTTGATGCAGTGCTACATAAAAGGTTTAGCTCAGTTGGCTGAGAAGCTGGTTAGTGATGCAGAGAGATGCCAACAGCATGGCTTCAATTCCTATACCAGCTGAGGTTATTCATGAAGGCCCTGCCTTCTTAACCTTGCTCCTTGCCTGAGGTATGGTGACCCTCAGCTTAAAATCACCAGCAATCACTGCCTATGGTCATCTGGAAAATATGACTTTACCTTCATGTAAATGGTTATTAGGTAAGGTAAGGATCCATGGATTGGTTAATGAACAGAGGGTGGGCATAAATGGGGAATTTTCAATTCCGCACCTTATAACACATGGACCGCTGCAATCATCAGCTCTGGAACCTCAGTTGTTTACAATCTATATTAGAGACTAAGGTGAAAGTGCCAATGGCAATGTATCCAAGTTTGCTTCACATTCAAAGCTAGTTGGGGCTACAGGAGGGCAAAAGAGGCCATAAAGGAATAGACAGATTTAGTGAATAGGCAACAAGAGAGTAGATAGAGTATCATGTGGGAAGATGATCATTCACTTTAGTAAGGAGACTAGAAAAGCAGAATATTTTTCAAATGATGAGGAACATTTAAATGTTGATACTTAAGGAGATTTATATGTCCTCATACAAAGAAAACAAAGACTTTGAAGAAGAATCTCTTTGTGCAGAAGAGTAAATCTTTGGAATGCTTACTCCAGAGAGCCATAAATGTTGTTATTAAGTGTAACTCAAGACTAATATTGACAGATTTTTTGAACTCCAGTGGAAATCAAGTTATATAGGAGCAGGCAGAAAAGTGGAATTGAAGTAAAATATCAGTCATGATTTTATTAAATGGTGAAACAGGCTTAAGGAGCCATATGGCTTGCTCCTACTCTGAGACTTATCATCTTATGTTCTTATGATTTTATGGTACAATACTCCAGTGTTCCAATATTCCAGGTGACACAGTGGCACTGTGGTTAGCACTGCTGCCTCACAGCGCCAGGGACCAGGGTTCGATTCCCAGCTTGGGTCACTGTCTGTTGGGAGTCGACACGTTCTCCTCGTGTCTGTGTGGGATTTCTCTGGATGCTCCGATTTCCTCCCACATTCTGAAGGACATACTGATTAATCGCATCAGCCATGCGAAATTCTCCCTCAGTGCACCCGAACAGGCACCGGAATGTGGTGACTAGATGGTTTTCACAATAACTTCATTGGAATGTTAATGTAAGCCTACTTGTGACACTAATTAATAAACTTTAAACAGTGTTGAGGATAGCATTGTTCCTACACACTCATTTTGTTTTAATCAGTTTACAATATAGATAGGATAAATCAACTCTTCAATGCCAAGTGCCTCCTATGTAAATGTAAACTAACTTGTTCACTGTTAGCCACATCTCCATGCATAAACAAGAGAGAAAATACAGGGCTATCAGACTTACGGCCGTTTCTGCAGTTTTGCTGTTAAATACCACTCTTGCAAATGGATCCGACGTGCCAGAAATGTCTCTTGGTGCGAGGTCTCTAAGGAGAGAATAGAAAATAAAAAATCCATGATATTTCCTTCGGTCACAGCTGAGTGGGAAGATGTTAAATTTCCATGTGAGCATAGGGATGCAACATAACTAATCAGCAGTAATAAGCTGGTAAGAGCAGGATGTGGGGATGCACCTCTGAGGCTGAATAAGATCTGGTCAGACCCCATTTGGAATTTCATGAGTAGTTTTGGGCCCTGTATCTAAGGAAGGATGTGCTGGTCTTGGAAAGAATCCACAGAAGGTTCACGAGAATGATCTCTGGAATGAAGAGCTTGGCGTATGAGGAATAGCTGAGGACTCTGGGTCTGTACTCGTTGGAGTTTAGAAAGATGGGGGGAATCTTGTTGAAACTTACAGGATACTGCGAGGCCTGGATAGAGTGGGCGTGGAGAGAATGATTCCACTAGTAGGAAAAACTAGAACCAGAGGGCACAATCTCAGGCTAAAGAGATGATCCTTTAAAATAGAGATGAGGAGGAATTTCTTCAGCCAGAGAGTAGTGAATCAGTGGAACTCTTTGCCATAGAAGGAAGTGGAGGTCAGGTCATTGAGTGCCTTTAAGATAAAGATAGATAGATTCTTGATTAATAAGGGTTATAGGGAAAAGGCAGGAGAATAGGGATGAGAAAAGTATTAGCCATGATTGAATGGTGGAGCAGACACGATGGACCGAGTGGCCTAAATCTGCTCCTTTGTCTTACGTAAACCCAACAAAAAAATCTAAGCAGCAATTTAGTATACAATGGAGCCAGCGATTATCTCTTCTAATTTTAATCAAACCTGCTATACTGGTAAGATGGACCCTTTTGGAATTCTTCTTGTCTAGTTGGAGTTGGTAGACAAGGAGATTGTCAGTCACTTCATTAGGAAGAGACGCCTGTCCCTAAGGTGGGTGGCATGGCTTCCTATTAGGCAGACAGGCTAATTAAAACCAGCTAAAACAATCTGGGCATCTGGCTCCTCGAGCCTGCTCCACCATTCAATAAGATCATGGCTGATCTTTTTGTGGGCTCAGCTCCACTCACCATAACCCTTAATTCCTTTACTGTTCAAAAATCTACCTTTGCCTTAAAAATATTCAAGTTATGGTTTTGGCAGGTTAACTCTTGCTTCCATTCTCTATCTTTTTCTACGTGGCAAGTTTTTAACTTTCATGTTGAAGTTGTACCCTCCTGAGATATGGGCATAAATGAGATGCTAAAAACCAGCTGCAAGGTGGTATAAGGGATTGGCACAACTGAGAGACACATGTGGAAAAGCTGATGCATTGCAATTTCTGGATCCTCATGAGAAGCATTTATTGCTCAGCACTGTGTCCTTTTCTTCCTATTTTTAAGTATGCTGTCTCCACGCTTCTTTGCAGGTCCTCTGGCTAATGTATTTAATTTGTTTATTAACTGTTACCATGAGTGATGCCCTGAAGTGCCAAGCATTGAGCACAGAGAGCAGAGCAATCACTGCCACTGCTGGAAATGGCTAGCAAGAGGCCCAGGCCACCATAATGGCCAGCCTCATGTTTGTCAACTGGTGAGCAACCAGCACAATAGGCGACACTCTGTTTTCATGGGGCAAAGGTTATGTGGCCCACCCACAAATCACAAGCCTGTAGCCTGTAACAAAGGATTAAAAAGAAGAACTGGCCTATCTTGGGAATAGGTGGGACAGACTGCGTTATTTAAAGGGTGAACAATGATATTAAAAAGCAAGAAATAAGTTATCCTTTATTGTTTTCCAAACTGCTTCCAGCAATCCCTTTAGGGATGTTTTTGTGGCAATTTCTCACTCTGTGTACTGGATAAGTCCAACATTTAGTGAGTACCATACTTAAATGCATCAAAGTGGCATTGGAGCCAAACAACATCATAAGATCCAGTTCACATTGAATATGGAAGCTCTCATCTGTTTCTGATGGGAACTGGATAGTTAAGTTAAGGCCTACACAATAATGACTACACTTCAATAATATTTAATTGGCTGTAAAGCATTTTGATCGTGAAATGCACGTCTTTTGTTTCTTCTTCACCCAAGAGTGGCAGTGTGCAGGGTCTTAGCCACCCCCACTTCCCCTGCCTTACTACAGCCCTGTTGCTACTGAGAGACAAAGCAGCCTCCAGGATCTATATGTCTCTAGATACATTTGTATGGCACACATGATGCGCACATGAGAACTCTCCATTCACCTGACGAAGAGGCAGTCCCCTCGAAAGCTTGTGAGTTTACTATCAAATAAATCGGTTGGACTAAAACCTGGTGTTGTCAGACTTTTTACTGTGTTTACCCCAGTCCAACGCCGGCACATCCACATTATGACACATGATGCTTAACAGTGATGCAATACCACTTTCACTAGTATTGGAAAAATTCAGGGCTAGTTACCAGAGCACGATGGGCTTTCGCTTCTGCTCGGAGAGAAGCAAAATTTCTCCTGCCATCCAAAAAAAAGTATCAACAGTCACAAAATAATTGAAAATAAGCTGTACATTGTCCCTGTCACAGCAAGTGTTGGCACAGCATGAATCTATAATCAAAACATGTTTGTTCCTTTTTTGCTGCCAAACCCAGTCTGCCTGCTGTGAGGAACCAGCCTTGGAACATCTCTGGGTGGCTCCTGGGACTCTCTGGGTGCCAGGAATGTTATGCTTTCGGGAAGGCTGAAGTTTTCAAGGTTCGGAAAAGAACTGAAATAGTGGACCATGTTCATTGCTCACTAAGCGAAATGGTTCAAGTACCAGCCAGCCCAAGTTTAAAAATGAGAATTCTGAGGTAAAGGAGAAAGTCCCAGGTGGGCGAGTTGAGGGATTTAAAATAAATGCAATTGTGAGCAGATAATTTGAACAGGTTCGAAAGGAAATTGAATTCAATACCAGAGAAATAATGAGGCTGCAGTGCATGAAATAAAGGCAAATTCAATGTCCCCAAGGGCACTTCTTGTCTGTGAAAATTCCTAAATTGGCTTTATTTGTGAGGCCTGTTGTGTGGAGCACACGAGTCCCATAGATTATAACTCAATCATAGAATCCCTACAGTGCAGAAGGAGGCCATTTGGCCCATTGCGCCTGCATCAACAACAATCCCACCCAGGCCCTATCCCTGTAACCCTGCACATTTACCCTAGCTAGACCCCCTAACACTAAGGAGCAATTTAGCGTGGCCAATCCACCTAACCTGCACATCTTTGGACGGTGGAAGGAAACCGGCGCAGCTAGAGGAAACCCACACAGACACGGAGAGTTCATGCAAACACCACACAGTGACTCAAAGCCAGAATTGGACCTGGGTTCCTGGCGCTGCGAGGCAGCAATGCTAACCACTCTGCTGTCCTTGGTCTGAAAAGAAGATTTTTGTGCAGAATAACTAGTTTGCTTTCTTGAGAATTCATGTTGTACCTGATTATTGTGACACCTGCTAGATAGATTTCAAAGTTTTTCCAGTTACATTTAAAGAGTATAAAAATCAAAGAACCTTGCAGCACAGAAGGTGGCCAGTTGGTGTCAGTGTGTGAAAAGACCTGACCAACTCAGCCTCACACCCCAGCATTTCATCCACAACTTTGTAAGTAATATCTGAATGATTAACCTCTCAAAGCGCTTCAGATTCAAAGACAGATAAATTGTGACATGGCAGAGAAAAAAAAAATCTCTTGATCAGATATCAGAGGGCAGAGATTCTGTCGGCGCAGTCACAGAATGCTGTTCCAGGCATTCAAATCCCTGCCAATTTTCTGACCTTTCCTTTGTCGAGTTTTTCTCATTTAAAACCACAACTAAATAGCATTCCAATGGCAAACAAAACAGGTAATTCCATAACCATTCCAACTGCCAGCAGATTCAGGGGAATTCCAGTTTTCCTGTGCTGACTGGTTCCCTTTGTTTGTCACTCTTAAACCGCAACCAAATAAAATCAAAACAGGACAGTGAAGGTAATTGAATATCAGAAATAGCTTTGTGATGACCATCATTTCAGTCTTCTGATTATTCTAAAGCCCACATTCTGAAGACACGCACAGTGGAACCGAAGTACAAGTCAGTGGAGCATGGAAACCATTCAATGCTGCCTCACCTAGCAGATGTTAAAGAGGCAGGCTGGATTTTTAGGATGTTGAGGTTTCCCTTGCTGCCATTCACAGAGTTGACAACGAAGACCTCCCCGCAGTGACTGCCAGTCCTGAGCCATTTAAAGCTCCAACAAGCATGGTTGGAGATGGGTCTTCCACCATTCAGTTGTGGTGGCGCAATAGTATTGTCAGTAGACTAGTAATCCAGATGCCCAGGGTTATGCTCTGAGGACCTGGGTTCAGATCCCATCACAGCAGAAAGCGAATCAATAAAAATCTGGAATTAAAAATCTACCGATGACCATAAAACCATTGTCAATTGTCATAGAAACCCATCTGGTTCACTAATGGCCTTTAGGGAAGGAAATCTGCTGTCCCTACCTGGTCTGGCCTATACATGACTCCACAGCCATAGCAATGTGGTTGACTTTTAAGTGCCCTCAGCAATGGATGCTGGCCCCAGCCAGCGCCATGAACGAATAAAGAACAGTCCCGTTTCAGCGAGCTGCCAGCCAATCTGCTTGCTGGGTAGTTCTCTAATCCTGCAGCTGCTGTGGACAAGACAGGAACTGCAAGCTGTCCCAGGAGTCCAGGACCAGGTAAATGTGGGAGTGCCACAACGGTGATGGGAAGCTGAGGCCTAGGAAAGTAGGCAAAGGGGTTTAGGTTGTTGATAGAGAGGCCAGGGGGGAGGATGGGCCTGTAGGAACCAGACCTTGCAGGGGAGGGACGTTTAATGTTAAGAGGGGCTGCTGATGGAAGCCCTCCACACCTCCCTGCCCCTACCCACCACCCACCTTCCCATTCCAGGCTTCAACACAGTCCACTTCTCCCTGCCCTGAAACCCTCCCACCAGCCTGAAAACAGAGGCTGGGTGAGAAACAACTCTAAAATGGTCAATACTGGGCCATTTAAGGGCCTCAACTGAGGCAAAGGTAAACAGGTGGCCTAGGCCTCACCTATCCAAGTTTAGAATTGTGGAGAGATTGGAGTGGGTGGGAACTTGGTGAGATGGCCAGCTGAGAAATTTGACAGTCGGCCCCCACTGACAAACCCACCAGGTGGGGTGGTGGGGGGGTTGTAAAATTCTGCCCACATTGTTTCAAATCAGGGGAAAATTTGCCAGAAATCTTTCAATAAATGATGGTTACCTAGAATTTCTAATCCTCCCTCAATCTTTCACTGAAGCTATGGAATTGGATTCAACTAACGTACCAAATTGAGGGAATTGCCATGGTAATTCTATCCCAGTGCCTTTTTTTCCTGTTAAAATAGGCCAGCAAATCTTTCCCATTACGTGTCTGTCTTCACAGTCTTTCTTATGGTTGGAGAGAATGGAAAGCCCAATTAGTTCTTTAATGCACTCATAAGGTGTGAGTGTTGTTGGCCAGGTCAGCATTTGTTGCCCCTCATTTAAGCCATGGAGATGGTGATAATGAGCTGCCTTCTTGAACAGCTGCAGTCCATGTAGCACAGGTAGGATTTTGACAGAACAACAGTGAAGGATCAGTAATACAGTTCACATGGTTGTAACTTGGAGAGTAACTTTCACAATGACCACAACAAACTTGCGGATGGTGATGATCCCATTTGTCTGATGTTCTTGTCCTTGCAGCTTGTAGAGGTAAGTTTGACAGATGTTAAGAGTCCTGGCAGGTTGCTACAGCAAGTCTTGTAGAAGGTACACACTGCTGCCATTATGTACCATTGATGGAGGTACACTTAAAGTGGTGGAGAGGGTGTGAAATCAAATGGGCTGCTTTGTCCTCGATGGTGTCAAGTTTCCTAAGTGTTGTTGGAGGTGCACTCATCCAGGCAAGTTGAGAGTATTCCATTACACTCCTGACTTGTGCCTTGTAGATGTGGACAGGCTGTGGGGAGTCAGGAGATGAGATACTTACCACAGAATTTCAGCTTCTATCCTAGGCCTGTGGCCACAGTATTCATAAGATTAGTCCAGTTCAGCCTTTGGTCATGGCAACTCCCAGGATGTTAATGCCATTGAAAATCAAAGGGAGATGATTAGACCCTCCTGTGTTGAAGATGGTCTTGCCTGGCACTGGTGAATGTTATCTTATCAGGCCAAACCTGAATGTTGTTGAAGTCTTGCTGCATATGGGCATGGACTGCTTCAGTATCTGAGGTGTTGTAAAGGAAACTGAACATTGTGCAAGCATCAGTGAACATCTCCATTGTTGCCTTTATATTAGAGTGAAGGTCATTGATCAAAGTGATTGTGCCGAGGACACCACCATGATGAACTCCTACAGCGATGTCCTGGGACTGAGATATTGACCCCTAACAAACACAGTCAGCTTCCTTTGTGCTTAATGCAGCCAATGAAATGTTTCACACTTGATTCTCATGGGCTTCAATTTTGTTCAGGCTCCTTAATGCCACACTCATTGATCTCAAAGGCAGTCACTCACACATCACCTCCAGAATTCAACTCCTTTGTCCATATTTGGATCAAGGCTATAATGAGGTCTAGAACGCAAGCCTTCATGGAATGCAAACTGACCTTTTATAGAATCATAGAATCGCTACAGTATAGAAAGAGGCCATTTAGCCCATTAAGCCTGCACTGACAACAATACCACCCAGACCTATACTCAAAACCCCACATATTTACCCTCCTAATCTCCCTGATGCTAAGGGTCAATTTAGCATAACCAGTCAACACATCTTTGGGGTGTGAGAGGAAACCGGAGCACCCCAGAGAAAATCCATGCAGACATGGGGAGAATGTGCAAGCTCCACACAGACAGGTACCTGAGGCCAGAATTGAACCTAGGTCCCTGGCGCTGTGAGATGGCAGTGCTAACCACTGTGCCACCGTGCCACCCCTTTAGTAAGGAGGTTATTGCTGAATACTTATGATTGAGAGTAAACTAATGGGGCAATAACCTGACGGACTGAATTTGTCCCTTTTCACTGGAAAGGACATTTCTAGCCATTTTGCCTTTTTGTCAGATAGATGCCAGTGTTGTAGCTGTACTTGAACAACGTGGAAAGGGGATACAGCTAGGTCAGGCTATTGCCATGATGTTGTCAGGACCAGAAGCTTTTACTATATTGAGCATTTTCAATTTTTCTTCCTATCATGTGGAATGAATCGAACTAACTAAAGACTGGCACCTGTTTTCTTCAGTACAACAGGAGGAGGTCAAAATAAATCTTCCACTTGACACTTCTTGCTGAAGATGTTTGCCTTGACTTTTGCACTGGCATTCTGGGCTCTGTCATTATTGATGAAGGGAATATCAATGCAGCCTCAAATTTGATTCTGGAAGGTCAGTTGGAGAAGACTGATTCTGCAGCCTATCTTCACCCAGCCTTCTACTTATTTACAAAGTGAACCTAATTCAGCCACACCACTGTATCAGGAAGTGTCCCTTTACGCCTGCCCAACTCAAATCCCAATTAATGCCTTCCACCTACACACAAACAAACATAATTGATCCACAGTAGCAGGCCTGATGGGGCTGAATGGCCTCCTCCTGCTTGAATTTTCTATGTTTTTATAACAATCTTCTACTTTGATTAGTTGTATAATTGTCCACTGTCACTCATAGCTAGACATGACAGGGCTGCAGAGCTTTGATCTGATGTGTTGGTTGTGGGATGTGCCTATACCATGCTTCTTCCATGTTTAACATGCATGTAGGCCTGTGTTGAGGCTTCACCAGGTTGCCACCTCAATTTTTTGTTATTCCTGGCAGCTGCACCTGGCATGCTCTCCTCACTGCTGCTTGAAACAGTCCCCTGGTTTGACGGCCTTGCTCATCCTTTGAGGCTATTATGACTATGTTTATAACCTGGGCTGTTTGGTAGGGTTCCAGAGGGTGTGGAGGTGAATGCTCAGGCCAATATGTGCCTGGAAGGTTCTGTTACAAAAAAGACATATATCACAGGTGATTAAAGTTTTGGATGAAATGCTGGTTTGGGGTTTCCTCTCCTTGTGTTTTCATGTTTACCATAGCCAAACCATCCTAAGCTGCACAGCTTTAGATTGTGGGAGAAAACTGGAGCACCCAGAGGAAACCCACACAAACACAATAATGTGCAAACTCCACATTGACAGTCACCCATGGCCAGATTCAAACCCAGGTACTTTGCACTGTGAAGCAGCAGTGCTTACCATTGTGCCACCGTGCTATCCTAAAGTGTGTTGTCCAGAATTGGACATTATATTCCAGTTAAAGCCAAGGCAGTGATTTATAAAGTTTTGTCATAACTTCCTCATGTTTCTCCTCATATTTCTAAAGCCCAGGCTCCTGTTTGCCTTTTTAACTGCTTCCTCAGTCTGCCCTGCCACCTCTAAGGATTAATGCCCAAGTCCAACTGTGAAACCTTTGGAATTGTATCTTTTATTTTATAAAATAAAAATAAAATCTGGTTCCAACCAGAATGTATTATTTCATGCTTCTCTGCATTAAATTTCATCCACCTCATGTCTACACATTCCACCATCCTGTCTATGTCTTCTTGAAGTCGATCACTATCCTCCTCACAGTTCATGATATTTCCAGTCTTTGTGCCATTTGCTAATTTTCAAATTGTGTCCTGTACACCCACCTAGGTCATGAATAAATATCAAGCAAAACAGTAATCCTGCTGACACCTGTAGAAAACCTTCCTCAAGAGGGAAAAGTAACCTTCCAAACCATCCTGTCACTCAGCCAACTTTACACCCACGCTGCCGTTATCCTTTTTTTAAAACCATGGCCTTCAACATTTCTGGTGAATCTATTGCCAGTACTTTATCAAATGCTTTTGGAAGTTAATGTCACATCAGCCATTATCCCCAACAAAGCTCTCTGTCATCTCATCAAAATGGTCAACTAAGTTAAAGGCAATCTGCCTTTAACAAATTAATTCTGGCTTTCCTTAATTAATCCACATTTGTCCAAATTAATGTCCTGGATTACAATTTCTCAAAGCTTTGCCACCGCTGAGATTAAACTGATGATCTATGTGCTTGCTGACATTATCCTTGCATCCTGTTTTGATAAGCGTATTACACTTCAAACTCTCTACTTCTTTGGCACCACCCCTACACAGAATGAGGATTGGATGATTATAGCCTGTACCTCCACAATTTCCATCCTGCTTTCCCTAAACATCCTCACATGCATTCTCTCCAATCCCAGTGATTTATCAACTTCATTTACAGCCAGCCTTTCTAACACCTCTTTATCAATATGTAGCCCATCCATCATCTCAACTATCTCCTCTTTCAATATGGCAGCATTACTTTCTTGATAAAGACAGGTGCAAAGTACTCAAAGTGCCTCAACCATGCTCTATGCCTTGATGCATAGACCCACGTTTTCAACCCACTCCTCTTCTTACTACCCTTTTATTATTTATGTGCTTACAGAAAACTTTGGACTCTATTTTGTGTTAACTGCCAGTCTCTTTGATGATTGCTGTGGTGTTTCAAATGTTTATCTAAATACTCTTTAAATGTTGTGAGGGTTCCTGCTTCTACCATCCTGTCAGGCAGTGAGTCCCAGATCCCCACCATCCTCTGGGTGAAAAGGATTCTCCTCAAATCCCATCTAAAACTCCTGCCCCTTACCTTATTACTCTTGAGGAAAACAACCCCTTCCCAGCCAGCCTCTCTTCATAGCTGAAATGCTCCAACCCAGGCAGCATCCTGGTGAATCTCCTCTGCACCAATCTAGTGCAATCGCATCCTTCCTAAAGTATGGTGACCAGAACTGCGCACGGTAAACTAGCCTAACAAACTAACAAACGTTTTATACAGCTCCATCATAACCTGTCTCTTATATTCTATGTCTCAGATAACAAAGGCAAGTGTCCCATATTTTAAAATTGCAAAGGACAGGAGAAGAAGGAAGAAGTTCAAACAATAGCAGAAACTGTGATCAGATAATTAAGCTACTTTGTGAAAACCCGGTTTGGTGGATATAGAATCATAGAACCTTATGGTGCAGAAGGAGGCCATCCGGCCCATCAAGCCTGTGCTGACAACAACCCCACTCTGGCCTTATCCATGTAGCCCCACGTATTTACCCTGCTGATCCTCCTGACACAAAGGGACAATTTAGCATGACCAATCAACCTAACCCGCACATCTTTGGACTGTGGGAGGGAACCGGAGCACCTGGAGGAAACCCACACAGACATGGGGAGAATGTGCAGACTCCACATAGACAGTCACCTGAGGTCAGAATTGAACCCGAGTCCCTGGAGCTGTGAGGCAGCAGTGCTAACCACTGTGCCACCGTGCTGCCCAGGTAGTACAAACAGTGTACAGATAAAGTTAGTGGTTTTATTCAGTACTGATTATGTGTTACCTGTACTGCTATAACTAGTAGCATGATGGCACAGTGGTTAGCGCTGTTCAGCGCCAGTGACCCAGTTTGATTATGGCTTTGGATGACCGTGTAGAGTTTGAATCTTCTCCCTTGTCTGTGAGGTTTACCGTTGGATTATGTTAGAATGCTATGGAGCAAACTGGGAGGTACAGTGAAGACTGATGTTGTCCTCCGCAGGGAAGTGCTCAGCCAGTAGGCTAAGGTCCTGTGAAAATGCCATACTGTCCGGGGTTTAGCATAGAATCCCTACATCGAGTCTGCACCAACTCTCCGATAGACCATCTTTCCCAGGCCCTCTCCCCCCTTCTTCCCTATAACAGCACACATTTACCCTGCTAACTTCCCCTAGTCAACACATCTTGGGATACTAACGGGCAGTTTAACAAAGCCAATCCACCTAACCTGTACATCTTTGGATTGTGGGAGGGAACCAGAGCACCCAGAGGGAATCCTTGCAGACACAGGGAGAACATGCAGACTCCACACTGGCATCACCAAAAGCTGAAATCAAACCCAGGTTCCTAGTGCTGTGAGACAGCTGTACTAACTAGTGTGCCTCTGTGCCAACCCATTGCTGTGGATTTGGAGTCACATGTAGGCTAGACCAGGTAAGGATGACAGATTTCCTTCCCTAAAGGGCATTAGTGAACTAGATGGGTTTTTACAACAATTAACAATGATTTGATGGTCATCATTAGACTTTTAATTCCAGATTTTTATTGGATTCAAATTTCATCATCTGCTCTGGTGGGATTTGAACCTGGATCCCCAGGACATTATCCCGTGTCTCTGAATTACTAGTCCAGTGATAATATCACTGTACCATTACATCCCGTCTGTTTGACTGTGCTCCAGGCATGGCTAATGCACTTAGTCCTGTTGGCAATGTTGGCACAATTTGCAGGGGAATGATAGCTTTGTTTGACTGATACCTTTATTACTATGAAATAACTAGATTTTTGCTTGAAGGAGCTTTTCAATGCTTATTTACTCACGATTAAGTAGTGTGAAGCAAATAAAAGATCCTTGTCATTGATATTGTGTATGCCTGTAATTCAGCAGCTTTTGTAAGATGAGTTCTTCTTTACAGAGGAGATGGTTAAAGCCTCGTTACTTATTGTGTCAGTTTCAGGAACAATTCATAGACTTGCCAGGGGTCTGTACAGAGTGGATACTGGAAGCATGAATAGAGAGGATACCAGAGGGCCACAGGGTATATGAAGGAGCATAGTGGGGACCTAGGAGATATGAGGGGGGCATAGAGTGGATATGGGAGATATAAGGGGGGCATGGAGTGGATATGGCAGATATAAGGGGGGCATGGAGTGGATATAGCAGATATGAGGGGGCATAGAGTGGACATGGGAGATATGAGGGGCATGGGAGATATGAGGGGGCATGGAGGGATCGTGGCAGCATAGAGGGCTCAGAGGTGTGAAGGGTGAGGGCTACAGAACCTACCAGCCATGATCACAACTATGCCACAACTCAGTAAATACAGGCGGATATTCCAGCCTGCCTTCTTGCTGGCTGGGGCCTACCTCCAAAGACAGTCAACCCGACTCCATCCCATCCCTGTTTCCCCAGAAACTGCAGTTTCCCCAGGGTGGCATGGTGACATAGTGGCACAGTTAGCACTGCTGTCTCACAATGCCAGGGACCCGGGTTCGATTCCCGGCTTGGGTGACTGTCTGTGTGGAGTTTGCACTTTTTCCCCGTGTCTGTGTGTGAATTTCCTCCAGGGGCTCTGATTTCCTCCCACTACGCAAAGATGTGCGGGTTAGGATGATTGGCCATGCTAAATTTTCCCTAAGTGTCAGGGGAATTAGCAGGCTACATACATGGAGTTGCAGGGAATGGGCTGGGGTGGGATTGGTTTCAGTGCAGGCTTGATGGGCCTGTAGGGATTCTATGATTCTATGAAATAAAATATGGCGGATGGGTGGGGGTGTCTTCCTCATGGGGAGTTTGCGGGGTTGGGAACATTACCCAGTGCCACCTCTTGTCACCGGCCCTTTAACTCTACCTCAGCATTTGAGGTCTTGTAGATTTACAATGTTCTTTTTCCATAACAACATATTTAATTAGAAGAAGATTAACAAATACATCCATCTAGAAAATGGAATTAGCGCTGCTATCTTCTAAGCTGCTGAGTTTGTGCTCTTCGATAAATTATTAGAATAAAATTAGAGGGCATTTGGCACAGCTTACTGAATGAAAACCAAAGAAAAGTACAGCACAGGAACAGGCCCTTCAGCCCTCCAGGTTTGTGCCAATCATGATGCCCTAACTAAAAAAAAACCTTCTGCCCTTACTCAGTCCGCATCCCTCTATTTCCTCCCTATTCATCTATCCATCCAGATGCCTCTTAAATGTTGCTAATGTGCCTGCTTCCACCACATCCTCTGGCAGCATGTTCCAGGCACCCACAAACTCTGCGTGAAAAACATCCTTGCACCTCTCCCTTCAACTTTCCCCCTTTTACCTTCAACCTGTGCCCTTTTGTAATTGACGCTTCCACCCTTGGAAAAAGCCTCTGACTATCCACTCTGTCTATGCCTCTTATAATTTTCTATTCTATTGTGACTGTTATCAGGTGTCCCCTCAGCTCTATCTTTCCAGTGAAAAGAATCCTAGTTTATTCAAGCCCTCCTCAAAGTCAACATCCTCAAGAGACAACATCCTGGTGAATCTTCTTTGCACTCTCTCCAAAGCTTCCACACCCTTCTGATAATGTGATGACCAGAACTGCATGCAACACTCCAAATGTGGCCTAACCAAGGTTTTATATAACAGCATTGTGATTTCGGAACTCCTACACTCAATGCCCCAGTTGATGAAGGCTAGCATGCCTTCTTAATCACCCTGGCCATCCGTGTTGGCACTTTTAAGGAACTGTAGATCTGCACACCTAAATCCCTCTGTACGTTAATGTTCCTAAGAGTTCTGCCATTTACAGTGAAATTCTTACCAAATTTGATCCTCAAAATACATCTCACATTTGTCCGGAGTAAACTCTATCTGCCATTTCTGTGCCCGAGTCACCAATCTATCTACATCTTTTTCTATCCTCTGACAACCCTCGGCATTATCAACAACTCCGCCAATCTCCGTGTCATCCGCAAACTTACTAATCAGACCACCTGCATTTTCCTCCAGATCATCAATATATATAGAAACAACAGAGATTCCAGCACTACTCCCTGCAGAACACCACTAGCTACAGATCTCTATTCTGAAAAACATCCTTCCACCTCTATTTTCTGTAATCAAGCTAGTTCTATATCTATCTAGCCAGCCCATCCTGCATCCTATGTGATTTTAGTTTTTATACCAGCCTGCCATGTGGGATCATGTCAAATGCCTTACTAAAGTCCATATAAGCTACATCCACAGCCCTTCCCTCATCAATTTTTTTTTGTCACCTTTTCAGTAAACTCCCATGAGCTTCCGTGTACAAAACCATGCTGCCTGTCACTAACTAGTCCCCTTTCCTCCAAATGTGCACACATCCAGTCCTCAGCATCTTCTCCAAAAGCTTCCCCATCCTCCCTCACTAATGTCAGGCTCACCAGCCTATAATTTGCTGGCTTATCCCTGCTTCCTTCCTTAAACAAGAGAACAAATTGGTTATTCCTCAGTCCTCCGAGATCTCACTTGTGGTCAAAAAGGATGTGAAGATACCTGTTAAGGCCCCAGCTATTTAACCCCTTGCTTCCTGCAGTAACCTGTGATAGGTCCCATCCGGCCCTGGGGACTTGTCTATCTTAATGCAATTTAAGATACTCATCACTTCCTCCTTTGATATATTGACATTGTCTGGAGCGTTCACACACCTATCCCTGATCTCACCATCCATCATGTCCTTTTCCTTGTTGAATACTGATAACAACTCCTCATTAAGGATTTCACCCACTTCCTGTCATTCCACGCATAACCTCCCTCCATTGTTCTTGAGTGGATCTACTCTTTCTCTTGGTACACTCTTTCTCCTAATATATGCATAAAACATCTTGGGATTCTCCTTGACCCTGTTTGACCTTATATAATTGCTCCTCTCTGTATGAGCTAGTCAAAGAATGTGTAATTCAAGAAATTAAGAATTGCATCAAATATTCATTAAAAACTTCCCTCAGTGCTGATAACCGTGTAGTTTTTCATTAAACATCAAAAATCAAATGCCTAGAAAAGGGCCTTGCATGGTAGTAATAACAAGCATATTCCAGTTTCAATTCTCTTCCCACACCTAGTGGCGCACTAAGGCAGACTTTTATCCACTTCCATAGGTAGCAATTCCTGGAACAGGTTGCTAGTCCATTGCTAGAAGCTCATAGCTTATGGAGCACCCTTCCACATCAAGTGTGGCTACCAGTTGTCTCTTCTGCTCTAATCACAGCCGTTTGGAAGGATTTGCATGCTGACACTCAATCAATTTGACTGTGTTATGAATGCACCTTCCTTGACCATCAAGTCTTGGGTTGAGACTTGAACCCAGAGCTTCTGGCTTAGAGGCAGGGAAACTCCCCACTGCACAACAAGGCCTATGTAACAAGCACATTGATGCATCCAAATGAAAACTTTTTCTTTTTAAAAGAGGCATTAACCCGATTATCTAAATGGATTTGAAGAAATTTCATCCAAGAGTTTCATTGGCTTTTCCTCTACTATTGCATTGTGTTTACAATTAGAGAGTTGTATATTTGTGTTAGTTACAATAGTTTCATGCGTAGATACAGTATATTTATGTGGTTTAGTCTTAAAATAGGTCTCAGTTAAATAAGCATTGGATTTCACCGTGTGAGCTAAGTTAATGCCTCATTCCAATATAAAGAATCATTGTTGTCCAAGGGAACAAAGCGTACGGGGCCATGAACTGACCACTGCAGACAGGATCAAAGATTTGGAATAGGAGTCACTACAGCAAAGGAAAAAAATAAACTGACCTGCATTCTATAAAATAAGGAACGGACTGGTGGAATTGACAGAAACAAGTACTTAGTTCTCCTCAGCAATAACAAAGCATGAGGTAGCCATTAACACAAACTGCAATCAGTATGGCCAGAATTTTACTGCCCCGCCTGCCACGGAAATTGGAGCAGGCGCGGGGTGGATCTTATGTGGGATTTTACAGTTTTGGGACAAGTGAGGCCATAAAATCCCACCCCATTTGTTCCCGAGACAGTTGTGGCAATATTCTTTTTGCCCAAGGACAATCCCACAAGGAACAAGGTATCAAAGGAAACAGCCGTAGCCTCATCACCTGAAATCTTCAAGAATCATCTTCCGGTTATTTTCATCTACAAGATATCATCATGAGGACTACCATAATCAGGAGGTCATGCCTGGTTCAGTTAGTGCCACCCATATCAATGTTGATGGAATATGGATACTACTCTGCGATGCCAACACAATGAAGCTGAACATGCCATGGGCAGCACCATGGCACAGTAGTTAGCACTGCTGCCTCACAGCATCAGGGACTTGGTTCAATTCCTGGCTTGGGTCACTGAATGTGCACGTTGTCTCCGTGTTTGCATGGGTTTCCTCTGGGTGCTCCAGTTTCTTCCCACAGCCTGAAAGATGTGCTGGTTTGGATGTTTAGCACGGTTGGCCATGTTAAAGCCTCCCTTCCTTGCAGTGTTAAAGTAAGCCTGCTTGTGACACTAATAAATAAACTGAAATAGAAGGGTGTATTCTGTCAGCCAAGGCCACACGTCCCCACTAACCTGAATCTGTATCACACTTTCTGTACACCACACTTACAGGGGTGAATTGGACTTGGAGAGAATAGCTTTCATCCTGCTACAGCAGTCAAACTTTTTCATCTTTTGGCCTTTGTACAGAGCTACAGAACTCAATATGCAACCGGTGGCTCAGAGAATGAAGGAATTATTTTTGGAGCTGAGATGGCCTTTGAGGGTTAGAAATTCAGTTTTTCCAGTTCTTCAATAAAGGAAGTTGATCACATCAGGAATGAAGTGAGCAGAGCCTTACATCGTGTAATAATGAAAACGAAAACATCTTCTATCCCATGATTATCTCCACCAACATTTAATAAAAAACATTTCAAGTGTGTGTAGTTAACGTCTGTTGTAGGAAAAATGTTAGAATCCGTGATCAAGGAGAAAATAGCGAGGCATCTTGAGGAGAATTGTTTGGTAGAGCAGACGCAGCACGGTTTCGTTAAGGGGAAGTCGTGTCTGACGAATTTATTGGAGTTCTATGAGGATGTGTCTAGGGCGGTGGATAGAGGAGAGCCGGTGGATGTGGTGTTTCTTGATTTTCAGAAGGCGTTTGACAAAGTGCCTCACAAGAGGTTATTGCAGAAGGTCAGGGGGCATGGAGTTGGGGGTAGGGTGTTAGTGTGGATAGAGGATTGGTTGTCAAATAGGAGGCAGAGAGTGGGGGTCAATGGGTGCTATTCGGATTGGAGGTTGGTGACTAGTGGAGTGCCCCAGGGGTCGGTGCTGGGGCCTCAGCTATTCACCATTTATATAGATGATCTGGAGGAGGGAACCGAGTGTATGATGTCGAAATTTGCTGATGACACCAAGATTGGTGGAACGGCAAATTGTGCGGAGGGTGTGGAGAGTCTGCAGAAGGATCTAGATAGGCTGGGCGAATGGGCCAGGAACTGGCAAATGGAATTTAATGTTGGCAAATGTGAGGTTGTCCACTTTGCTAGGAATAATGGTAGGAAGGACTATTATTTACGTGGCGAAAAACTGCAGCATGCGACGGTGCAGAGGGACCTCGGGGTCCTTGTGCATGAGTCGCAAAAACCCAGCCTGCAGGTGCAGCAGGTGGTCAGGAAGGCAAATGGGATGCTGGCCTTCATAGCGAGGGAGATTGAATATAAAAGTAGGGAGGTCTTGCTGCAGCTGTATAGGGCATTGGTGAGGCCGCAGCTGGAGTACTGTGCGCAGTTTTGGTCGCCGCACTTACGCAAGGATATTTTGGCCTTGGAGGGAGTGCAGAGGAGGTTTACTAGGCTGATTCCGAAGTTGAGGGGGTTGAGCTATGAGGAGAGGCTTAATAAACTAGGCTTGTACTCGTTAGAGTTTAGAAGAATGAGGGGAGATCTCATTGAGACGTATAAGATGTTGAATGGGATGGATAGGTTAGAGGTGGAGAGGCTTTTCCCGCTCAGAAAGGACAGTAGGACTAGAGGGCACAGCCTCAAGATAAAGGGGGGGCGGTTTAGAATGGAGTTGAGGAGGAACTTCTTCACTCAAAGGGTGGTGAATCTCTGGAATTCTCTGCCCCTTGAAGTGGTGGAGGCTGCCTCGCTAAATATTTTTAAGACGCGGGTTGCTGGTTTTTGACAGGCAAGGGAATTAAGGGTTATGGGGAGAGGGTGGGAATGTGGAACTGAGCCACGACAGATCAGCCATGATCTTAGTGAATGGCGGGGCAGACTCGAGGGGCTAGATGGCCTACTCCTGCTCCTATTTCTTATGTTCTTATGTGTACTTAACAGTAAATTAACTCCAAGTCTGTTGTATAGTTTGTAGAGTTGGAGTGTTCATCTAGAGTTACAAGGGAACAAATGGCATAGTGTTTTTGTAGCTCGTTGTCAAAAATATTCTTTAAATATTTTCAGTAAGTTACTAATTTAATAGGTTAAGAACCGTTAACCAGTGGAAGTAAAATTAGAATAAAATTGTATTCTCCAAAGACCTTTCACAAGAATCCAAATACAGTTTTCTTGAAGAGAGTCTTCTAATACAATACAGCAGGTCATAGAGTCATACGGCACTGAAAGAGGCTATTCAGCCCATAATTCTTCTGCCTGCCCTTGTTTGCAATTAGTCCCACTTCCCTGCTCTTTCTGCATAGCCCCAAAAATGTCACCTTGACATTATCAAGGACTGCATAGAACATAGATAATAGAACATTACAGCGCAGTACAGGCCCTTCGGCCCTCGATGTTGGGCTGACTAGTGGAACCAATCTAATGACCCTCTAACCTAAACTATTCCAAAGTTATCCATATGCCTATCCACTGACCATTTGAACGCCCTTAAAGTTGGCGAGTCCACAACTGCTGCAGGCAGGGCATTCCACACCCTTACTACCCTCGGAGTAAAGAACCTACCTCTGACATCCGTCCTATAAGTACCACCCCTTAATTTGAAGCTATGTCCCCTTGTGTTAGCCATCACCATCCGGGGAAAAAGGCTCTCACTATCCACCCTATCTAACCCTCTGATCATCTTGTATGCCTCAATTAGGTCAGCTCTCAACCTTCTTCTTTCTAATGAAAACAACCTCATGTCCCTCAGCCTTTTCTCATAAGACCTTCCCACCATACCAGGCAACATCCTGGTAAACCTCCTCTGCACCCTTTCCAATGCCTCCACATCCTTCTTATAATGTGGCGACCAGAACTGTACACAATATTCCAAGTGCGGCCGAACCAGGGCTTTGTACAGTTGCAACATGACCTCACGGCTCCGAAATTCAATCCCTCTACCAATAAAAGCTAACACGCCGTATGCCTTCTTAACAACCTTATCAACCTGGGTGCCAACTTTCAGGGATCTACACACACGTACACCGAGATCTCTCTGCTCATTGACACTACCAAAAGTCCTTCCATTAGCCCTATATTCTGTACTCCTGTTACTCTTACCAAAGTGAATCACCTCACATAGCAGGGAAGAATGACAGCAGGGAAGAATGACAGCAGTCAAATTTTATGCAAACAAAATAAGGTCCAGTGGACATTATAACTTTGGGCAAATGTTATGCATAATTGTCTGGTTATCATTGGAAGGATGATTGGAATCTCTGAAATACACACTTATAAGCCCTGTTTGTGAACTGAAATCCCACTCACTTGATGAAGGGGCAGTGCTCCGTAAGCTAGTGGCTTGGGCTACCAAATAAACCTGTTGGACTTTAACCTCAAAAGACCCATGTCAGGGGACTAGCCAGGTAAACATGTGGGGTTATGAGGATAGGGCCTAGGTGGGGTTACTGTTGGTGCGGGCGAGATGGGCTGAACGGCCTCCTTTTGCACTCTAGCTATAATATGTTCTTCATGTGAATGGTGATCTGATACATACCACCACTAATGATGCGATTAAATGAGATTTAGGATGCATAGAATGTGGAAGGAAACTGCAGGGGATGGGCAGAATTGAAATGTGGAGCTTGTTCAAGGAACAGCTAATGCAAGTCCTTGATAAGCATGTATCTGTCAGGCAGGGAGGAAGTGGTCGAATGAGGGAACCGTGGTTTACTAAAGAAGTTGAATCGCTTGTGAAGAGGAAGGAGGAGAATTATGACAGAATGAGACATGAAGGCTCAGTTAGAGTTACAAGTTAGCCAGGGAGGACCTTAAGAGAGAGCTAAGAAGAGCCAGGAGGGGACATGAGAAGTCTTTGGCAGGTAGGATCAAGGAAAACCCTAAAGCTTTCTATAGGTATGTCAGGAATAAAGAATGACTAGGGTAAGATAGGGGCCAGTCAAGGATAGGAGTGGGAAATTGTGTGTGGAGTCCAAAGAGATAGGAGAGGCACTAAGTGAATATTTTTCGTCAGTATTCACACAGGAACAAGACAATGTTGTTGAGGAGAATACTGAGATACAGGCCATTAGACTTGACGGGATTGAGATTCATAAAGAGGAGGTGTTAGCAATTCTGCAAAGTATGAAAATAGATAAGCCCCTGGGCCAAATGGGATTTATCTAGGATTCTCTGGGAGGCTATGTAGGAGATTGCAGAGCCTTTGGCTTTGATCTTTAGGTCATCATTGTCTACAGGAATAGTGCCAGAAAACTGGAGGACAGCAAATGTTGTCCCCTTGTTCAAGAAGGGCAGTAGAGACAACCCTGGAAATTATAGACCAGTGAGCCTTACTTCTGTGGTGGGCAAAGTTTTGGAAAGGATTATAAGAGATAGGATTTATAATCATCTAGAAATAAATAATTTGATTAGGAATAATCAACCCTGTTTTGTGAAGGGTAGGTCATGCCTCAGAAACCTTATTGAGTTCTTTGAGAAGGTAACCAAAGAGGTGGATGAGGTTAAAGCAGTTGATGTAGTGTACATGGATTTCAGTAGAGCATTTGATAAGGTTCTCCACGGTAAGCTATTGCAGAAGATATAGAGGCATGGGATTGAGGGTGATTTAGCAGCTTAGATCAAAAATTGGCTAGCTGCAAGAAGGCAGAGGGTAGTGGTTGATGGGAAATGTTCATCCTGGAGTTCAGTTACTAGTGGTGTACTGTAAGGATCTGTTTGGGGCCACTGCTATTTGTCATTTTTATAAATGTCCTGGATGAGGGCATAGAAGGATGGGTTGGTAAATTTGCAGATGACACTAAAGTCGGTGGAGTTGTGCACAGTGCAAAAGGATGTTGCAGATTACAGAGGGACATAGACAAGCTGTAGAGCTGGGCTGAGAGGTGGCAAATGGAGTTTAATGAATAAGTGTGAAGTGATTCACTTTGGAAGGAGTAACAGGATTACAGAGTATTGGGCTAATGGTAAGTTACTTGGTAGTGTGGATGAGCAGAGAGATCTCGGTGTCCATGTGCATAGATCCCTGAAAGTTGGTACCCAGGTTGATAGGGTTGTTAAGAAGGCATACGGTGTGTTAGCTTTTATTGGTAGAGGGATTGAGTTTCAGAGCCATAAGGTCATGTTGCAGCTGTACACACAAGGAGTATTGTGTGCAGTTCTGATCGTCACATTATAGGAAGGATGTGGAAGCATTGAAAAGGGTGCAGAGGGGATTTACCAGGATGTTACCTTGTATGGTGGGAAGGTCTTATGAGGAAAGGCTGAGGGACATGAGGCTGTTTTCATTACAAAGAAGATTAAGAGGTGACTTAGTAGAGACATATAAGATGATCAGAGAATTAGATAGGATACTCAGTGTGAACCTTTTTCCTCGATGGAGATGGCTAGCACAAGGGGACGTCGCTTTAAATTGAGGGGTAATAGATATAGGACAGATGTCAGAGGTAGGTTCTTTATTCAGAGAGTAGTAAGAGCGTGGAATGCCCTGCCTGCAACAGTAGTGGATTCACCAACATTAAGGGCATTTAAATGGTCATTGGATAAACATATGGATGATATTGGAATAGTGTAGGTTAGATGGGCTTTAGGTTGGTTTCACAGGTCGGCGCAACACCGAGGGCTGAAGGGTCTGTAGTGTGCTGTAATGTTCTATGTACCACAGTCTTGTTCATTTATTCTTCAGGAATTGCCACGTGTTGTGTAAAAGTGACAGTTGACCATTGGTGGCACTGCCTTCAGATTGAGAGATCATGGGCAGGATTTTAGGACTCATAAAATCCTGCTCAAGGCCAAAATAGAATTCCGTTCTGCAAGCTTTGCCTGCCCTATTCCGGAGCGGGTGAGGTGGTAAAATTTCAGCCTATGAGTCCAAACCCGCCTAAAGAAACCTGATCACTCAGTGCAGGAGTGATTCATGGTGGGAAATGCTTCTTTTTGGAGAGGATGTTAATCCAGTGCCCTGGCTAACATTAATCCTTCATTTAACACTTGCAAGAGTAAATAGAAGTATGGTCGTTTATCTTATTGCTGTTTGTGGGACTTTGCTTGTGCGCACATTCACTGCTGCATGTGCCTGCCAAATTATAATTACAATGACCATACGTCAAAAGTAATTACTTGCTCGTAAAGCGCATTAAGATATCCCAAGGATATGAAAGCAATATTTAAATTCAATTTCTTTCTTTACTCCCCCCTGCAATAAGCTGCACGCTCCACTGCTGAACATCATTTTCCTTTAGTCTAATACCCCATCTTCTGACCAACCCTGTGCTCTGTTTGTATGCTTTCGACTTTTTCTCAAATTTGGCTCCCAAATTCCTGGATGTCTAGACACTAGGACTGTTTCTGCATTGGAACCATATTATGAAACTCTGATCTTGCCACTCTATTGCTTACATTTTAAAATAATGCTGCTCTGCTTGTCACCCTTTCCTCACTGGTGCTGTTCCCCAGTGAGTCTCTGACTGGTTTCATGGTTGTGCCGGTATATCTGTCTGCCCCTGGCCAGGGATTCACTGTGGTTTCCCCACCACTGCTGGATTTTATGGTGACCTTCCAATGTTGCCACCATCTTTCGGGCCCACAGCCGATTCTGCACCCCTCCTGGAACTTCACTCTCACAGAAATACCTGAGTTAATGTAGGAGGAGATGAGCAAGCTTAGCCTCAGCAGATCCACTGGGCAGGGCAGATCAGTGAGAGACTAAGGGGCAGTTGGGATGGCAGAGTTGAATGCCTTGGTGGGTCCTGGGGTGGGTGCCCAGAAAAGCACAAAGGAAAGCTGAAGGCTGGCCTAAAATGGACTGGGATAGTGTAGGAGAGTCAGTAAGCCAGGGTAGTCACTAACCCGATACTTTATCCTTCAAATAATTTTTAATAATTAATTCATGGCTCATGGGCATCACTGACTGACCAGCATTTATTGCTCACCCCGAGTTAGCCTTGTTCAGAGGGCAGTTGAGACCAACCATGTTGCTGTGGCTCTGGAGCCACATGTAAGCCAGACCGGGTAAGGACAGCAGATTTCCTTCCCTAAAAGATTTAGTGAACCCAGAAAGATGGGTTTTTCCGACAATGGTTTCATGGTCATCAGTAGATTTTTAATTTCAGATTTTTTTATTGAATTCAAGTTCCACCATCTGCTGTGGCAGGATTCGAACCCGAATCCCCAGAATGTTAGCTGAGTTTCTGGATTAATAGCTTACAGGTAATACCACTAGGCCCTTGCCTCCCCTGAATAGCTTCTGCTCTTCACTTGCCCGCTACATCTGTCTCAGAATCTGGACAACAGTTCATTGATGTTCCATGCCAAGTCCAAGCCTACCTACATCAAGTTTTTCCACCTCAGGAATTCTGACCTTAAAGTCTTGACTCCCTTGGATTTCCTCATTTTACAACCAGGATCCTAGTAATTCCTGTGTAACCAGGTCTGTGTAGTGTGAGTTTTCCCTGCGTTTATTTACTCTCAACCCAAACAAATCACTTCTATGTCCACTCTTCTCTCCCCCTTTTCTCTTTATCTGTCCCAGATCTCTCTCTTCTCCCATCATAGATTACTTCAGCCCTTCCCTCTCTGATACTCTGCCATCCTAAGTGCCTACTCTGGCTTACTGACTCTCCTACCACTGTCCCAGTCCATTTTAGATCTGCCGTCAGCTTTCCTTCGTGCTTTCCTGGGCACCCACCAAAGGACGCATCAAGACACAACTCTGCCACCCCAACTGCCCCATCTTAGTCTCTCACTGACTTGCCCTGTCTAGTGGCTCTGCTGGGGCTAATCTTGTCCATCTCCTCCTGTTCCATCAACCCTATCCCCACTAAATGCCTGCTCCCTCAGGATCATTTCCTGGCTCCACTGTTCATCATTATTGTTAAAGGTTCTCTCCCTTCAGGTTCTGGTCCATCTCCTTCAAATCTGTCCTCATCACCCCTCTCCTAAAAAAAACCCACACCAGACCCCACCATCCTTGCACACAATTGCCCCATCTCCAATCGCCTTTCCCCTCCAAGCTGAACATATTGGCATCTCCCAAATCCGTGCCAATCTTTCCCAGAACTCCATGTTTGAATCCCTCCAATCAAGTTTCTGAGCTGCCACGATGCAGCAACAGTTCTACACAAGGGCACAGATGACATTCAATGTGACTATCACAAGATCCATGTAGTAGTTTGGCCCTTTTGGGGGAGTGAGGGCGGTAGGGGATGGGACATTTCCCAAGGGCCACGTCATTGGTCCGGACCCTACGGATTATCGTTGTGAGAAGCTGAGCCAATTGGCAGGATGGCACATGCCAGGGTCGAGGAGGGTCTCACAGTGGGAGCCAGGTAGAGCAGTCGCATTGTAATTCAGTCTGGCCTTGTTATATTATTCTTATTGCTGGTGATAAAGTTTTTGTTGATTGAAGCCACGTGGAACTGCCCTCAATCTCTTACAGTAAACTAACCCTTTCTTTCTTCTTGACCTATCGGCAGCCTTTGGCCGCAGTTGACAACACTTCCCTCCTCCTGCATTGACCAGTTGGTTGATGAACTCCTGGTTCATTCTAGGTGTGTGAACATGGACAACAATCACATGTGGATTCTCCTCCCATTCCCACACTTTTACCTCTTCTGTCCACCGAGGACCCACTCTTGCTTCCTCACCCTCTGATTTCTCATCTACATGCTGCTTCTCAACAATGTAATCCAAAAATACATAGTCAGTTTCCACATGTACACGAATGATAACTAGCTCTAACACACCACCAGCTCCTTCAGTATCTCTGAATTGTCAAAATATACATCAGACATCTAGTACTGGATGAACAGAAAACTCTTCCAACTACACTTTGGGAAAACTGAAGCCATTGTTGTTGGTTTAGCCACAAACTCAGTTTCCTAGCTGTCAAATCTATTTCCCTTCTCTAGCCAAACTCTACACAAGATTTTTCACAACTTTGGTGTCATACTGACCCAAGATAATCTTCTAAGGGCATTCACATCATCACTACCACCACCTATTCCCAATCCTGTAACATTGCCCATCTCCACTCCTGTTTCAGTTCATTTTCCTTGGTTCCATCATTACCTCTAGACTTGACTATTCTAATGGCTGACCTTCCACATCCTACCATTTGTAAATCTGAGGTCACCCTGCTATCAATGCCTAACTACCAACAAGTCCCATTCACGTATCACCCTGAAGCTTGCTGACTGACCTTGCTCCCGAATAAGCACTGCCTTGATCTGAAAATTCCCATTCCTGTTTTTGAGTTCCTTCTTGGCCTCCTCCTTCCCCTATCTCTGTAATTTCCTCCAATCCCACAGATCTCAAGGATTTCTATGCTCATTTAACCGTGTCCTTATGAGAATCTCCAATTCTAATTGCTGCGCCATTGCGGTCAGTGCCTTCAGCTGCCTAGGGATTCCTCCCCTAAACCTCATCTCCTCGCTACCTCTCTCTCTTCCTTTAAGATTAAATCCATATGTCTTTGATCAAGCTTTTGAACATCTGCACTAATATCTCCTAAGGTAGCTCGGTGTCAAATGATACTTTATATTGCCCCTGTGCAGTGTTGTGGGGCATGCAAGTGCGTTAAAGTGTATAAATAAAAGCCTTTCTTTTTAACTGCAGTATCATTTTGTGCTACTCAGTAGAACAAATAGGAATTAGTTGCTATACAATCTATTCCAGGTTCAGTTCACAACACAAACCAAGCTTTCAAATCCGTGATAAGTTGCACAATTTCTCCCTGAAGACAGTGCAGTTCTTGATTTTGTAAAAATAATACCTCTTGATCCACATAGCTACACCTACACAGCTTCCTGAGCTGTAACTAACTCATTCACTATGCCCACTCTCTTGACTACAGGTCACAACAGCAGTTGAGCAAAGAATAGAACATCAATTCCTGTATTAAGAAATCCTTGTGTTATTCAGTATGAGAGGTATGTCTTTGTTCCCACTTTTACTCATGGAATCCTTTCTTTAAATTGATGGTTTGGGTTTCTGGTTGCACCTGTGATCATTCTACTAGTCTTTTTAATATGTCAAAGACATTTTTTTCTGCGCTCAGATATGTATTTGATATTGTTTAGTTTTAGATAGGTTTTAAAGTTCACTCAAAAATAAGCGCTGTCTCCCTGAATCTCCTTGCGAATCTCATTGCTGCAATGATCTAAACAACCAATATATCAAATAAAGGTAATTGTCCTGAAAGTTTCTTTTTATGTTTTTACCTGGTTCAGAATTAGAGAGTATTTGGCAGCTTGAGGATCTTAGGTAAGCTATTTCAATCTAAATATTAGCAAATGAGGAAATGGGCAAATTCAAGTTCCCAAATTGAAAAATTATTAGAGGGAAGTGGCTTGTCACTGGCGCCCATATCCGGCAAGTCAATAAGAACGATTTGGTGATTCTTCCTCCTTGCCCGAAACCCTTTCCTTTCAGTCGCTCACACCAGTGCAGGGAGAGACTTCCTGCCCCAGGAAAATTCCAGAATGGAACTGTAGTTCTTGTTGAAGTTACTGTTGGTGTAACGCTGTACCACAGCATCAGAGCTCCCACTGCTGATTACCTTTGCTGCCTTCTACCATATTCTGCACCTGATCAAGACATTGTTACCATGGCACCCGATCTCTGCCACAAAACAACACAGACATTCCAGCCCAGACATGGTGCAAACACCAGTCCCTCGGCCTCATTCAAGATGGCGCTGGAGGAGATGACTTCCTACAGGTTATCCTCAGCATATTCTCTAATTCTATCCTTTACTCTCAAGCTGCGAGCTGTCCCCAGCATACCTCCAATTCTATCTTTTACTCTTGTCCTATGCTTTTAAAACTGTACTCTAACTCTTTTCTCAACCGACTCAAAAACAGCTTCTTCCCTGCTGCCATCAGACTTTTGAATGGACTTACCTTAAATTAAGTTGATCTTTCAGTCCACCCCAGTAATGACTGAAACACTACATTCTGCACCCCCACCTTTCCTTTTCCCCTGTGTACTCTCTGAATGGTATGCTTTGTCTGTATAGCACACAAGAAATAATATTTTTCACTGTTTTCCAATACATGTGATGATAATAATAAATCAAATCAAATCATTCCAGGTATTGGGAGCAATATTTTCTCTGGCTGATTGTATAATTCGGGTAAGAGCAAATCAGCGCCCATTTCACACGATTGCCCCAGTTAGAATTACCCACAACAATGTGTAGTTAATAGCTGAGAATGGACAAATTATTGATTTGTGTTAATTTTATTTGTGTGTTGGCTCAGTGGTTACATGCATGTCTCTCTTCAGAAAGTTGCAGGTGGGAGGTTAAGCCCTATCTGCTTTCTGGGTTGGGATCTCTTGGTGAAGTTGAAGTCAGGCCAGAGGAGATGTCTTAGTGTTTTTTGCCAATATTACCCCTCAATCGACATCATCAAAAACAGGTTGACTGGTCATTTCCCTCATGTCTGTCTGTGGAACTTAAATAAATTAGTTGCTGCGTTTCCCTACATTACAACAGTGTCCAAACTTCTAAAGTACTTAATGAGCTTTGACCCACTCTGCAATGGGAATAGAATTGTGGATGGGACTGCAATTTGTGTATTGCTTGCAGAGAATTTAACTTTGATAGCTCAATTAGTTCTCTAAATTTCCTGTCAACTGATACCCTGAAGGAGCAGAGGTTAGAAAACACATACAGACCTGTTCAGTTGCTGCTATATGCTGGTTTGGGGAATGTATGATCAAACTAAGCATGTTGTTTCTAAGAGCCACCTGTTACGTTAAATATAGTCCTTAAGGTGAGACCCTTGAACGAGCAGCCACTTCCTAAAGATAGAATTTACTTCTGTCTGTGTGAAGCTATGTATTATAGAATCACAGAAACTAATAAGTGCAGAAAGTGGCCATTCAGCCCATCGAGAGGCATTTGGCCCAACAAGTTTTCAACAATGGAAATGAATAACAGCCATAACATTGATGTAATCTTAATCCCAATGAAATGAGACTGGATCCATTCATTAGAAAGCTATTTATTGGGAACACTTACAACTGACAGACCTTCTGTGGCTGGTGGGCACTGAGGGTGCTAGTGTGCATCATCACACCCAGCAGGGATCTTCTGGTTTAGTTAGTTAAGTTTCCTTTATAGTGCTCCACCAGAGCGTGTTACACTTCTTTCATTTTATTTACTTCACTGATTTTTGTCTTCTCAAAAAGAGTTTGGCTGGAATTCTCTGGCCGTTCCCGCCCCGCTGTGGCTGCCAGAGGACAGAGAGCTTGCCTGGCGCTCAGTCAAATCTCCACTCACTGAAGTGAGACAGAATAATTCCCGCTGGCATAAATGGCCAAGAGAATTCCAGCCAGTAACTGACAGACTGAACTGTCGACAGAGGGTAAAAAGAAACCATTAGACCTCCTCACACCAGCGGCACAGAAAGAAAACTAACGCACTTGACTATCTGAGCAACAGTACAATGCAGCCTTGTGTATATAAGCTTCTAATCTGGTTTGAAATTAGCCATAGCTGCAAAGCAAACACAATAGAATAGAGTTTGCTTTTTACTTTGTCGTCATTGAAAGCCCTATCTCTGCAGTCTCTTAACATGCTGCAGTACCAAACCCATAACTCTTCTTTTATTTAACCTTTTGCTATTCTCCAATCCTCTGACAGCTTGGTAAAGGGCAAATTCAAAGACAGCATCAGGCATCCATAACTAGAATTTCCACTTGTTGCCAGGATACCTGATACAGCAAACCAATTCTGCTCTTTATCTGAATTACAAATCTTAATATTCAATAGCAACAGAATGTTCTACATGAATTATGTGAAGATTCCTGACAGACCGATTCAGTTCCCTTGCTTTGGAATCAGAAAGGCCAGAAAAGCCAAACAGCTTTTTTTGATAATGGATCAACTATTAATCGATTGACGAATAATCAATCCAGATTGATGGGCCTGCTCTATTACACAGACATTTCACACAATCAGGTCTTGACCTCAATCGGTTCTGACTGTCCCATAGAATCCCTAAAGTGCAGAAGGAGGCCATTTGGCCCATCGAGCCTGCAACAACAACAATCCCACCCAGGACCTATCCCTGTAACCCCACATATATTTCCTGCTAATCTCCCTGACACGAAGGGGCAACTTAGCATGGCCAATCCACCTAACTCGCAGATCTTTGGACTGTGGGAGGGAGCTGGACCACCCGGAGGAAACCCACGCAGACATGGGGAGACTGTGCAAACTCCACACACTCCACAGTGACCCGAGGCCAGCATTGAGTCCAGGTTCCTGGCTCTGTGAGGCAGCAGTGCTAACCCCTGCGCCACCATACCATTACACCTGGATAAAATACCTGAAATTATAAGCACTCTGTTCACTTTGCCCTTGTGATATTTTAAATATGATTTTGAGAAGCATTGCATGTAATACTGGAAGTTAATATGACCCAGCCCCACAAGATTGTAGTGAGGATTACAAATACAATCTAACTTTATCTATAATTTTTGATGAATCAGATCCTGTGCTTAGTACACCCACGCTGTCAATATTGGTTATTAACCTCAGCACAAATACATATAATCCTCTGTATTCCTTCAGCTCAACTAAATAGATTAGTGCTAAACAGCGTCTCCTACCCTTCATTAGACCTTTCACCTCCTAAAATAAGACTTTTGGTTGCTGATTTACAAGCAGATCTCATTTTAGTCTCCCAAGATGAACTATATTTTGTCCTAAGGTGTAAATACTATGCTGGTTCTTAAAGCGATACCATTTTCAGGAGTTGATTGCTGGCCTAAAGTTTATACCACAAACCCAGGCAAATGGCATAAAGCTGCTAAAATTGCAGAACTCCTGAACAATAACTTGAATTTACGTGATGGAAAAAAATCCACAATTGAAAATTAGGGTGGGGGCAGTGAGTCTGTGAGTGTGCAGGGGAGAGACACACGGGCCACCCCATTGATGGGGCATTGAGTCTGTGAGTGTGCAGGGGAGAGACACATTGGCCACCCCACTGATGGGGCAGTGAGTCTGAGAGTGTGCAGGGGAGAGACACATTGGCCACCCCACTGATGGGACAGTGAATCTGAGAGTGTGCAGGGGAGACACACACTGGCCACCCCTCTGATGCTCTAGGTCCATCTGATGCATAAGAACATAAGAACATAAGAAATAGGAGCAGGAGTAGGCCATCTAGCCCTTCGAGCCTGCCCCGCCATTCAATAAGATCATGGCTGATCTGTCGTGGCTCAGTTCCACTTTCCCGCCCTCTCCCCATAACCCTTAATCCCCTCTCTTATCAAAAACCCATCAACCCGCTTCTTAAAAATATTTAGCGAGGCAGCCTCCACCACTTCAACGGGCAGAGAATTCCAGAGATTCACCACCCTTTGAGTGAAGATGTTCCTCCTCAACTCCGTTCTAAACCGCCTCCCCTTTATCTTGAGGCTGTGCCCCCTAGTCCTATTGTCTTTTTTGAGCGGGAAGAGTCTCTCCACCTCTATCCTATCCATCCCATTCATCATCTTATACGTCTCAATGAGATCTCCCCTCATTCTTCTAAACTCTAACGAGTACAAGCCTAGTTTATTCAGCCTCTCCTCATAGCTCAACCCCCTCAACTCCGGTATCAGCCTAGTAAACCTCCTCTGCACTCCCTCCAAGGCCAAAATATCCTTGCGCAGGTGCGGCGCCCAAAACTGCACACAGTACTCCAGCTGCGGCCTCACCAATGCCCTATACAGCTGCAGCAAGACCTCCCTACTTTTATATTCAATCCCCCTCGCTATGAAGGCCAGCATCCCATTCGCCTTCCTGACCACCTGCTGCACCTGCAAGCTGGGTTTTTGCGACTCATGCACAAGGACCCCGAGGTCCCTCTGCACCGTCGCCTGCTGCAGTTTTTCGCCACGTAAGTAATAGTCCTTCTACCATTCTTCCTACCAAAGTGGACCACCTTGCACTTGCCAACATTAAATTCCATTTGCCATTTCCTGGCCCATTCGCCCAGCCTATCTAGATCCTTCTGCAGACTCTCCACACCCTCTGCACAATTTGCCGTTCCCCCAATCTTGGTGTCATCAGCAAATTTCGACACCCTACACTCGGTTCCCTCCTCCAGATCATCTATATAAATGGTAAATAGCTGAGGCCCCAGCACCGACCCCTGGGGCACCCCACTAGTCACCAACCGCCAATCCGAATAGCACCCATTGACCCCCACTCTCTGCCTCCTATTTGACAACCAATCCTCTATCCACGCTAACACCCTACCCCCAACTCCATGTCCCCTGACCTTCTGCAATAACCTCTTGTGAGGTACCTTGTCAAACGCCTTCTGAAAATCCAGAAAGACCACATCCACCGGCTCTCCTCTATCCACTGCCCTAGACACATCCTTATAGAACTCCAGTAAATTTGTCAGACACGACTTCCCTTTAATGAAACCGTGTTGCGTCTGCCCTATCAAGCAATTCCCTTCAAGATGCCTCGCAATTTCCTCCTTAATGACGGATTCTAACATTTTACCTACCACAGACGTTAAACTAACCGGCCTATAATTCCCCGCCTTTTGCCTGGCACCCTTCTTAAACAACGGCATAACATTAGCCGTTTTCCAATCTTCCGGCACTTCCCCGGAATCCAGTGACGTCTGGAAAATAACCACCAAGGCATCCACTATAACCTCCGCCATTTCTTTCAGAACCCTCGGATGCATTCCATCCGGTCCTGGGGACTTGTCCACAATCAGCCCCTCCAGTCTGTCGAGCACCGCCTCTCTAGTAACAGTAATGTCATTAAGACCCTCCAGTCCTACCACCTTTCCATCGCTAACACCCGGCAAATTATTCACGTCCTCCTCCGTGAAGACCGAAACAAAAAAGTTATTCAAGACCTTAGCCATATCCCCATCCCCTACCACTAGCTCCCCTTTCTCATCCTCTAAAGGACCAACGTTCACCCTAGCCAGCCTCTTCCTTTTTATATATTTATAAAAACTCTTGCTATCCTTTTTTATATTAAGTGCTAGCCCAGCTTCATAGCTTCTCCTACCCTCCTTTATCAACTTCTTTGTCAATCTTTGTTGACATTTAAACCTTTCCCAATCCTCTTCTCGCCCACTGCTCTTAGCTACTCTAACTTCCTCCGCTTTTAATTTAACACTTTCCTTCACCTCCTTCGTTATCCACGGCTTATTACCTCTCCTCCTACGGTCCTTTTTGACCATCGGAATAAATTTCTGCTAAGCACCAAGAAAGATCTCCTTAAAGATCCTCCACTGCTCCTCAGCAGACCTACCTTCCAACGCGCTCCCCCAGTCCACATTCGCCAATTCTTCTCTCATCCTACCATACTCCCCTCTATTCAAACAAAGGACGCGTGTCCGGGAACCCACTTTCTCCTCCTCCATCTGCAACAGAAACTCCACCATACAATGATCACTCTCCCCAAGAGGATCCTTCACCGCAAGGTCCCTAATTCTACCTGCCTCATTACATAGCACCAGACCCAAGATAGCTCGCTCCCTCGTCGGCTCCAACACTCACTGTTCCAGGAAACTATCCCGGCAGCATTCCAAGAACTCCTCCTCGAGCCCACCTCGTCCAACATGGGTCGACCAATCAATATGCAGATTGAAATCCCCCATAACTACTGCCGTCCCATTCCATGCCTTATGCTTGATGCTGAGAGAAGCGTAAAACTGCTTTACTCTAAAAATCATAGAATTCCTACAGTGCAGAAGGAGGCCATTCAGTCCATCGAGCCTGTACTGACAACAATCCCACCCAGGCCCAATCCCCAATACCCCCCATATTTACCCTGCAAATCCTCCTGACACTAAGGGGCATTTTAGTATGTCCAATCCATCTAACCTGCACATCTTTGGGCTGTGGGAGGAAACCAGAGCATCCAGAGAAAACCCACACAGACTCAGGGAGAACGTGCAGACTCCACACAGACAGTCACCCGTGAGTGGAATTGAACCAGGTCCCTGGTGCTATGAACCAGTAGTGCTAACTACTGTGTCACTGACTGTGACAAAGGTGCAAAATTTAGATTCGAAGTGGGCAGAGTTGTCCCAGGTCTCAAATGGCCTTTATAAAGACAAAGTTGCACTGTCTTTTTTCCCCTTCTGGCTAATTTGAGGCATTGGTGGACGAGGCACCAATGTAGGTCAACAACAATATAGGTGATGGGTGAGTGAGATCTAGTGCAGGATAGGATTCGGACAACATAGTTTTGGATAAGCTGAAGTTTATGGGGGGTGGGGATTGAGTGAAATGACTCGGGAAGCCTGAATGGAACGGAAC